>NC_133820.1:58378161-58979979 GCF_047830755.1 Zonotrichia albicollis
CTTCTTTTCTGTTCTTATTTCCTTTATGTTCTTGATTTAGGCTATCTGTGTACTTCTAATCAGGCTGTTAATGATCCACAGTGTCTGTTCTTCTTTTTTTGATGCATTTTAGTTGGAACTGCATTAAGTTTTATACTTAACACTTGCTTCCCTCCACAAATGTGAAATATTCTTGCAGTCTTTGATATTTTTGATACCCTGGTTCATTAATCTACTTTTTATTCATCCATTTCCTGACCCAGTGCAATTTAAAAAGAGCATATGTTTTTCATGGTGCATCCTTATTAGTGTCTCCTAGCAACACAACATCCTCTCAAACAGCTGCTGATCATCTCTACAAAATCCACATAATCTCTGGAGTTATAGCGAACACCTCAGAAAAAAACCCCAAGTTGCTTCCTCACTTTGTCCACTAACTCCGCTCTTCTAGAAACATAAAGTATAAATGAAATCTTATATAAAAATGCAGACTATCATCTCCATTGTTGTTTGACAAAAAGAATATTAACGATGCCCTCATGAACAAATTTAAATTTTTACTTTATCAGTCTGTGTCTCAACCATAATACTAAACAAGAATGCTCATAAACCATAGAGATCTGTGAAAAAATGTACCTGAAATTAAGAAGGACTGCAGTATGAGGATAAAAATCTCATAGTAAATCATACAGCATGATATATGGAACTTAGGAACATCAGGCTGATGTGAGGATGTACCGGACATCAGCCAAGACCCAGGACTGGCTCTTCAGCCAGAAGAACACAGGAACATTCATTATTATTCAGGGGTCTTTGTAGTCCAGAGATCCTCTCAGAGCTGTACTTTGGAGGTGCTCTCTCTTGAGGAATGAGTGCAGATGCAGAGTTGGGCCTGGTGATGCAGAGTGATGGTCTAAAGCAGAGTAAAGAGTTGGCCACCTAAATGTTGGCAGTATTTCTTTCTGTATGTGTTGATTTTTTTACAGCTTGTTACTAAAAGAAACAAATGGTATTTACAATGTTACTAAATAGTACAACAACAAAAAAAAATACTGTTCTAAGGGATTTTTTTTTCCTGGTTTTAGGCAATTACAGCTTTTTGTACTCCTTATTTACTTCTGGTGGGCTTTTAGTCTGAAGTATTCAGTGTGTAGGTTCACAGAAGGAGCCAAAGAAAAGGAGATGTTAAATCATCCAATCCATCCCCTTGAGAGAGCAGACCTGGCACTATGGCAGTGGGAGACAGTGCCTATTACTCAGGGACAGAAAAAGCAGCAGAGTAGCAAACCTCAAATCCAGGAGTCAAAGGGCAGCTGTTACATGGCCAGGAAAGGGCAGCCTGCCCCTCTTCCCTGCTTCCACTACATCTGAAAGTGGGAATTGTCAGGCTTTGCTGTGTACAGAGCCACTGCTGCAGCTTGCCATGCTTCCCAAACAGTCGTGATAACTTTCTGTATGTAATGTAAGGCATAAACACATATTTTTAATTCTTTGCTTCTTCCCAAAGGATTGAAATAGAATGAGAAACTTCCTTCTAACACACCTGAGTGACTGTCCAGGCTCCTTGCCAGTTACAAGCCCTCAGTTCCAGGGGATTAAAGACATTATTTAACCATTAATGTTGGCACTGGCCTGACACTCACCTTGCATCAGCCTTCCTAAATGCTGACACACTAATGACTTCCATGTCCTTGTCCCACTCCTGCCCAACGCACACACACATTTCATATCAGCAGAGTTTGTCCACTGTGTCTGTAATTCCAGACATCTCTTCAAGTAAATCTTCATTTTAATGCTTCTCAGTCTTGCATCTGAATTTTCTGGTGGAGACACCTCCTAACACCACTTTTTAAAGTCTTTTAACTTCATCTCAATCCCATGGAGCTGATGAAAGAGAAGACATGTGGCCTTTTCTGTAAGAAAGGAGGCATGGAAGAATGAAGTAGGATTTACATAAAACAGTCACATACTTTAAATCCAGGTATGAGAACTATGTTTGATTACATTTCCCACTGCTGTTATTTTTTATATCAATGGGTTAATGTCTGGCAAGGAAAGTGTGTGGTCATTAAAAAATTGCAGGCTTATGCTTCTACATCTAAAAGTTAGTGATCTCCTGCTCAAAGGTGACAAATTTACCCTTAGGTGAGGCAGGGCTGCTTTTGTCAAGCTTTCAAATACCTGTCTAGCAGTGTGCAGCCAGCTCACTTAGTATATGGGTACTCCTGTTCAGTTTGCTCCAGGTGTCTTCCTTCAGCTTCCTTCTGTTCCTCTGCTTTTAGCCTGAGGCAGCAGGCAGGATTTGGACACGGTGTGCTAGGGGATGCACTGGTCAGGAGCCATCATCCCAACACAAAATGTGTGTAGCAGGTGTGCGAACAAACAGAAGGTGCTGCAGGAGGGAGGGCCACAGCAGCTGTAGAACTTTTTTTTGTCTTGTCACTGGATCAGCTCACACTGCCTAGAGCATCTCTCATGCCCTTTGGCCAGGTTCTGCCTCTCTTACTCATTTTAAATATTCTCTTAACCTGCAGTCATGATATTTGAACAGGACTGCAGGAAACGGAGGTGCTACCATAGGAAGGAAAGATGCAAGACAATGTAGACCAAAGGGGTGTCCTTGTTTTCTGGTGTCCTTGTAGATAGCTTTCCCTCTTTATAGCTGTCTGATATCACTGGGGAGAAAATCAAAGCCAAACCAAAAAAATTCCAAAACAACAACCAAAAGCAAAGCCAGTATGAAAATAAACCAGAACAAAACAAAAAAAACTACACCAAAAACCTCAATGCAAATTTAAAGTGAAATTCAGTATGGGCTTTCTCCTTCTAACCGCAGATCAGAACTACAAAGGGTTATTTTGGGCCAAGTAAAGCTTAGGAGCTTTATTTGTCTCTGCCCAGCAAAGTCAATAGGATCTGTGCTTTGCTGTGATCAAGCCTATTTACTTGACAGTTTAGAATAAACCTAAAATCAATATCTTTATTGTGTCATGTGGAAATGTATATATTTGCTAGATAAAACCTTGCAGTTACAGCAACGTGAGAGACATAAATACAGGGCTTTGAACTTTGGGGAATTGGTTTTAAGAATAGTATATTTTATATAGCAGAGGCACTGCTGATAACAGAGAGACTCAACTAATGGGCCGTGCCCCAAGAAGTCAAAAATGAATACTCCTTAAATAATAAAAAAGTGGATATTGTGATTCATCCAGATGAAGTTTTAATGAGACAAGCACAGTATTTGAGTATCATAGGTTATCTGACCTCTTAAAGTAATTATCTGACTCTCCACAATTATCACCTAATATTCCTGAAACTACACCGTGATTGTGTCTGATCTTGCATTAATTCAGCCTGTGATAAGACTGCTCCAAGATTATGGCATACTTTAGCCTCCTTTTGAATAACTTCTAATTCTAGCACAACTTCTAGGAACAAAGTAACATTTTGACAATGGTACATTTTCCCAAGGCTGAGAGCTATTCAAGGATGGCGAAACTTAAAGGTCAACTTTCTGTCCTACTGTGAATTCAAATTTCAGCTGTAACCAATTAACATTTAGATTTTCTGGCTGATTCTAAGTCTTACAAGCCAGTGCTACTTCAGCCAGAACTGTTTAGCCAAACAACAAAAATGGAATAATTTAAATGGAATAATTTTCAAAAAACATGCAAGCTGTGGGAGGGTTTTTTTTTTTTTTTGTAATTGTCTGTTAGATTCATCAGGAGAGAAAAGTGTAGCATCAAGCACTCTGTATGTGCTGCACTCTGCAGTTTGATGCCCTCTCTAAAGCAGAAAGAAATCAATGCCTGGCTCACAGAGCTGTGGTTTGTGTCCACCTGCTCAAGCTGGGTTTGCTCTACAGTGAGGCACTGATTATAAACCAATTTTCAAACCCTAATTTGTGGGTTTCATCTAATAGACCTCTATGTAAGACTGACATAGAAGGTGTAAAATCTCTATGCGTCCTTTCTTCTCCGAGAGCTCCAGAGAAGAGAGGAGCCATTAACAGGGGAGTGCTTGGGTCCCTTCTGGCAGAGAGAAAACATATGGACGTGTCTGCATCATTGATATTTAGCTTATCTTCAGGTCTCAACACTCTTGTTTAGCTTCCATATTTTCATGGTATCTCTGCCAAAAGGAAGCTATATCATAAAGTAAGAGAAAGTTTGTAAATAAAACACTATATGGAAATATATGTCAACTATCTCTGCGTAACTTTGGCGTGCAAAGATTAGAGAAAGAGGAGCAGAACGTTTTATGTATTTCAAGTTTCAAGCAAAGGCATGGGAAGGAATAAAGCAGCTTAAGAGTTTCCTGCTAGCCAGATCCATGTCCCATGCTGCACACACTTGGAGCTGAAGGGACAAAAGCTGCTGGAGCAGCTGGTGGTGCAGGCAGGGTTCGGGGGGCCTGGCAGGGTGAGGCTCCTGCAAGGCACAGCCAGAAAGGTGAGGAGTAACCAAAGCAAAAAGAGCAGACTTGCTGACCAGCTTCAATTAGTCCTTTCTATGCAATGGGATGTGAACCATAACTCAACAGCAGCTATTCTTTTGCCCACAAATAAATTATGGGACTCATTTTGCTGGCAAAGTGTATTAGCTAACTGTGAAAAAAATAAGGAGCTTGGAAGCTTAGAAGTGATGAAAATTTACCATTGGCAACTTTCATTATCACATTCTGTTGGTGATACAAGGGAAATAGCTAATTACATAGCAAGTATCTTCAAAATAAAAGTGGGTGATCTGAAAATGGAAATTATAACCTTGCAAACTGTGATGGTACAATTAAAGGTAAGACTTGCTCAGCCAGATTATTGATCATTAGCAGCTGAAAATGGAAACACATTGCTTTTGACTACAGATGGACTTTCAGCTATGAAAAAAGTGAAATCAAATTTAAGGTCAAAATCTAGAGACAGAGATCTGGATGGCAGGGACATGTTGATGTTCTGGACCTGACAAGAGCCTTTTAATGGGCTTTTAGAGTGCCTGTATAATATTTTCAATTTTCCACCTTTCTCAAATAGATTTGTTTTCCTTTCAGGAGTGGGGGGATGAGTAGTTGATGGAGGGGTTATAGTGATGGTTATATCATGTATAACTATTCATTAGGTGCCTTGGACTCCTGATAAAAATAATTATAGCAAGGATGAACGATTCCATAGTGTATCAAGCAGGTGTTTACTGCATTGAGCAAAACTCAGTTCTCTCAAATTAACAAGCAAAAAACCCACCAAACAGCCAAAACCCCAAAACAAACAGCAAGAAAAACATACTAGTGCTAAACCTCAAGAATAAAGAAAATAGAAGCAAAAAATGCATCATGCGTAGGATAGCTGTTTTAGGAACTCATAAGACCAAAGATAAAGAAGTATAATAAATATACAAATTATAAATAACACTTTTTGAAACTACAGAGCTAAAGCAGAATTCCCCTAAACTTAGCAATCTTTTCTGGAATTTTGATGTATAGATAGTCCTTGAGGACTATCTAGGACATTGCTTGTGCCTGGGCAATAATCCTTTTCTCTCTCTAGACCAGTCTCTTCTGCCAAAAAAAGGAATGCCTAATGTGAGATCCCAGACTGGACAGGATTTTTGGAGGCCAGGATATCTTTGAAAGGCCCTAAATCTTATATTACCCACTGAGCTTCAGTTAGTCAGCAATTGCTCAAAGATCAAGACAGAATGGGGAAACAGTCAATGAAATTTTAAGTCAATTGCTGGAAAGTACTTCTCTGTAAATATTCTCTAGTTAACAGAGATTAAGGACATTTTGCAAACATTTGAAAGACAAAAAAACCTTTCTTTATTAAAGATACAGATACCTATATTCTAGCACCATACTGGAAGTTGAAACTGATCTTTTTTAAACTGATTAGTCTCAGTTCTTTGTTTTGTGATATCCACTGGGAAAGGCACTAGACTAGTCACGCTTTTTATTTTCCTTTGGCACCATTTTAATTCCATATAATTTCTTCCAGCTCCCAGTTAAGATTCAAGAGAACCCCTTGGTACTAGAAAGGGTTTAAAAAATGTAATGTCCTTGGAGACAATTTTTTATTCACGTGGTTGCAAAACTACTGCCTCTCCATGTATTTCACATAGAATGCTTTCAATACAACTAATCTCCAGTATCTGACCTGAACAACAATACCAGGGAAAACTTCATTCTTTTCTTATCAGCCTTCAAGAGCTTTTAGAGCTGACAGCAAATATGAAACTATGGCTCCTCTATCACTTTCAGAGATTTCAGGAAACAAACCTATTCAGTTTGTACTCATACATAAATACAAATCAGATCCCAAACCAACCATGATGTGAATTATCAGAGTGACCTGAGTACAGTTACTAAGACGCACTGGGAAAATAGGATGTGTTCTGGAAAGTGCCTGCTCTTTTACATCTGATTTCTGAAACTCATCTTTGAAACTTTATCAAAATACCATTAAATGTCACAGTCCTAGAGGCAAGATATAAAATAGGGAAAGCTGGGTGTAGAGATTTAAAAAATCAAAGCAAATATTTTTCTCTGGAAGACAATGTATATAGCTCATATTTGGTTATAGAAAGTCATAGCTGTACCTTCTTATTTCCAAAAGATATTGGTCCCTTGTTCAGGCTGTGAGAATTGACTAACGGAAAACTGAAGTTGTTAAGAGAACAAAAAAAATAAATGCTGGACTTCAAAACTTCTATAAAGAGTAAAAAAACTGCAGTCATATATTTCATTAAGCTGTGCGTTCATTTGGAGTCAATTTGCCTAAGAAAAGATGGTTTGCTGGGTCAAGGAGAAATTTTTTTATTAGATATGGCTAAGTTAGTAGAATTGTAATTTCAAAACAGTGAAGCATCTTTATCTGCACTGTTCTGTTAAATCTGTTCCTATGCAGTTTTGTTACTTTAAAACTTACTGATTCAAGATGTCACTGAAAATGAAAAATTGCAAAGAAATTATTCAGGGCTGGAATATTTTAAAAGATATTTTAATTACAATTAACTTTATCATGATGTAAAATGTTGTCTGCATTTTTTTCCCTGTATATTTGCTGAAAGATAAAAGTGAGCATTCAACATCAGGTTTTGATGGAAGAGTCTCTGGTCTCCTTCTTTCCACATTTTTACAGTGCCTAGGACCTCCATCAAGTATAAATCATAGTTACCTCAACAAAGGGAGAAAAGTGATGCCATTCTGTATTCTGCAAGATTTTGGTCCTTGGCAGGCTACTTAGGACTTCTTTTCTCTCTTCAAATGTATTTATTTCTTTGGTGTGTTTCTTTTATTACATCAATGGTTCACATGAAGAACTGTGAAGGTCCCCATATTTGTCATTGTTTTCCAAACCAACTTGCTGTAACTGTGGAATAGTATCCTGGCTCAGTCAACCAGCATCTTTAATCACAAGAAAAAAGTGTCTAAGGTACCTAGCCTGAGGTAAAAGACTAATGGTGGGAGGACAGTATGTAAGTTTTAGCACATATTGTTAAAGAAATTTTAGCCTTTATGGTGTAGCTTCATAACTGAAACTCCATTGCTATTAATAAGATTTCAATTCAAGTATAGAATGCAAGCCTTTCTTAAAAGTTATGGTTTTTATAAACTGTCCCTCTTTACTCTTTCCCCTTCCTTTTTTTGGTCTGAGTCAGAATAAAACTGAGATCTAAAACATTTTGTTGTGTCTGTGTCACAACTGTGTATGCCAGTCAGGTAGCTCATGCAGGTAATCTCTTCTTCAAATCTTCCCAAAAACATAGGAATGAATCATCTGAATACTTGTACATACAGCATCTGCCTTCTGTGTCCTCTGTTGCATGACCTGGCCCTAAGGTGCCTGCAGTCCACAAGGCAGTTCACTGTCCTGTCTCAAAGCCACAGCAACAATTTCAGTGTCTGGGACACAGAGCAGCAATGCTGAACGTCAAAGATTACTTTATTTGCATGGGGGAAAAATAAAGAGAATAATTCAGAGCTGCTAGAAAGGGGGTGTCTGTGCATTGCAAGTCCAATACTGCTTTGAAAATGAGCTGAGAGACCTTGGAAAACTGGGAAGGTATCAGAAAGGGGTGAATGGAGATACAATCACTAGGGTGTCAAACCCCTTGAACATGCAAAAAGACAGAAGAGATTCATATATGAAGAAATTCAATGTAATCTTCTTGAGGTAAGGAAAATTATCTCAAGCACTGACACTAGGAAAGATGCATGTGGAAGCTTCTCAAAAGACTAAGAAATGGAGAGAAAAAAGCATCCATCATTACTAGACATTAGAAAAGGTTAAAATAAATGCTGAGTTATTTATAGACATCATGTCTCAGGTACAACTGTGAAAAAGAGACTTTTACCATAAAGCAACTGGGGCAAAGCTCAGTGCTGCTTTAGACATTCTAAGTGACAGACCTTTTCTGATGCAGAGTCAGCTACTGCACCCTGTGAGGCACAGATGCGCTCTGTTCTGTGGCCCTAGGAAAAACACAGTTTGTTTTTCCAGCTTCCACACCTGAGGCAGAAATAAGGAGGGCAGTGCTATGATGGTAGAGCTGAGCACTGCAGCAGAGCCCTGGGCAGCACCCATGAGCCTGCACCCCACAGCTGGAAGCCAGGGATGCTCCCTTGGGTCAGATACACACACTTCAGGAGAGCACACACAGCCATGGCTGTGATAGAAGCTGTTTACTTCTCCTCCCATCAATGAACAGATGACAATAAAAGTGCCTTACGTAACTAAGATAATAATCTTACATTAATTTTCCCTAATAGACAATACTGCTTAAACCTTCTATTGCTCTTGTTGGCTTCCTCCAGACCCCTCAATTTGTTATCATCCATTACGTAAGGTGACTGTGCCAGGCTGACTACCATCACCTGCATCCTCCCCACAAGCAAATAGAGCAGAATAATCACCTCCAATGTCTCGCATATGACATTGCTATTAATACTTCCCAGGATCTGATTTTCTTTTCTGGCAAGTGTGTCTTATCGTTGACTCCTATTGGGTCTGACTCATCATTTAGTCATGTTCAATTAGCTAATCCAATCAGAGTGATTTCAAGCAACCTATTCAAAAGACCAGAGCAGGTCCTTCCAGAAAAAGCCTATTCTAAAATGAAGAAAAAAGGAATTAACTAGTCAATTATTTCACATTGACTTGCATTACTTTCCCATTCTATTATTAAAGAAAATAGAGTTATATTTGTCCACTGAGTCTGAAGAAATTGATTTATGAAGGATTTTCAATCTGGAAACCATCCAGTCTTGGGAGCATGAATTACTTCTGAAAGGTTTGCAAAATGTGGCTAAAAGAAGAAAGCCTGTTTTCAATAAGACTAACTCCACTGCATGGGTGTGCATCTTCTCAGGCAGCATATATTGACTGGCCAGTTAAAAATGGCTGAAATTGTTGCTTTGAGTAAATTGCTGAGTGTGTTTACTAGGTGATTCACATGTTCTAGCTAATCACTTTCACTTAAATCATTATGTTTTCTTCTTAAGACTATGAAACAGATGGAAAAAATTTCAAATATTTCAAATGCAGTTATCAAGTCTGCTGAGCTGTAGCGAAAAGTGTGTCTACATATGTAATATATGTATTTAAAGAAGAGCAGCAGCATATTCACTAAGTTGCATGCACAGAAGCAGAGCTTTACAGGTATAGGAGGTACTGGTATAGGTTCAGAGAGACAACCCAAATTTTTTAAAGGCTGCTCTAGGTGAGTTGCTAACTATGGTAAATGTTCACTTTATCATCTCCTTTACCACAACCACACTTCTCATTTGCAGTAGTATTTATTATGAAAATAGATGAAGAAAATCATAGAATCATAGAATTATTTGGGTTGGAAGGGACCTTATAATCATCTCATTCTTAACCCCCTGCTGTGGGTAGAGACACCGTCCACTAGACCAGGTTGCTGAAAGTTCCATCTAACCTGGCACGGAATGCTTCCAGGGATGGGGCATTCACAGCTTCCCTGGGCAACCCATTCCAATACTGCACTACTCTCCCAATAAATAATTTCTTCCTATCATCCAGTCTGTTTCCCCCTGTCCTATCACTATTTGCCTATGTAAAAATTTGCTCTTCCAAGTACTGGAAAGTTGAAATAAGGTCATCCAGGAGCCATCTCTTTTCCAGGGTGAACACCTCCAGCTTTGTCTGGCTATTTTTGCAGGAGAGGGACCCCATTATTCTGCTCATCTTGGTGTAGATGATGAAGGAGAAGATTGTCTACACAAATGAGTAAATAACAACTCTGAAATTGTAAAGGCTAAAATGAAGAAAAGTGTCAGGAAAATCAATATCTAATTAACACCTCTACAATACATATAGTGTAAGAGAAGCTTCTGTCATGGATTAATTACCCATGCAACCTTAGCAGATGAGTTAGCATAAACACTTCACCTAAGGAACCTAGGCTAAATACAAAGTGAATTGTGTGAAAATTAGGATAAAAAGAAGACCACAGTGGGGTTAAATCTTGTGTTTCCAGCTCTAAAAATTGAGCCAAATTATTTACTTTTGAGAAAAACTGAGAAGAGGATAAGGCAAGCAAACTTGCAGGCAGAATCTGGGTTTTCTCCTGTATAAATTTTACCTTCAAATTCTAGGTTTTATCCTGAGCATATTAATTTACAAAGTGGAAATGAAATGGCAGCAAGAAATAGATATTTAATGAAGAAATACTGTTTTGTCTGTAAAAACTGTTATTGTCTTGCGCTGTTTTCTGGGATTGTTGTGTTAGGCTTTTTCTTTTAAGTATCAGAAATCACTAGGTGTGAGTTTTTAATTGTAAGTTTTACTATTATTCATTATATTTCATTACTGGAAAGCTCTAGTTATATCACCCCAGTGGGATGTGGCAAATTGAAGGGAAATCATGCAGTTTTGCACAATATACCACTACAGCAAATTGATATACACAAAACACTCCCACACTAATTGATGTTAGTGGAAACACTCCGTGTTATTTCCTTGGCCAGTGGAGAAGTCACAAAAAGATAAGTGAGAAAAACAAGAAAATGTAAATGGTTATTCTCTTGAACCAAATCTTTACATGTGACAGCATCCCAAACTTATGAGGGTTTGGGATGCTGTCACATGTAAAGATTTGGTGGCCAAAGTGCTCAATGCCTGCATGCACTTCCCAAAACATAAAGTAAACTAGGGTTGTTTGCTTAGTGAAAGATCAGACATGTACATAGTATTGCCATGCTGGTTTCAGTTCCAAGAACCGAAAAAAAAAAATTTGCTCTAAGTTTGGCTTTGAATTAAGGCTTAATATAGACACACTCTTGGGTGTTACTGGCATTACTACTCTTAAAATACTTGCACTTGTCTTCACTTTCTTTGCTCAGTGTTCACACCCAGCTCTCAAAGATGCACATGCTTTTATACTCACACCACACAGGATCATTGCTCCGTATTTTTTGCAGTCTCCTCTCACAGGAAAAGGGTAAGAGAAGGCTATACAAAGGCATATACAAAGTAAGGTAGCTTGAAAACACGAACAGAGGTGAGAAAAGTGCTTTTTGAAATTTGAGCCACATTTCGCAAATTTTGCTGCCACAAGTTTTACATAATGCAGGTGGTCTGGACATGTTGGGGAGAAGTTCTGTACTCTTGCAGGTTCAAGTTCAGTGCTAGGGTAATGTGACAACTCTAACCCTCCAGAGTTCCAATGTCTTTAAACCAATAAACATAAATATTGTTTTTTAATAATCTTGCTTTCCTCTTCTCACATTGTGGATTTTTAATCAACCACTTTTGGGATGTTCCCATGGCCAGACTTTGTGCAATCTTTTATTTGTTGCTAATTGGAAGTGAGTTTTACGTATCCTAACTGAACTCTGGCTGGGTTATTTTTTGACTTTTTTATTCTATTGTTTGATAGTTGCTTTCCTTGTAATCCACAATCCTTATACTACTTTTTCCTCTGCAACAAGAGATTACCATATTGCATTCATATAGTTCCTGCTCCTTCTTTAAATGTTTTTTTTCCTCTATGAGAAAAAAAGTTGGGGTGTTTGCTCCTTTAACTGGAGTTTACTCTCTGATTATGCCATCACCTTCCTACTATGAGTCCATGTCTAAAGAAAATTACATGGAAAAATGTCAAGTCTATCAACATAACAAACTTCAGCACTGAATCATTTAGCAATCAGTTCAGATATTCAGATAATTCACCCCCAAACATCCTCAGCTGCTGCTGCTGCTTTTTGCCACATTTTCAAAAGATGGTAGGAACTGGCATTTAAGAGCATCCAGAAGAACAAGAAAAATATATCTGCATCCTTATCTGTACTTAGGGCAATATGTAAAGCAAAAGGAACATGCAATTTCGAGAAGAATTTGTGACCAAGCAGATAACACAGAGTAATTAATTGTATTAATTCAGCTCTTGCAGCAAATTCAAAAGCACAAGCTGTTACATTCTTCAGTTGTTCACATTTTGCAGACATTATATATATATATATATATATATATATATAAAATTACACAGGTACACTTCAGCAGCACTGCTTATTTCAAGATTGATCACACTGGTACATAAAAGAATTTTGTTCTACAAAAGCATGAGTGCTACAGGAATTCCGGCACAAATCCTTGCAGTTAGAAAAAAATAAATATTAGTAATCTCAGGTTAATTTACATCTTTCATAAACATTTTGTGCCTCATATAGTCTGTCACATCACATATTCTGAACTTGAGAGCGTGGTGTTCCAGTGAAGTTGATGCTAAATTTTGAACAAGTTGGTTTTTACACCAGTTTTTTCCAGTCCTTACTATGCACCACTTACGATCACCATGTTTAGGACATTTTTTCATCCATGCAGATGAACTCACTGATGCAAAACAAAAAGAATCAATTTAATACATGTGTTTTCCTGCCTTGAATGCATTGCCAACCTGCTGGTAATGCACTAAAGCAGGCCACTTCTGCAAAAAAACCTGAGAGGCCTAAAACTATCAATTAGTAGCATCCCATTATCCCAAACTTTCGAAAGAAAATAGGCTTTTTACTGACTTGCCCTAAACTGTGCTCATTACAAATTATTAGTATTATTTTAATTACATGAATGGCCTTTTCTTAAAAAATTCCCTCCACTTTTTAATAGCAAAGCTACAGGAAGATGCCAGTGTTGATTGATCGGAAATGTTTATAGTAGAGTCCAGCAGGATCTGTTATTGCAGTAGCCACAGAACACAGCAGGCAATGCACTCAAGCAGTAAATACAACCCCAAAACCCTGCCGGGGAAATGAGACTTTACCTGGTATGGCTCAGATTGTCCATTCTCTGTAGTGCACTATCAGTTTTTATCATCTCTTTAGCTGTCTTACCAGCAAAGTTTTAGTCTGTTGAAAAAAAATCATCACATATATATATATATATATATATATGTATGTATGTATAACATTTCGTTTTGTTTTAAATCTTTTATGTTGAAACTTACATAAAAGTTTTAGCCCACATCTAAAGAATTCTGATTATAGTTGAAGAATTCTGTTAGCTTGATTTAGATTTTACTCATTTAAGCTATTGACTGGAATTATGTCCTTTGGTATTATGTGTCCTCGGATTACTTGTTTGTAAACACAGTAGCTCCCAGAGACCAGAAAAAAAGTCACCAGTGGCTGGAACATGGGAAGTGCCACACCAATTTTTAGAAAGGGTAAAAAGGAGGCTTCTGGGAGCTAGCAACCACTCAGCCTCACTACCATGCCCAGTAAGATCATGGAAGAAATCCTCTTGGAAGATAGGTGGAAAGACATTGAAGATGGGGAGGTAATTAGACAGCCAACAGGACTTTGCTAAAGGAAAATTGTTCCCAAACAAAGTTATGGCCTCCTATGACAAAGTGACTGCAACAGTGGACAGAGAAGAGCTGTGGATGTTATCTACCTGGACTTCTGTAAGGCTTTTGATACAGTCCCTCCCAGCATTCTTGCCAATTAATTGGAGATATAAGGGTTTGATAGATGGACTGTTGATGGATAAAAAAATTGTCTGGATGGCCACATCCAAAGATTTACTGTTGATGCTTCAACATCCAATTGGAAACTACTAACAAGTGGTGCCCTTTAAAAGTCCCCACTGTGACAGATATTATTTAAAATGTTCATCAGTGACACAGTAGGATGGAGTGCCCCTTCAGCAAGGATGCACGTGACACCAAGCAAAGTGGTGCGGTTGATTCATATGATGAAAGGGAGCCTGAGCCAACACACATTTCCCACAGAGTCACTGCTCCTTCAGGCACTCACCTGTGCTGGTGTGGGGTCCTTCAGAGACTGCAGGTGGATATCTGGTCCACCATGGATCATCATGGGCTGTAAGGGGGCACCTTGCCACACCATGGTCTTCACACATTCTTTCTCATCTCCATGCACATTCCCCCACACCCTTGTCGTGTTCTTAAATCTGTGATTCCAGTGGTGCTACCAGCATCACTGATCGACATGGCCTTGGCCAGGGGCTTGGTCTGTCCTGGAGCCACGTGGTTTTGGCTCTGTCTGACACAGGGGAAGCTGCTGGCAGCTTCTTTGGTCCCCTGCAATCAAAACCATGTCATGCAAACTGAATGCACAGCTGTCCAAGCATCTTCAAATATGAAAGTGTGCTGTGCTGAACTCATTGGAATATGACACATTTTTACAAGCTTAAAATAAATATGCAGCATCCACAGAAAGAAATTTGTTTTTAGAAAAAAGATTTCATATTTTTTCTAAAAATATGAAAAAGAAATATGTTTTTAGAAAAAACATATTTTTAAGCATTGGAAGATATTTTCAGTGTAAAAATCTCATATTCTGGCTGAAAGCAA
The DNA here is from genome assembly GCF_047830755.1 of Zonotrichia albicollis. Taxonomy (NCBI): domain Eukaryota; kingdom Metazoa; phylum Chordata; class Aves; order Passeriformes; family Passerellidae; genus Zonotrichia; species Zonotrichia albicollis. Next base: position 58,392,969 of record NC_133820.1, read on the forward strand.
GAGCTTGGGCTGACACATAAGTTAGGGAGAAATAATTTCTCAGCAATGCTGCTATTGAACTGCTTCCCTAGATTTCCCTGGGAACAAGAAGACAAAACTTCACTGCATGAATTCCAGGGAGATGTGTACCTGTTGTCCACCCAAGTCCCTGTGCTTCTGCAGGGGATTGATGCCGTATGACCTGATTTACAGGACTAGTGCACAAGGACTAGTGCTGCCAATAAGCTTGATCATATGAAGGTTATCTCATTTAACAGCTTTATCTTGGAAACAATTTAAGAAAGAAGTGAAACTGATGGGCTAGAGCGAGGACCAGTGGAGGAAAGAGAGCTCTGTTCATCCTCTCCGTGGTGAGTTCAGGCTGCAGGCTGTACTTGCTGGGGTCCCAGACTAGAAAGAAATCTTATTATTTCACTGCTGAAGGCAAAAGAGGGAGTCAGTTCACTTCACGCCTGAAGGACTCCACAGATCCAGCACCTAGTCCAAAAAATTGTGTCTCTGCCAGTGCCAAAAAGTGAGGAAGCATGCTAATAGCAAAAGGTTTGAGAGACTTCTGAAGGTGATCTTTCTCTGCAAATACTTAGGTGACTGTCCATAGGTCCCTTGAACAGCCATAGGGCCTGCAAAACCTGTATCAAGGTATGTATCACCTCCAATGGGCTCAGAAACTAATATCACAAGCCCTTCTTCAGTCTTCAGGCCCCTTCCTATGGGTCCATGGTGTTAGGGGGACCTACTGGCCCTAAATCCAGTCAGTCTGGCTGGGTCCTGTGGGACAGGCTTTGACAGGTGGGAGCAGGAGGACAAATTCAGCTGGAGTTCCCTCTTACTTGAGTGAATTCTCAAAAGGCAGCCATGGGTCACCTTCCAACCTTTTTTTGCCACTCCTGGCTGCACAAGAGCAGAGTTTAGCCACACTTGGTGGCCTCCTGCCTTCTCATGGTCTCATGTGGGCCAGGCTCTCCTTTGGGTGGGTTGCTTCCAGAGCGGCCTGACAGGACAAATATGCACAGTTTGAGGAAATGGCATTCAGTGCCTCTTCTCAGTGCACAGCATAAGTGCATGGTAAGGGTCATCCCACCAGGGAGAATGTTCCCACCCTTGGTAAGCTGAGTTCTCCTCTATGCCCACAGTGTCACACACTGCTTGTTTTGGAGTCAGAAGACTTTTCCCCCTGCTGGGTAGAGAGGTGTCTGTTGCCTTCCCTCCAGCCCCTGCACCTGGAGCAGGTGTTTGATGGGATGAATCATGGCTAACTCTTGTATAATGTTTCTGGTCTCAGCCCTCCTCCAAGAAATTCCTTCAGGCTCTTGTCCCTGATGCAGAAAGCCCAGCAGGGCTCGGCCAGGCCATGCCTAAACCTTTGTACAGCATTAGACTCTTCTTAGGTCCTCCTACTGCTATCAGGTTCCTCCAGGCTTCATCCAAGCTTCTAACCACGTCTTTCTTCTACCTTGCTTCTCTCTGCCCTCCATGTGGGATTCAGAAATACTGATTCATGTCTCTTTGGACCTCCTCAAGGTCATTCCACTAGTCTTTTATCTGTAAGTAGCTTCAGTGTGAAGTAATCCTTTCACAATTTCCTCATATTTCATCTGCTCTTTCAATCTATTTATTTTTTTACTGGTTCATTTCAATAACCATTTTGATTCATCATTTTATGCTATGTTCTAGGTCTGCTCCTCAGCTCCCAAAATCAAGGACAGCCTTTTTCTTCAATCTGTCATTTCTATGAGGAAATCAGCAATGGCAATGTCTAGATTAGAGAGAAGAAATCTCTGGCAGATCTATAAAGGACAAAGCTTGTATTAGAAACCTTTGTAGCTTTTGTCAATCAGAGTTCCAGAGTACTGCAGACAATTATTTCCCCTACCTGGCTGTGTTTCACACCCACTTACAAAAGCATTCTACATAAATTTGTCTGCTCTCTTTATGAATCTATTTAATTTTGGACTGGCCACTGTTCTTTGACAACAATTGCTGTAAGTTAGCATATATTCTATGAAAACACTTTTGGTTTTAGCCTCATGCAGCTCACTGAGTTCCTCTGCTGTGACATTACCTATTCACCTTTTCCATAACATAAAAGATTTTATAGACTTCCAAGCTGCAGTGGACTCACTGCTTTCCTATAGAAACCATTCTATTTGTTTTTATTGTACTGGGCTGAATCCAACTTCCTCTCTTATCATTTATGGACCTTAGGATGAATGAAATGTGTGTAAATGTAGCACATATGAAGCAGGAGCAGAAAGAACCTACCTCCTATAGGAACCAGACATTTCATGAATCTTCACTTGCCCAGAAAGAGTGTCCTTCTTCACGCCTTCTTACATTTCAGCAGTGCCTGTCTGCTCTTATTACTTTGGGTTCCATTTTTCCCTCTTGGGTTTTTTGTTTTTTCCAGTTAGAGATTTTCTTTAATTTTCTAATTTCCTTTGTACATCTTCTGAGTAACACATGCAAGATAAAATTTTAAAATGTTTTTTCTTGCCAGTGGCTTAGGGAAGGAGTTATGCATAAATGGCCTGGCAACTCTAGTAATTATTATGTGACCATCTGCTGGTAGGCACATATATGGAATCACCATAGACAGCTGGCCAGTAGTAAAGAGTTATGGATAGTCTTTCCAAATAGTAGACAGGCTGACACCAAATTGATAACCAAGGGGAGGGAGGAGTGGATGTTTTAGTTACTTGTCAAGAAATGTGATTCCTCATTATCCTGTGTTTCATTAGAATAATTCACAATTTGATTACCTGCTGGAAGCTCAGAGTAAAGCTTATCATATTTATTATCAGACTTTACTTTTCCAGGTTAGGATTGCTTTAGCCTACAATGATTATTTATGATAGCAATAATGTTATTGCCCAGCTCTGAGGGAACAGTTTGGTTTCTTCAGACAAGAGGCCCAGAGTTTAAAATTTCCACTCTAAGGTTAGTATCATGTTCCAGTAATCATACAAAGGAGAACACTTCATAAATCACTTCTTACATATATGACAAAATAAGCTGTATGACAATTTTTAAAAGGCATCCTTTAGTCTATGAACTCTTCTAAACCAGAAATCTATTTTTTCAGAAATTAAAACTACAAATATGTTAGTGAAAGAGCAAAATGCTTGAATTCTCATACCAACTTTCCATTAGCATTCGATGTCCTATAGAAGTGCTTAATGGCCTCTTGAACACTGTACTAATTTGAGTCCATTAGTGTAATAGGCAGGAATTAAAAGCAGAAACAAAGAGATCATTAGCCATGAAAGTTAAACACATCTGTTCATATTCCATGATCAAAATGACAAATATCTAATAAAAAAGAAATATAGATCTTTGTATAGGAAGATTCAGTATAAAATCAACTCAACATAATGTTCTGCCAAACTTGCACGTTGCTCCGAGGAGGAATTTTATAGCATCTTCCATCTTAGATGCCAAGCAAAAGTCCTGGTACAGTTTCACCTGTTGGGTACCACAAAGGAGCCACAGAAGTCTGCAGTGCTTTGGAAATGAAACCACGAGTTCAGAAGAGTCTGTTCTGCATCTTCTTGCTGTGTTGACAAAGTAAGAAAAAGCTGATGTCCCATTTACAGTTCCTGAAGCCACAAGCTGCTGGTCTGCAATATAAGACATTGATGTGCTCGTGATGTGGAGGAGCCTATTGCACAGACCTAACCTCTGGGATCAGCAGCTCCTAAACTGATTCTTTCAGCCGGGGAGAAACAGCCCATCCCAGCCTCTGTGAACCACCAAAACTTTCACAGCAATGAAACACCAAAAAATACTCTTAATTTTTCTTTCCTCGAGGATGGTTTGCTCCATGCTCATCCTTTCACCTTGGAACTATATGTAAGTGGATGAGGTTGTAGAAAAGGATAAATGTCGACTTCTGTAGAAAAACTGAAGGTTGGTACAATCGATGCTACCAAATGGAAAAAATAAAATTCGTAATCAGGTCCTCTCTAAAGTTAGTGCATAGTTTTTTTGTTTCAGCTTGTGTCACAACAACTTGTACTAAGTCCAAACAACATCCTCGCATCACTTCCCAGAACCAGTTCTTTTATGGTTTAGTTTCTCAGTCATTAGTTACTCAGTCCTACATCTTAACTGTTCCCTTTCCCCTTCAGTCTTCTCCATACAACTATTTATAAAATTTTTTAACACTCTTCCTTCATCCATATTTCCTGTCATCTAGTAGGAATCTGTATTTAATAGGATAACTTATTAATTAATTACTGATCAACTAATATATAGACAATTACTAAATCCTAGAAAATGATACTTCTATTTCTTTTCCCTGTAAACTTTGGAGCTGCAGTCCATAAATCTCCAACTCCTTGGTAGCTTTAGTGAATTTAATCTTTTATTGTAAATAGAGAAGACCAGCAGTTTGGAAGGGTTGCATTAACTAGGAGTACCTTGTCAAGGCTGTAAAAATCATGGGTTAAGTAAACACTTAACGCAAATTTTAATCCATGACCACATTAGCAGGACACCAGCCTTGTGACACAGACTTAAAAAAAGGTTCTTAAAGTCTGTAACTCTCTTGTATTTCATTTCTTTACTTTTTCATGCCAGCAATATTAGGGGACTCTATTACAGAATGGAAAAGTCATATTCATTAAAATTATTCTGAACACTAAATTTATTCATTCTAATTTAAATTCTGAAGGATGTTTCCCATTGCATCAAGTGCTTTGCAAATGTTAAAGAGTGCAATAGAATGAAACCTGTTTATTGTAGGTGGCTTAAAGCAATCACTTAATTCCTAATATGTGACTAGCTCTACCTTTCAAGCCTGAGCACATGAAACACAGCTCTTCACACAGCTGGGCAACAAAGTTCAAAGCTGGAAACCTTCTGCCATTGTCCTCTTGGGTGAAGTGTCGTCCACTGCATGGGAATTCATCTGTCCATAGTGGAGAGTAATCCTCACTTTTAAAGTGATGCTGCTCATGAAGTAGGTATCTAGTAAGTGCCTTTTTGTCTTCACTGAATTATAAGGAGCTCACAGTCTCTGGCTGAGGTGTGGAAATCTTTTCATTAGATGTCAGAATCCTCATTTCCAGCTGAGTGGTGACAGTTGTCCTGACCACCCTTCCTTGGGCAGCATCCCTTTGGAAAGAGCCTGACATTGCTTTGCCTGTTGGTTAAAGCTGCTAGGAGAGAGGAGCCATCTGTGTTAAACAGCCTCGTCATTCTGTTAGCTGATGGAGTGAGTGATGAGGATTAACAAAATGCTATTAAAAAGGTTGATGTACCTCCATTTTAAAATACATTGTGACTAAGGATGGTGTTAGATAAACAATGAGAGTTTCAACCTTTACAAAGCTCACAAGGAATAGCAGGTCCCTTGCTCACTTTTGTCACCACTCTTCCGGCTATCTCTGGTCACCCTAGTTCCCAGATAAACTTCCTTTGTGGAATATCTTGTTTCTGGAAACAAAAAGCAGCTGAAATCTTATTAGATTATGTTTACATGAATTTTCCAGTCCAGTAATGCATATCCAAGTACCTTGGATAATTCAGATAAATGTCTGTACTAAAATCTAAATTAAAACAAAGTTAAAATTGCTTTGAAGGGTTATCTATCATTAGACAGATATGTAGCCAAAGGAAATAACATAGAAAGCCATAATAAATACAAATATCCTCTGTTCTTTTTATTGTATTTCTGTTCTTTTTAGCCAGATAACTCTGGAGTAGTCTGATGTGCAACATCTGTATTATTTTTCATCTTCTCTCCTTAAAGAATATCAATAACACAAAAATGCTAACAGCTGAAACTGCAGAAGGCGAACTCCTTTTGGGAAGAGGTTTATGGGGTTTTTTCCTTCTCTTTAAAATATAAATCTACCAGGCCTTCTCCCAACATTGAGGAAGGCTTGATTTATGATTTTAAAAGACCTGTCCCTTTGGAAACAAAACTATACACTGATACAGAGGATAGGACCCAAAAGAATCTTATGATATAATCCCAGTTATCATAAAATCATAGAATCCTAGAAAGGGTTAATTTAGAAAGGACCTTTAAGTTCATCTAGATCCAACTTCTTGGCCATGGGCAGGGAGACTTTCCACTAGACCAGATTGCTCAGAGTCCCATCCCGCCTGGTCTTGAACATTTCCAGGGTTGAGGCGTCACAACTTCTCTGGGAAAACTCTCCCAGTGTCTCACCACCCTCAATGAAGGATTTCTTCCTTATCGGTAAACCTGCCTTCCTTTAGTTTAAAGACATTCCCCCTTGTCCTATCTCTCCATGCCCTTACAAAACCCTTCAGCTGTTTTATAGGCCCCCTTCAGGTACTGGAAAGCTGCTCTAAGGTCACCTTGAAGCCTTCTTTCCCGACTGAATATCTCCAGCTGTCTCAGACTGTCTTCATAAGAAAGGTGTTCCAGCCCTCTGATCCTCTGGACCTGATCCGACAGGTCCATGTCCTGTCTTTGCTGAGGGCCCCAGAACAGAACACCACCCAGACACTTCTCTAAAGAGCCTCTCCCAAGCTCCTTAAATGATAACTTGAAAGTAACTCCACTGCTGACTAGAGATCTCCAATCACTTCCACCCTGACCATATTTATGACCGGTTACTTTTTACACCAGTCCTGTTCTTTAACTTTAGGGGACACTTCTTTTCTACACGTATTTCCCATGTATTTAAAGACCACATTCCAGTTTGCTTTGCCACTTAATCCATGTTCTTTCTCTCTCCTGGCTTCCTAAAGTTTTCCACTCCACCTTTTGTCACAGTATGTCTTTTCTGTACTAATTCAAATGTGAATACAACTTTTGGGAAGGAACTGGGAGTTTACCTAGGAGTCCAGGTGTAGTCTCATCAACAGCATTGAGCCTTCCACAGATTAATTTTACTCTCCAGATGGTGATTTGCAAATAGTATATCTTTTAGCCTTTGGCTTCCTCAGTCACTTCTAGATAAGGACCTAATTGTTAATTATCTTGTTAATAATCTTCAGATATTTATCCTTAAAACCATTTTTTCTTGGATCCCTCTTCTGGAATTCCTGCAAATACAGCAGTAGTCTATTCATTTGATATCTCAATCTTCCTTTTGTGTTTATGATACTCCAATTTTATGCATTAAATATTTGGTTTTAAGTCAAGGTCAATAAAAAAATTCATCCAAAAATTAATCCTTGAGAAAGTCCAATAGCAGCTTCCCTTCCATCTGGAGTCTAATTTTCTGACACTGTCATCTACTGTCTCCCTTTAGTAATGGTGATACATTTATACTTTTATTAGAAGTAGAAGTATACAGGGTATTTCATTATAATCTAGATATTGAAATAGAAAAATTATGGAACTTCCCAGTGTTTCTTCTCAAGAAAATTGATTGCTTTTTCAAAGAAAGTTTCTTGGTCTCATCCCATCTATATTTGGTGGGACATGCTCCCTTCTAGGGAGCTCAGATCTGGTGGTATGTTTATGGTGGAAGCTTTGTCTCTCAGAAAAGTCAGAAAAACCTGTGCATGTGAGTAGATGTTCACCTAGCATAATGATGAAGGGAAAACTTCTGCAGGTGTTTTTCTCACTGAATTCCAGCTGAATGCATTCAGTGTTGACTCTATTTATCTGCAGGGACTGTTGAGCACTATCACATCTGAAGATTTTTTAAAGTGTTTCCTTTCTTACTTCAATTGACACAAGAAAATCAAGGTAAGTTATGGAAAATTAAAATGTTAGTGATATGTATGAAGACTTCAGCAATCAAATTGAAATGCTGTGGCATCTGTAATAGTTCTGCTGCAAAAAACCCCCAGTATTTGGGTCAAAATTTAAGTCCTTTTAGTCATGTTGTTCTTCATCCCTTCTCAGACAGTGATTTGTTACTAAGGAGACATCCTTCAGAAAACAGTATCTTCTTTTGCTGTAGAAATGGCATCTTCCCAGACCATTTGTTCCATCTTTGGCCTTCATTTTTCTAACTCAAGGATAGAGAGAATGTCTCCTTGGAAATCATTATTCTTTATCCATTTATCATCATGCAAATACTTTTCAGAATAAAACAAAATGGACAATTTAAATGCAGTCTGCTTAAATGGGACATTGTGTTTCTCTCCAAATGAACATTACATTGCAATAACATGAGCAATAAAACTATAATTTCTAACTAATTCCTAAATGTCAACTACCCTTTGGAAAAATAATGAGAAATTTAATTTTTCAAGGCCAGCTTAGACAAAACTTGAGGGAAAAATGTCTCTATGGGCTGTAAGTTGTGAATCTTATTGAAATCAATTATTTTGTATACTAAAATACATTAAAACTATTAGGCAGATGGCAAAACATCTGAGTTTTACCCAGAGTTTGAAATAGACTATTTTGCCTGCTTCTGAAACTACTTAAAGGATCCAAAATTCAAGAAAGGAACTTAACCTTTTACAACATTAATTTCGGCTATCTTGCTCATTTACCTTCTGACTCAGTTTTCTGTCTTCCTCCCATGCCTAGATTTCTCCCCAGCACTCAAGAACAGAGGGCTTCGTGGTTTTGCAATGCCAGCATGAATGAGATAATTCATGATATCACATGGTAATGACTGCCTGGAGCTGGAATTCATTAGTGTCACTGGGACTCTTGTAATATAATTTTTCATATAATCAGTTAATTCTCCAAAAGACTAGCAAATACTATAAAGTAGGATATGCAGACCTGAACTAGAACTCAGACATGCTTGGCATGTGAGTTTTGCCCTTTATATCAGTTTGACTATAACCAATTCTTATTATAGTAAGAACATGCAGGTTTTGTTCTAATATCTCATATCTTTGCTAAAGTCCTCCAGTTTCTAATGAATATGCTCAGGTACTTGAAATTCTGTGGTGATAATGGAGAGTGCACCTTTTCCACTCAAGTACCCTTTTCCTTGTGACAAGACATGAAAAAATCCTCTTGACCTATACAAAGAAAATTGAGCCACTAAATGTTAAATGGAAGTATATTGAAAGTTCATGAGGAAATAAGCATTCTTCAGCTGTTAGAAATTACTACTTTGAGATTTCTATGAAGTTTATAATGTATGAGATGGTTAAAAATAAGATAAATGATTGGCATATGCATTTATTACTTTTTCCTATTTCAGCCTTCTCCCTAAGCCCATGCAAATTTAGTTTGGCACTGTTTTTTTGTACAAGCCATAAAAGAACACAGACATTATGTAAATAGTTTCAGTGGAGAAATGAAGTGGAAAAACTCATTTTGCCATAAAAAGAATAAGTGGTATTACTTATCATTCCATGGGGCTTAAAACTACTGAGCTTTAGAAATGTCTGATAATTTCCCTGGGCTTTTAGGTAAAAAAGGAGCTATGAATTTTAGCCAGTCCCTTCCTGGCCACAGCATCTCACCCCAAAGGAAGTAAAAGCAGATGGTGAAAGCTGGCTCCAACTCCTGGTACACAGGAGCTGGCTCCAACATGTAATACACCGGCAATACATAAAGAAGACAAAGAAAACAATCCTCTTCAGCAGAACTTGTCTAGGTTTTCATCAGATAGAATAGAATAGAATAGAATAGAATAGAATAGAATAGAATAGAATAGAATAGAATAGAATAGAATAGAATAGACCCAAAGCAATCATCCAGTTAAACTGTCTGACCACTCCAGAGCTGAAGAAAAATTAAAGCATATTGCTAAGTGCATTGTCCAAACGCTTCTTAAACATTTTCAGGGTTGGGAAATCCACCACCTCTTTAGGAAGCCTGTTACAGTGTTTGACCTGCTCTCTTGGTAAAGAAATGCTTGCTAATGCTCAATCTGAATGTATCCTGGTGCAGCTTTGAGCTATTCCTACACATCCTGTCACTGGACACCAGGGAGAAGAGCTCAGAGCTTTTCTCTCCCTATCCCCTCCTCAGGAAGCTGTAATTGAGAACAAAGACCTGATTCCAGTACTATTTTATGTGTGCTAAATGCTGAATTTTTAAAGAAGTTTTTGTACGGATTTGAAGTAAGGTCTCTATTTCAATTTAGGAATTTAAGACCTCTTTTCTTTTTTGCCTCTGGAATGTCAACATTCACAGGAATTATCAATAAACAATGAAGAATTTGAAAACATTTAGATTTTTTCAAGGTCTGGTAGTGCCCTCATAAGTAGCCTGGGGTGATTTTCATTGACAATATTGGATGTTGGACTAAATCTGAGTGGAAATACAGTTGGAATTTATTACTGACAGTACAAATATTAAAAAACACAGGCGTGAATGAGCAGCTGGTACCATGTGATAGAACTGTTCTACCCCCATCAAAACTCCAGGAAAGTTAAAGAATCCTAGCTAGGATGCAAAGCTGGCTTGAGGTGCGGGCAGAGGTACCAGCACCAGTTACAACATCAGTGCCTCTTGGGCACTTCTCACTTCTGACTTCAGCTCAAAGATGTTTCTGGCCGCTGGGGATTTCTATTCTGTGAATGTGTGGCCAATTGTCCCCTTGATAAAAAATTGTTGTTATAACACTGACCCTTAATTGGATTTGTGTGCAACTTGAGAAGGGGAATACCTATGTAAAAAATGTAATCTGAATGATGTCTGCATGCAGAAGGTTGTTCTATCAGTTTTAACAAAATCTAGTATTGCAGTTGCTATGATTCAATAATTTAGTCTCTACTCATTTTACTCATTGTACTGATATTTTTTAACATTTCTCAATTAGTGTTAAAAACACTCAGTAGGAAAATTCATTCCAAAAAGGCAAAAAAAAATTCATACAACAGAGTGATTATTTTTATTATGTTTCCACTTCTAAGGTGCGATGATGTTTCATATTATTTTCCATGTACAGCTAATTTTAAAACCAAGTACTTACAAATATTCCATAAACCAGTGTTAAAGTTACATCAATTGGAAATCAGACATTACCAAGCCAAGGAAAACCAGATGGAGTATGGAAGGGGTTATGAGAGGCAAAAAGAGATGAAAGGAAATAAAATTAGAGCACGAGCCATTTCTGCCACTTTAACTTGCAGTTAAGAATTGCTAAGATAAGTAAAAGCTCTGCCTGAAATCCCTTCTACCCTGAATTATACAAATCAAATCAATTCTTCAACTGAAAACTGAGGAAAATAAAGAATAACATAAGAAAAGTCACCTGACTTTTCACTGATAACATCCCCAAAAGCACTTAAATTTTATTTCCTTTCAATATCTATTATTTCTCACGCAAACATAATCATTTGCTGTCAGAGGACCAATTTTTAGTGACAGAACTAAGGACCAACATGGACAGTTGCTATTAGAAAAATAAAGTGCCTATTTTAATTTAAAATCAAAGGAACTTGCAAAATAGTTAACATATAATAAAAATTAATGTTAGAAAGACCTGCTCCACTAACCTTTCAGAGTCTCCTTAATTACACTGAAAATTTTCATATGCTCCATGCAAAGGACAGGGAATTTGGGTATAAGTTCTTCTGACCTGTATTTGCACTTGGTTTTCTTATCAGAAAGAAGTCAAGGAGGTGGGACTCATAATAAGGAGCATTGTCAGGATATGAATTGCTAAATAAATTCAGCTTCTCAAAAGGGATTGAAAATTTTCTGTCTTATCCAAGAAATCAGGGAATGATAACAGAAATTGTACCACCACTTGTAAGTAAATTGTACCATCCTAGACAATTTAGACAGTCCAGTGGTTGAAAATAGGATTTAGCAATACAAAAATCTATGAAGGGGAAAGTACAAGTTTGTACTGGTTTCTCTTGTTTATCTATCACCCAAAGATTCTTTGCCTCTTAGAAGGAATAAAAATAGAGCTGATAAAATACAGCATAGTTAGAATCATTATACCTCACAGTTGTGACCTATCAGGAAAAGAAAAGAATGTTCTAGGGATTTTTGAGTCTCCTGGGAGTATTCATGGTGTCAAATCAACAAATCACTTTTAGTAACCCAGCACTATTTTATACCTACATGGAAGTTATACTTACCTAAACTAGATTTTAACATGGAGGCTCCAGATTCCCTCATACCACCTTGGTATGTACAAGGGTTTAAAGCTGGTTTAAATGTGCTGTACGTCCATGTCATAACCCCTAAGGAATGCCAGCAATAGGTGAAATATCTCCAGTGCAAATGTCAGACCTTGTGCTGTGAAGCTGCACTCTCTGTCCCATTCCCTGAGGAGTTAACCATTTCCTCAGAGCAGTAGGAGTTGAACATACCCAATATTTTACAGGATCACCCTTCACCTTGGGTGAATTCTAGCCGGTTCACATCAATTTTGCAGACAATTCAATAATGCAGGATTCAGTGATGCCCAAAGATAATCAGATATGCGAAAATTAAAATACTCAGAGCTAACTTCCAATTCTATTCCTCGGGGATGGTGTCTAATATATGTTAAATCCAATCAGTGCCTTTTAGCTTTCTTCCCTGTCACAGGGTTTCAGTTTACTAATTATAAATGTTCAGCTGCAATTCCTTTACATCACTTTCTCAGAGGGTAGAATTCAGCACCCTCTGAGAATCGAAAAAGATTACACTACCATTTGTCAAGGTCACAGCAAGAAAGGTTTTTCATTAATTTTAGATTGGCAAAGAATAAGAAATACAGTAATTGCTGCATTTAAGCCATTCACTGCAGCGAGTCTCTTTCTACTTCACAGCCAGCCAATTAGGGACTTTATTTAAAATGTATGAATTGCACAACTGTCATTAAAGCTATGATTCTGAAGAGCTTATTTGCTTTCTTTGATGAAAGTATTACAGAAGTGCAATCATTTTTCAGGACAGTGACTCAATCATTCAACATTTGGTAAATAAAAATGGCTCTCAACAGATTTGACCACAGGTGGAGCCTCCATTAAAATGAGTGCTTTGAAGGTGCATTTCTGCAAGGCTCTGACTGGCCACGGTGCCAACACTGACCATCTGCCTCCTCAGCTTGACCTGGAAAACTCCCAAGAATGTTATACTTTTTTGGAAGCAAAAAAACCCAAAACCATAATCGAATGCTCTTCGTTTGTGAAAGCTGCATGTCCAAGGAATGTTGCTGGTTACTGCAGCAAAACTGTGACTCACTTTCAACCAAGCCAGAGCCAGAGCAGTGAGAAGACCACTGGGCTTCCCCAAAGATGGTTCCAACTGTCTCTAGTATCATGTATGATTTCTTGAATTTATGTCCTCCTCACAACAAACAGCTACACTTCACATCTTTCAGACATTTATTGAAAATTAGAGGCACTGTTTTATTTGTTGCATTCCTTTCCTTTTTGTGAATCTTGTCTCAAAAACTGTGAAGTGTTAGAGTCTGGGTGGCATGATGCTGCCTTCAGTAGCACTTTGTCATGGTTGTTCTTCATCAGTAAATGCATCTCTCAGGTGGGAATGCTGCTGTAGACTGTAAGAGAACAAGAAGTTTATCTTCCTGAGGACTGTGGCACTTTGCACTGGAAACATAATTTTCTGTCCTGATTTTGTCAAGAAAGACTTGCTTTCAGTGACTTGCAGTGATAACTGCTGATCCTCAAGCTTTCCTTAGGATACAAAAAAATCATCATTCATTTTATTTCCTCATTGAAAATATTTTTGTTTTTGTCTTTGGGGATTTTTTGAGAACAAACCACCCCCCCCGCTTGTTCTACTTGTACTGCTAGACATATATTAATTACACCACATGGACACCTGCTCTCATAACATATTAAATGTGTTTTTCATGATTCCCAAAACCAGGTGTGTAAATGAGAAGCTTTCTTACTGCCTCATCTCTCTCCTCTTCTCTAGTCATTAGGACTACAGGATGAGATATTCAAAACACAAAAGACTACATGGGAAAGATAAGCTATTTCTTTCTGCCTCCACCTGTTTCATATGAGTTTTATTTTCCAATGTAAGCATGCAGAAAATACAGACACTCAAAAATCTCATGTGAAGAATAGAAGTTCTCATAAATGCATCAATTGAAATTTTTTATTGCAATTCACTATTGTGCCTCTTCGGTTATTGGATATAGAACAAGGTTCATTTCCTAAACATTGTGGCCTTTTTGGATTAGCACCTGATACTGCATACAAAGGAGCTATGTTAATCAGATTTCTGATTTTCCAGGTCCATATTCATCAGTCCATATCCAAACTCCACATTGAGCAGAAGTTCAGATGTAGCAGAAGGTGTCACTGGCTGCATTTCCTCAGGTGTCACTTCTTAGGAATTTAAACTGGATAGTCAGAGGACAAAGGGACCTGTGCAATCCAGTAATAGCCAACAACAGACTCGCATGAACAGAAGGGAACTTGTGCCCAAACAACCAGAAAACCTTCTCTCATGAATTGGCTGGCTTAGTGAATGGGGGAGAGCAGTGGACATTGACTATCAGGACTTGAGAGTTTACTGAAAACAGGCCAGTAAAGACCAGATAATGAACACTGCCTACTGTAAGATCCTCATGGAGAGGATGATAAAGAGGTTGGTGACTCGTGGCACAAAGTTTGGTTGGAGGTCAGTAACTAGCAGTGCACCACAGAACTCATTACTGGGTCCAGTCCTGTTTAACATCTTCAAGACAACAGGACAAGATGACCCTCAAAGGGTCATTTGCAATTTTTACCATTCTGTGAACAGCAGAGGATCCCAGTGCAACCCATCCAGTAGGAAAGGAAATCCTACTGTACTTTAAAGGACATGGAACAAAATTACCAATATAGAACTTTAATGTAAGTAGAATTCCATTAAATTCTTGATTCACTCCTGCGTGGTCTGTCAAGAATTGCATATGCTCCTCAGACAGCATGCTGAAGGAAAATGTAAACTCTCTTAGACTAAAAGTCAGAATTCAGAACCATAAAATATAAAAATATTGCCTGAATTTGGTTCTTTTTCATGTCATAGCTTTAGGCTGTGATGGAAGGACAGACTCAAGGTTTTGAACATTTGAGCTAACAAGACTGATACAGGAAGTCTTTTTCTGACAAGCTTGAGCACACCTCACAAAATCACCCCTCAGTGTCCCCTGTCTGCACTATTATACAATTAAATTGATAATCAGTATTATAATTGTCAGATATTGTGAAACAAATGATCCCTAAGTCAGTTAATGGAATGCATAGCATGAAAACTAAGACAATTTTAATAACGTTTGCCTTTCAGAGCCTTGGTGACTAAAACTTTGCTGAAACAAGGTGAAAGTACAGGATGGTTGGAAGACTGTCCTACTGTTTCCCACCAAGATCCTGACAACCCTGTCATAAGCAAGAGAAGAGTGAATCTTAGAGGCAGCAGTACTGAGAAAGAGAGCTGTGATTCCTCCCAGGAGAGAAGCTCTGAGGAGGCAAGAGAAGCCAAAGGTGGTCATGGATGGAAAGCTCACACTGCTGTCTGCAGGCAGAGTGGTTTCATGTCCCCAATTCTGAAGACAATGGAAGGGAAAATAAATACTTGCAAGGAGGGGAGGATATTTTACCCATTGCCCAAGATCAGGCTAATTATGAATGCTGATGACCATAGCAAGGGACATCTATTTCTAAAGTAAGAGCAAAGAAATGTATCTCAGAGAGAGACTATGTTCCTTCTCAACCCAGGAATTCCTATTTTTTATGACTGCTTTTGATGATGAAATCTCACCCATACTACTCAAATTGCAACCAATTTTGCGTAGCTTTTAGAAACGCCACTTGTCTCAGTTTGGTTTTCCTAAACATAGTTACTCACTTGATTAGGCTATTCTTGCAAGAGCAGTAGTGGCAAAGTAAAACACACATACATGCAAGTTTTCTCCCAGGATGTGACTGACATCAGCAAATTCAGGGTCAGATTGAAGGGGATTGCCAATAACTCAGTGGATGTTACCTCTCTGTGGAACATTGTGCAAATTAAACTAGTTAAAATAATTTTTCCCTTTCTCAAACAGGAATCAACTAGATTTACAAACAGTAATTTAGACATGAACAATAATGTAGAAAAATAGAGCAATCTCAACAGGTAATTTTAAATAGAATAGAATAGAATAGAATAGAATAGAATAGAATAGAATAGAATAGAATAGAATAGAATAGAATAGAATAATTTCCCTTGGAAAGGACCTACAGGGATTTTATAGACCACTTCAAGGCTGATCAAAAGTTAAAGCATGTTGTAAGTGCATTGTCTAAATGTCTTTCAAACATTGAGTCTTGGAGCATCCACCACCTTTCTAGGACTCTCACAGCATCTGACCATCCTCTCAGTAAATTAGTACTCCCTAACATCCAGGTTGTATCCACTCTGGTGCAGGTTTAAACCACTCCCACATGTTCTGCCACAGAGTCCCAGGAGGAGAGCTCAGCACTTCCCTCTCCACTTCCCTCCTCAGGAAGCTGAACAACAAAGTTGCCCCTCAGCCTCCTTTACTCCAAATAAGACAAGCTCAAAGTTACAGGACAAGGACAGTCCTTCCAGCCTTGTTGCCCTCCTCTGGTTGCATTCAAAGGCCTCCTTCAACTGCAGGGCCCAGAAATGCACACAGTTTCTTGAGGTGACACCACACCAACACTGAATCCAGCAGAACAATCCCCTCTTTTGCCCAGGTGGTGATGCACCTCAGGATTGGATTTGGCCTCTGGGCTGCCAGGGCTTGCTTCTGACTCACACTGAGTGACTCCCCACCAGCACTCCCAGATTCCTCTGTGCAGGGCTGCTCTCTAGCCATTCCTCTTGAAGGGTATGCTTGTGCCTGGTGCTATTTTGCCCTAGGGGCAGAATCCAACACTTGGACTTGTTAAATTCCATTCCAGTAATCATCGCCCAAGGCACAGCTGTAAGAATTGCAGGGTAGTGCTCTGTGCTCACAGACAAATGTCACTACCTTCCATGTAGGAAGGCTCATTTCTCCTTGCTTTGGTTCTGTGAGCCTTTTTTTTTTTTTTGGTACATTCTGCTTTCCTAGCTTCTGGGCTGACCATTCCTATGATTTCAGTGCTTGGCAAGCATGCTTATGTCACTGAGGGTGTGTGCAGGGCTTGCATAAAAAAGGTTCTGAAACAGCTTCTTTCTTTTTTGAAGATGACAGATGACCCTTGGTTTTAGTCTCAGGCTAGAGTTCTTGGACCTAAGTGCTAGTGGCTGTGATCACCTATGTCAGATTAATTTAAGCAAAATTAGCTGATGTGAATTTGCTTATGCTGTTGCAATAAGAAACCTTTCTACACTTCTTTTATGTTTCCTTTAACAGAAATGTCTCTCAGGTAACAAAGCTGAACATGCTTTATGTCTAGCAGGATTCCCTTTCGTTTGTTCCCCATTCTCCTACAATTTTTTTGTGGGCTGCCCAGCCATCCATGAACAGAGTGGAAATGTTTCACTCTTGCTTTAGGCCAAGGTAACTACACTTAACATAAAGATCTGAAAAGCAGTAAGAAAATTTATCAGCCCTGTAAGGAATCAAGACTTCAGCTATTTCTGAGTAATACCATTTTCTTAATATGCCTGAATGACACAAGTTCCTTTGGTTTTTCAGCTAACAAAGCCACTGTGGGTCAATGCTGCGAGCCAAATAATTGTGCTTTAGCTGGCCAAAGGTATCTATTCATTGCACCTGCAAAAGA
This sequence comes from Zonotrichia albicollis, assembly GCF_047830755.1. Taxonomy (NCBI): domain Eukaryota; kingdom Metazoa; phylum Chordata; class Aves; order Passeriformes; family Passerellidae; genus Zonotrichia; species Zonotrichia albicollis. Next base: position 58,410,501 of record NC_133820.1, read on the forward strand.
AATAGGCAGAAAGAAGCAACTGTTTTGCCCTTTGGTCAAATTAAAGTACCCAATAGAAGATTTGGTTTCTGTCTTCTATATTTTAAAAATATATTTGACAAAGAAAAGAGACTAAAATGTGGAATCTCAGTGAGGTGTGTTTCTGCTCTAAGCTACTTTCTTGTGAATGATGAGTAACCATTTACACTACTTGAGTAAATGGCATCATTTACATCAGAATCAGGTCTCAGTTATTTCAATACATTCCCAGTAATATAACTTTCAAGTTCAAATAAGTCCAGTGAACTGAATAATATTCTGTTCAACTTCTATAATAATGCATACACTGCTTCTGCTTGCTATCAAAACCTGAAGGATACAAGTATGTGACTTTAGAGGTTGTTATGAAAAATTGTGTAATGAATTTCTGAGTCTTCCAGGTGGAACACCTTATCTCCTCTACTGCTTATTTTAAAGGTTTGCTAAATATGGCAGATGGCTCTGGGTGTAGCTAACAAATTCTTATGCTGCCAACAAGTATTAGGGATTATTTCCTTGATTTATAAAAAATTTCTAAGGAACTTTTCTAACCACCTCTACAAGGAGGTATTAAGAAATAAAATATCTAATTAGTTAAGAGGATTTTAGTTTTTAGAGGTGCCTCCACTGACTTAATCTTTGACATTGGTTACAATTTTTAGAATTAAAAATATATATTTAAACATTATATCTAGTACATATTATATATATAAACACCAAAAAAAACCCTTCAATTTTTCAATATACATTCACTTCTCATGCTCAATACACCAAAAATACACCTCTCAGTTTGCTTTCACACACTGTTTGTTGCTCAGGTAGAAAAGGGAGAGACAACAGTATGAATGACAATATTCTTTAAATCCATATGCATTACTCTTATCTTCAGGTAGGTTATTAGTATGACTACAGATTTTGAAATAACCTCTATTTCCTTAAGAACATATGGCATTTCATTCATTCTATAAAGCACTGAGATACTCAGCTGAGTATCCTTAAATACTCTTAAGGCAGGTTCTTTTACGTGATGTTGCAAATTTTTAAGACGTGAACGTTTGGCTACCACTTCCCCATAGGCTCATTTAGAAAGGTTTTTCATGTGGGAGGCTTAAAAGATGTTTTATGTTTGCTGGCATTCTGTGCAACCTTAAAACCCAAGATTTATAAATGCATGTGATACAGAAAATGTGTTTATGATGTCAACACACTCATAAAAATGCTTTCTGCTTTTATTTTTTCTGTGAGGAAAAAAAGGGGGAAAACGTACTTAAAATACCTCTTTCCTTTCTTTATAAGGGAACAATTTAAAAAAAGACTCAAATGCTTCAGTCTGAGCATATTCCTAAAAATGCGGATCATACTTATCTCACCAATGATAGTGCCATTTCTTCCAACCTATATGTATTTTATGATCATTGCTGCTTGTGCCCAGGAGCAATATGCTATTTAAAACGATAGTGTGTGACTCCATGACAACTGGCAGGTGCCTTACAGAGTCTTTCTTTGTGCAAAATGTGCAGGTGAGTTATTATACTTCAAAATAGGAGAAACAGAGCTCTGGTGGATTTTACTCAGTGCATGTGCAACCTGCAAATAAAGTCAAATATTATTTTTATACCTACCTATAGGCTTCAAATTGCAACAGCTGCAATGGAAAGTCAAATAAAATACACTGCCCCACATGCTGTTGTATAAATATAACAAGCTCAGATTTTTAGCCAAACTGCTTTCTTCTTTTAGATGTTGCTGACTACAGCAGAATCATGAGTCTGTGTACTATCCTTTTCTCTTTGCTAAAACGTCAGGGAAATGTTTTTTGAAAAACAAAAGAAAACTAACTTGCAGGCACTTTTCTCTCCTTTTCCATTTAGCTAGTTCATTTGTTTTAAAATGTCTCATTTGATAAACAGTGAAGAATCACTTGGTGTTATTAGATATTTGAATGTATATGGTATCTAATTTTCTAATTAGCAGGAAGAACTCAGGGACTGTCTTGTGTTTGTCTGACTCCTGGGATCACTGGTACAAACTGATGTCCTTGTTGCCTTTGCCCTCTCAGGAGCACAAAAACCAGTGGCAATATCTTCAATTTATTTCAGCTTCTGAAGCACAGCATCTGTTTCCACCCAAACAGCTGAAAATGTAGCCCCACCAAGACTGGATTCTACATATGCAGAAAGCTTAATTTCTGTAGATCAAAAAACGAAGTTGTGATCTTTTGCAACCTGAAGTATCAGATCTGAATATAGCACCTTCATCCTTGGCTGTAAGAATTTAAAGCTTGATCTAGTGTTCCCTGAAGCCAGCGGGAAGACTCTTATTGTCTTTGGCTTCCTTTGGATCACTCCAAAATCTCACAGTCTGATTCTGCAAGCCACAAAATTTAAAGCATTCCAGTAGCACCTTTTGCTCCCTTTGAAGGCTGGTCAAGCTTGGGAAATAAGAGAGAAATGACAAATTGACCAGATGATTAAAAAAAAAAAAAATAGAAACAGCTTCTTTCATCTCTCCATTTAAATTTTGCAGCACAAAAGAAAGTTTATTTTTGTCATTGAAATGTTGATGTATTTTTACAAAGACTTCACCTGTCTGGAGTTGAACAGACACCATGATTTGAAGTGAGCAGTTCAAAAGTTTCTCAGCAAAAATCAGAAGAATGGAAGAGCTTGATCTCTTCAGTATATTGATAAGGGTTGTCATAAATGGGAGCAGTTTCTTAGCTCCTGCTCATGCCTGATAAGGATAGTCTCATCACCTGCTAGCAATAACCTGGGTTTTCATAAGCTGTATTAGCACTGCTTCTGTGTTTGTTCACTGTGTGACTCCACAAGGATGCCACTACCTTTGAAAATACATGTTGACATTGGGAATATTTCTGTAATTGTGTTTTCAGATGTTTCTGTGTCTTACCTACATCCTGCTGAGAAGGGCTCAGCCATCTGGTACAAAATAGCTTAAGTCATTACTGGATACCAGTGTCTCTGTGCAGGAAGGCACACAGGTTAATCATGGGCAGAGACCCCGCTGCTTGGAATGAGAAATCCATAGCAGCTCCTCTTAGATGTGCAGGGAAAGCCATCAGAGGTCAGGGCTTCATCTTGTCGATCATGAGACATGCAGGGATGTTTTGCTTGATTGTAACAGCAGGAAGCCTTAAATTTAACTCAGGTTGAGAAGGGAGGGCCTCAGCTCCAGTACCACTTCATAAGCATTGTGGTTCTTTCCTTGGTCTTTAGGGAAAATTTGCACAATCCTATTGTAGCTCTGCTTGTCTGCCTGTCCTCCCAAATAACATCTCCCCCAAAGCCACTGAGCAGTGGCACCCAAACAAGTGGAAGTTTTCTGGTTTCTAATGCAATCTGCTTCTTACTAGTGCCAAGCAAAAAAAAAAAAAGGCACCTGAGGGAGCCAGTTAAGGACCTGCACTGATGAATTTGGAGATTTAACCTTGATTAGACATCAGAGGATCCACGTAGCGTGAGCCATTATTAACATTGTCAAGAAGTGAAAAGCTTCATTCATAGATCTTGCCTGCTTAGACATCAAAGTGAACCAACCTCAAAAGAAATCTGTGGGGAACCAGGCATTCTTAGTTCTCATATTGATCATACTACTTGTTCTGAAAGTTTCACCCAAGCTCTGGCAGTGCTTGACCTTGCAGAGGGAACATCATGTACAAACAATGCAAAAGCCTGTGCCTGTTTCTTGTTCTTAAAGTTAGCACCAGGTGAATAATTGATATCAAATCATACATTCTGTAAATAATCTAGTTTTCTGCAAATAACATCCCTAAACAATTACATTGGAGAAAATTATATTTAGTTTTCTAATATGAGTCATAAAATCTCTGATTAATCATTTCTGTGTCTTGAAAAATGTTTAGTGTATGCTGTTCATATATCAGAATAAAAGCTGGACACAAGGTAAAAATTTGTCCATTATAGAAAACAAATACATGGATCCTACCAAAATAAATTTTTAAGTTCAAATGAATCTTCCAGGCTGTTTCTAGGCAATATATTCCCAGACCTTATCACAGCCTAATAAAAGGGAATGCCTCAATGATACCCCCTTTCTCTTCAAGGTACACTCTGTCCCAGAAGGCATCTGTCAGAAAAGGCATTTATTTTGTTTGTGGAATTCCTATGGCTCTCACTGGGAATTCTTGTAAAGGGAGGGAGAACTAATCATACAATGAAATTATCCATTGCAGTCCTTTAACTATATCAGATAATTTAAAAATTATATTATACTTTCATAAAGGTTGAGATAGAGTTTTCCATCAACTGTTTTTAGGGTTTCAAAGAACAAACTCTAGCAGGAAGAAGGACAAAAAGCAGCTCTGGGAAATATCGTGTGAAATGTGCATTTCTATTTTTTAAAATTCTACCCAAAGTTTTAGTCTTAAATGCAAAGCTGAGAACTACTGATAGCATGGAAAAAATAAATAGAAAATATATTGAAAATATTTTTTTGTATTTTGTATTTTTGTATTCAGAAGTCTTTTATACAGGTTAAATTTTAGAAATGATCCAGAAGGATCTTCACATTGTTTTAAAATACTGACTTTAAGAAATAAAATAAATAAAGGAAAATAACTTGCAATAACATTTATTTTCTTTTAAACTAGGCAAAAGAAAGTAAGTAGGAGAAATGAAAAAGAAATCTACACATGAGGAGAAATGGTTAAGTAAAGAAGTAATCCAAAGTGTGGGAGGAGACACAGTTGGGACCCCTGCTGACCAAGGGGATATTCCAGATATTCCATACCATGCACAGTCATGCTCAGCATATAAAGCTGGGGGAAGAAGGAGGAAGGAGCGGAGACTTTTGGAATAGTGTATGTTTGTCTCCCAAGTTCCCATTATGCATGGTGGAGCCCGGCTCTCCTGGGCATGGCTGAACACACCTGCCTGCCCACGGGAAGGGGTGAACGAAATCCACATTTTGCTTTGTTCATATGTGTGGCTTTTTTTACCCTATTCCAGTGTCTTTATCTCAGCCTCTGAGTTTTCTTCATTTTACCTTTTCTATTCTCTCCCTCTCCCACCAGGGCAGGATGAGTGAATGGCTGTCTGGGCCTTGATTGCCAGCTGGAGTTAAACCACAACACTTCTTTGTTCAGTCCAATCTGGAACACTTGAAGAGATCAGGACTTGTTTGATAAAAGACAAACTAGTCATGGGATTTTATTCAGCAAATGTGTGTAATTTTCTAAAACTTACGAAAGTGGGAAGTGAAGAACCAAGGTGAGCTCACCCAGCTCCCAAAGAACCACTGCAGCTTTTCCCAACCCCATGGGACACCCACATCCATGGGGAGACACTGGAGACCCCAGCCCCAGGGGCTGGAGCCACAGCAGAGCATGGTGGGACACCAAACTGCAGAAGGCTTCTCCGCCTCAGGAGGCAGGACAGCTGCTCCAGCCAGGACTCTTTTGACCAGCAGATTTGTGTTTAGATGCTGGTCAGGCAGTGACTGCTTTCTTTCAGAGGACACTGACCTTTCTCACACAGACCACTGGGCAAGTGCCCCCTGCTCCAGAACAGGAACAGTGCATTGTGCATTTGGCTTTAAGTCACTGAATATAGAGGTGGAAAATTTATAGAAGCACAGGGCTGTGACCTTATCCATTTGTGCTTTTATGAGACACCTAACTTGGTATTTACAAGATGGTAATTATATTATTTTAATGTTGATGGCTAATGGTTACAAGAACGTAGCTATTTGATTAATATAAAGTGAGAGATTAAATAGCCCGTTTACTGTAACCTAAATGCCTAATTAAATAGCAAGAGAATTTTCTTTGCATATTATGGTATAACAAATATGTGAGCATTATATATTAATACTTTAAAATACACTATTGATGTTGTACCTCATTAGTTAAACAGTCCCTCTGTTAATATGGTTTAACAAATATTTGAGCATTATATATTAATACTTTAAAATACACTATTGATGTTGTACCTCATTAGTTTAACTATCCCTCTGTTAATAGCACTTTAGAAGTACTTGCACTGTCAACAGTCCTGATTCCTAATTTATATTACCTCAGTACTGGTTTATTTTACCCTGTTTACAGATCCCCAGACATTTACTCAAAAACCCAACAAAATATAACATTCAGTTCCTGACTGTCTAACTTTGTGGAAATAAAATGCAAAATCATTCATTTCATGGGCTTTTGAATTTACAGTCCAAGATATAAAAGCTGATCTTGAAGTTATCTGAAAATTTCCAATGAGAATATATATGGAATTCCAGAATCTAATTGAAATCTAATCAAAACACTTCTTTGGATAGACATTTTTCCAAAACAAGTGCTGTCTTACTAGTCAAGATGCTGTAGTTAATTATATTTCTTCATTAGAACCCTTTTAAAATATATTTTATTCTTTGTTGTCTAATATTACTGGAAAGAAAAGGGGGAAACTCTTGATGTTTTCATTTTTATAAAGGATGCCTTGGTATGAGTTAGGCAATTACTACACTCATATACTCAATACATTGTGCTTATATCTTTGGAATAAATGAGAGCCACAGATATGATTTGTCCTTACCTCCATACATCATCACACTTTTAAGCAATACTTAAGGTCTCAAAAAAAAATCTTTTTCTTAATGCCTTGACCAATATATGTTAATAACCTTAAGCATTTTTCCTAAAGTTGTTGGGAAAAGAGGAGGTAGTAGTTACAAATGTGAAATAGGAGGCATTTAAGTATTTCAATAGTATTTTTTTCTTTCCCATTAACTCTAAGGTGATTTTATGAGTTAGGATTTCCTTTTCTACCCTGTGACAGATTTCCAAGATGTTGATTCCTGCACAGATTATTTTTATATGAGGACACCATTTTGCAGATTATCTTTTTCATTAGAAGTAGAAGAAGAAAAGCAAAAAAGATTTGCTGGTGATTTCATACAAGTCCACTTTGTATGAGGCTTCTTGACCTTCTCTGATTGATGTTTTTTTTTTAAGAACTATGACATTCAGTTTACAATCAGAATATTTACTCCTGAGAACCAGTTACTCATAATATAACAATGACAAGTATTTCTATCTGACAAAGTGTTCAGCCCAAGTGCTGAAAATGGTACCATAGTTCTTTTGCTTTGATAAATATTCAATATTAAAATCCCTAAAGATGTTACTGAAAGCATTGTTACTCTAAGGCATTTCTGTCTTGTTTGCATTTAAACAAATCCTACCTCTCCAGATCTTTTCAGGTTTACTAAGTTCTAATACCACCGGGGAAAATTTCACTTCTGACTTTTTTTTCACATTCCCCTTTTTTCTTAATGCTACACTGAAGGATTTCCCTCTAGTCCCTTGTGGTCTAAATTTCTTAGTATCAAGATTTCCTTCTGTTTTATCTTGTCTGCCTCAACAGCCAAGCTATGTAAATATTTCTGGCATTCCTGCTTATTTCAGTGATGTTAAATTATCAGTATAGCACTGCCTACAAGCCAGAGGTTGCAGAACTTTCTGCCTGCCACTAATGCTGTTCTTACCAAATACTGTATTTCGTACAACATAATGTTTTTACCTCAACACCAGGTAATTGGCCTGATATTCCTCTTTTATCTTCGTTCTTTGTGGGAACCAATCATCCGGTTAATTGCAATTTCAGTCTTGTCATGAATTTTCACTCTTCTTTCCCTGGAGGATGTACCTGCTGTAGAGAGAAGCACAAGTTCTATCATCTCTTCCACCAGAATAAAAAAAACCAAAACAAACCCACAAAAAACCAGCCCTGATAATTTAATCTATTCATAAGCAAATATACCCTGTCTGGTGAGTGACTCAGTTAATGATATAGTAATATTTGCACTGATAAAAGTTTCCCAGTGTCTTAGGTCACAATAGCATGACATGAACAACTCATCAACTCCCCATGGGAAAGCCATTAGAAAAGAGTGGGACTGATAGAGCCCGAGATTTTTCATCACAATCATAAAGGCCAATAAACCATGCAATAAACCAGAAGTTCTTGGGTAGGGTGGGAGATTCCCACACTAATTCCATAAGCTAATTTTCTTGACAGATGACAACACCTGGATCCCATACTTGCCAGTTATCAGAAGAAACTATAGGGTGGCTATGTGTCACCTCCACTTCACAGAGTCAAGGCTTTTTCTTTCTCTACCCTCTCCTATAATCTTGAGTTTATACTTGAGATTTGGGCTTAGTATCCATGTTTACCTAATGCTATACTAAAAATAAAGCTTAATTGGGATAATTCGTTTATTCAGTGCCTGCTCATTTTTCTTGTCTAAGAAATAAACCAGCCACTTATCAAGTCCAAGTCTACCCAGCTGCTCAAAGGTACTTCCCTATCACAGGAGAACCTTCACATTAAGCAGAACAGCCATATGTTCAATGAGCATTCGTCCTTATTTGCCAGGTTAAGTCCAATAGGGTAAGCTCCAGAGGAGTCTGCTGCCCTAGGCACACTGCCCAGCCAACCTTGCCAGCTCATGGAAACAGTACCTGTGCAATTGTGTTGCCCCTGGAAACTGGCTGCCAAAGCATCCCCCATTCCCTCCCTGAGGAGAGTGCTTGCTCCCAGATCAAATGTAATTTGGCAGTATTGTGAAAATCTCTGGGTGAAAAAAAATGCATCTTCTCAGGGCTCATTAACTATTTTGCAAATGGGAAATAGAACAAAAAAAGACCAGCAAGCAAACACTGTATAACTTGTTTGTCCCAATGAATGTTTCCAGATTTCCTACCAGATTCTCAAAATGTCAATGCAGATGTGCACCAACAGTAATTATATGTATGACAAGTTGTGGAAAGGATTAGTCCTACAAAATATTTCATGCTGGGAAACTAAAGGACCACAAAGAACAATAATTTTTACCTAACAACAGAAATTTATGTGGGCTAATGAGCCTCGTATCAAAAAACCAAAACAAATCAACAGACACAACAACTGTGAAAATTAACTTTTATGTGAAGATATAGAAGAACTTTCTGCACAGTCCACAATATTTTTAATTAGTTTTTGTTTTTCTTCTTTTACATAACCTGGTTTCATCATCCTGATGTTACCATTTAAATTACATTTCTTATTCATTTAAAGTACTTTCAGGGCTTCAATTCTGCTACTTACCAGACTTCTGTGTCCAACATAATTAGATGCTGTTGTCCTACAAATTATTTCTAGATATGTTTCAAGCACTCCAATTATGCTCAGTGCACTGCATTGCAAGGAAAACCATTGCTGCTTTAGTGTCTAGGATACTGTCCGTGGATAACATCACCTGCACTGAGGATGTTTAACTGCAGATTCAATAAAGTGACTGCACAATAAACTCTCCTAGACTAAAACAGAGAAAATGAACTTTTTAAAAACAAAAATAGGTGTCATTTTTCACCAAGATAAAGAATTCAAACAAATGTGTAGTGATTATCTAACAGACTGGCTAAATAACTTTGGCCATCTTCTTATGCGTGTTTTGTTCCAGATATTTTCAGGAGGAATGCCAAATTAGACCAGTGCTCCATAAAAGTTTATAAAGGTGGTGTCACATCTCTCTGCCTCTCCTCTATTTGCACTGGAAAAGAGAAATATCATTTTAATATCAAGCTGCTGAAAAATTGGCTGTGCATTTCCCATCATTAGAAGTGTTCAAGGTCAGGTTTTGCAACATTTGAGCAACCTGTTCTGGTTGAAGATGACCCTGTCTGTGGCAGGGGGATGAACTAGATGATCATAGAATCACAGAGTGGCTTGGGCTGGAAGGGACCTTAAAGATCATCTAGTTCCAATCCCCCTGCCATGAGCAGGGACACCTCTCACTAGACCATGTTGCTCAGAGCTTCATCCAACATGGCCTTGAACATTTTAGGGATGGAACAACCACAGCTCCTCAGGGCAACTTGTTCCAGTGCCTCACTGCCATCATAGTAAAGAATTTATTCCTAATACACAATCTAAACCTGCATTCTTTCAGTTTGAAGCCATTCACCTTTGTCCTATCACTACAAGCTCTCTCTCTGTAAATAGTCTCTCTTCAAATTTTTTTGTGGGCTGCCTCCAGGTACCCAAAGGATCCAACCCTAAACCCATTCTATGTTTGTATCAAATTCAAGCCTCACCAGTTTTCTCCATTTAGAAAAATATTGCCCATAAATCAGTCAGTATCACTGGTCCCATCTCTCCATATATCTGCCAAACTTCTCTGACTATTCTACTAGTGAGCAGTTACATTTTTATTTCATCTCTCATGCTGGTTGTCATGAATGAACAATAACAAAATTTCAGATACTTCAGATGTCCTCACTTAGTGACAAAGTGGTTGATATCATCTATTTTAATTCTTTTTCCTCTCTCTGGGTGGGATTCTCATTTCTGTGTCCAAAGAGTAGCTGTCTGGATTCAAACTAATCATCCTTTTTATAGCCAGCCAAAAGAAAGAGGTACTTTCAGGGTAGCCTTTATCTGACCTATTTTAAAGGTTTTTTAAAGGAAGTGTTCCATGCCTTAGAACTGTCTATTTCTTGCTCAGGTAAATTGTACCTTGTGCATCTAATCAAATTCTTACTGCCTCCAGTGACTTTATTTTTCTAATGCTTCTAACACTTATCTCCAAAGTAACAAGACTAGAAGTCCTGGAACAGATTGTTCAAATTTGTTCAAAGTAAATCTATGCAAAAGATCTTCAAAACTAGACCTGGGACTATCAGGTTGAGCTTTCCATCCTGCGAGGTTTTGAAAATTTTATCTCTAACGAAATAGAACAAAAAGTTGAAATGTTGACATTTTACCTGACTTAACTATATTAAAAGAACAGTAAAGCTCAGCTACAAAAATTTTTCTTAATATATCTGAAAAATTCTTTCTCATTTTCGCTCTACTTAAAAAAACCCTTCAAATCTTCAGGAAAGTATTATATAAAATTTGGAAATGTATTGAAATTTTTATTTTAAAAGTTGAAAGGGCTTTCAACCATGCCAGTGCAACATCAGAAGGCTTCAAAGCCCACTCTACTCTCCTACTGAGTTTTGCTTTTGACAGATAATTATTTTCTGACCTCAGAGTCTCACCTGAAAATTCCTGATGGATTGAAGGTAAAGCAAATTTAAATTGTGAAAAAAGTCTTAACATAGATCAAGGTAGGTAAGGCCCACATTTCATATTAGTCCTAGCATGTCTGTATTTATTTCATACTCATTTTTACTTAATGTAGTAAAACTGAGCAACTCAGCTTGGTTAGCAGTTATCACAGATGTTTCCAGATTGAGGTGTTATGAGCTTGGTTCAAAGCCAAAACTCACTTCAAAGGCGTGCTGGAGTAAAGCCATCTGTCTTTCTAAGGCCAGCACCTGTTCCAGGCAGCTTTCTAAACTTCACAAGATTGCCTAAATAAACGTGCTCCTCAGAGGCCCCCAGTGGCACAGGAACACTGGGCAGCACAACCATTGCCTTTGTGGTGTCCTGGGGGTGGGAAGCCCACAGACATCACACCACTTGGAAGTGTCATGGAACGTCTAGGAAAAACCTGCCTGGTAGGGAACGTGATCTTGTTGCTGCAGCATTCAGCAGAGTTGGGACCTAATCTGATTTTATTCTGCACTGTCTAAAATGAGTTTAGAAATATAAAAGTAATTACTTCCCATTTCAGTTTGGCAAGAGATGAAATTTTTGAATTTTGAAATTTTTGCTAATTTCAACAGGACTTACCTGGCCATCTGTAACTTCCTCAGCTTTCATTCTAGAGAAATGGCTGGCTCTGAGCACAGACCCTGCTAAATCTAATTCATACTAGACTACAAAAGATCTAACTGAGGCACTAGCAGGCCAACCTCTTCAGTTACTATAGAAACTACGGCTCTTAAATTACTATGGAAAGACTTCACTACCAGAAAATTAGGTCCTCTGTTTCCCACCATATCAGCATTTTTTCACTACTTTTAAATGCAAGAGTATATCTTCAGTGGTTCAAAAAAAAAAAAAACAATGTGGCCAATTTGAGTAAATGTCTTTGTTCAGTCTGTGCTATAACTTTTCATTTTTGAGTTAATTCCCTGGTCCCATTAACTACAGGGTGGCCTCAAGCTTCTAGAAATGCCTTTCTTGTAGTGTCACTATTTCAAACTAAAAATTCCTTCCTCAATCAAAGTATCTTTAGGCTAAAGTTTCTCATGTTTTCAGTTGGCTCAAATAACAGGTTTAGAAATATTAGTCAATTCCATTTGACTGCTTGAGATGGAGAAATAAAAAAAAATCTCATGTTTTAAGAACTTTTCGATGCTATACTTATATGTCGATAATTGAAAGCTAGTATCTGCAAAAGCACATATAAAATTCTCTGTAACTGTGGACTTAAACTGGTTACATTTGATTACAGTTTGTTACTAAAAAGAAGAATAAAAGTATAAGTGTCAAAATTCTGAAGAATTTGGTGTACATATGCAACTACATATGTACATATATACACATGAAAAATAACATTTGTTAATTGGATCCAAGTGTTCTATGTTCTTTATGCTGCAGTAGAAGCAGCATTTACCTTCTTGTATTGGTATTGTCATCCAAGAGTAAAGAACTCTATTGCTTCTAGAGTCAGAAGAGGTTCACTTGAGAACTCCTTGTCGACATTTAGATCAAAGCAAAGCCATAATTGCTGGTAAAAGCTGGGATCTACCTGCAGGATGCTGTGTCACGATAAACTGGAGGAGTTCCTCCATGAGCCCAGCGATTTGGCAGCCCAGCACAGGGCTGAAAGCTGTGGGTGTGCTCAGGGTGTCTGCTCTGTGCACCTCAAACTGCCCCAGGCGTGATAGTCTTCTGGTCAGGGCCACTGCAATGGGGCAGCACAAAGCCTTGTTCTGTCACTTACCTGCAGTTTCTGCAGATGTTTCTCTATTTCAAAGGGCAGAGAAATGACAGAAGAAATTCACACTCTTTTAAGATAAGGTGTAGCACAGTTGGGATGAATCACACTAAGGAGATATCTCCTGCAAACAGAACAGAGACAACCAGCTTATATGAAACACCCCGTGTCTAGACAGAGAGAGATAGGCATGGTGAATGTCATGGCACGTGTCAAACACTTGAACTAAAATTAGAGTAAAGCTGTGGAAAAACCTGTAGAAATTTTGATTTAATGATGGCATGGCAGAGCTGCAATAACGCTGTTTGCTCTTGCACGTTTTGAGTGATTGTCAAACACTACCAATTGCATGCTAACTGTGACTTCATACATCCTTACAGCCATTTAAACAGGTCTCTGTGTGCTAAAACAGAGAAAAGATAGGCTAAAAAGAAACAACCAGCATGACCTCCAGTATGAGAGTAGATAAATAAAAAGAGGAAAACCACCCAGCACAACTTGGAGGTATTTTGTCCCTAACACAGGTAACACCATGGGTAGGAAATTTACCTCTTCTGTAATGCAAAAGAAATAGTTCACACATCCAGGCATAATGACTAGAAAGTTATAGCTCTTCAGCCTTTTTGAGTTCATTTAGGTATTTTCTTTTTTACTTTTTTTTTTTTTTCCTACTTCAGGAGGCTGCAGAAAAGGCGGAGATTGGAACAAAGTGAGAAATCAGTATTCTAAGGTTACAGTCAAGCCATATTCATGTGTACTCTGTATGTATGTCCACACAAAAATCCACAATCTCTTTGCTAATAATGGCTAATGTATTAAACATCCAAAGGCTTTCCAGGCTTTTTGATAAATTGAATGTGTCTCCTTCTTTTAAAGGAATGGCTTCTAATTAGCAATATTAAAGGGAAGAAAACACTGGAAACACTAAAATATCCTTACTTAAATTATTTCACTATTTTTCAAGGGATGTGGAAGAGACTTTTCCGTGGACATTTATTGCTTTAGGGGGGAGAAAAAGACACACTTGTCAAATGTATATTTTAAAAAGCAATATGTTTAAGAAAAAGATATAATTGGTCTTATTAATAGGGACTTTTGTCAGTTATTAGCAACAATAAAGTACACTCCACATTAAAAAGAAAGTCCATATCAGGTGTTTCATTGAATTACTGCAATACTGCAATCATGTCTATAGGATTTCAGTTGTGAATCTTTTTATTATGAAAAGACAGGAAGTAAAAATGTATAGATAATGAAGCATTTAACATTTTTATTTTCATATCTTGATCAATCATTCCTACTAGAGAAAAAATAATGCTTAATTTATTCACACTATACATTTATTCCATACTAGCTTCTGAATTTGTTAGTGAAGTGGTAAAGATCCCTCTATTTTAGCATGCTTGGATCACATTGGAAGTGAGATCTCATATTTAAGAAGCTCCATCTTCTCCAGGATTGAGATTCACTTGCAAAAAACTAGAGGACATTGCTTCCAAATAAATCATAAGAAGAAGAGAAAGAAGAGAAGATCTTCTAAAGGATGTCGTAAAACAGGCTTTGACAGTCAGCTGATAAACAGAGCTGAAGACAAGCAAAAACTAGGACAAAAGATAAAATGTGCAAGGGGTTCACAGGAATACTGATGCAAAACAATATATTGAGAAGTCACTAAAACTGGAAGGAAACAGCATATGATGACAGAAACCATTAGAAATCCCCTTAGGCATACAAAACACTTTCTGAAAAAGAAAATTAAATTTGCAAGTTATTGATGTTAAAGCCTAAAACTACTCAGGAGCTATCTCTGATTTTATATACAAAACCAACTGCTAAGGGTTATTTACAATCTCTAACAGAGTATATGCTACTTTTGTAACTTCTTATGGAGAAAATTCTATATATCATTACTCTAAGAAATGAGAAGAAAATTCTAGAAATAACAAACTTGCTAAAGCAATGTGAAACTTGGAAAGGAGTAACACAAAAGAAGCTCTCCTGAGTAAGACTAAGTATTCCTCTAGCCCAGTTTCTTGTCCCTGGCAATGACTAATGGTGAATGCCTAGGAAAGAGCAAAAAAGAGGACAAGCAAATAGTGATATCTCCTGTATATATTCTTCTCACATCCAAAAATAATGGATTAGAGGTTTCCTGAGCCAAATGTTTGATGTATTTTATTGCTGTTTTTATTTAATAGTCCTGTGTAACTTTTTCTTCCTTGCATTTGTCTCACTTTTTGTCTTTACTCAGTGTAAGCCTCTGCAAGTTGTGTCCCACTCTTTCTTCAAAGAGAGGAATTTTATGGCTATACCACTGCTGTGTGAACAAACACTTCTTTCTTGCAATAGTCACTTTCTGATTTCACTTCACTTTTCTTCAAAAATGAACCAAATATTTTTTGTCTGCTTTTTCATCTTTGCCACTCATTATTTGAAAGAACCTAATTGTATTTTAACTTGGCCAAACCTTTTACAAGGGGTAAGTCTTGGTGGTGTTCACTCTGTAGAAGCTTCTCTATAACTTTAATCCCCTTTGTTTCCTCCTCCATGCTTTCACTAATAGTAATAATTAACTTGAATCAAAGATGTCTTCACTATTGCTGAGCAATGAGCTAACCAAGGAATCCTTGAGGGAGACACAAAGCCTGGAAAAACCCCAGAAACCTGTTTGTTTTCCAAGTACATTTTAAAGTTTTCTAAATAAAACTTAGTCCATAAATGGGTTTAATGGTATTATTATGCTAGTGAAAAACAATTCCAGTTTTGGACCCCTTATGCCACTGGGAAAAGCCTGAAACACTACTTGAAAAGGTCCTTGAATTAATCTCTCTGTTCAAAGACAAGATGACATAATTTGGGATAAGAGATTTTAGTATAATCAATCATACCAAGTATACCAAGCCATCTCATCTGGACCTACTGTGGTTTCATTGCAAAAGAAAAGTTCCTGTAAACCAATTGGTTAGTCTAGAATTTCTCTAATCTGATTTAAATCATATTCTCAGAGTGCAGAAAACATGACTGAATCAAAATCATGAGGATCAGAAAAGCAAAGATCACATTGAATGATTATTAGAAACTTGCAGAATGACAGACAAAACAGAAATAATATTTTGTTTAATAAATGAAGAAGCCATTTTAAAAAGAAAGTTTTCTCAAGGACATTTTTTGCTTTTACAGTCCCTTCAAAATTATCCCAGATAAGGCAAAGGATGCCATTGGGCTACTTAAAGGAAGACTGACAGTGACTGAATAGAGAAGAGGATTTAAATACTATCTGACATTATCAAATCAACCACTTTAAAGCAAAAGTGAATTGAAAGTACTTTAATCCATCTCTTAAATTTACAAGAAGAGAAAGGCTATGTAAAACTTGCAATATGAATTTTATTTTTTAAAAATGTATTCGTCAAATGTATCAACACATTATTAGACAAAAGTTATCTCTTCAATGTCAGTAAGAAATAGAGAAAAGAGGTATTATTCCAAGTGGTTTACCTCAAACTATAATCCCAGTATTTAAAAATGAGAGTAGGACATTGAATAGCATGGGTATTGGACTATGAATCCCAATATTACCAGTTAGATTGTGCCTGGGCCAGTCTGACCCTCACTGCTAGGCCAAAGGCGGCAGCTGTGGTGTATCACCCCAGAGACACCTTTAGCTTGCTGGTGGTTGCAGCTGGGCACTAAACACGTCCAGGCTTGTTGGGAACTCCATTCACCTCAGGAGGAAAGCTTCAGGCGATGGTGAAGAGAAAAAGGAGAGGATTCTGCTGGAGGGTTATATCCAGAGGTTTATTCCATGGTAACAGAGGTCTGAATCTTGGGAATAGCTCCAACAGAATCGCAGCCGCATGGCCTGATTCACCTTTTAAGCTCCCGGGGCAGGGGGAGGGGAGGGGACAGGTGAGCCACCAACCAGGTGGGAGGGGCGGGGTCTCAGGGGAGAATGACAGCTAGACAGCCCAATGACCCCCAGACTTGAGGGGCATCCTTTGAACTTGACCAACCACACGACGCCTTGTTGGAATGTTAAGCCTGATTGGCAGGACTCACTCAGCAAGGGACGAGGGAGGGAGGGGAAGAGGGTATTGGCACACCTGGGGAAGGGACCTGAAAGTTTAAAACACACTGCAACAATGGGTTTGTGAGAAGTTCCAGGAGGAATATTGGGAGCAAAACAATTAATTCTCTTGTGATAGAGAGGAGTCATTTTGCTATCATTAGACTTTTTTTGCTATTCCCTATCCTTGTCTGAGTTTTTGAGGTCAGTCTCAGTAGTCAAACTTCTCTTGGCATGGCCAAAATAAGGAAAAGATAACAATTTTATTGCCCCTCAACTGATGCAGAACACCCAGGCAAATCCCCTTCAGCTGCAATTAATGCAGCTGTACCTGGTAGAACTGGGTCTGTGCCTGGCCACAACACTTTCTCCTGGGATGACAGAGGCCCAGCAGTGTTTTCCAAGGCCATGGGGAAACTCTGGCCTTTAAGTTTACATCTGCTTCTTTTCAGTGCGTCACTGTCCCCCAGCTTTGGGCTTGGGGTTTGACTGCGCCAAGTGTGTACCTGGCTGCTCTTGATGGCCTGCCCCACACCAAGGTCATCATTTCACTGCCTACTTGGTCCTTCAGAAGCCTGTTTTTGTGTAACACCAAAGCAACTAGTTCAGCAGGAAGAGAAACAAGTCATAGAAATAATGCAGGTGTTACTCACCTGTTATGGGGCAAAATAATACAGCCTATTCATACAATTGAATCACTGCTGTCCTTGAGGTTGAGGTCAACAATTTGCTGGGGCAGATAAGCACGTCTTCAATGAAAGGAGATGTTTCTGTGTGTGTCAGCAAAGAATTATCCTCTCAATCTAGGAAGACAAAAGTGGATCCAGCGAATAGCTGATAAGAAATGAAGAAAAAAAGCTATCTATTACCAGAACAACCAAGAAGTTAGTATAGAGGAATTACATTATACTGCACCCTCTATTCAGTCTGATCCTTTATTATGCTGGGGTTCTCAATTACTATTCATTTCAATAAGAATCTTGTAGCACATTCACAGCTCACAAAACCAGGGTTGTGATAATGTGACTGGTATGCAAATTGGTAATATGTGAGTATACTAAATATAAATTAAACTGTTAGGGGTTTAGTCTTTGATTTGGAAGTGCAATGAGTGGGAGCACTTATTAATAGAGGTATAATTCTTATCAGATACATATGTGTATGCAAATACCTTCTTTTTTTCTTTCCTTGAGCCAATATAAGATTAAAAAATTCTATTAACCATTTTGTTTCCCAGAAGAGAGCTGGAGGAACACAATCTTCTCATATCAAGTTTCCAAAGCGTTTCAGTAGGATTACAGGCAGGCAATGGGTAATGCTTGTCTTGTAACAGAGTGATGTTGCTATTCCTCACATGCATTGTGAGGCTGTAATGCCCAGCCTTTTCACTCAACATTACTGCAACATTTCCAGACAAGAAGAAAAGATAGATTTCAAAAGATAGATTTCAGAAAGGTTTTTTATGGTTAATGTAATTCAGAACATAAAATGTTCACAAAATTAAAGTCTACTGCTCTTGTGAGCTTCAGTGGACCTGACATTTCAAGCTCTGAGATGAAGAAGAACTTTCTTGCTCGTTTTCAGTTTATTGAGCATAATGTGCTTTATTCCCTGGTATAGCCATGTGGGCTTGTTAGAACAAATTCTGATAGAATGGAGAATAGAATTCATTCAGATTCCAGAGAGATCAGACTGAAAGTGTTACATCTAATTCAGTCCCAATCGAGCTGAACATCTAAGAGTGTTCTTGTCCTTAAGGCTTACAGCCACGGACACAGGTGACTTTTTCTGGTCATGTGAGTGCCCTGGATTTGGAATTACCAAAGAAAATCCTGGAGAAGGACTTTTCTAAAGGCCAGACCACCTTTCTATTCTTTCTTAGCCACCTGATCTACAGATGTAAGTACCAGTGCTGTACTAAGACCACATCACTTAGTGATCTTCCATATTTAACTGCAGTCACCCCCAGTTTTACATCCACCCCCTGTTTTACATCTCTCTGCTGCACAAAACCTGACAACTTTGGCTGTTCATTTATCTTGGTATGAATGCGAACTTTATAGTATTACAGTTGTGAATATGGAAATAAATACATACATCACCCAAAGCCTTAAATTTTCTAGACCTTCAGCCACCAGCTAGCAAGGCTGCTCCTTAGGTTTACAATGAAATTATAGAGTAATGCCAGCCTGTTCTACTGAGAAAGGGAAATACTGGGAAATACTTAAAACCAGCCATTTCTTTGAGTCATCTTAGCTGTGTTATTGGTTTGCCATAAATATATCCAGTATTTAATTTCTACTGTATATTGCATCAGCGTTTATACTATAAAGCAAACCTTTGAGGAATGATGTTTAAATTACCTCTGTATCCATTTGTGCAAGTAGAATAATCTTGATTTAAAGTTCTTCCAGCACTCTGACAGGCAAAAAGCAGAGCTACAAGCACTACAAGACTATTTAGAAGGTAATACCCATTTTTGTTCGATTGTCTTTCGGAAGTCCCTAACAACCAAATACCCACATTTAGTGCTGAGAGAAAATTAGCAAGGCCTTGGAGCAAGGAAGTAGCAGCAGCATCAGGTGTACTTCTCTCTCTCCTTACTCCCTGTCTTTTGGCTTTTATAGCCAACATGCCTGAATCTCCTCCACTGCCTCTCCAGAGCTGGGCAGATGAGTCCAAGCCAGATCTGCCTACAGCCCCTGGCATCAGAGCCCAGGGTGGCATTTGTCCCTGGTTTGCACTCAAGCCACTACACTGTGCATTCACAGACTTTCACAGTACCTCCCACCACTGAACACACACAAGTGCACAGAAACACAGGCACAGACCTGGCACTAGGAAAAAATGCACCAAGCCACTCTTCCTATGAAGACAAAACATATAGCTACTGTCCTGGTAATAAGTCTGTTGTTGGAGAATTTTGCTCAGACATGGCTTGAAGGAAAAAAGGGCCATGAAAATATACAGCTGATGGAAAAATGGAAGGCAGCTGTAAGCAGCAAATTCTCAAGCCTGATCCTGTAAACAACAAAATTCTCAGGCACGTTTCTGAAAACAGCAAGAGTTCTCAGACTTGTTTTTTGATAACAAGTAAATACCTTGTCCTTGGATGGTTATGGGAAAGCAGAGTGACAAACATGGAGGCCTTGAGAACCGTTCATAACAGCATGAGAAAAACAAGTCTTGGTCTCCATAACAAACCACAGGTATTGAAAACAAAAGGAGGGGTTGGTGTGTAATCTGTGACCAATGATGAGCTCGGGTTTTGCAATATGTATGAACTTAATTAACACGGTTATAAAATGTGCATGTTGGATCAATAAATTGGAGTTCGATGCTGATCAAAGGATGGGTCGTCTCCCTTTGCTTTCTACAGTCTGTGCTGAAGTAAGGGATAAAAGGGAAATGAAAGACAAAACAAGTTTAATGTGATGCCCCAAAATAGCACCTGTATCCTCCAAAGTGACACAAATAAAACCCCGGAGATGTTGTCAGAGGAAGCAGTGCCACCCACCTGGGAATGATTTTCCAATATTAAGAAGGGATGGAGACATAGAAATCAAAGGAGAAAATACAGAGATATGCAGAGGGACTTTGCTGAAAATCATGTAAAAAAAACCCCCTGGGTTTAGGAATTGGCTTAGCTTTATCTCAAGGATATGTGGAGGCTGTAAATACATTGACTGGAAAAATATCCTGAATAAATCTACTTTTCCTGCTATTCTGGCTTGCTGAGAGTGACAAATTGCTTGCCTTATTCATTTTAATACACCTTGAAGAACCTAATAAAGTCTTTTAAGCAAAGGAGAAGCTTTGAAACCTTTTCTGCAATTAGAGGGAAGGATGTACCTATTATGCTTAGAGATGAGCTAGACAAGTTTAATTTCCCTTTATGATTAAAGAAAATACTTGGATATGTTGCTGCAATGAGAGACTTAAAGTCTACTGTATATCACAATGGCATATTTATGAGTAACACAATGTGATGCTCTCATTTGCTCACAAAGAGAATGACATACACAAGCCAACAGCAATCCCAAACCTCAGGGGAATCACAGTACTTCAGCTTCTAGTTTGGTGAAAATAAATCATTTTAATCTGTAAAAAGTGTTACAAAAATTTAAATAAGTGAACAATAAATACATAATATTAGGACTAATTATTCTTTTTCTCTGCCAAGATTTTCAGTTATGATACAACTCAATGAGGTGTTTAAAATAAAACAATACTAAATACTTACTACCATAAATTTCCTTGAAAAAACTAAAAAATAAAGAGGAGTAAAGCCCATAGTGAAAATAAATAGGCCAGATACTATCTTTTATTCCAACCCTTTATACAATCCTGTCAGTGTATAAGGCTTGCCACCTGTGGAGCCCTTGTTCCCACATGATTCACTCATTCTGCTCTGGAGGATTTCCTCAAACATCCCTTTCCTTAAACACCTCCACCCCCCGAGCTGTACCTCCTGTTCTCTCACTCTCACGAGAAGCAGCAAAGGATTTCATTCAATGTTTCTTTGCTCCCTAGTTTTGATATGATTGCTTTGGAGGACACCAGTGGATATGGGAAATGGAATGAAACACAGCTCTCAAAAAAGCGGTGGACTTCTGAAATCTCTTACCTTCAATTGGAAATAAACTTCTTCGGAAAACTTGTCAAGGCCACTGCTTTTTAAAACTCATTTTCCACTTCTGTATCCTTGAAACATTTTAAAAATGTTTACTTGATTAAAAACTGACCACTCAAGCTTGTCAAATGCTTTTCCTGCATGTAAAGACAAAGGAATGCATTGAGCTAGTAAATTATAATAATCCCATAATCCTAAGAGCATGTTTACAGAGTTTTCATATTGCTAATTGCCAAGGGAGTTGGCATTTAATTACTTTCTACAATCTTCACACAATATTTCTCTTTTGTCCCAGCTTTTTAGAATATGCAGTTACTCTTTTCCTCAAATTACCTGAATGACCCTAAATAACAAAAGAATTTTTTGTCCAGTGTGATGAAAGATTTTATTTGTCTGTCATATCTGAAATTTAAATACAGTTTTAATTTATTTTACATGTTGAGATTCCATACAAGTTTGCTCTTTGACAATCTTGCTATTTATTTTGTATTTATTTTGTTTTCTTTCAAATTTTTACAAGATTAATAAATATATCTCTCACAGTATTGGCAGCTTTCCAGATAATTTTATTAATTTTCATTCTTACACCCCATGATAGCAGAGAGTTTACCTTTTCTTCCCTTCTCCTTGGACCCTTGCCCAAATTTATATTCAAACAAAACTCACATTAAAGCTAAGAAAGAATTGCTGGAATATGATTTTAAAGATAAAGTCAAAACTCTTCAAGGTATGAATAAGCTGCCTGCACCAATATTGCTTCTCTGTTTACACATTTATTTCAAAAATAATGCTATGAAATATCTTTTCACATAAAATATGAGACATAGGAGAAACTGTTTAAATGGCTAAAAGGGAAAATGAAGCCACAGCACTACATGAAAAGGGGTTGCCTGCACTGTTTTGGAACATTTTCTTCTGAAAAACCAGAATTTAAAATAAACAAAGTAATTTTGCTGATGAAAAAGTATAGCATTTTATTTCTAAATTAATGCTTATGATATTTAACGAAAACACACAAAAAACAAACAAAACCACCAAAATAGCTTTCATTGTAGGGTCATACCAAGTAAAAAAAACTGCTTTGGAACTCCTTCTTTACAATCCTGTGCTCTGTGTAAAGATTTTTATGATTTTACAAAGTATTCAAAAGATCTCAGCAAGATATTAGTTTGAAGTACACAACTAATAATTGTGTACAATTACACAAAGAATAACCAAAACTGCTAATGCTACAAATCGTGTTTATTAATTATTTTCAGATAAAAAAAGAGAAACAGATACTTAAAAAATCTTAGCTATTTTGTTTTGTAAAATGTTTGTAATTTTGACATCAACCTAAGAAATTCTTTAAAGACAAAAATTTCAGGCTAAAGAATTTTTACTTCAACTCCTAACACAAAACATTTTTTTACCTTATTTTTTTTGTCTGTTCATTTCTTTGTTTCTTGGGGGGAGATTGTTCTTTTGTTGTTTTTTGTTGTTTTGTTCGTCACAGAGCTGCAAATTCTGTGGTCTGCACAGCTCAAGTGGCCACATGTTGCCTAAAGCAGTAGGGAAGCTGCAAGGAAAGTCAGCAGTGTCTCCAATTCAGAAAATTTTTGGTTTGATCTGTAATGGATAGGGCACATCTTTGATTAAAAACCTTCATGGCAGCAGTTAGTAAGATTCAATCACCAGGGAATATACACTATTCTCTTCAGAGAGTTTCCAAAATCTGTAGAAGTTAAGTGAAAATGAAATACTACATTTTTGTTCCATGACTTAACCCTCAATCAATTTCAATAATCCTTAATGGATTCATTGTTTGGGTTTGGGTGAATGTTAACAATTAGCTATGTAATTTAATTGTGGGGTGTACATGCATAAACGGTTAACAAAAAATTTTGAATAGATCATCTTTAAAGTATTCTTTCCCAATGATACTTGACAAAAAATTAGTAATCAAAATAGTATTCCTTCTTGCTATGATGTCATTTGGAAAAAAAGAATTGTGCAACTGCCTCATCACTGAACACTGCAATGAAAAATCCTCAGACAGATTAGAATTAAAATTCCTTTTAAACTTTTCTCCCCTTCTTTAGTAACAGCCTTCTCAGCATGTTGAGCTTCAGCTGGCCAGTTCCTCACTGCCGTGCAGTTCCTGTCAGCTTTACTTTGGAGCAAAGCAGAGCCATCGTGTACGGTGGCAGTACCTGTGGCACTGATGTGACTTGGTCTCCAGACATCAGGGATGAGGGCCACCTTTATGAGATGATAATTTTTGAGTAAGACATACTATTTCCAAAAAGACGAGGTGAGGGCTCGAGGGCTTCTTCTCGTGTGCATCCCTGCAGGGATGAGATGCTGATGGGGCAGCCCGTGCGGTCACTGCATCGCTCCTCACCGCAAGCATGGAAGAGAGATGAAGCCATCATCTTCCAGTATTTCCTTAGAAGTCTGATTTATTGTTCTGTAATGATTTCCTGCTTCACAGGAACACGGAGCTGACAGCAATAACAGCTGTTGTTGTAGCAGATCACCAGAGATTTACAGAGTTCCTTATTTCCAAGGAGTATTGGTGCAGTGTGGAGGTCACGGGCCTGACAGAGAGCCAGCACACGATGTTATACGACTCTCACTGCTGTAAAACTTCAAATCTAAGCAAATAAATGTGTCCAAAGCAATATAGTTCTCTTTTATGTCCTGGGCAAGACCGCAGTTTCCATGGTTACCAAGGGCCAGCCTAGTAGAGAAACAATCCACATCTTCTTTCAACAGTTTTTTTTGGGACTATCCTTTTGAAAATTTGTACAGAATAAATAGCTTGTAACACATCTCCACATCTCTTGAATTTGTTGTTTATTTAGAAATTTATGCAAAAATCAATTGTACAATTTGAAACATATTAGAAAGGACAACATTGAATATTCCTTATTGAAAACCAGCATGTCTTATAATATGTATAGTCTTTATTTACATAGTTTACTATGTCATTCCTTTTAGAACTTTGAAAAAATTACTGTTGGTTACTTCACATTATTTTTACATTATTTAAATAAATCAAAACTATAGTTTTAGAAATATTCCTCTCCACTAGGATCCGTCTTCATCACGAAGACAAAAGTAATTACAAGTGCACTCCACTACCTTTTTTCTTGGTTTTTGGTTTTTATTGCTGGGCAAATGCCGCAAGTGGTGTGACATACACTTTGAACAGATCTTCTTTGATGGATTTTTTCCAAATGACACTGGACAAAAATTGGTATTCAAAATAGTATCCCTGCTTGCTATGACATCATTTCGAAAAAAAAAATTGTGCAACTGCCTCATCACTGCATCATCATCATGTGCTTTGAGTCCCAAAACTTTGGGCTCACTATCCCATGTCTGTTTAACAATCATGTTGAAACAGAATCTTACTATACCAATACCAACACTAATGGTAACAGTGATGATGCAGGATGTTCGTTTTACAAATATCAGGTATTGACATTAAATGTTGGCATCAAAGATTACCAACAGCATTCAAATATATAATTTCAAAGTGGCAACATCTTCATTGTTGCATCTGATCTCTCCAGATTGTTTGGAAATCTCAGATTGGGTAAATCCCAGTTTTGACTTCCCAACATATATATTTTCCTTTTCATATGTATTACTTTTCTTTTTTCTCAGATGCCCATTTGAAAAAACCTTCACCATCCTTGGAGAGCTCAGAGTGCTTCCCAATGTTCAGAGGGGTGTTGAGGGGTTACCAGGACAGAAAACCTCAGATTCTTCCTCAGCCCCATCCGAGCTGTTACAAATCAGAGCAGGAGTAGAGCCCCCCACCAGATGAGAGCTGGTCTCACTAGATTAAGCAGTTTGTAGCAAGGCATCCCAGACCTCTGGGCCAACCAATTAAATCACAGTGTCTTTGACACCTTCTTTAACTCTCCCTAGTGGGAAAGGTGCTGGGCCCTGCCCTCTGCAACAACATGTGCCACATTCAGCTGTCCAGCTTGGGGAAGCTACTAGCTGTGTCAGGTGCGGGGAACTGGAAAAGGAATTAATATCATGCAGGAACCCAAAGGCATATTTTCCATATGCAGCTGTCTGGAGCCCTTAAAATGCCACATGCACAGATCCACATGTGTTAGAGTGACCACGTGTGGCTTTACTCCACTGAGCCAGGACCTAACACAGCACTGCAGACCCTGCCTCAGTAACCACCTGGCCAGAAAGAGCATAGTGAGCTCTTCCAGCAGCTCCTGTTGTAACAGTCTTTCCTCACAGTTCGTTCTGAATTAATTCTTTATTTTTAACTTTATTTGTTTAAAGAAAGCCTCTAAAATAAAGGTAGAACTTGAGGAACTGCTCTGATAGGGCTGTGTCACATAAGGCTATTGCAAGCTTACTGCAGGCTTAATGCAGCTGCACAGAAAATCTTCATCTATTTTCTTGCTGTATTGTGTTACAAATTAACATATCATTTGATGCCCTATACTTCCTCTGCTTTTCATGTTTCTCTCATATTAACTATCACAGGCAATTTTCAAGTAGATCTGTTAGCTCACATTTCTCTAATAAGAATTCTAGATTTTCATTTACTGTATATATTAGTACTTCTGTATTCACATGTCATTTTTACTTTCTTCTCTAGAAGTAAAAAAGCTCTGAGATTGGTATCATCTTCACATTTAATTAATGAAATTTCTGTTCTCTGAATAAGCTTCCCTGGCATATCTGCAGTTGATGCTAACTATATTCACATTGAGTAGACATTATTGTTAATATACTAAGTGATCATATACTATTTTAATAATAGTACTAATAATTATCACACTGTTTGCTGCCTACACAAACATGGGTATACAGAAGAATATATTCAGTGTTCCCAATTCCTTAATACTGCCCAAAACATGTCTTCTTCTTTGCTTCTGAGAATTATTAGCTTTGGCTGTTTTATCTTCATTATAGTTGTCACTTTTAGCTCAGCCAAGAACATCTTTACTCAAAAGCTCTGATAGCTATTTTGAACTATGAATCCAATTAGGTGGAGAATATGAAGTTTGATTTCAAAGAAATCAAACAACTATTAAGTATTTATTTGTAAAGATCTTATTGCCACTATTTTCTTAATGGAAGTAAAACATTGATTTTAAAATTATAATGAACACCTAATAATGCCGTAAAAAATAAAACCAAGCAATATGCTCACAGATTTAAAAGCCAAAATTTCTATTATCTCGTTATGGGCGCTCAGGTATGAGAAAGTGTTCTGAATCTTTTTCAGCCAATTTGAAATATCAACATTCCCTTCTTCCTGCCAGGAAAGCAGCTGAATAAACTGCCAGGTAAGCTCCCCAACCAAGGGGTATTTCCAGCATGTCTGGCAATGTATGACATACTGCTTCATATTTTCATCAGGATGTTCACATTCTGTGTTGGTGTTCTTCAACACAGAATGTACACAACACTGAGATCTGCAGAATATTAGTTGCTTTCTGATCACAGAAGAAGGCTACTCTACTTCTTTTTTTCAGGGAGTTTCTCAATTTTCAAATCAAGACTAATTTCAAGAGATACTGAACTTATTAAAGCTTTTTAAAAGGGCCCCAACTGGGTGTCTTTTGTTGGTGTCCAAGGCACCTCCAAAATTATATAAGGGTTCAGGGGTTTTGTGTCACCTTTTTGGACATGATCCCCACACAACATTTTGAAATAGAGGACACTTGACTGTACTTGGATTATGAGAGGGGTCAGCTGCAGGGGGGACCCTAGAGACACAGGACCCTCTGGAGAGTGGCTGTGTGCCTGTGGCAGCCTCACCTCCTTCAGTTCTCCTGCGAACTAGGAGCTGCCTTAGCTCAGGCCTCCGCTCGGGAAATGGCCACAGGGATCCAAGACATCTGCAAGGCTTGAAATTAGTTACACATGTCGCTTTCCAAGCAGTTATTTGAAAGACATAAATGTTGGACTTTAGATGTCGTACGACTCTCAGTCTGTGATCACAGAACAAAAGGTAAATTGCACCTTCAAGTTATAGGGTACAGGATCTATTTTTTCCTGCCAGCAATTAATATTTAATATTACTGATGGGAATATAATTTCAGACCAAGCTAAGGCCCCTCTGGTATATTAGCTTATAAATTCATTTATGTATTTAGATCTGTGTAAAGATTTCAGGGGAAAATGTTTCTCTGCTGGTAGAGACAGCACTAAAAAGGGACACTATTTGGAATCCTCCCTTCAGCAAATGAAACCAACCCTTTTAAAGCTAACTATGCTAGCAGCTTTTCATTGGCAATTTATTACAATTAAAGAGCCAAGAGCAGAGAGTCTCTCAAAGATTTCTCAAAATGCCCAGCAAAATTTGAGATGGGACAAACTGTGGCAATTCCACTTGGATTAAATATCTAGAGCAGTGGGAGCATAATTTCCAAGTATTTTAACTCTGAAAAATTTTGTGAGATTTACTCAATATCCTCCTGAATTTAAAAAAAATATTTTATTCTGCTGAGTTTAAAAGGAAATCTGGAGAAAGGAAGCCTAGGGGTGATCTTATCAATGTGTACTGGTACCTGTTGGGAAGGAATTAAGATAAGGGAGCTGGAATCTGCTCAGTGGTGCCCAGTGCCATTTCCCTCTGTATTCAAAACCCAACAAGGCACAGCCCTGGCACCTTAATTTAGCTGGCTCTGTTTGAGCAGGTGGGGATGGACTAGACAATCTCAGGAGGTTTCTTCCAACCTCTCCCACTTGGTGTTTTTTTGAAAACAATCTTTGGAATAAACCTCTTCTCCAAGGCGGCTTCTCCTTATTCTGTTCTAAACACTGTGCAGGTTTTGAAGTAAACCCTAAAACCATAAAAGAAAAGAATGGGAGATTTAAGAAATTTAGGGAATTTGTTTATCAGATTTTAAAACTTCTTTTTTGGCAGCTTATGATAACATCTTTATATCTAAAAATATTCTGTGTCAGAGAGAACACTTTATTAGCCCAATACCAATTTCAATATCTGCATCTGACTATCAAATATATCTTTGCTTTAATGTTTCTTTGATTTATGTCTTTTAATGATGAGTTTATTTGATCTGCAAGCTTACATTTCATTATACTTATAATGAAACTGTGAATTATAATTTTTTAAAATGATTCCACTGTTTTACAGGAAGATGGATTCCACAACTCTTTCTCATTTTATGACTAAAAGCTACTTATTCAATGAGAATTTTTTTTTTAGCTCCTAGTCATTAACATGCAGTGTATTTACATTTTCTTTGAACTAAGGTTTCATTTTTAAACCTCTAACTCTACAAAAGAGAAAATTTCTTTACCCTTCAGCCTTAAAAGTTTTGTATAACTGTCCATTTCCCAGTTGTCCTGTTTACTTGTCCAGTTCATGCTGATGGATGTGCTGTCCTGGGTCAGGCTCTTGTTTCTGTTGCAATGATCTCTCTTCTGTCTTTTCTACTGAGAGTTGTAAAATGCTTCCATATTATAACTTACTATACTGCTAATACAATTGCTAATGTAACTTTAATGTTCCAAGATTTTGATTTATGGCTCCACATTGCATTATCCTTGCCTCTCCTCATGACTGATATTTTTTGATCCTAAGATAACAGATGTTCATAGAGAAATATATTTCTTTATTTGATTGCTTTAGTAAGTATCATTTTTGCCAGCATATTCAATGGTAATAGGATAAGCATGTACAAGAACTGGCCTTAGCCTGGCTGAAGTGTTATTAATCAGGCCCACATAAAATAAGTGTTTTTAAAGACCAGTGATCTGAAGTTGCTCCTAGCCTTGAATCAGTCCCTCAAGGATGAATTCTTGAATTGTTGCTCCTTGGGGTCATATATTAGTGATGCTGATTTGGTCTTTTTTAACTCGGGTCCCAAGTGTCATCTATCTGTACAAGAAGCTGTAATTTATGGGTTCATGAATACCTTTAAATGACTTTGATCTTTTCCTCTCAGTATTGCTTTCTGAACTTTCGAGATTAGCTTAAAATTAATCTGGTAGCTAAAATGTCACAAAAATACAGAGACTGAGATTATCTCTGAAGAGCAATGTTTGGGTGCAGTGGCAGATAGCACTTGTTTTGAAGGGCCTTGCCCTGAGGCTGCTCTGTATCCTGAGTGCTAAGAGGATGTGTCTAAATGAAATCAATCTTTGACACTTGAACTTAGGTCTTGTGCTCCATTATGGCAGGAGTGCTCTGTAGCACTCAGATCTCCTTCTGTTTCTCTCTGGCTCTGCAGTACATTGCTCATTGCACAGCCCCGCAACCCAGTGGGAGAATTTTATTTATCCACAGGAGGAGCCTGGGCAGCACATCCCACTGTGGAGCAGGGAGGAGGCTGAGTACCCCAGGAGTGATCACACTGCCTGCAAAGAGCACTTTGTCCTCATTAGTACAAAGGCTTTCAAGTGTTTCCAAATGCTTCTGTGATTTGAGATAGAGATATCCTGACATTTGATGATATTTTTCACAAGTGAATGCTGCTTGCTGATACCACATAAGAAAAAAATTGGTCTGTGCTTCTTTTAATGAATCACATAGATCAAATTCTCAATGTACTCATCTGATGGGAGATGTCCAGAGTTTGTTTAAAGGTGGTTACTGTAGTGAATGAAAATAAACAGAGAAAACAACTCTGCTGGTGAACTTGATGCAATTTGCATTAATTTTTGAATTAATTATTTTCCAGGAATACCTACAAGCAAACTGGCAGTTTGTCTGTAGTTGATTGAGTGATTGATTGATTGATGGATTTATTGATAAGAACAGCATGAATTATTATAGTCCAATGGCAGTTGCAGATTGTATTTTTTATCATTTAGAAATATTATGTACATATTCACATTTCATATTTTTAAATGAAAAGCAAGTCTAGCAGAAATTTATTGTGGTAAAGAGGACTTGAACTCTTAACACTGGAGTTTCAAATGTACACTGAAACACACACCGTCCCCCTTCGAATTGGCTTTGTCTGTGATTAGAAGTAAAATTTACATGCAGTTCTGTGATACTTTCTCCATGCATGCACAGAGCCTGAAATAGCTACCTAGAGATATGTCCAGGTAGACAGAGACTAAGACTCAGCTGAACTCAACTCAATTTTCAAGGCAGTGTGAACACTTGGAGTTAAATGAGCTGTGTTGACTTCAACGGACAGGCCCACAGCTAAAGCACCGTGCTGTACTTTGTAACCATGAAGTTTCAAATTGCTTTATCTTTCACTGCACAATCGTATCATTTCTCATTATATTTCTGTGCATTCCTTTCATGAGAATTATTACATTATCAAGCAGAGCAGAAAAATGAGACATAGGAGTTACAGTTTCCTGCAAAAGAAGTGCCAGATATAATAGTTTTCTCTTTATCACATTCCCTTTCTTAGGCAGCCTGCCATCTATTGTCTTTGAATGAACAAAACTCTGGAAAGGTTTCAGAACCTAAATAGATCTTTTCCAAACAACTTTGTGTATTTAAACTCTCTCTGAACATTATGTATTGCATTAACAATAATGCACTTTCAGATACTCTTCTGAGCATCTCATTAGGCTGTATCTAATAACTAGGTGCTTGGTAAATGATCTAATTTTTCCCATATTCATAAGTCTACTAGTCCTTTAAGCATGATGCAAGACCTATATCACAGCTCCCCAGTAAAATAAATAATTTAAAAAAGACTTCTTCTTCCTCTCATTGGCTGTTTTAATCTGCTTGGTTGGGGAAAATTATTACATCCACACACAACAAGCCACTTTTGCTCCACTAGAATATTTTTAGGAGGTGAGGTTTTCATTGCTAGTTCTCTGCATGGACTTGTTCTTATGTATTAGATGTAGTAATTAATAAATTATCTCTACTTCCTTAATAGGATCAGTTTTTCATTTATCTATGTAATGGGAGGAAACAAAGGCTCTTATAACACAGGAAAGCATCCTGTTAGAGATTTGGATTCCTGGCTGCAGCAAAGCACACAATGCACTAGGCAGGATGTTTTTTGGATCGGTTACACTGCAGATGACTAGCAAAATATTCCCAAACAGCATCAAAATCCTTGGTCTCCTCACTTTTTGCTTTTCTCTGAGACATCTGAGTCTGTTCTTTGTCCACACAAAGCAGTTCTGAATACAGCAATACACTTGCTATGAGTTAAAAGCACCCCAGACCTTCAGCAGCTGAAGTGCTGATGGGAATGACAAGGGGAGTGTGTGGCTCTTCACACCAGGTGCAAAGATTTCCTGGTAAAGCAGCTGTACCAATCCTGCACTTGATTGTGGAGCTAGGGAGAACTCTGCAGTTCCTATGCTGATAGGCAGCCCAATAGGGAGAGGATTGTGAGGGGGAATATAGGTAATTTTTTAGGTTTTTTCCAAATGATTAAGTAGCTTTAGCTGAATTTGATAAAGCTGCATACATTCACAGTTGTTTAGGAACACTCCACTGTAGAGTCTGAGAGATTCCTTAGATAAGGCTGGTCTGAAACTTATATAGGTTTTCCAGCCTGCATTATCAGATTCTTCTAAATTTTGGTTGGTCTATAGAAGACAATGTCACTTCCAATCTGTGTCTTGAATTGTGAAAATTGTTCTATGCAGAAGAATTCTTAAGAACATGTAATGCAAAATTCAGGAATGATTGAAAAAAAGTCTTTATATAATAGCATACATTGAATAATCTATTTCAAAGATGAGGTGTGTTTTAATTTACAGCAATTGCTAGAGATCATTTGCAGCAACAAAAATACTTATTTCTTGGTTTGGAACATAAGAGATGTTACTTAAAACACTTGTTCTGAGGAATTATTTCTTGGTGAGCTGGATTTAAAACAAGAACACTGAGAAAAGAGATGCTCAGTATTAGGAAGGAATTACTTACCAGGCAGATTTTCAGAACCAGTCAGGCACAACCTGTTCCTTTGTGAATGCTTTTTATGTCTCTGTTGGGTTTGCATGGCAAGGTTTTGGTAGTAGGTGGTTACAGGGGTGGCTTCTGTGAGAAGCTTCCAGAAGCTTCCCCCATATCCTACAGAGCCAAGGCCAGTTGGCTCCAAGACAGAACAGTCACAGACCAAGGCCAAAGCCATCAGTGATGGTGGTAGCACCTCTGGGATAACAGACTTAAGAAACAGGGGAGTAGTAGCAGCAGCAGCTGGAGAGGGGAGTGAGAATACGTGAGAGAAACAGCCCTGCTGACAACAAGATCATGAATAGAGAGGGGCAGGAGGTGCTCCAGGCACCAGGGCTGAGATTCCCCTGCAGCCCCTGGTGCAGAGCCATGGTGAGGCAGCTGCCCCTGCAGCCCATGGAAGACCATCGTGGAGAAGAGACCCACTGCAGCCCATGGATGATCCCATGCTGGAGCAAGTGGATGTCTGAAGAAGCTGTGTCCCCACGGAATGCCCACAGTGGAGCAGGCTCCTGGTAGGATTTGTTGGCCTAGGACTTGCTAGCCTAGACCCACGCTGGGCAGCCTGTTCCTGAAGAACCCACATTGGAGCAGTTAGTGAAGATCTGGAGCCTACGGGAAGGACTCAAGTGGGAGAAGTTTATGGAGTTGGCAGTTTCCTATGGGAAGGACCCCAGGCCAGAGCAAAGTAGTGTGAGGAGTTCTTCCCTGAGGAGGAAGGAGCAGCAGAGACAACATGTGATGAGCTGACTGCAGCCACTACTCCCTGCACTCCCATTCCCCCTGCACTGCTGCTGGGAGGAGGTAGAGAAGTCAGGAGTGAAGTCTGTGAATAAGGAAGGGAAGATGGAAAGATATTGTAAGATTTGGTTTTGTTTCTCATTATCCTACTCTGAACTGATTGGTAATAAATCAAATTAATTTTCCCCAGTTCTGTCCATCATGGTAATTGGTGAGTGATTTCTTCCTGCCCTTATTTCAACCCATGAGATTTTTCTTTTATTTTCCCTCTCCTGTCCATCTGAGGAGGGCAGCCACAGAGCGGCTTTGGTTGGCACCAGGCATCCAGTCAGGGTCAATCCACCACACTGTGACTTCACAGTGCAGTGATTTGAACAAAACAGATGTTTTATAGCCAGCATTGTGAAAGATCTTTAACTGAATTTGGGGTCCTAACACTATTTTCGTAATTTTAAAGATATACTTGTTTCTTGCATATTTGCATTTGGTAAAGTATTGTTTTTAATAAGGGAAATAAAAATTAGATCATGTAGGTAAAAGTAATATTAATATTTAAACCCTTTAAGTGGACACTTTATTCCATTTATATTGTACTTGAGCCAAGTTTTTTTTAACAAGGAGAAAGATTTTTCTGTCAACATTTATTTTAATCTATTTCATTATTATAAACCGTATTAAGTTCTTTTTATTTTTGTATTGTTCTTCTACTTTTGAGAGATCCTTTTGTTTTCTCTACATCACCCCCAATTTTGGAACCTTAGGCCGATACTTACCTTCAAAGTATGCTGATGCTGCCACTGAGTGACATAATCAAGCATTCCATAATTATTTTCTCTTAATATGTTTACAGGATTCACTACCCCTTTTTTATCCTTTTAGCTGATGTTTCTTAGTACAAAGAAGACTCAAGTGGCATGAAATATTTCCAGTAATTCAGGCTGGCTAAAAAGAACAACACTTCAGGTATTCTGGTCTGAATAGCAAAAAGTGTAATTTTCTCCACATATCGACTTCATATGGAGCAAAACAACATACCTGGGCAGTGGAAGATGAGGCATCATTAGGAAATAATTTCACTACAAGAAGCATAGACAAGACAGTTGCTTTTTTAAACATTGTAATGTAGACAGGGTAACTTTGACATTCATCTTTACCAAAGTAGGTCAGGACTAAGAAGAGCACAGGACTGTGTTTTTAATCATAAATGCTTACTAGTATTTTTAAAGAGTATTTCAGAGTGCATCCTAAAAGTGCATTAGACATGTTCAACTGGCCAGCAAAATAATGTGTCTGTGATCACCACAGAAGAAAACACTATCCAGTAATCCACCTGAAAGAATTGTGTTTGCTTTTCTGTAGTATTCACCTGAGAACTAGACCCATTAATGTGGAGATCATTCAATGTTGTTACATTTCCCTTCAGTGGTTGGTAGTTATATGGCCATTTCTAGTAATTTCTTACAGGTAGAAGCTGCCTTTATTAAGCAGGACTGTAGTCAGCAAGATGCTGGGCTGCAGTCTCAGGAAAAGCAATGTCTCAATGTGTGACCTTGGAGGGTTACTCAATTGCCACCCACTCAGCATCAATCAGTCCCCTTGGAAAATTGATTGAACAGTCTCAGGGAAAATCACATTCTGTAAGCACTGAATTTTCATGGATGAAATTACAATATTTTTAGGAAGTAGAAGAATATGTAATTTCAATTTTGTTGATTGTCCCTGTGTACAATTAGTATTTTATTTTTGTACATATATAAATATATATAAGTGATGGCTCCTCCAAGAAGAGAGGAATTTAGCTCTAATACCCCGGGTATGTCTATGCAAGTACCTAATTTTGCACTTAAGGAGTGGATGAATAGACCAAAAGAGGTAGTGCTGAGCCCCCTAATCCCACACAACTCATGGCTCATGGATTTTATCTGGTTAGATATAGTCTAGTCTCCTGGATTGAATATGGTTATGAAACATGCAGCTTGAAGCTGTTTGAAGAGTTTAAAACTTCTTGGTTTCATATGCCTGCATGCATTTGTGATCGCAGTGCATGTGATGTGCCCTGGATAGGAGATTCCTACTGAGAAGATTCCACCAAAAGACATCCAGTTCTCACTCCCAGAACTTCTTTGTGAGTTCTGAGCTGTGGGAAATGAGGATATTCAGGACTTCCCTACAAGCTCACACTGTAGTCCCAACCTGAAGCCCTAATGAAGCCACATCATCTGAGTGGGATGAAGGCCACGGGAAGTATCTCCCTTAGGTTTGAAAATAACAGAGAGACACTTTATTGGGTCATTACTCAGTGTGACAATACTATGTTTTGCATAACTGCAAATCTTGAAAGTGTGAAAGATGCCATAGTCAATAAATATGCTAGCATTATCAGTGAATCAAAGGTGAAAGGGAAGAGTTAATCCAACCACCAAGAAATATTTCACAGAATGCAGTATTTTTGCTGAAATGTTTTCCAATTTCTTGCATACTTTCCAATTTCTTTCAGACAGCTACAGAGGAGGAAAGCTGGGCTCCATGGGCAGGGAAGGAAGTTTGGTAAGAAAACATTTCACAGTTAACTCCTACAGTCCTGTTTCTTTCTTTTGACAGCAGACAAGCAGATACATGGACCCTTCCACCCATCCTCTGGTCCTCCATCCTTTCTTCCACCTCTTCTCAGCAAACACATGAAGGAGCCTAAGGCTGACTTTCTGCTGGGAGAGATATTGAGACCTTCAATTACCACCATAGCTATTCCTCACCCATGGCTTAAAACATGAGAGACAATATTTAACACTATTCCTTTTGAACTGAGACTGAAAGGTTTGGAAAAAGGAATCAATTATTTTCTACTTTTTAAGATTGATTTTAAGAGTTATATTCATGTTTACCACTGTTACAGTTCCCACATAAGACTGCCAGGACAGTCATTATAACAAAGAGTATGATATAATCTTAATGAAAATAGAGTTGCCAAAGGAAAAGGAGATTGGAGTTGAAGCTTCAGGGGCAGTTTTCTTCATGTGTTTACAGAGCAGGATTGAATGCTTACCTTTTTTTTTTCCCCCAAGTCTACTATGCTTAAGGAAAATTACATATATTTGCATTCTAAATTACTATTCAGTGAGGTGAGACAGTATAGCATTTTCCAGTGCTTCATAGTAGTTTTTCAGAGAAAAATAGCTGAAGGAATTAAATACTTACTCTATTGCTGGGCTTCTGTCTTTCCATGGTTATTTCACTAAAAAAAGAAGTGATTCTTACAGAGTAAAAAAATTAGTCTAGAATTTTAAATCACAAAATAAAGAATAAGACCAAGTTAAACTGGTACCAAACTTCTTGTTCCTGTGCAGACATAGGAAAGAGAGGGACACTACTTGAATTTAATGACGTACATGAGGCTACTTCTAGGTGTCGGAATTTAAATTTTCAACCAGGATAAATCATCAGCTCTTACTTATTTAGCAATCTTATTTAGTGATAATCTCAAATTTGTCCCTCTAAGTGTTTGAGTATCTTTTGTACAGAGCTTTCTCTTGCACTTAGAAACAGAGGTATTAATTACCATTAAGTACTGTTTTGTTGGCAAAAGATCAGTTACCTCTGAGGAGATTTTGTATTCAATCCTGAAGTTGCCCAATGAACTTGTACCATCTTTCTGTACTGTCAGTAGCCAAATGTGATTCAGTGACTGGACAGTAATACTTGCCCAGGTTTGTTGAGCATCCCAGCTACAAGGCCACTGAGACACACAACATCACACCCCACGTGCCTAAGGCAAAGGATCAGGCCACAGAAATAGCTTTCCATTTAAAACTGCTTTGCTATCAAGTTTCCCTGTCAAGGTATGTTGTGTCATTTAGAACTGCTGAGTCTAGAATTGTGCTTATTTGTGCAGATGACAAGTTACCAAACTTACCCTGACTGTCAGACATTGGTGGCTTGGCATGTCTGGGCATTTGAAGGTCAGAGGAGCCACCCAGAACTGACCTCTCCAGTACAGAAGATATATTGGTCAGTGCTGTATTTTTCTTGCCATCCCCCCTTCCCTGCAATAGTTGCTACAGACTACTACACTCAGCATAACACTACAATTAGTTTTAAGAGAGAGTTTTGGGTTTGTACTTTGGTTATATTCAAGCAAATGAGAGTTTCCTCATCTTAATATGAGGAAGTGAACCAATGAGAATGGCTGTGCAGTGCTGCACCATAGTGGCCTTCCTGACGAAGGAAGTGGGGCCTCAGAAGTTGTTTTGGTGCTGTTGGGCAGTTGCTGAATATTTGCAGGGATCTAGGAATGTGGCTTCCTTACAGTGAAGAAGGTAAATTTTAATAAGAGGAAATGTCCAGTTGCCCTATACCTATGGAACAGTCCCTTGCAGCTCCCTGCCAAAGCTTCACTTCTGTGTGGGTAAAATGGAGTAAGAACACAGCCATGGCCTTGACTGACATCTGGGACTTTGGGGAGGGTGAAGAGGAGCACACAGGTGGGAGCCCCACACCTCACCTCTGGGAGCAGGATGAGATCCCTGACTCTGGCTTGGGGCAGAAGCACAGTGCCCAGCTCTCCCACTTGCTGTGAGAAGCAGAAGCTCCAAACAGCCCTGGTCCAAGCAAAGCCAGACCCCAGGTCTGCACCTTCAGGTACAGCTGGAGGCAGAAGGACATCAGTGAGGGATGAGGGACTGATTGTGCCAGGCTCACTCAGCCATGGATGGAGCATGCCAGTGCCACCACAGAGTGTGACACAGCCTCTCAGAGGAGGGTCTTTTGAAAGGAACCAGAGTTGTGATGGCACAGGCACTACAGGACAGACAAAGCAGAGACACCCACTCCTGTCATGTGTCACAGAGGCATGCTGTACCTTCACCAAGCAGACTGAGGGTGTCAGAAGTGTACACAGAGAACACATCCAATGGCTTGTGAATGACAGGGCATCTCCCAAAGGCAGCACAGGGCAGTTTTCCCATATGTCGTATTTACATAATGCCAAAAAAACCCAGAACTACACATGAAACTTATATCTCTGCTTATGCATAAATTATTTGCTTTTAATAAAATAACCATTTCAGTCCTGAGTTTGAATCCCAGACAAGATGGAAGTTGTTGAGCTAATGTCTTCTTTTCTGTGTTACTCTTATTCTATGCCAGTGGATGGCAGATCAGTTACACAAACTGCAGAGATTTGCTCCTGCCATAAAGGCAATACTTTAGCATCTCCTACATGCGTGTTGGTACTGGCAGAATAGTAATCTGTGCTCTTCATCCCAGTGTACGCAGGGACAGCAAGTCTTCCCTTTATGTATACAGTCTTCATAGTTAATCACTTTGTCTTATATAACCTTGAGAGTATGTCAGATTCTCACTTTCTAATTTCTATACCGTGATTGCATTGTAGGAAAAATCTATTTAGTGTTTATCCAGCTGTCAGAACCATCAAGGTATATATCCTCCATGAGAAATACTGAGAAACTTCTTAAAAAGCATTTTAAATATTCAGTTTACTGGCAGTGCTTATATATGAAAAAGAAGTAAAAAATATTGCCAGTATTAAAAGAACAGGACATTTGCAGCTGCTTCCCCAGGAAAAATCCAGAATGTAGAATCATGAAGCAGTATCTCATTTTACAAGATGCCTCAAAATAGTTTGATGGAATAGTCTTATAATTGTTAGTACAAACCCCCAAAACATTGGGTAGACAGCCTTGATCTTTTCATTTCTTGATCCTAAAATATGACTATTTTTACTAATTTGTAATAAAAAATTAACTAATTTTCGACAAACCAGCATGTGAAAAGGTTACAAGCTGATACATTGTAATTTTTGTATTAACACAAAACAAAAGTGTGAAAATGGTAAATAAGGAACATGTGCAGTGAACTTACACTGATCATAAGTACACATGGAAAGCTGCTTCTGAAAAAAATTGACTTTTCTACACTTGAAAATGCAGAAGGTATAAATTAGTAGTTCTTCATTGTATACAAAATGAGCCAACTACAAAAGATTTGTATTACGTGACTGACACTTTTTATACCCTTGAAAAGAATTTCAAAAATATCTAAATGACTTACATGAAGTCACTGGTAATTAACCTTCATCATTTCTTGCATGCTTTTGAAAATACTTAAGGATTCAGGCTAGAATTTTTATGAGCTTAGAACTCATTCCTGGAGCTAGATTTTCATAAGAGGTCAACATTCAACTCCCACTGAAATGCTAGAATAAACAACCATATATCAAGAGTTCAAGAGGACAGCAAGTCAAGCTCTACTAGAGCTTTCAAAGGTTATTTGAAACAGTGGCAAATATTTCTCAAACATTTTAATTAAAATAAAGCAAGGAAAAAGAAATTTGTTGAGAAGGTCAAGATTAAAGATAATCTTGAAAGGTCCGCAAAACTAAATGAACACTTGCTTCACTTGTCAACGCAATTAATTATGTTGAATTTGGGGGCAAAGTAGGACCATAATGTGTTGTGGTGTGTTGCAATATCCTGTTTTACCTTCTCCCTTCCCCCTCGCCCCTCACTGAGTGTGCCCTGTCAATCAGGCTAACATACCAGCAAGGCGTCGTGTGATAGGTGACCCTAGTACCTGGAGACCCTGCCCCTTCACCTGGTTGGTGACTCACCTGTCCCCTCCCCTTCCCCTGTCCTGAGCTTAAAATGTGAATGAGACCATGCGGCCCTATTCTGTTATCAGCAGTAGCCCAGTGCAGACGTATCTGTGCTCATGGAATAAACATCTGGCTACCTTCTAGCAGAATCCGCTCCCTTCTTTTCTTCACCATCGCCAGAAGCTCTCCCCTGAGGAGAACGGAGTCCTGTCTTGTGCCCCGCTGCACTCTGCCGCCAGCCAAGGTATCTTTGAGGTATAACACCGCAGAGCTGCCTGTGGCCCAGCAGCGAAGGTCAGAACTGGCCTAGGCACCATCTAACTGGTTATATTGGGATACATATTCCAATATATTGGCGTCCCTGTGGGTGGCTCGACCCTGAGCCGGAAAACGGACTCGCAGTTCCTCAGAGAAGCTTCTGCCAGCCGTGCATCCAGCTGAAAGGAGCCTGGCTTCAAGACTCCCAGCTAGAGACTTTGGGAATACTCCCAGAAAAAGTTTCGTGGACTGTTCGGTGCCTTCTGGAAAGCCCAGCTTCATTGTGGTGAGCAGATTTTCCAGAGGAAGAAAAGGGCAGCCTCTCTTGCACCCAGAGAGAGGTCCTTTTCCGGTGGAGACCTGCCTGTACCCAGCCTACAGCTTCCATTTCACGTGAGTATCTCTGCCTTCGGTAGAGCAGAAGCTCAAAAACAGACTCTGCCGCGAGTTCTGTTCCTTTTTTGCCTTTGCATTTTGGCTGCGCAGCCCCACAGACGAGAATTCATAGCGTTCTAGTTTAGCTTTCCTGCTGCGTGTTTCACTGTTTTTTAGAATTCGCGCCGGAGCGGGATCGCTCTCTGCCCTTCCCCCCCCCCCGGCTCAGCAGCGTGTTCAGACACGTGTTAGGAGATTTTCTTTCTCTTTCTCTTTGCGGGAGAGGGGGGGGCTCTCTTTCCACGTGGCCGGGGGACCTGCGGGGGTCGGGAGTGCTCTGCACACGCGGCGGCGGGGGGGGGGCGTCCCGGTTTCGGCTGCCACGTGGAGTAGTTGCTGTCTCTGCTCCGCGGGGGTGCTGCATTCCACCGCGGGAGAGGCTTTGTGTCTGCCTCTATTCGGCAGGGCGTGCCCTGCTGCTGCTGCCCGGGAATTTTAAAAGCAGTATATACAGCTGCATTGTGAAGCTTTTGTCTGCTCGTTATCGCTTTCTATCTGTGGTTTTTTTTTAGAAATTGGTAGCTGATTTTAGCTTTGTTTTTGGTCAGGCGGGATTAAGTACTTTGCTTTTTAACATGGGTTCCAAACTTAGCATTGTACAAAGGGGAGTGTATTATGATATTGTTAGCATTTTAATCAAGAGTAATGTGAAATTCTCTAAAGGAAAATTGAAACAGTTTATAAGATGGCTTTTTCTGCAGTTCCCAAACATTTCCCCTGAAGAAATCCACAATATTCAATTCTGGGATAAAGTTGGGAATGAATTGATAACCTTAGGACAATCTGGCAAATTACCCTCAGCTAAATTTGTGTTCTGGAGTTTGCAAATTCGAACAGCATTGCTCAAACAAAAGGAAATGGAGAAAAAGCCAAATGTAAAGCCATGTGCCTCTGCTCTCCCTGTTCCTCCCTCTCCCTCTAAAACCCCTAAACCTCTTTCCCCAAAAAAATCCCGAGCACGTGTTAGTTTTTCGGAGAGCAGTGATGTCCAAAATGGCCCCCAGTCCCTAGGGGGTGCACAAGATGGTGGGTGCCACGTGGCATCTTCCCAAACCTGGTCTTCTTCTTCCCAAAATCCTCTTAAACATCCCAAAATTCCTGCCCCATCCCCCTCTCCTCCTGTTCCTCGTGACACCTTCCCCCCTCCCCCCGCCTTTCCTGCAGTACCCTCAGCTCCGCCCCTCTACTCCTCCCAGGGAGCGGCTGCTGACGTGATGTCACCAGGTGACCCCGCCCCCTGTTCCCACGGTATCCCCGCCCCCTGCCAGCCCCTTGACCCCGCCCCTTGTTCCCACGGTTTCCCCGCCCCTTGCCGGCTCCCTTTCCCTGCCCCCTCCCCGAGTTCCCACGGTGGGGACACACCCACTGCCTGTCCCCAAACCTGTAGCTGTGATCCCAATGCTTATGATTCAAGGGATACAGAGCAGGGGACAGCAGACCTAATGCATGGTGCCATGTTGTCGCTAGCTCCTGTTATATTTCAGCCTGCAGCTCAAGCTGGAGCAGCCCCAACTGCTAATTGGAGTTCTTTTGGACGACAATTGATTAAAGAGATCTGTAAATCTCATAAGGAACATGGTCCACACAGTCCATATTTCCGTGGCCTTTTAAATTCTGAATTAAGTAGGACTGTTGTGGTTCCACATGATTTAAAACAATTTTTTTCATGTCTCATGACATCCACGGAATTCAAATTATGGGAATCAGCATTGAAACAACTGCTAAAAGATGCTCTCCCAAGCTTACAGGCTGATCCAAACACAGCAAAAGACAACAATGGTAACCCCATTACTATTGACCACCTCTGTGGTGAGGGTCAATGGTCTTCTCCCTCAGTCCAAGCTGCTGCAATTCCTGCAGAAACACTTGAGAAAGTAAAGGAAGCAGCTGAAAAAGCATTCTTTTCCCTCCAACCTGAGGGGCCTTTTGAGCCCTATAGTAAAATCAAACAACTACCATCAGAGCCTTTTGTGAAATTTGTAGAAAGGCTAACTAGAGCCATTGAAATACAAGTTAAAAAGGAAAATGCAAGGGAAGCAATTTTAGAAGAAATAGCGTTTACAAATGCAAATGAACAGTGTCGAGCAGCAATCCTGAGCCTTCCTATGGAACCTTCCCCTACATTAAAAGATATGCTTCTAGTCTGTAACAGGAAAGTGCCTCTGATGAGTGTTGCTGAAGACTCCAGACCAAGGCTGCTGCCAAGACCACCTCAGCGTGTTGCTGTTGCCAGCCCTGCACCTTCTCTTTCA
The DNA here is from genome assembly GCF_047830755.1 of Zonotrichia albicollis. Taxonomy (NCBI): domain Eukaryota; kingdom Metazoa; phylum Chordata; class Aves; order Passeriformes; family Passerellidae; genus Zonotrichia; species Zonotrichia albicollis. Next base: position 58,453,251 of record NC_133820.1, read on the forward strand.
GCACAGCAGTACCCTGGGCAGCAGCGGAGACCGGCAATGGTTGAGCCCACTAAACCATGCCTGCTTTGTAATAAGCTAGGGCACTGGAGTAACCAGTGCCCCCTGAAAAGGGAATTTGATGAATTTAAAAATAGCAGGGGAGGAGAACTGCAAGCCCTCCCTGGGGGTCAACAACAAAAAAACGAAGAATAAAGCGCCAGCCTGCCAGGCGTGCAGACATAAAAGGAGCAGGCCAAGAGAATAAGGGTAGCAAAACAAATCAAGCGCGCGATAATATTAACATTTGTGTAAGTGAAGCAGGTGCTTCAAAGACCAAGTCTGCTAGTCCACTGTTGAAAGTGAAACAAAATAACCTTTGTTGTGATTTAAGTGATTCTGTATTAACCGCATCTTCTGTCAATGAGCCTTACAGGTTGCAGCTGACAGAGTCACTCCACCTGAAGGACACTGACTGGCATTTTGTCTCTGTAAATCCTGAACAGAAAGGTACTTGGAACCAAATTCGTTGTAAGTACATCATCACTGGGGACAAAAACACACCACAAGAGATCGAAATTGCTCCGGGACTGACAACATCAGATCCTAAGCAATTTGTTCTCAGCCTGCACTGTTTCCACCCACCCCTGTTTCTTCCCAAGGGACAAATTGTTGCTCAAGCTATCCCTGTGCCATCTTTACCTGAAAATGTTGATAAACAAGGGCCCACAGTCGCCCGGGTCCAAGTTATTGGGACAGATAAACCCAAATTGTGGTGCAATGTCAGTGGGGGTGGGGAGTCTAAACGCATTGAGATGCTTGTAGACACAGGTGCAGACTGCACAGTGATTCCAGTACAAGACTGGCCAGCACACTGGCCTTTACAAAATGTTGCTGGTCACCTTCGAGGTGTAGGAGGTCTGCAATTGGCAAGGCAATCCAAAAGCATTATTCAATTCGAGGGTCCACACGGACAATTGGCAAATATCCGTCCATTTGTGTTAGATTATTCAGAACCTTTGTTAGGGAGAGATTTAATGGCCCAGTGGGGTGCCACAATTAATATTCCAGACTCTCCACAACATTTTTGTGCAGCAGTCATTAAACAACAGCGCCCCACCCAAAAACTTAAGTGGAAAACAGACAAACCAGTTGATGTGAAACAGTGGCCACTCAGTAAACAAAAAATAAAAGTGCTTGAGGAACTAGTACAAGAGCAACTAAGAAAGGGCCACATTGTAGAGACCATGTCCCCATGGAACTCTCCGGTGTTTGTCATCCAAAAAGCTGACAAAAAGAGGTGGAGACTCCTCTGTGACCTCCGACAAATTAATAATGTAATTGAAGATATGGGTTCTCCCCAACCTGGTATGCCATCCCCAACAATGCTTCCTCAAGATTGGAAATTAGCTGTTATTGATATTAAAGATTGCTTTTTCCAAATCCCATTGCACCCTGACGATGCACCGCGTTTGGCATTCTCTGTCCCTTCTATCAATTCAGAAGCTCCTATAAAAAGGTACCATTGGACCGTTCTTCCTCAGGGCCTAAAGGTATCTCCAGCTATCTGCCAGTGGTATGTCTCTTCCCTGCTTTCCCCAGTTCGTGCAGCCGCAGAGAAGGCCATCATCTACCATTATATGGATGATATCCTTGTGTGTGCCCCCAATGATGATTTACTAACACATGCGCTTGACCTAACGATCGATGCATTGATTGTTGCAGGGTTCGAGCTCCAGGAACAGAAAATTCAAAAGATGCCACCTTGGAAGTATTTGGGCTTAGAAATTGGAAATAGGACCATTGTTCCTCAAAAACTAGAAATCAATCCAAGGATCAAGACCCTTGCGGATGTCCACAAGTTGTGTGGGTCTTTGAATTGGGTAAGACCATGGCTTGGTCTGACTAATGAAGACCTTGCCCCTCTTTTCAATTTATTGAAAGGGGGAGAGGACCCAGGTGCTCCTAGGTCTATTACCCCAGAGGCACGGAAAGCTCTAGAAAAGGTTCAGATTGCAATGTCCACAAGACAGGCCCACCGATGCCGGCCTGATCTGCCATTCAAATTTATCATCCTAGGTAAGTTGCCACACCTCCATGGAATTATTTTCCAGTGGGAGGAAAAACAAACACCTAAGGCAAAAGACACACCAAAAAAGGACCGGGACCAGAGGGACTCTCTCTTGATCATAGAATGGGTTTTCCTCAGTCACAAAAGGTCCAAGAGACTGACAAAGCCTCAGGAACTGGTAGCAGAACTGATCCGGAAAGCAAGGACCCGGATCAGGGAGTTAGCAGGATGTGATTTTAAGTGCATTCACATTCCAGTTGAGTTAAAATCAGGTCAAAATACTATGAAAATACTGGAACAATTGTTTCAAGAAAATGAAGTGTTGCAGTTTGCTCTGGATTCCTACTCAGGACAATTTTCGGTAGCACGGCCCGCTTGCAAATTGTTTGAACAAGATGTTCAATTTACTTTAAAATTAAGAACTGCTCTAAGTAGGAGACCTTTAAAAAGGGCTCTAACTGTCTTTACAGATGCGTCCGGGAGGTCCCACAAGTCTGTTATGACTTGGAAAGATCCTCAAACCCAGCAGTGGGAGACGGACATTGCTGAGGTGGAAGGTTCACCTCAGGTTGCTGAATTGGCTGCAGTTGTTAGGGCTTTTGAAAGGTTCTCAGAACCATTTAATCTGATTACAGACTCTGCATACGTGGCAGGAGTAGTATCCAGAGCAGATCAAGCAATACTGCAAGATGTATCTAACATTGCACTTTTTGAATTGCTTTCCAAACTGGTAAAGTTAGTCACTCACCGAGAGCAACCCTTTTATGTGATGCATGTCAGGTCACACACTGACTTGCCAGGGTTTATCGCTGAAGGCAACAGAAGGGCAGATGCTCTTGCTGCGCCTGCAGTGATGGCCACTCTCCCAAATGTTTTTGAACAGGCAAAAATCAGCCACCAGCTTTTCCACCAAAATGCACCTGGCCTGGTTCGCCAGTTTAACATCACTCGAGAACAGGCCAAAGCTATTGTGGCCACGTGCCCAAATTGCCAACAACATGCACTCCCTACAGTGAGTACGGGAGCAAACCCAAGGGGACTGAACAGTTGTGAACTGTGGCAAACAGATGTAACACACATACAGGCTTTTGGACGGCAGAAATATGTTCATGTTAGTGTAGATACCTTTTCTGGAGCGGTCTATGCTTCTGCCCACACAGGAGAGTCATCTATTGATGCTATTAAGCACCTCTTACAGGCTTTTTCTTTCATGGGCATCCCCAAGGAGCTGAAAACTGATAATGGGCCTGCTTATAAATCCAAGGAATTCGGGAGCTTCCTGCAGCAATGGGGAGTAGAGCACAAAACTGGCATCCCCTACTCCCCTACAGGTCAAGCCATTGTAGAAAGAACTCACCGTGATATTAAAAGGGTCCTGGACCAGCAACAACAGGTTCTGAAGGTAGAACCTCCCCACATCCGGTTATCCAGGGCACTATTCACAATCAATTTTCTGAATTGTTCTTTTGACAGCCTGAACCCACCCATCCTACGCCACTTTGGGGGGAGCAGTCACAGGTTGATGAAAGAAAAACCTCCGGTTTTAGTAAAGGATCCTGAGACTTGGAAAATGGTGGGACCTTACAAATTGGTTACTTGGGGACGTGGATACGCCTGTGTGTCCACCCCCTCTGGTTTAAGGTGGGTTCCTTCCAAATGGGTAAAGCCCTATGTTCCCAAAGTCTCAGAGAAATCTGCAGAAGCACCCCAGGTTGCTCACGCTGCCTGGAGAAGAAAACGCCGCGCACGTTCTCTGGAGGAAATTCCATTTAAGCCTCCTATCTAGAATAGTTTGTAATATATGTTTGTCTCAAGTTTTTGTACCAGTTTAGATCCCACTGTTCGTGTGTAGCCTCGAGACGTCATGAGACCGAGCCTGCTTCTCGTCCTACTCGTGATCATCCCACCTGCAATCTCCTACATAGTACCGCAGCCCAAACCACATATGGACTACCTCGATAAAAGTTCTCAGACATCAACAGAGAAACTGACAACGAGCTGAATGGACTTTTCAATAGCTGGGGACTCTCGGGCTGGTTGGGATCTATTCTGAAAACTGTAATTTTAGTGCTGTTTATTTTAGTTGTAGTTATTGTAGTTTTTAGCATTGTTTTTAGAGTAATCAGACGCATAGTTCTCAAGTTAATCTCAAGCTCATCTCCCCCTCCTGAGGTCTACCATTTGGAAGCCCTCAGTGCTCCAGTGGATGACCTAGAAGCCTCAGTAGAATCATTCTGCACCATAAACACAGCCCTCTTCTTTTTAAACAAAACTAGGGGGAGATGTTGTGGTGTGTTGCAATATCCTGTTTTACCTTCTCCCTTCCCCCTCGCCCCTCACTGAGTGTGCCCTGTCAATCAGGCTAACATACCAGCAAGGCGTCGTGTGATAGGTGACCCTAGTACCTGGAGACCCTGCCCCTTCACCTGGTTGGTGACTCACCTGTCCCCTCCCCTTCCCCTGTCCTGAGCTTAAAATGTGAATGAGACCATGCGGCCCTATTCTGTTATCAGCAGTAGCCCAGTGCAGACGTATCTGTGCTCATGGAATAAACATCTGGCTACCTTCTAGCAGAATCCGCTCCCTTCTTTTCTTCACCATCGCCAGAAGCTCTCCCCTGAGGAGAACGGAGTCCTGTCTTGTGCCCCGCTGCACTCTGCCGCCAGCCAAGGTATCTTTGAGGTATAACACCGCAGAGCTGCCTGTGGCCCAGCAGCGAAGGTCAGAACTGGCCTAGGCACCATCTAACTGGTTATATTGGGATACATATTCCAATAATAATGGGAATGGAAATTATCTGAATCTAAGTGGAAACAAAATTCCAAGATACAAGTGAATTTTGTCCAAAGATTTGTTAGAGCTGCCATATCAACTTGTAGATTCTGCAGTCAGGTTTTTCTAACATTGTATTGCTCACCTTGTTTAACAAATGTTTACTATGTTTAAAAAAAAAGGAAAACCCAGAAAATTCATAGTTTCATCTGATTTGTTTTGTTGCACTTGAAAAACACTAACTTTTTGCCTTTACTGCAGATCTTAACATTGTTATAGAGAATCATTCTGAGGAAGGGTGGTACAGATGGCATGGTCACAAATGGACCAACTGTTCTTCACGTCCTTCTGAAATGTGTCCCATGCTACTAACCAAAATTAGAAGTACTGGTAGTGTTAACCATGTAGCCCAGTGTTTCGTATCCATTCTCTGGAGAGCAACATGTCCCAGATGTCTGGAGGGCAGTAAAGGTACTATGTTGCAGTGTGAAGCAATGGGATCATATTCCAATAGTACTACCCATACTCAAGAGAGAATTGCTTTCTAAACATGCTCCTTCCTGTCTCCTTTTATTGTCTCTGGGCAACAGACTTCCTCGGTAACTGAAGAGAGGTGCCTGAGCTGAAAGTGATAAATACAGATCTGTGTACATGGCACTCAGTTCATTCCCTGTGATCCTTATCACAGTATCACAGAATCAATCAGGATGGAAAAGATCTCTGAGGTCATTGAATCCAACATGTGGGTGAACACTGCCCTGTCAACCAGACCATGGCACATCCAGCCCTCCCTTAAACACCTCCAGGGATGATGACTTCACCACCTCCCTGGAAGTCATTCCAATGTCTAATGACCCTTTGTGTGAAGAAATTCTTCCTGATGTCAAACCTCCTAAACCTCCCCTGGTGCAGCATGAGACTGTGTCCTCTCATCCTGTCACTTTTTACCTGGCAGAAGAGGCCGACCCCCACCTGGCTACTGTCTCCTTTTAGGCAGCTGGAGAGAGCAGTGAAGTCCTTCCTGAGCCTCCTTTTTTCCAGGATTAATAGTTTGGAGAAACTCTCTCAAGAGGAACTTATGCTATTAGTTAGAAGGTAATGAATGCAAATTATCATGAGGTGAGGTAAAAATAGTTATTTTTTATTTGTGAAACAACAAAATACAACTCTAGGAAGCATTAGCTTCCTAGTACAGGTAGTGAAGCATCATTCCTATTGTAGAAAGTGCTCATGACACTTCATCTTTAATACAACACAAAACTTATCACCAATTCTCAATAAGAGTGACTTTTACTTGAAAAAAGTAAAGAGTAGCATCATCCATAGCATGAAAGCCTTTGCTTGCTTGGTTTGACAAAATACAGGCTAATAAAATATATGGCTGCGAATGATACATGTTGGGTTAAAAGCTAAGAGAAAATAAAACTCCTTATGTTAAAGAATAACACTTGAACAAGAACCACTGGGACATAAAAAACTGAACACAAGTATATTTTAACTCTGACCCTACAGAAATAAACCTACCCACTGACCTGTCTGGAATAACTTTCCAGAAATGGTAACATGGACAAAATATTTTTTCATGTTTAGAATTGAATTAAAGAACTTTATGAAGGGAATTTGTGCATCTTGTTTGCCTGCAAGGACAGAGAACTTTCTACAGTGACTAAGGAGATCATACCTTTGGTGCTAAGCTCTTCTGAATGTCAGTGAACATGGGAAAGCGGGTTGCTGGTTGCTGAAATATCTAGGAAATCTATTCCAGCTAAGTTACTGAGCTGATTTTAAAAGCCAGCCTGCAATTTAAAAATGAAAGCCTGTATGTCCTTTGATACTGAACTAAGATCAGACAAAAATGACAGTAAAAAGCATAAAACCTCCTGTGCACGTGGCTCAGGATTTCTGTCTGGATTTCCCATTCTAAAAATTGCTTCTCATTCAAACTTGGGAACAGAAACAGTTTATCATGTCATTGCTGCAATGTCACTATCAGATGGCTAACCTGTGATCTGCTTTTGCAGAAGTGCATATCAGGAGAAAACTTCCAATTCTTAGGTCTCTGGGAAATGAATCATATCATCTAGGCATAACAAAAATCTCCATCATTATAGGCAGCCCCTCTCTGCTTCCCATACCTATTGCCCTCCCAAAAATACGTGTGTCCTTCATGGCATATGGCTACTACGTGAAGAAATGAGATTAATTTGAATTATTAGATGATAAAATATTTCCCATGTTCAGAATAAAAATTGGTGTTATGGTCTCTCTCTGATGGCATTTTCTGGTTTTGCTTTTTTTTTTATTCGAAAGCCAGGACAATTTAGGGAAGATAGAATTTAAGGGAGTTATAAAGCTGGGGATACATCTTGGGGAATAATTTTGTGCTAGAAGTAGAGAGGTGCAGTCATAAAAAGCCAGAAAAAACTGGGAATGAGTCACAGTGTTAATCACACAGAAATCTGCATGCTTTAATCCTCTTTGTAGTGTTCTGCCTTTCAGAACATAAACTCTTCAGGGCAGGACTTTGTCTTTCTAGTGCTGCAGTCAGATTTTTTCAATCAGAGTAATTGAATGTATACAAAATGGGGAAAAATAGCAGGAAACTTCATACTTGTCAAATAAATAGCACAGACAACAGTTCTTTTATTATGACTTCATGATGTATGAGATCTCTCAACACTATTGGGGGATATACACTAATAACATGTTTCTTCTAACATAACATTTTGTTCTATGAGTTTGACAACAAATTTTATTCCAACATTGATTTCATCTAGTAACTACAGCATCAGACAATTGAGAGCCTTTTTTGCATGAGTGAACAATTTAAAAAGAGTAAACAAAATAATGTCCTGAGATTTCTTTGAAATAAAAGAAAATAAATATCTGTAATTTCTAAATTTGATAACTTTATAGCTAAAGTTTTGGCATTGAAGACTTTGCATTTATATTATGTTGCTATTTCGTATTAGCATCAAAACAAAAGCTCCTGTACTTATCTGGCCTTATAAGAAAACTTTGTGTTCTGCATGTTGATGTTTTTCTGTATGAAATCCTGCCTAGGTCTGGTAGCTGAAGTGCTAAGCTAATCTCCCTTTTTCTGCAGAGATAATAACACGCTAATAGAAACTCCTGACAAGTGACTTGTATTATTTAGCAATTAGCAACTGCCACTGTAATAGAATTGAAACATCAGCAAGGACAAAATGTGAAAAACTACTTTTTTTTCTCCCTGGAACCATTGTTCTGTTGGAGTGTTGTGTTCTTGTGAAGTAAAACCTTTGCAGGGTTGATTTAATGAAGACATTTTGAAATATACAAATGCATTCATTTTATCTTTCCTCATCAGTAGCTTCAGATAGTCCAGGAACATGACTGAATTTCTCCAAATTCTGTGCTGGTTAGAAAATACAACAAAGAAGATCATAAATATAACTTCGTGGCATGGAAAGCACCGTTTAGCTGCAAACTGTCTTTGTTTTGCTCAGCTTGGAAATTCAGCATTTTTCTCCCTTTTGCAGGTATCTTATTTTAAATTAACCAGTACAAATGAATGGAGGAACAAGCACAGCATAAGAACACAATCAAAATAATTAATTTCCCTCAAGTTCATCTCATTTTCCAGAGCGTTTTATTTTTGTGCTGAAAGAAACATGGCACACCAGCAGGGACTTGACAAGAACAACAGAGACATCATGGAGAAGGCTTCTACTTTAGCCTGTCACACAGAGAGGAGAAGCTGCTGCCTCCCAGCAGCTTTGTGCTGCTCTGGGACTGGGTGTGAAGCACCAGATGCAAATGGCACAGAGCAGCACCACTGCACCGGAGTGCACCAAGCCCAGCAGAAATACTAGGTCAGCTCAACATAATGTGATAGAAGCCTTTCATCTCTTCTTTTAAATTGTCCACTTAAATACATATGCCTTTTCTCAATTAACAATGCAGAATTTGGTCTCTGTTGCTCATGTCAGCAGGTGGACCAGAATAAATGGGATCTTAGTCCCTATGGTAACTTGAATGATGACAGGTCAGTTCAACACTTCCCTTCAAAAAGGTTTGCCTTCTGATCAAGAAAAGAAAAAATCCTGTTAAACTCTCAATGTGCTTTTATCCTGACCCATCTGATCTACATATGTTTTTGCAAACTCTGCCACTATTTATGTATCTATGTATCTTAGACCTTACTTTAAATATTTCATAGTACCAGCAGATTAGTCTTTTGCTGATCAATGTGTTTTAAACTGGCTGCAGACTTTTGCAAATTGAACATCTTTCTCTCTCCTGCCTGGAAGGAGCTCCATGTGAAAAGCCACAAAATCACCTTCTTGTTCTCCAACCAATCCTCCCTTCAGTGCAATGTTTACACATTGAAAATGCCAGACATGAGTTAGACTGCCAATGCATTTGATCCCTGCTAAGGGATGACTAAGGTCTATGATGAAGCAAGAGAGCCTCAATGTTTCTGTACTATCCTTTTCCTTGCACTCAACTGCTGCATTTCCTTCTATTCTCATAGAAATCTAGGGGTGGAGAAAAGTTGCTTTTTTTTTAAATTTGTGTTTGTGGAGGGCCTAATATATGCAGGTGTCTGCTTATGAATGCAGATACTAAGTGGTACAGAAATTGAAGTAATTTATGGCATTAAAAACAATGCTTGATATCAAACCAATTTTTATCATTACTGAAAAATTTCTATCCATAATTGCCAGTTTCACAAGGTAAAAAGGGACCTCTGCTGTGAGGAAAGTTGATCCTCTGTTCTCTACTACATAATCTAAAGGTATTATCTTCAGAGGCACAGGTTTTCTGGTGCTTTCTGCACTGCCCTGGTTGGGAGCAAACACAGTGGTAACTGCTGAAATGAAGCAGGGCTTGAGTCACAGTGTCTCCAAGGATAGGGCTCATATGTATATATATATTTATACACATATAAATAACCCCAAGAAGAGGCATTCTATCAGGTTTCACTAGCACCAGCTGGAACGAGCCTCTCCAAATAAAGCTTGTAAAAAGGAAAGATGATGACAAGACCTACGTACACTGAGACATCACTGCTGCTTATGGGAGTACTTAAAAAGAAAACTTCCAAGCAAATGGACACTGGGGAAAACAAATTAAGGCTCTTCTCCTTTTCTTATCCAAGTAGAGACTTTAAGAAAGTAACCCCTGTGTTCTAGTTTATGAGAAAGATTTTCCTAGTTACCAATAATTTAGTGCTGCCAGAGTAATCGCATAAATGGAGATAAATCATGTTATATAAACTGACACAAAATTAAAAACAGTCGATTATAAGTAGGCAAAAAAAAAATAAAGTACTAAAGCGATCTTAAAACAAATAAATGTAATAGTTTGCAAATGGATATAAAAAAACCCCAAATTTAACAGGTTTATTATGTTGCCTCTTTGCTTTTAAAAATAGTAAAAATGCGTTAATGATTATAACACATTTTGCTGTTGCTCCCTAATAATTTTAATATCAGTAATTTTTCCCAGTGGTTGAAATTTTATGATGGTAGGGACGCTAAAAATCTTCTTTACTAATAAGATATAAAAAGATAATTGGAAAGGCAACAAGAAAGGGAAATATGTTATGTACAATGGTATATTTGAAATTTAAATTGCTCAGAATTAACTATGCCATAGACTATTCACTCATAAATAGAAAATAAATTTGCTAAGAGGTACAAAACTTCTTCTGGCTTGCTGATAATCAAGGGGGAAATCTCAATTGTTTCTTGAAATATTACATATCTATATGATTTCTATATTAGAAAACTATCAAATTCACAATGAAGCTGCATCTAGAGGATTTGTAGAAGTGACTAAGAAAGAGACAAAACTGTATTGTATATAGAAGTTCTTGGAGAAAAATATGGAGAATCTGTTAATTAGAAAATGCTTAATCTATCCCGATGAACATAGACTATTTTGATGACTAAGTTGTTTCAATGGAGAAGGCTGTTAATTCCCATATGACAACTACAAAAAGGGAAGGATTCTGAGGGACTGTGCTGTCACAGGATTAACCATCAGCTCAGAAAGCCTCAGATGTCCAAGTTTGTGGTGAGCAGGCTGGAATTTACTGTAGGTGGGACAGAATGAATGGCATTCACATTGCTCAACTTTAAACTACTAAAACATACACACTTACTTCTGAACTACTTGCTTTCAGATCATTTAAAGGCATGAGGAAGAACTAAGGGCATTTAAATCACCCCAGATCAGCCAGGTCCGTGTTTCTTCTTTGACAGTGAAGAAGGACCTCTGTGGCCAGCTCAGCTAGAGTCATCTGCATTTTATCACAGGAATCTGTCCTGCTCTGTGTCTCTTTTACTTTGTGTTAAATCCATTTAAAACTCTGAGTCACATCTAAAAGTTCGAGTCACATCCTTTGGCAAGTAAACTTTCTTTGGTTTTGAGAATTCAGTGTAGTGCTCCATAGTTCCCAGGAAATCCATGCAGATGCTGGTGTTAAGATTGCTAGGTCTACAACCAAGAAGAAGAGCCCAAAGGTACTGTCAGGTCAGATGGATTTATGGATTTCTGCATCAACTGAAAGGGGTCCACTCAAGGGCTAGAAAGAATCTGGAGAAGGTTACTCCCTGTTAGGAGAAAAGCTGACCTATGCAGCAGGAAAAGATGGCACAGATATCTCCTGGCGTATGAGTTTCCTTGCTAACAAAATTTCTGCCTTCCTCCTAAATGTCCAGTGAGTCAAGCAGAGCCACTGGGATGAATTAACAGTTTAGCTGCTAGTACAGACAGCAACTGCATAACTTTCAAGCAGAGATGTGAAAATGAGCACCAAATTGTGGCATGAAGTCAGAATTCCTTATTTAGAACTCTGAGGCTGCCCCCCATGCAATGAGGTTAAAACCAGCCCTTTGTCTCTGTATCCCATTTTAATATTTCATTATTATGTTTGTATTTGCTTTTTTTATTGTGTACATTATCGTCTTATGAGTAGCATGACACATTGTTATCCTCTGAAAATTTGTTTCTAGATTTCAGTTGCTTTTTGTTATTTTTGGACAGAAATACTAAACAGTCCAGTAAATAAAGGAGTTGATTTGTCACTGATCCAATTTCCAGGAGCAGGCAGCAGCCTGCTCACAACTCTTGAGCAACCAGACTAATCATCAAAGCAAATTAATGCAGAGATCACTCCACAGACCATTCCCCCACCCTATGCTGCCCCTGGAAAGCTGAATATCAGAGGGAAAACCCACAAAGAAGCATCCTTTAGAAGAAGCATCTTGTCCACCAAATAGATCTCAATACATAAAACTATCCTCTGCCACAGAAGAAACAGCAAGCCTGGCAGAGTCCCTCTGCTCCTGACTGTAATGTAACATCCTTTGAAGCTGCAGAGGCACTTTCACAGAATAGACCAGGAAATTAAAATATTGCTTAGGGCTATTCACATTTAACACCTCACTATCTTATTTCTCTACTATAAATAAAGGATGGCAAACACACACCACAGCAGGTTATCATGTGAACACACTCTCATATGTTTATAAAAATTTTAAACTGTAGAAAGATCCTATTTATCTGTTTTAAATTCCAGTCAGTGTCACAGAAAGAGCCCTGAGTCACAGGGCAGAGGACTCTGACCCTCAGGTCACTTTCGTCCTCTCAAGAAAATTTACACTGGCTGGCGCAGGTTCTTCATCTCAGTGAGACCAGAAAGAAACCAAGCAATACAGGAGCAGTAGGGAAAAATCTCCCCTTGTAGAGGTAGAAATAATGCTGTGTTTACTAGACATTTTGCTTAAATCTTTTCCCTATCAGTGTGAGAATAATATTTAGCAGAGATGAGCAATCCATGCTGAATATAATCAGTCCAGCTTACACAGGTGGTTCTTCTTTTTTGGTCAACTTCTCTGATTCATTTTAGCCCCTCTATACTCATCTTTGGCAATTGTATTGATACTTTTTCCTTTGATTTTCCATTAAAATGGAAATCTGCTTCACTTTTGGACCCCATTGTAAGACTACAGAAGACATGAAAAACTTTGTGACATGGTAATAAAATAAGATGTTGTTCATTCACTTCAACATCAGAGTCTTTGAAAATAGCAATGATATCAAAGCAGCATAGTGTGGAATTATAATTGGGAACAATTGATGACAATTCCAAACTTTCTTTCTTCTTTCTAGAGGAAGGAGATTAATACAGAGGCATTGATACCTTAAAATAGTTCATTGTAAAAATTTCATTCATAGAAGAATGATTGTGATGATAAAATAGATAAAGTATCTATTTTTTGCCATTAAAAAATGCAGTTTGTAATTTTATTTCTGATACCTATAAATTTTTCTTTACTTGCCAATTTGTCCACTTGTAATGCACAATAATTTTCAGGTCTTCAGCTTTTCTTAATCTCTAAGTGAGAGTAGGCGTTCATAATTGAGGTTTTGTGGTGGTTTCCATTGCCAGTTAAACTGCCTGATAAACTAATTTAGAGACCTATCCTGCAATTAATAATGTGTGAACAGACTGGTGCACTCTTACAGAGCTCCACAGATGTCTGCAGGACTTCTTGATGCTTTATCATTCTGCAGCATGCTGTTAGATCAAGACCTTGAAAGGTTAAGCTGGAGCCCAACCCATGTTATTTTGATAACATGGACTACTTTAAAAACTGTGTTGAAAACCTGAAAAAGGCTGAGTTTGGGTCAGCTGCTATATTTAATTGTCATTTGAAAGGGATAGCATAACATTTTTGATTTCTTGGGGGTTTGGTTTGGTTTGGTTTAGTTTAATTTTGTTTGGTTTGGTTTGGTGGAGGGGCTGTTCTTGTTTTTTGTTTTTACTTTAAACATTAGAAAGGGGGAAAAAGCGTAGTATGAATAACACCTTGAATATGAAAAAGACTAAACTAGGAATATAGAATGCTAAATGTTCATACATTCACAAGAAGCTTCCAAAAATGGAAAGGCTGCTACCAGAGCATTACAGTACTGCAAGAGGTAAGGCTAACAGACCCTTCAAGGTTGCCAAGATTCCCTGGGTTTTGAAGTGGTGGGAAAAGCAAAACTGTAGGAAAAAAGGAACAGATTTTATTGTTTCACTGAAGTTATTAGTCATTACTGCATTTGAAATCAGCAGCAAACTAGTTTTTTTTTGCTAGCAAAATTGATATATCTTTGATTTGTCTATGGTACAGATCTGGAAACTTACTTGATTATTGTAAAGAGCTGTTAAAACTTTCAGTTTTCTTCTGTTTAATTAAGACAGTAAGTTTGGTCTCATGTCTGTTGCAAAAGTTAGAACAGAAGATGACAAATTTTCTTTAGTAAAGGAAGAAAATTTAAAATTTATGATTAAAGAAATGTGAAGGAAAGGAAGATGAAGCTAGCACTTTCTATTAGTGTATCTTTTATAATTAATTAGTCCTATTCTGTTTACAAATATTTTATATTGCTAGCAGTATTTTCCTTGTCCAACTGGCATTTTTCTCTTTATTACTGGGCAACCCACCAGCTCTTTAAAAAAACACTTTCTCACTTTATGAAACTCTCATTTGCTAACTGTAAATATAAATTCACATTATATGTAGCTATAATATTACAAGCTGTCATTATTCTCTAGAGACCGTTTTCCCATATCTTGAACTTTAGAACACATTTCCAATATCTGTAATCCTACAGAAAGTCAAAATTACCTGAAGTGCAGAAAAAAAAAATCATTTTGACTTCCTTTGGGTTTTGCTCATCACACATGACCAAAGTCTCAAATACTGACTGCAGACTTGCTTCCTATGTTTTCAAACCTGAAGATAATTAGCAAGTCTGAACAAGTGTTTTCAGGGGTGAATCTCTGTTACTTGAATTTTGGAGATTGAGGCTGGTGATTTCTCTGGAAGGAATCTGTTTCCAACTTCCATGATAAGTTATCAGTTTCAAGCAGGATTTCAGGTACAGCCTTAGAACTGCATGATGTGGGTTGGGCAGTCAGATCAGTGAAAAACATTGTCTCATGTGCTATTGGAATCTGTGGGGGAATCCCCAGATGTTATTAAAAAACATTCAGAGTTGTATACTATCTACTTAGTTTACTAAATCAGACAATTTAAAATATTTGAAAATTCTCTATTAAACTATTATTAGATTTCTTACTATTTACACATCTCTTAATAATATATAAGTTGCTCTGCTTTCAGTATGTGGTATTATCAATACGAGAATGTTTTGACTGAATGACAAACTTAGACACGCTGCTTTGTTTTGCAAGGGTACAGAATTAGCATTATTTTCAGAACTGGTTCTGTGAAAGTCAGTTCTGACTCAAGTTATTTCATACAACATCAAGAAATTTAAATCACAATTTCCTGCAAAAAGAATTATCACTTTCTCCTTGAGAACAAGGACATGCAGTGTTTGATTTCTCCTGTCTTTATTCAAGCTCTATTTCTTAAGGAGTAGCAAAAGCTATTTATTCTTCTAACCATCATGATGATTCAAGTGTGGCTTCAGCTCAAGAAAACCAGGGAGAAAGAGAGGTGACAGGCGAGGTTCAGGGAAATATGTTGTTCTCTTGTATTTGTATTCTACTGATCCATCAGCAGACAACAATACCACATCTCTTTGTGTGGACTTGAGACAGTACAGCTGGCATCAATAAATGCTGTACTTCTAACAGCAAACAGAGCAGGAGATAAGTTTAGGTGAGAAAACACATTTCATCTGCAGAAGCAGAGCCAGAGACCCTTGGGAGATGCTACACAGAAGACAATTTAAATTTTGAGGGATTCAAATAGCTTCATATAACTTTCTCATGCTAAACCTGCAGTTTCTGTTCTGTCCTATTCTGAGCAAGATTCCCGGTCTCGCTCTTGGTACATAAAAGATACAGGCAATACAAGATACAGGCAGCTGTCATGGCTTATATTCTAGCCATGACAGCTGCCTTTCAACTCTACAGAAAGAGCCAGGACAACTATTTTAGGGTAGAACTGAGGGGCTAAAGAACTGGTCTCAGAACTCCCTGCTTCTAAGCACAGCAACATCTCGGAACGTAACTCTCTAGCTATGATTAATATAAACCTCACAGATGAAATGATAAAGAATCAGTAAGAGCTGCAGTGAGAATAATTTAGCTATTTGAAAGCTTTGAAACAGTTTCACTTCATCTTTGAAGTCTAAGGAAGCAAGACTGTGTGAAGTCCTGCTTTTTAATTTAATTTTCCTTTTGTTCAATGAGTCATCTTTTCATAAGCCTTTACCATCATTCTGTAGCAAAAATAATGTCAGGCATCAACATATGAGGTCAAAGATGAGCTCTGATGACATTTGAAATTTGAAAGCAGTCTTCAGTAATTACAGTTTCCATTTGGATTAGCAGTTTATTATATAATGCTTCATATTTCAGAAAAAAAACTACACTTGATAATTATTTATCATATTTAGTGACAACATATTTCAGAGAACTTTTAGCAAATTTTTCAAGCACATTTGTAACCTTCAAGTTTAAATCCCAGAGAATATTTATAGCTCTTATGCTACTGAATTAGAGATACTTAGTTTGAATTCCTCATATTTATTCCAATAGAAATTGAAAAACCCAGCTGGTTTTTGGTGACCACAGATTTATTCATGTATAAGGTATTTTGGTAATTTATTGTTGGGTTAGATACCCTTTCGAAATGCAAAGGTGTTTTCTGTTGAAGGCCAGCTAAGACCTATGCACCATGTTAAAAAACTCAAATTAGGATTGCTTTGGTAAAAGTATGACTTTGACCCAGAAATATTTTAACATTTATTAGTTAGGATATAAAATTAATGCAAGCAGCATACAAAAATGCAGTAGGGCTAATCAAAAAGGAAAAAATCCCAATTATAATCTATTCTTTCTCTACAGTCACATACATTAGGCAGTCTACAGACATACAGCATGAAAGCAAAAGGCCGGTTCTGTCAGAAATGTGTTGGTAATTTGATAAATTAGACCATAAAAGGGAGTAAAAGCAACTTCACTGGGATTATGCTAGAGGTAGCTTTTTTAGGGGATGAAATTTTCATTAGCTAGAACAAAAATCAACACTTAAGCTGCTGAATAGGCTCCTCTAAATAAGTTTTCTAAGTAGACGTGTCAAGGATGATTGTCTGGAATAAGACTGGACTGGTTCAGTGACCCACTGACTCAGTTCAGTGGGTCTCTCCCACTCAGCAATGTACTAACAAAGATTCCTCCCATTTTTTCTGTCAGGTCCTCAGAGTATTCCTACTGGCAACACAGCAGTTTTTTTATAATGATACTGTGAAACACTTCTCCTTTGCTGCTTGAGACTACTGCTCAGGCACTCAAACCAACTTTTCTGACATGCCCAGAGGAAAATGCACGATTTTTACATCTGTTTAGTTACACAGTGATATCACAATTGCCTTTTCTCCCCCTTAGACCATTGTACCTGAAGCCTCCGAGCAATAGACCTGTTAGAATGAATCAGTTTCTTTTTCATGTGTAGCTAGCACACATATGTAGACATAACATAGAATTTGTTCTTAAAATTGGACTCAAAATGGAACCAAAGCTGCATAATTGAGTTGATTTTCTCTTCAGAGAGTATTTTCACACAAAGATCTTCTATTTCATTTTAAATTATACAGACTACAGTGAAGTCATTATGTACAATTTCAGTGCACTGCACTAAGAAAAATAGTCTTTTTCAGGAAAGAAGAAAAGCCACGACATTGTTTTGATGATTTTGAATATTGCAGAATTTATTTGAATAAAGGCTTTATTTGAATAAACCCTTTGTATAAAGCTACAGTCAAATAGTTGGAAAATGATTGAATAAAATAATAATAAAACACAAAAACTAATTGGAGTATTTTAGGAAAGTTACTGATTAGCATATTTACAGGATTATCTTGTTATTTGGAAATATTTGGGGCCTGAAGAACCTGACCAGCACATGTAGACAAGGTCAACAAGAAAAAAGCAGTATTTTTTCCTCATTCAGTTCTTTGTACAGACTTGGGAACTGCTCCTCTGAGAGAAAGAGAATTGCTTACCAATAGTGCTAAAGAGATTTGGATGACTGACCTCCTGGCAGTAGAACCATGATTCTGGTGGGTATCATCCACAAAGGCAGAAATCATCCCCTGAATTCCCACCACACTTCTGCTCCCATGACACTCAGGAACTACAGGAGCCTCTATTTCTATGTGTTTCTTTTCCATTGCCAAATTAGCACTTTGTACTCAAATATTTACATAATATTATGATTACACAATCATTTCTGAAGGGAAAAAGGATTTTTTTTTCTTACCAACTTTTATGGTTTGGACTCTACAGAAAATCTTATTATAGATGAAAAAGCTGTGACTGCTTTCCTTGTGGAATGTTGGCCATTTAATGGCAGTGAACTAAGTTTTAAACAAGATCTACCTTAGCCTTTTATCTGTTAGATAAAAGGGTCATATCTAAAGTCAGTTTCAACACTTTCTTAAAACTGATGACAAACTACACAGTTGCATTGGGTTTGCATGGCCAAGCTTTAATAGTGAGGGTGGGCTTCAAGGGAAGTTTCTGTGAGAAGCTGCCCAAATCTTCCCCCATGTCCAGAAGAGCCAATCCCTGTTAGCTCCAAAGGCAGATCCATTGCTGGTCAAGGCTGGGCTGATTAGAAATCGTGGCAATGCCTCTGAGATAACATATTTAGGAAGAAGAAGAATAAAAGTTCCTGCACAGATGTAATTGCGGCCAGAGAGGAGCAGGGTGAGAACACGTGAGAGCAGCAGCCCTGCACACACCAAGGCCAGGGCAGAAGGAGGAGCAGGAGGGGCTCCAGGCATTGAGCTGAGATTCCCTTGCAGCCCTTGGTGCAGAGTGTGGTGAGGCAGCTGCCTCTGCAGCCCATGGAGATCCCCAGGGATGCAGAGATCCGCCTGGAGCCCCTGGAGGAGCCCATGCTGGAGCAGGTGATGCCTGAGAGGAGGCTGTGGCCCCGTGGGAGGCCCCGGGGGAGAGGAGCCCATGCTGGAGCAGCCTGGCCTGGAATGGGCTGCACCCTGGGGAAAAGTGACCCACCCTGCAGCAGTTTGAGAGGAACTGTTGCTTGTGAGATGGACTCACATTGGACAAGTTCATGGAGAACTGTCTCCCATGGGAGGGACCCCATGGAGCAGCAGGGGAACAACTCCTCTCCCTGAACAATGGCAGAAACAACATGTAATGAACTGGCAATAACCCCATTCACTGAGCCACTCGGGGAAGAGGGAGGGCTCAGGAAGGACGAAGGTTTTGGGGGAAGATGTTGTGAAGGCTTTATTTTTCATCTCGTTATACTGCTCTGCTTTTGTTGGCAATAAATTAAATTAATATCTCTAATTCAAGCCTGTTTTGCCCATGACAGAATTTGGTGAGTTACTGCTCCTGATCCTTAGTTCATGAACCCTTTGTTATATCTTCTCCCCACTGTCCAGCTGTGGACAGGAACGTTAGAAAGGCTTTGGGGGTCAGCCATGGTCAAGCCACTGCAGTAGTTTATAATTTCCTGTTACATATTCCTAGGACACTTATTAAATTGTTTGTGTTTGGACTTCTTCCAAAGTTTGAAAATCCCTTCCTCCAAAATGGACATTCTAGTTTTTAAAATATTCATTTACCTTTTCACTCTCTTTGCCTCTTCCCAGAACCACACCTTTTGTTCTCTTTCAAAATCCAGATGACATACAACCTAAGTTTCATAGAAAGTCTTGCTGGTTTTCCAAGGATATCAAAAAGAAAATTCTTAGCAATAAGATTAAATTTGAATTATCCAAGAAACTTTTGTACTACAATACTTAAATAGTCTATTTAATCCTACTTAGAAGCACATTAATAAAATAAAAACTTATTTGCAAATAGCTTTCCTGAAAAATATTAAGCAACTATTTTATATATGTCTATATACATACATATATTATCTAAAAAGGCCATGAATTTTTGAAGGGTTTTTTTCTGAACTTTCTGAGTTTTAAATGGAAAACTGGATACTCTATAAGCATGTATTTTGAAGTATGAGGCACCTTTTTTTTTCTTCTTGTTAAAAAAATTAAAATTTGAAGCCTTCCTTAAAAAAAATCAAAAGAACAATATTCTAAACAGTCGAGGTATGAATGCAAAGTTTAGGAAAATATTATAAGCTAGTTTATATTTTTCTACCCTGTTCAGATCTGACCTCTTGCAAGAATAATATGAAACTGCATTTTTCACCCAGGGGTGGTCTTCTATGTCTGAACTAATCAGAAGGTTGAAAACCAGGTCATCACACTGATTTCTAACACTTTGATTTCAGACAAAAGGGCACTGTCTATAGGCCATAAACATCATCCTATTTGGAAACAAAGTTTTCCATGACAGATACATACATTCCTAGCTTGTGTACCAGTCAAGTGTGAGTCCATCTGTCAAAAGCATAGGCCAAGGCCAAACAGCCACAGGTAGCTCAGAAGCTACATGGAAAACACCATTATAATAATAAAAGAAAGGGTTCTCCAAGTTCATACCTTCTTACCAGTGATTGGCTTTAATTAATTTTCTCCTTTAACTAGATAAAAATTGATGAAGGAAAAAGTGTTTCGATTGGAGACTAAGCAAAATCCATCAGAGACCTTTATTCTGAATTTCAGATTTGAACAGATTATATTTCACTTTCTCTTACAGTAAGACAAGAGATTATTATAATTTATGGTTAAAGAAAAAAAGAAAAATATGAAAATAATTTATTTTCTCTTCCTTAGCCTGCACCACTGATCTCACCCAGAACTGTGTTTCTTAGCCCTCCTGTCAGGTACCTGCAGGGTGGACAGGAGGATAACTAGACAATGCACTCTAACTGTGGTGTGGGCAAAACTGACCATGTAGGTATACAAGGAGTATCACACATATTCAGAAAACTGCTGCTTTTTGTATTTGCTTTGCTTTTATGACTCTTCAGCAGTAGTCAAGCTTCATCACTGGGTTGTAAATTACTTTATTACAATATTAACAAAGGCACTAGCATGTGGCAAATACAGAGGTTTGTTTTCATTGTATGCTGTAATCAAATGAGAACTGCTTGCATACAGTTAACAAAGCAGACAAGAAAATTCTGAGACCTTGAACAACTATGTTAGGTGATTTTTATAATGCAGGTAGCAAACAATTTAAAACTCTTTGACTACAGTAAGGACTTAGGGATGGTTATTATTTCATTGTCTCAAATTGTAAAGATTTAACATCTTATTCTAGAGCAAGATAATGGGAGAGAAAACACTGAAAGGCAAAAAGCTATTTTTATCAATTACTTCTTCTCCTCTGAGTATGTAATCCTCATTTGAAAGAAACTCATAAGTGGAAAATAAATCCTTCAAAACAATTTTTATAGCTACTCTCACTAGAATAATTTAGACTAAATACCTCATTATATTAATGCAAATTAGTTTTTACCATACAATGGATACCTTTAAATAAATCCTTGTCATTTGAATAAATTCAGGAACTATCAGAACACTTCAGGAATGTAAGAGTACCCTACACACAGGAAATGAAAAATGAGCTTCATAAATCATTGGAACTGAGCAAAAATATATACATAAATGTAGTTTAAATTTTGAATATAGGTTGTGTGCAGGTATCAATGCAGATAACAGGGCAATGCTGTGGAGCTTCTGAGATTTTCCTCAGCTCATGCTTTAACATGGATGTTTAATATTAATTGCCAGTCTAATTTTTAATTTCTATTTGACCATTAAAATATTCAAGGTCCGGTGTAACCTTAAATATATGTACAGCCCTGTTCTGAAGAGCTTGCTATAGAAGAGGTCTTGTTTGTCACACATGCCTTTTACCCCTAAATGAAATGCATTTGAAATGTTGATTTTTGTTCCAAGAGGCTCTCATTTGTTTTCTGTTAAGGACTGATATCCATAAGAAACAAAATAACCTTCTATGTCTTCCTTGAACCCCTCAGGAATTTTCTTCTTGTATTGCACATGGGGATAATTGGAATAGCTTAAAGCCACTGCAATTATAATGCTTAATTCCAACACCATATCTATTCCCCTAGTTTATTACCTTTTTTCAGTATTCCTGCTATATGATAAAATCTCAAGTCTTTAATGAATTGCCAAACTACAATATAAGTACTAAGTACACCGTATTTTCTGTCTTCAAGAATAGACATCTTCTAATACAGTTAACATTTTCCAGTACTTTAAAAATAATTACAGCATAATTGAACTTTAGGAGCCATATAATACCGTTCTGTAAAAACAGACAAATAGGCAACAGAACTTTTTTATTATTGCTTTAAGAG
Source organism: Zonotrichia albicollis (assembly GCF_047830755.1). NCBI lineage: Eukaryota > Metazoa > Chordata > Aves > Passeriformes > Passerellidae > Zonotrichia > Zonotrichia albicollis. The sequence continues at coordinate 58,475,361 of NC_133820.1, forward strand.
AGAGGATTCCTCCTGAGAAGAGGAAAATAGACAATTAAAAGACCATAGTCCTGGACTTCAGAAGAGCAGATTTTAATCTGTTCAGGAATTTGCTTGGAAAGATTCCCATGTGAGACCATCCTGGAGACATGAGGGGTCCTGAAGAGCTGATTGAATTTCAGGAATCATCTCTTCCATGCTCAGAAGTGGTCTATCCACATGCACAAAAACTCTCACAACTGTGGCAGGAGCAACTTGATCTCTTTGAAGAAGTTCCTGCTCACAGCAGGGGTATTGGGCTACATGACCTTGAAAGGTTCCTTCCAATCCAAACAATTCTATGGTTCTATGGTTCTATAGTTCTTTGATTGCAAAGCCTCTAGTGAGCTTTGAATGGTGCTTAGAGGAGGCTAATAAGGTATGCAGAAAGGAAAAGTCTTTTCTGCCATTTCTCTTCTCAAATCCCTGGAAAAGTGATATAATCAAATACTCCTGGCAGCCAGTTCCTGACATATGAGAGGCAAGATCACAACTGGGAGTAGTCAGCATGAATTTGTGAAGGAAAAACCTGGCTAACCAATGTAAGAGTATTCTATCATAAAATTCTATCATAAAACATATTGAATGTTTTTTACCTTGGCTGTAGCAAGCATTTTGTTGCTGTATGTTATAACATTCTCATGGAAAATGAAGTACAGGATAGGGAACTAGACCTGAGGTGGACTGAAACCTGGCTCAACTGCCACTCTAAAAGCCTTGTGATCAGTGACAGAAAATCCATCTGGGTGCCAGCCACTTACAGAGTACCCCAGGGGTCAGTGCTGAGCCAATGTTGTTTAACAATTTCATTAATGAGCTGGAGAACTGGACAGAGTGCACCCTCAGGTATGAAACTGGAAGAAAATGTCAATACACCAGATGGCTGTGCTGCTATTCAGAGGGACCTCAACAGGCAGGAGAAATGGGCCATTGACGCTTCCTTCCATCAAAGCAGATAAGAAGCGTCCTGGCTGCCATTAGGGAGAATGCTGCCAGCAAGGTGACCACTGATGAGGCCACCTCTGGAGTGCTGTGTCCACCTCTGGGGTCTCCAGCACGAGGAAGGCATGGCCATACTGGAGTGAGTCCCTTGATTCACCATGAAGACAGCTGAAGGGAGTTTTAGAGATTGAAGCATCTAACACACAAGTGACTGAGAAAGGATGTTCAGCTTCTAGAAGAGGATGTTCATTGAGAATCTTATCCATGTTTATAAGGACTTGATGGAGAGTAGTAAAAAAAAGCAGAGCCAGATTCTACTTAATGACAGGACAAGAATCAATGGGTGTAAATGAAATTCAACAAAGTCCATTTCCATTTATGAAGAAGATTTTTAATTATGAAAGTGGTCAAGTACTGGCACAGGTAGTCCAGAAAGGTTTTGGAGTCTACATCCTTGGAGATACTAAAAACCTGATTGAAGATGGCCTTGCTCTTGCTGACCCCTGTTGGACTAGATGTTCTCCAGAGTTCCCTTGCAACCTCAGCTGTTCTGTGACTTGGTTAAATGTTAATTTACAAACACTGAGCCTCCTTTCAAAATCAATCATAAGTAAAAGAAAGCCAAACTACATAGTCTATCTGAATATTTCACAGACTAAAACAAAGGGGAGTGAGTATTCTCCTTTGTGAAAAGGAATGAAGTTCATCTGAAGTAAACTTGCAGACAAAAGTTCACAATTTGTTCTATTCTACTTAGCCTTGTTCTACCATTAAAAGGCAACAAAGCTGCCTGTTCAGATTTAAAATGTGATGTTCCTTTTGAAGGCTATTCAAGAGCAGCAGCTGGTAAGGATGGTTTAGGGCTCAGTGGACATCAGGCAATATATATCACAGCTGTGAACCCTGGAAGACTATTGATTCAGTAGCCGCTTCTAATTGTTAATGGAGGTATGGATATCCTAACTGACATGACACTAAAGCTAATAGCTCCAGGCACCTGTAGAAACCTCAGAGATTTCCACTTTAACTGTACACTCAAAAATTTTATCACAAGCATGGGAGCAAATCAAATCTGTCATAAAAGTATTTAAAAACAGAAAGTGGCACTTGATTAACATACATATTATTATTTGTGGGACCTGCAGGTGCCTTTAAGAACCCAGAGAGTGCTCTTCTTCAATAACACTTTACACTTTTCCATAATACTTTACAATCATAGACAATGGGGATATTTATGGATTAAAGAAAAATCAATTAGAAACTCAATGCTTGGTTCCCCAGCTTTCCTCCCAAGGTCTTCATGCTACAATGGTTACTATGAGGATTAAAGATCAAGATTTCAAACTAATTTGGTTTGGATTTCTTTTTATAGATGATTGATGGAAAACAGTAAAATCTGGAGAGTTAACATATTGAGTCAACATTGTAAAGTACCCATGTTAATTGGAATACTAAGCCACAATTTTCTCAAAAGCCATTTAAGGCCAGATTTGCAAATACATTTAGATGAAGACAGAGGCAGCCATAACAGATTCATATATCAAATAATAAAGTAGTATTAAATCCTCATATACCACTCATAAATATTTTACATAATTATAAAACTATTAAAATACACTCCTCAGACATTTTGAAACAGAGATTTGGTATAATATCCAGACACATGCAAGGGATTCAAGAGCCTTAACTCCAACAGCAGTCACCAGGACTATGATTTTAAATCACTAAGTCACCTTGTAAAAATGGGACAGGCTTCAAAGTTACTTACATGCTTTTGAAAAGGCCACCCTTTTAGAAAATGAGTTAACATTTACCCAGCCTGGTCACAATAGCCTGAAGAACATTAGATTTCAGAACCACAAGGATAGTAGGATCTTATCTTAAAAATCTATTTAGATATAAAAATTATTGATTATATGTGGGGCTGAATCTGAACTCAATTATGCAAATTAAAAGCAATGCTAAAAAAAATTAAAACATTAAGGCTGCAAAATTAACCATTCAGATATTAGAAAATGTTAGATTTAAGATTTTGCTGTGTAACTTTACATTTGCTTTCAGGTGCTTGGGTGCCTTATTTAACTGTATGGTCATAAAATACTTTTCTCTGAGGATCTACTTCCTTCAGGGAATGACAGTGCCCACAAAACTAATCAAAGTTCTGTACTTAATGAGTCTATAACATGATTGCATGCAAATTTATATGCAAATGGCCAGTTGTGCATCTAAGTGGCTACTTGCATATGTCATTATCTGATTTGCATGCATAATCACTGTAATTAGACACATTTAAAATGTGAAACGACAGTGTGTGTTGCTGAAAAAGATGACAATTCATGTATTAGTCACATCTATTAATCAATCATTTACTTACAACATGTTTACATTAATCAGCTGCTCTTTGCATAACTTACATTGCCTCCTTGCCTACAAGATTTATCCTGCTCCTTTTACCTAATCACTGTGTCTGTCATTCAGTTGGCAGACACTACAGGTGCCTCTGCCAAATAGCAACCTGCCTCTCTTATGGCTGCAGCCTGTGATCTATGGAATCCTTACTCAGTTACCCCATATTAACTGAGGACAGTCTTGAACTAGGACAGATCTATCCATCACAATTAGGTAATATCCCCCTTTCCAATAGTATGAGGTTTTAGTCCTCCCACTGACATCTAAAAAAATTTTCTAAATTTCAAAAACTCTATATCTGTTCTGAATTTTTACTCCTAACTGGCCCTTCCCCAGTACAATCCAAGATTGAAACCACAAATTCTATAGGCCAGAAGCAGAAGAGTGCAAGGAAAGCATGAAGACATGTTACTCTTTATCAAGCAAACATGTTGCATTCAATTTGGATGACCTGCTAACCTCATCTTGTATTTTCCATTCCCTACATACTAAATTCTCAATATAGGCTAATCTATCTTCACTTTTATGTGAAGTATTAATGGGAGGACCAGATGACCTCTATATTCCGCAGGAAACAGGCTGCTACTCTTTTGTGATCCATATGGCAGTCTGTTCTGCTATATTATGCCTGTATAAACCATTACCTGTATAAACACCCACGGATGAAGGAGAAGCTATCAGAAAAACATACCATGCACGTGATGTTCCTTAAGTCTAGGGAAGAAGATAAAGTCTGTTACATGGAGATCTTTGCCATAAGATAATTATTGCACATGCATTAATCAGAGAAAAACTGAAATGGAATAAAGATGTCAGCAGCAATTGGCAAAATTTAAAATCTCTGAAGGCACTGTGAAGCAGAAATGTGTTCAGGATTCCATTAGGAGTCTTACAAAAGAAGAGCTGTGCATTAAAAAGGTTCCCTGAGGCCATGAAGCTCAGTAATCAGTCAGGTACTAGTTTTCATAATAAATCAAAGTTAATTTTTAAATTAATCTAGTCTCATATCAACAGCCAGGTGGCAGCATGCTTCTTTGATGACCTTTAGTGAGACGCATCAGTGATACCACCAGACTGAAACTAACACTAAGAGAAAGACAAGATGGTCTGGGTAAACAGGAGGCAACTGCACTGAGCGCCACTGCGCCACAGTTCTCATAATTAAGCTAAGCCAACTCCAAAAAGAAACTATGGAGATGAGAGAGTTACTTTGAGACCATTTGACTGTGACTATGCTTTTAGCGCATGTGTTTAATTAGATTGTTACAATTAATGGCATGCAGCATCTGTCAGCATAATCCTCATGACAAACCTTCTTCTGGATAACTGTATGAAGCTGAAAAAGAGTACTCTCCCTGTTCTTTTTAACCATTACTCAGAATGCCCAAATTAATGACAATGCACATGAGGAAAAAAATCATCTGACTGAGAGCTTTCCTGTTCAATCATGGGAAAATAAAATTAGTGGGGTTGCAGTGGGTCCCTTGAGCTAATACTCCTATTACTACTAATATGATAATGCTAGCAATCCTAATCCCCACAAACTTTGTCTTGGTGGAACAAAGTGGGTATGACAGAACAGCACAAAATACTGTAATTTTGTTTACATTTTTATGACATTATGGAGGCCTCACAACATCAGTGTTTCACTGGCAGCAGTGCTGCAAGTAAAAATACTGAGGATTTGTCATGGATGTCTTATGGAGCCATATGTAACATACATGCAAACTTCAGCCAGCATAAAAAGGTCTTGCTTTTTCAAATATTACCAGTATAAACATTTTCTAAGAAAGCTTGACATGTTGCTTAAAATCCACATTTCCTTGTTTTATTCCCATTTATTAATCTATTCTTACTAGAAACCTTTATATAATCCAGGTCCTCTTTCTAATCAATGGAGAGAGATATTAATTTACAAAGCAGCAACTAATTCTGCCAGTTTAAGAAAAATGAAATATTTTGTATAATTCTACTTGTGTTGTCATAGTAAAATTTCAAACTGAAACCACAGTAAAAACCTGTTATTTCTGAATGATGGCTGCTTGCTACTCACTCTGAAATTACTGACTACATTACACACATCTAAAGATTCTCTTATATGCTGCTTTCACCCTTTTTATTGTTATTTCATCTAAGTCATAAAGGAAACACAAACATTGTCTTTCTTCTCCACTTAAATTAATTTCCATTCCCATTATTCTATCAGCAACCCGATAAAAACACTCCTTTAACTTGTGAAAAAAAAACCTATGCAAAGCAGGAAGAAATAATAAATCTATTCAAAATTTAAAGATAAACTGAAATATGCACATGGAACCCTCCAGGGCTGATTCATAAGCAATTGATGGAGGGACTGCCTCACTCTTAACATCTATTATGTGAAACTAAATTCATTTTTTTATTCTTTATAACGATATTCACGAATCCTGTATTGCGGAGAAGCATCATGAACATACAGGTGAGCTGGGAGACAGATCAAGAATAGCTCTGTGTGTGTGTGTGTGTGTGTGTGTGTGTGTGTGATACAGGGCTGCTGCCACCATTGAAAGGAGATGGGAAGCAAGGTGCAAGCATTGAAAGCAAGGTGTTTTTGCCTGTCTGAACACTCAGAAGTGTGTTCTTCTAACCATTTTTTTGTAATCATCTATATTTGGATAAAGGCTTTTAAAAATTTTTTTGCTGAACGTTTCTTGAAAATGAGCATTTCTTTTCCAAATATTGGACATTTCCCAAGGAATTTTGAAAACAAAGTTCTAAAATGATACTGAATCCTGTCGTATATATCTTCCAAAAACAGCCTCCCCCAAAAATATTAATAAATCTAGCTGTTTTATTTTGCAAAGATGTTTTATTAAGTTTGTTATGTTTTTTATCTTGTGAACACCTTGAGGTACCAGTTGTATGTTTTACTTCTCCACTAAACCAGACACCCTGAACAGACCCTTCCTACAAGAAAGTTTGCATCTTCTATTTGATTATTCTCCTAAAATATTGATTACAAAGCAAAATTAAAGAACCTTTTTCACTCTTTTAGGACATCTTTAAGTATGGTTTGATTCTTGAATACCCTAGTCTAATTGAACACATCACCAGCTGAATGTTTTGCACTGAATGTTTTATAATTGTATGCATGTTTCCTCATGACAGTAAAAACTGTATTCATAATTATGCAGATTGCCACACCAGACTGAGGTGTGGCAGATTCAACTCCTTGCTGAAATGAGGAAATAAACCTGTAAATGTTATCCACATGCAATCAAGTTACAGTCAATCAACTAATGAACACTTTTCCTGTGAGCCTATTAAGTGCATCCCTGCATGAATGAGTATGAATAATACTGTATCTGAAGCAGATGACAGTTGAAGCAAGGGGAAAAAAGTGAAGACAATTTCCCAAAAAAGGTATTTTCAGCTTCACAGTGCGTGCTTTTAAAAGAAACCAAGTGTGGTAGACAAACCTTGGTGAATTAAAACACAAGGTTCTTTACTTTTCCACAAATCATGCAACAATGATATGAATTTCACTTGGAGACCTTAAAGTGTGTTATGCCAGCTGAAGATTTTTTATTTCAAATGAAGAATCATTAAAGTGCTTGATAGGCATACATGACAGGAAAGGTTTTCCCTTCTGGTTTAAGGTTCTATGTCTAAAGTCTATGGCTCACATTCTGAGCAGTGTCACCTTCAATAAGAGGAAAAGATCCATGCCAGTTTAGGCCAAGTGATGATCCACTTTCTGGTCCTCCTCCCAAAATGGTATTGGATATTCAGAAACACTCACTCCATTTGCTTCTCAAAATAAATGCTTTGCACAACAATTTCTATGCAATTATAATGGTTTTAAATATCTCTATGTATATATTTTAAAAAAAATTGGTGGAGGTCAGACAAGGAATGCACTAGGTTACACCCCCTTACCTCATTGAAATACTATAAATTTATCTATTACTGTACTGCCAGAAGATTCAGCTTGCCTTCCTTTAATAGTTAACATAAGTAACTATATCCTAGAACTCTATGTTCAGTTTGCTAAAATTAATTTTTTCTGTCACCAGGCTTTGATAAGACTGTCAGAATGTAATTTTTTACTATACTTGCCGTTGTTCACATCACTCTCGGAGGTTTGCACTCTCCCCCCACATACAGACCCCAATGAGAGCTGCATAAAATCTTAACGCTCAATTAATAAGTTGTTGCTAGTTGTAAACCACATTCTCAGATCAGGGAAGGGTCAACAAGAGAGGCCTGCTTGCAGGACAAGCAAGAGACAAATTAAGTTAGGCAGCACAAACTACAAGTAGGTAAGAGAATCCGAGCTCAACCTTTCAGAAAGAATTAGGTGCCTCTAAGTCAGCTGAAGAGACTGGATAGGAAACAGCTTCAGATCAGCTCCTCTCTGATTTAAGTCACATATTTTATCCTCGTTCTACCACTAAAGAAAACACCTTATTCATAGTTAAATTACAGGTTAGGATCAAGAGCCATTAATTCTTCGACTAAAAATGCCAGAATTTTTATGTTCTCCTGCCATATGAGATACAGAACTTTTCAATAACACTGTTGATAACAGCCACAGAAACTACAAAAATTTCAGCTTCCCTTGGGAAATGGAAAACAGAAAGGTTAATCAAAAATGAAATCCTAATAATGAGCTTAATACAAGATCCCAAACTAGGGAGTGAACCCCATGCAGACAGTACTTGTTTTACTTGTATTTCTCTTCTGCAATTATTCCCTTGCAAATTACTACATTTTGTGTGAAACCTCACATGCTCATTAGCTCAGAAGCTGACAGGGAACACCACCAAACTCCAGGCAGTTGTGTGCATGCTGGAAGCACGCTGTGTTCAGACTTCAGCTGGGGCTTTCGCTGCAAACTCAGACAGTGGTGGAAGAAAAAGCATTCTGTTAACACCACTTTTCCCCAAGTGCTTAAAGACAGAACTAAGGAACTTCTTATATATATAGCTTTTGCCTTTGTGGTTTTTACACTGGAAATGCAGATTCAGTAATGGCTGCATTCTCTTGTTCAGAATGATGGCTGTTTTTCTCACATCACTGAAGGCTGGGTGTCCCTTCTGCCAACATTTTTTAAAATCCTCTATATTGTGGTTATTACACACTACATGCAAGTATGCAAGCAAGCAAGCAAGTAGTTAGTTTTCATTGTCTCTTACTATGTTTTTATTGTTCATAATTGTCTTGCTAATTCATGATGCTGTCTAATTGTTTTTGTGTAACTGGAATGATTATGTAAAATGTTCCAACATGCATGAAATTTCAGTGTAATAAAAATCTCACATAAAAAGCAAAACCCAGATGTTAATTCAAAACTCAGTGTAGATTTCAGACATTTGCATTGTTTTTCTCCCTAAGCATATGGCCAAAACTTATTTTGATATACTCTGTTTCTCATACAAATTTTAGAAATTGAAAAACAGCTATGATTAATAAAAACAATTTTGAATGAAATTACGATGCCTGCTGAATGTCTTCTTGGGCATGTAGGCAATGACAAATCAACTTCTAGAATGCTTTGTGACAGCCGAAAGTAGCTGTGCAACCCTTAAGCTGAAGCAGTTTAATTAAACCTTGGCATTTTAACAGAATAAAAGAAAATTAGCTATCCTATTTCATTTCCCTATAGTGTAAACAGAGTGTATGACAGGCATCTGTGTGATATATAATTAATCCCACCAGTCAAAAAATTCTTTCAAGGATAGTTATGAAGACTTCAGCTCATGTATACAATAAAGTTTATATCCCAAAGTTGCTTATTATGTATTCCTCAAATTACTTAATGAGATGATTTATTGTTGTACACAGTGTGAACGAGAAAATTATGGTTATATATAAAAGTAGATGCATTATACATTCATATTTGTAACTCCAAAGAAAGATAGCTAGAAGCAACTGCACCTAACAAAGCTAGAGAAAAAGGTCTGCAAAATGCATTTCATATGCTAAAGAAACTGTGTATAAGGAAGAAGTACTTTTCATTACTTTTTAATAAAATAGCAATTTATGTTTAAATTGATTTTAATAAGCATGCAATTCATAATCAAGCCAATTTTCAATTAAGTGATAACTGAACAGTGACAGCAGGGTGACATGCTGCTGCACGGTGGAGCAGAAGCAGCAGAAAGGGTAAAAAATTTTCCACCTACATCCTGATGGGACGAAAGAAATAAGCACATAACAAGTTCTCGGCTAGCTAGAAAAGGTTCACTGCAATTTTGGTTCCAGTAGGGTGTTTTAACTGGCTTCCAGCTGCTGCCCCAGAAGGACAACTGCCTCCTACAAATCCCATCTCACACTGTTTTGATCCCATGGCTGCCTAGGATATGCCAGAGCACAGTATTCCCACTTGGTTGTGTAAGCAGGTGAGTCAAGGCCCAGGTCTCCCCTGACAATAATGGTAGTGTAAACTTTTAGTTTACAGTTAGATATAGATGGGCAGTTGTGTGAAGGTTTCTAAATCTCAAACTGAGTCCTATCCTTAGAGCAGGAGCCAAAAAACATGCAGTGGAGATAAGCATATATCCACATACAAGTGTCTAACGTCATTTGAATTGTCTTACATTGTCCAGGAAACTCATATGGGACAAAGGACAAGGAGGGAAGGTGCACACTGCAGGATGCCGAGCAGGATACCCCAGGGCATATTAAAGAGCACTGGACCGCACAGATGACCAATTGACATGTTTTACAACATTTACATTGCTGTAAGACAAAACTGTAGCCTAGTGGTGCACCTAATCTTACAGGGTTCCTGATTTGATGTAAAGCCCTCTATTCACAAGTAGTCCTGCACCTACACGTACTCAGAACAACTTGGCTTCCACAGCTCAGTGCCATGATCCCACCTGACCTGGAGTGAGACAGATCAAACCACCCAAAGGACCCAACATGCAAGTTCTGCACAGAGAATTACAAGTGCTTCTATTAGAGACACACAGCAAAAGTGGCAGCTCTGCTTCTCCCAGTAGCCTGTAGAAATAAATGGACTTCTGTCTCCCTCATCACTTTGGAATATATCCACTAATGTGGATATATTCTAGTGTTTATACAAGCCAAGTTGAATTCACCAATAAATACCATAAAGAGGGAGACATGCTTTTCTTGGAGGTGAACTGGGGTGGGAGGAGAGGAAACAGACACAGACTGGAACACAGAAAATTCTGAGCAGATATTAAGGGGATAAAATTACCTTGAGAGTTATCCAAATTTTGAACAGAGAGGTTGTCTACAGACTGAGATGTTCAAGGCTCAGCTTGACGTGATCCATACCAACCTGACCTAATTAGACCTGCTTTGAGCAAGGAATTAATGAAGATGACATTCAGAACTCCTGTTAGAACAGAACTACTCTATGAAGTAATAATTAATTAATTTAATTGCTTCATTAAAAAATAATGAATGAAGTAATTATTCTGTGAAGGTAATTTTAAGAATATGGCTTCAGATATACACATACTTCATTGGCACTAGAATGCATCAGATTTCATAGCTAAAAGAGACTATATCTTGGTCTGAAATACAGGAACTTGCTTTAGGTTCCACAAGGCACAAGCAATGTGCAATCAAAGATAGTATTCTCATAATGAAATCCAAAATTACACAGAGGTTAAGCAGAGAGCTAAAAAACACTGCCCACAGAAGCATATCTAGCCTTTCATTCCTTCACTCTTCAGAACTTCTAAAGAATTAAACCACCATGCTCACAAACTCAGCAGTAGGAATACTGATCCTAGAAATAAGAAGTTATTCAGGAACTACATTTATGCCTATAATAACACTGAGGACTGAAAAACTGAACCAGAATTGGGAGTAGTGAGAATTTATAGGAGATTTTAAAACACTTTTCCTACATTATGTCTGTATAAGCAACTCTCACCTCTATTACATTTATCCTAAATGAATTTATATTTTGCAAAGAAAATTTATATCCTGCACTAGTTACACAGAATCAGGATCTATTAGGTCATCTTTTTCAAAGCCATAACTGTATTTTGTTTGAGAAAAAAAAAATATGTTTAATACTAAAATAAAGCGTGTGATAATTTTTTTTCTTTTTTTTTTTAACTGAGAAAATACACTAGAGAATTCTATGATTTCATAGTGCCTTTCTTCATGGCTATTTCATCTCAATTACTGTTCCTGAAAATTTTTGTATTTTCATGGAACTGGGCTTCAATTTTGCAAAGGTAGCCACAACTCTAAAGTAGCTATTTTATTCTGGTTGCCATTTACTATAATTCCTTCCTTTTCAATGGGAAATTATCTGTGCCTCTTCATCATGTTTCAGAATGACAGAAACAGAGGACTGAGGGCTCTCAGAAAATCCTTTATTCCTTCAGAAGTCCTACGTGACCTGCCACACTGGAATCTAACTTCAGAATCTTTCTGAACTTCTGTAAGAACATAGATTAGCAATTCTTCTATAAGTAGATAGGGGACAATTTAGGGTGCACTCTGTCACTAACATCTCATAGAAGAATGGAGTTCCAAACATCATTATAGCCTCAAGACTGAAGGGTGAAAGTTACTTTAAATGGGAACAAGCAATTTTGAAAGGTTCTAAATTGTTTGGGGATTTCATAACAGTCCAAATTTTTCTTTTTTGAGTTGGGACAGAAGCAGTGGCACAGCAAAGAGGGAACATTACTATTCCATGTATAGGATTGTGGAATAGGACCTGAGCACTGATTCTCATGAACTATTCTAAACAGTTTTATCTATAGGTACTTTTAAAGGACTTCCCTATGCATTACTGTGCACAAAGTAACTGTGCACGTTGTAAATATTTAGCCACATATAAAACGAAATATATCCAGTACAGCAGCTGAAGAGAGTAGTATACATTTCTAACAGCCTACAAATAGGATAGAATTCATGGCCTGTTATGATAGCACTATTATGTATTCATTTGTCTCTATATGGATGGTTGTAATTAGCAATATTTTATTTCTTTATTGTTATTTACTTTCCTTGTGCTCCCTATTGGGACATGTGTTATCCATATGTTTTAAAGCAAAAAGTGAAATAAAGTTACACATACTAATATAAACTAAACTTAAAATTTTATGATAGATATAAGACATGATGGCTGAGGTAATTCCAGCACAACTACTGCACAGTAAAAGAGTGATGTAAAATAACATTTCAGTGTAGTAACACAGCTGAAGCACCAGATTTATTACTACCATTACTTGGTATGCTTAAAAGATGTTCAGTGAGCATGAATTCATCTAGATGAGACAAGAACTAGTGGCTCAACAAATTTTTTCCTCTTCAGGGCCGTATGACATTCCTGCTAAAGTCTGAATAACAGCACAAAAGAAATTTCAAAAGTACTGATTACTATTGCAAAGCCTCCAAGGAATTCACATTTCCATAGTGTCATGAAAGGACATTATTCAGCTAACAGTAAAGATTTGAAAATAAAATTGTTATGCCGCATGCATGTTGATAGCAATTTGGCAAGAGATATAGTATAATTTAGATAGAAGAAATAAAACCAGAACCAAAGCAAAACAGAAAACCCCTGTTACCAATATTCTAAACCCTGCTTTTCAGGAGGATATTAAAGAGCTTGTTTATAACCACTGCTAGAATATCTACAACAGAGATCCATCTTCTTTGTATGACTACAGAAAGAGATTCTAATAATTTCATGAAATAGTCCTACTTAAAAAAAAAAAAAAAAAAAAGAAAAAGCCTTAGTAGTCATATTTGACCAGCTAAAATATAATACACTATTTTACCATACATCATTGTGAGACAATTATGCTTATGAAACAAAGCTTCATGCTTATGAACCACCTTTCCACCTTTACCTTGACACTACCAAAACACTTATCCAGGTACATTGTATCACAGACTGATTTGGTTTAAGCTGGTAGAATTAAAAAATAAATTTTAAAAAATTGTTAAAAGATTTACTTAGGGACAATGCATGGCCTACAAGACATTTTGTGACAAAATGGGTCCTAATAAAAGGTTATTTTTAATGAGTAACACCTTATTTAGAACTGCAATATGGCATTTAAAATCTAATTAGTTTATCCCTTTCTCCACAGACAGAGGGAAAAAAAGAGATAAACTAGCAACTGAGAAGAAAATAATACAATATAAATTGGTACAAAACTGGTAGAAATGAGAACTGTGTTCATTCTGCTAACAGTGCATTCATATTGGTCATATCTAAAGGGTACAAAAAGACAAGCAAAATGTGTAGTCTGAACTAATTACAGTAAAATTACATTGAAGCAAGAAATGTTTGGAAGTGTACATTCTAATATAAGAGGAAAAAATCGTAACAGGGATAAGGGGGAAAAAAGGAGGCACAGAAGGCATGCAAAAAACTGTCTGCCTGGAAAGACCAAGGAAGCTGTCCTGTCTGTGTTTCCTCTTGGTTGGATCTAGAAGGTTTGCATTGAAAGGAGCCAATACCAACACTCTGGGGCCCCTCAATGGAGAAGGTGCCAGAAAATGCTTCAGATCCCAATTTACAAATGAATCCTGATATTATTGCCTAAGTGGCTGTTGAGTAATTAGGAGTAGCCAGAAATCTTCAAAAAGTTTTCAGAATGTTCAAGATGCTTTTTGTTGACTACACAAAGAGCACCAACAACTCTGAGACACAATCATGGATTCCAGATGCAGTATAAGGAATAAAATGGGCAACAGAAAAACTGAAGAGGAACAGGTATGAATTTCTCAGGAGCTCAGGGTTATAAGAGGCACAGCCTTCACAAATGAAGGTTTCCCATGGGCTCCAGTCCTCTGGAGCTTATACCCAGGCTGGGCTCTTTTCATGGACACTGAGCCTGAATGTGAAGAAATGCCTTCTCATTCTATCCTTGGATTTCAAGGAAAGCTGTTACCAATACCTGACCATGGAACTCAGAAAAAGCCCTGGATTTCTTGAAGGGGCTAATATGCTATCAATATTGCTTTATGTTTTTTATAGGTGCTCACAGAAAAAGCAGGTCATACAACACATATCCACACAAAAGCTGTTGGATCCTTTAGCCATGAGATAGACCACCTTCTATTTTTCAGACTTGAATTTACACAGTTGGATGGTGTCCAGGGAGATGGCCTCATAAAACAACTTAAGATTTTTCTTCTCAGAAGGGAGGTGATCACTCAGGCATAATCCCTGAAAATATTAGGAACTCTAGGGGTATTTTTTTATTCTGTTGTTAGGGTTTCTTTTTGTTTGGTTTGTGATCTTTTTTGGGTGGAGGGGGATGTCATTGCTCTTTTTTTAAGTGCTTAAACAATGGTATCAGACTTGCAGCACGAGCCACAGAGATTTCCCAGAGACAACTGGGCTATTTCACAGTCCAGTACACAATTTTTGAAGGGTAGGGCTGTGCTGGTGGGTTAACATTGACATGGCACATGACTGCACAGTGAGAAGTCACAGTGTAACCCAAAGGCTGCATCTTTGGAGAACAATGGCTAAGCTGGTAGGAGCCAGCTGCGTACAGATGGATCCATGCCGTCAGTATGAGCTATTCCCAATTCCGACCTTGAGTTTCCTTATTGGGAAAGCTATTTAGCTTCTGTCACAGCTGAGAAGGAATCCAAAAAAAGACATAAGCAACATGGCCAGTGAAGGGTGGATGGGGGTAGGTACAGGTGAGGGAGGAGAAGGTGAACTCAACTGTTTACATGATGGTATAGATGCCACAAAGCTGAACTTATCAACATGTTTGCCAGTTTGTTACAAACCCAAATATCTTTACATTTATATCTCACTCACTGCGTATTCTGTACAAGCAATCTGCCTTCAAAAAGAAAATAGCCAGTCACTCAAAATAAATGTTTTCTTCAGGGAGTTTATAGCTGGTATCCATAATACAATATTTCCTTTTCTATGGAACAGATTTTTATGCAGAAGTTATTAATACCATTTAATCTAGGGGATCAACATATCCAATTCTAATTCTGTCCCAGTGATTAAAGAATCACTGTTAGAATGTTACCCATACCAATAATTTTTAAACAATACTTTGGATTTACAAATCCATGTACATTATGGATTATGTTAGCAAGTATAGAATTTGTTAACAAGTACACACTTTTACAAAAATGACTGAATTTTCCACTGATTTTGATTAAACTTGCTAGTGTATCCAGGACAATAATTTGCAGTACATTATCTCAAATTGAGACACAATTTCTAGTTCAAGGAACTAGAAGAAATTTGTTACACACAATACAAGCTGGTAGCAAACAGCTACCAGTGGTCTTTCACAAAAGATTTCCTGATTAGCTACAGATTTTCATAATGACTACCCAAAAAAAAAAAAAAAATGAATAAGCTCAGAAATAACATGAAAATGCTGATCTCACCTTGTTTCATATATACTAGATTTCTACCAGTCCTGAGCAGCAGCTCCACAGGTAACTTCCAGAGGACTTTCAACTCCTATGAAAAATCAGCTAAACGTTTTTTAACCGTTGTTATTTTCTCCAATACTACAACAGTACCTGGAAGTCCAGACTGGCATACCATTTTTATGCAAGAGATGGCTATCAAAGGATCATTTGCAAGATCTCTGTTAACAACTCCCATAAAAATTTCCACATACACACAACATGTACAATTAGTTTTAGACATTACTACAGTGGTTGGATTGATAAGCCACAAGAAGAATGAAGATTCTGCACAATAAAGGGCAGGAAGCAAAATGAATAGAGAAAACCAAAGGGAAAGATACAGATTACATAGTCCTACCCAAAGCAGGCTAGGATACTTTTTTTTTTTAAAATCAAATCTATACCCTGACTAGCCTGTGCTTACAATATTCTGCTTATAATCATCATACAATGCAAGCCTTGTGCCAGACATAAATTTACTGCAGTTCACTACAGTTATTTCACAATAGCTGAGATTCAAGGTGTTAAAATAGATCAGAATAAAATTCTGGTTTTAAAAAAACCCCAAAGAACTACTTCAGAGTGTTGTAGGCCAAAAAGGAAGGAGGTCAATGAAAGAAGGCATTATTCCAACAATAAATTACCCTCTGAATGAAGATATAAATTTGATATTCAACATTTTTTCCTCTCATTTCCAAAGTAAATACTTCAATAACACATTTCAGTGCACACCCAGTAATTTTTACTCCAGTTTCATGTATCCTAGTTTGTATCCCATCATATCTCAAGTAATTTTCAACACAAGAGGCAGTAGACATTCCAGACAATAAAAGCAATGAACCAGCATGCCCATACATTCTTCAGACTGGGCTGGCTAAAAGCTAAAGCTCAATTCAGCTCTCCAAGGACTAGGATGATATCAAGTCTGTAGGGAATACTGCTTTTACTGCTAGTTCCTGTATGGTCAGGGTCTGCTTTGCTACACTGGTTGTAAAGGTGAGTTTAGTTTAGGTGAGTTTAGTACGCTCCACTACCCATGTGGGATGGCACGATTTGCCAGAAAATGGTGAGATATACTGCACAATTCTCACAGAAGAAGTTCCTGGACAGGGTGATTTCTATCCCATATAGAAGCAGTACTACCACTCATTTCAAACAAGAACTTTGTGCCTTCTGCTCAGACGCACAAGATATTTCAGACTGGGAATTGTTCTTTTGATCTCAGAGTTCCTTCTTACCCTGCAATTCTTGCAGTACTTATTTCCTACTTTTCCAATGCTTCCACTTGAGAATATTTCCCCTAATTAAAATCCCTTCTAAGGTAAAATCACTTCCTCAGTGACCTCAGTGACTCATTTTTTTAACCTCTAGGAAAACCTCTGTACCCATCATCTAAGTTTCACATGTATTTCCTGCCAAGCCAAGTAAAATTTTGTCTTCCTCTGAATCGTTATCTCCTTAGTTTCTTTGCCTTCCCAAAACCTGCCTTTGACGACTTACATTACACGTTTTCTCTTTAGTTGCCCAACAATCCTCTGCTACTGCTTTCTACTCTTCTGTTATCCTATTGATATTCACTCCTCCCTGCCTTTCTGAACACCCTTCCTGCAAAATTTATGAGGAAAAGGTGCATTTATCATTCATCTTCCCAATCCGCACGCCACCCTTCTTCTCTGTCTCGTTCAGTTTCCCTCCTTTCTTCCCCGATTCCTTTTTCTTCTCCTGAACTGTGCAGACCTTATTCTCACGATCCCCTCCGGCATTGGCCTCCCAGCTCTTTTTGCGTTCTCCACCACATCTGTCCTGCCCCGGCTCCTGCCACGCATCCCGGAGCCTCCCTAGCCCGTCCGTCCGTCCCACCCTGAGGCCGGCCCCGAACTCCATCGCCGAGAGCGGGCGAGGCGCGACGATGCCAGGCCCGGCCCGGCCCGGCCCAGCCACCGGCCCTGGAGCCGGCTCGCTCCGATAAACCGCAGAGCTTTGGGGTCCGGGCGCCCTCCAGAGGCACCACCGAACCCTGCCCTGCCCGCCAGAGCCGGGGACGCCCGGCAGGGACGCGGAGCAGTGAGGGCGAGGGGTGCCCGGGTGCTTCCCGCAGCCGGGGAGCGCGGTCCGTCCGCGGCTGCTCTACGTCCCTGGTTGGCAGCCGGGGCGGAGAGAGGGAGGGCACAGCTCGTCTCCCGCCCCTGCTCGCCTTCTCCTTCTCCTCCTCCTCCTCCTGGCGCCCGCCCTCTGTTCCTCCTTCCCTCCCTGCAGCGCCGGCGAGACCGCGAGAGCGGCGCCCGCCCCGCCAGGGCGAGGGAAGGAGGCGCAGCCCGCGGGCAGGAAGCTGGATGAGGACGTGTGCGAGGGCAAGGCAGCCCCTCGGGCATGAAGGGGACCGCGGGGACGCTGCCCTGCCCTGCAGCCGAGCGGGGACATCAGGTAAGCCCTGCCGGCCCGGCCCGAGCCGAGACACTTCCAGTGCTGGGAAAGGGCAAGCGTCCCCTGGAAAGTTGTTCTGCCGGCGCCGGCCGGGGGCGGAGGGCAGGGAGGCGGGGTAGGGTGGCACATTGGGGTGTCCGGCAGGACCCGCTGGGTGCTCCGGTACCCGGCGCGGTGCCCGAGGCTGTGCCGCCCCGCCGGGGCGAGGCGCGCCGCGCTGGGAGTGCGGCCCCGGCGGCTCGGCACCCTTGTCAGCGGCCGTGCCGCGCCCCGCGGAAAGTTTCCAACGGAGTGAGGGCCGAGAGAAGCGGGAGAGCATCAACGCGGGACGGGAGCGAGGCGAGGGAGAAGCAGCTTGTCTGCTTGCCGCGGGCAGTGGGTGCCGCAGCTTTCCCCGGGTGGCAGGAGCCGTGCTGCCAGCAGTTCGCTCAACTTGTTCTTCACTCTGGTTTGTTGCAGAGGAGTAGGATCAAGTATTCCTGCAAGTGTAATGTCGACATCTTTGATGGCTGCATCTTACTCTTCTGTGAAATTTACCTACTCGCTTGTGTCAGTTTAGGTATGTTTAGGAGAAACAAACTGCAAAGTCTTACCAGAAAGGGACGCACAGCAGTACGCCTGAGACTTCAGTAGGTTTGTTATGTTGTGTGACGTAAGAGTAAATGCAACTGCTGATCTTTTTGATTCACATTTCATTGGGGCTTTTTAACTGAACATTTGTGGATTAAGCAGAAACTTTGAGTAAAATGTGTGAATCATCATAACGCTGTTGGAGATCAAATCCCAATTTAAATGTTTTGCAATTATTTTCTTCCCCCTTTGCTCATAATTCAGATAAAGGACAGACTAAAGTAGTTTGCTTGGTTCCTCAGAAGTAGCTTAAGGAATCAAAAGTGAGCAGCGTTCCACACAGAGGTTGTAGGTACCTTTGCTACAAAGCTAAAAAAAACAACATTGAACCACTTTAAGGAAAAATAACTAATCAAAAAACCTGTACCTTGGGAAGCCTCCTTTCCTCCCAACCTGAACAAAGATGTGTGCATTGCAACCTGCACTGGGAGTGGAAGGATTCAAGCTATTTCAAATGAGGCAGTTTCCCCTTACAGAGAATTTTCTGCACTAACTCACTTGGTTAATCAGAGACAGTCTGCCTTAACTATCAGCTGCAGTTCCGTGTTTCACTTACACATTGTCAAATACTGAGGTAATTCCACAATATTTGTTGCAAAATCTAAAAGAAAAACTTTAGTGCAATGAACCTAACTTCATTAGATCAAAGTACAAGTAGCTTTTTGGTTTGGAGGTTTATTTTCTTGGTTTTGAGGGTTTTGTTGGTTGGTTGGTTTTTAATAGAACAAATTTGAAGCCAGATTTAGGGGAGCATTCAAAAGTAGCCTAGATTTCACAGTGTACAGCTGTTGCTGCAGGTAATGCTTGAACACCATACTTAAGGTGATTTTCAGGTTAGGACTTTTCCTAATAGGCTCATGGATATATCTCTTAAGAAGGTCTATCACAGTTAATGACCCAACGCAGCTCTAAGACTTCTTTACATGTGCTCAGGCTTTTATTAATGGACTTTTATATAGCATTAAGCTAAGAGAGGGCTGACAAAATAGAAGAATAGACATGTGAAAACTTGAAATACTTCCCACTCTTCTGCATTTTGTTCACTGGTTGGTTTTTTTTATTTTTTCTTTTTCATTTGGCAGCTTCAAATACAACAACTCTGAGCTTTCATGCAAGCGGCAGGTTTTATTAAACCTATGATACAATTTTCTATTGTAGAATGTTCTGTAGTTCTTACTTCCTTGGAAAGATAAGATATGACTAGGGAATTATCATTTTTCTTGACAGCATGACAGTTAAAACTTGGTTTGCATTGGAGTGAGCATGTGTAGTGCATTAAAGGAGATGTCATTCTGAACTGTCTGACAAACTTTTCAACGTTTCTTTTTTATTATATGGAGGTGAATATATTGCTTGTAAAATCACTGCTAGGATGTAACTAAGCTGTAAGGATGAATTGATGTAGTGACGTTGGGTCAAACTTAAGATTTTTAGCATAGTTTTAATATTTAGAAGCCTATGGATTTAGTGCTCAGTTCTGTAACCAGATATTTGAATTAATTTTATTCATATCAGCATCTTAGTTAAATTCACTCAGAAGTACTAGTACTTAAGCTGTGCAGAGGTAGAATATGGGTAGAATATACTGAAGCAAAATGCTTTGTTTGCTAATAAGATATCTGTTCTGATAACATGTCCAAATTGTATGTAGGAATTGCTATCAAAACCTGAGCTCATGTTAGAAGTCAGAAGCTTAAATGTGGCTGGGTGTCCAACAAATGTTCTTTTACAGCGTGCAAAATCTTAAGCAGTGAAAATGGCCAGGTGAGGCAAGGCGGGGGCATAAAAAAGGCCATTAAGGTATTGAAGTGTGGAAAGCTAGGTAAAGAGGAAAAAAAAGAAGGAATTGAGGGTTTGGGGTTTTATTTGCTGTGATGGTTTTTTGTTTGTTTGGGAGGGGGCTTGTCTGTTTGGTTTTTTAGTACTAGCATTTGCTCTAAAAACAAAGTTACCTCTTTTGAAGGTAATACACACCTCGAGGATTTTGGGTAAAGGTGTACATGAAGAAACAGGTGAGGTATTTGCTTTTACCTGAAAACTGTGGTTGCATATACAGCTTTTTTCATTATAGTTCTGTTTGCAGACCTTGTACTGCTATATATAAAGGCATCTCTTGAGCCATAATAGAAAATTTTTTTCTTGGTTGTTAAACCCATCGTGTATGCTTGGAGTAGATAATACCATTGTAAAACAAGTTAACTGTGTTTAGTGTTTTTGCAGAAGCAAGAAACTGATAAAAAGTGGAAAATACTGGCTAAAGAAAATTGTGTCTTAGTTACAAGTTGAATTCCCAGGTGCTGAGAAGTACATATGATAAACCTGTAAAAAGACAGGACTAGATTTAGAAAAGGATTTCTTCTGGTCACTACAAACAAGTAATATTCCTGCAGAATGAGCTTTCACTTTGCATGCACATTCTGGGTGTTGGTTTCCTCTCAACTGAAAGACTCCTGATTATTTAATTTTTGCTTTCTTTGCCACCTTTTTTAGACCTCTGGTAGTTAATATTTTCTGTATTTTCTGTTGAATTCCTCTAATTTCTTCCTTTATTCAAAAGGTAGAGAATGTTCTGTGCGGAAATTACAGCTGTGGCCTTACCAACAAATAAACTGTAAAGATTAGCTTCAGTTCAAGGTAGCATGTTGTCTTTTCTGCAGGAATATGGTATTTCTGATCATTTTTACTCATGGTAACTCTAACCATCAAAATACCAGAGTAGCTACACACTGTGGGTCCTCATCCAGTATTTTCCCACTCGGTTATTTTTAGTTAACTATTTACATTCTTTAATTGCATCTTAATTTTCTCCTAGATCATGTTTGCAGTTTAACATCATTATTCTGAATTTTAGTCCATATACCAAGATTTCTAGTCCTGGCTTCTAGATCTCCTTGGCCTAATGTCGTGCTTAGGTGTATAAACTATACTTTGGTGCTTCTCTTATTAATAAAGTGATTAATATGTATCAGGAAAGATAGGGGAGCCTTCTCTTAATATGGAAATGTAAACTGTTTCTTAATTAACTAATATAATGGGTTTCAGTCCACAGGTATTATAACAGTGTATAAATATGGGTATTATTGTCTTTTAGAAACTATTATGAAGTCCAAAGCAGGAGTAGTGTGTATTTGTTTAAGAAAGGTTTTGTTGCAAAACATCACAGCTTTAAAGGAAAGGAAGTGCCTTTTAATGTAGAAATTCTTTTTAATACGATTGTTTTACTGAGCGACCAAATACCTTATCCTGAATGTCAGCTCAGAATACTCCTGGGCAGTGTCCCTTGCAATTGTATCATGTATCCTATTTGTAATTAAAATGCCATACATAAACCTCATGAAAATTAACAAGGTAACTTAAGTGCTAGTTTTACTTTTTAGTTTTTGACAATTATATGTAGTAAATAACTTTAGTTACCAAGAAATGGGCAATAATATGTCAAATTATTGAGCTGTTTAATTGACTACTATGCTTTAATTTCTAAGGGTCAGTCAAGTTTCACATTTGTACATATTTGTGAAAACATTAGAGGAAAACTAAAATAGTGTTATGAAAACTGATTTTCTTTTAGAGGCATATGGCATTGAAAACCTTAACAGTCTTTAATGAAATTGCCATAATATGAAATTTGTTGTTATATTTTCCTGTTTTCTACAAATATGTAGAGTCTTAGGTTTAACAGAGTGATTCTGAACATCTAATTATTTTTTTTCCACTTCACTGAATTGACTCACTGTGATGTTCCAAATTAATATATTTGTCAATATTGCTGTCAAGTCACATTACATGTATCACCCTCTGAAATTGAAGAATTACTTTTGGAAACTTCAATATATGTGAGTCATACAGAAGTACCTAAATAAATTCCTTGCTTGTGGTTGTGCATTAGGCATTCTATACTTCTGAGAATGTATTTATTATAAATAATTCTGAAAACTTCATAATATCCTGTCTGTATAAACCTGGAGAGATAACTTCTATTTGTTTTCTAAGAGTAGCACTCTGGAATTTGGATTTTGTATATTGAACACCCTTGCTGTTATCAAAGATACTGTAAAAACATGTTTTTCTATGTTGCAGAAAAAGTAGATTGCTTTTTGAGTTTTGAGGGAAACTCAAGATTGAAGAAATTGCACAATGTATACTGAAAACCCTGTTCATTAATCTAAAAATGACATAATAACATATATATATTGATTCTAAGCCAGCAATTTATTTGATTTCTGAAATAAGGAATTTTTGTCTGTAACTATCTGTCAGTTGTCACCAATTATTTATTTGCTAATGAGGAATTGTAAACTAATGTACAACATTATTTGAGAAAAATATTGTATGTGAAAAATGGTTACGTGATACTGGTTCCCTGACTTGATTTTCTTGGATGTAGCACTTTCTCAGGCTGTGAAGATTTTTGCTCAGAAATTTGAAGACAGCAATATTTTTTACATATAGAGGTGCATATTCACATAAATAAAAAGGACTCAGATTTTTTCTGGTGCTGACTTCAAAACTTGGAAGCACTTAAACAACCAAGGAAGGAGAAAAAAAATGGAAAGGTCTGGCTGATTAAATAAATTTCACTGGAATCTCTCCATCCATTCTCAAAAACAAACTTCCCCAGATAATTTGAGAAAAAAAATTGTGACCTGTCTCAAAAAGACTGCAATAGCAGCCATTGTGGAAGTCCAGAGACATCCTGCCTCCTCCTTGTTATCGAAACCAACACTGGGTCCTGAAGCCTTCTGTTATTTAGGAAGAAGGTTCAGCTTTTAGTAAACCGTTTACTGTGTCCTGGCAATGGTCAGAGTTACTTTTATGTCTGAAGTGCAAGGTCAAATCACTTCTCTCAGGACTTTTAGTTGTTGCATGAGCTGTGTTCTTCATGGGTCTAGAAGGAAGTCAAGAGGTCTTCTCAGCGTCTTGTAAGGAATGTGATGAGCTACCAAGCCTTTAGGCAATGGGATCTTCTTCTTCTTCCCTTAGTTTACTCGCTGGCTAATACAAGATCCCCCAGAAGTAATAGAATTGTCTAATGGCTTGGGTTGGAACGGACCTTAAAGATAATCCAGTTCCAAACCCCCTGCCATGTGCAGGAACATCTCTTACTATACCAGATTGTAAAAAGCCCCATCCAAATGGGTGCTAGAACGTCCCAGAAAAAGTTAGGGATCATATAGGAATCTCTGTTATTAGTGGTAATTATACTCATAGTTAGGGATTGGGATCTGCGTAGAGAAATGTGCAGATTTATGCAGGAATCTGAGTTCCAGCAACTAATGTGGAAATGGCTGTGACTGTGCTGCCAATATAATTATTAGATGCAGCAAGCACAGGGCTGTGGGAAGATGTGTGCACTCTATCTACTTATTGTTACTGACATAGTTTTAGTGAGTGACACCAGGACAGAGCCTTCAGAGAGCCTTTTACTGTAGTCTAATTAAGTCATCTTGTCAATTGTGGTGTTTCATTTCCAGAATGTTTAATGCTTTCTTCTTGTTCAGTCTTGTAGAGAAAGTAATAGTATGGCCTGAATCACTTATTACACCTTTGAACTTAAGCCATGTTAAGTTCTGATAGTACTTGGTCTAAATACCACTTTAAAAAGGAAAAAAAAAAAATGTGCTTTGGAGGATAAGTACACTCACTCAACATGGCTTTTTCAAGGGTGAAATTACCATGAATTTTCAGTCAAGTTTTGCAACAATGGACCCAAGGTATAACTAAGGACTTTCTCTGTTCCAAAGGATTATTTCAGGTTAAGCATTGCAGACAAGTTGCAATTCTTGATGCACCTCGACATAGCTTTGAAAGCTACAGCAATATTACAGTGTTGCACAGGCCTTTATCAATTCTATTGCAAGGGAATACATTAAGAAATTGCAAATGCAACTAAAAATACTGCATTTTAAGGAGTACAGTTGGTTTCATGTTACATTTGAGCATTGCATTTTTAGGATACACTAGACCTGAAGAGACTGAAACTTTGAATTCTAACTTCTCAGTGGAAAGGCAAAGTCAGCTTTACTTAGATCAGCAGAGAAAATGTGTGCCTCTCCTCCAACCAAATTAACAGGGCTTCAAGAAAACTATATGCTTTTATGGGAAAAGGTATTTTTTATCTTCTTTAATAAAACCCTTTTGTTAGCATATGCTGTCTTCTTAACAGCACATTTGATTGATAGCTTGGAACAATATAGCAGTCTCATCAGGCCTGCCTTTTTAGGGGAACTCATTATGCTACTTCTGAAGTGTGTGCAGTAACCCATCAACATGGGTTATTGGGTTCTTAATACTGTATAATTAGGATATATGTATGATTCTGCTCCTTGTCCAGCTTGTTGCTTGCCTTCCTAATCCTATTTAGAGATTTGCCAAGAATAGGAATTGCTTGTATTTTTTTTAAGCACTAGGGTTTGAGTAATAAAGGAAGTAAGGAAGATTGTAAGGAAATTTTCACTGTCATTGCTTTCTTATTCCCATAAGTGAAGGTTAATCTTAAATCTGAGACAAAAATCTGTGCTAAAAGGAAGCATCCCTCCCTTTTTAAGTATGGTGCTGTGTGTCTCTTATCTACTAGTTAAACTTAATGATTGCCAAACTCTTCTCAGTTTTGGGAGTGCTTTGTGGTAATCTCTCTGACATGTCTTAATACTTTTTCTTGGGATTTTTGCTGTCATACAATGTCTCATACACTACACATACTGAATTTCTTGGAATATTTAGAAATTATGTGTTAATTATGGGAATTTTTGTCAGGAGCTGTATTCAGATATTTTTGGAGTTTTTTTGTTTGTTTTATTTTTTGTTTATTTTTGTTTATTTGGTTGGTTTTTGTTTTGATTTTTTTGTTGGTTTGTTTGTTTTGTGTTTAAATTGTAGGTTAACTTGAAGCCAGTTGAATCAGTAACCCAAATTAAGCATCCATTGTTTTTGTTTGCTCAGCTGAGTCCAAAAATATGCTAATAACAAATACATTCAGTCCTCCATTCCAACAAAAAATGCAAGTGCACCTAGGCATGCCAGTGAATTCTTGTCTCAGGTTGCTTGTACAGTTGGCACCCGTGTCTGCACATATGTCTTTGAGCATGGCAGAGCTTTATCTGTGGTGAATGCAACACTGATTGAAGACAGTACACTGGCAGATAATAAATGTTGGACATTCATGCTGATTCATATAGTTTCTTTAGTCCTATCATCAAGCTGGTGAGCAAGTGCAAAAACTTTTGCCATTTTTCCTGCCGATGTTTGCTGCATCCGCTCTTGGCTGACAGGCTTACCTCAAGGTCCATGCCTATCCAGAAATCAGCCCCTCATGCAAATATCCAAGAGTTGAGGCCATCTGTAAAATCTGCTTCTCATCTACGTATCATTAGGGTTTATTGATTGTACTGTCATTTTCAGGTATAATCTCTGATCAGGGTCAGTCTCTTTCCCATGACTACTGCAACTGTCAGCCCACTGTGTAAATGATGAGCATGGACTCAAGGAGTCTTTTTGCAGACTGTGCAGAAAATCATAATTAGCAGCAGAAGTGACTAGACTAAAATAATTTTTATGGCTGCACATAAAATCCTGTTTTTATTTTAATTTCGGCTCCATAAGGTTTTGGAAAATTTAGTTGAGCTATGGGAATACACTTTTGGTTGAGTTCACTGCACACTTACCTAACAGCAATGTCTACAATTCGCTTATTTTTCCAGGCAATTTTTTCCTTATTCATGTGGCAAAATATTCTTAAGAAGTTAGTATAGATTTACTAGTTAGCACAAGATTACTTCTTGGCACTTGATTTTGTCTTGGCAGGTTGAACTACTATGTGATTTTTTTCCATCTCTTACTGAGTTGTGGCAGCATTCTGCAAATACAATGCCTTCATGAAAGCAGTAAGTTTAAAACCATCCACAATCATACTTTTTCTACTTTATTGTGAATTGTGAAGAGAGAAGCAAATGCATACCTGACAATAAATAGCTTGACTAAAGTTGGTTGTAGCAACAAACTGTCTCTTCAGTCAGCTGCAACAGACATCACCTAGAAGTAGCCCAATGCTGATATAAATCTTCTGATAGTTGACTTTGGAAAAGTCTGGAAAATTAATTCCGTCTTTCTGTTCATCCTTTTGAATAGCTTATAATTACAGACACTATTCTAAAGGAGATGCTGGTATTTCTTTTCTTCTTGTTAATTTTAGATGTAAACTCATTTGGTATCAAGTACATGAATTACACTTTTTCACAATCTAGGTCTTTGATGGAAAAAAAGTCATGAGATAAAACTGTCATGCTCCAGGCTTTGTCACAAGAAACCAGTTGCTCCTGCAGGAACAGGGACAACTGGTGCTATCTTCAATTGTCATAATAGACTCTTGAAGCAGAGTGATTTGAATGGGAAGGAAATATTATCTCTTTTTTTTTTCCCCTGTAAAACAACCTTACACCAGATCATTATTCTTTAGGATCAGTTGACAGGAACAAATGAGAATCTTTAACTGAAACTATATGTTAATGATAGCATGAAAACAAATGAAAAGGTGTCTGAAAGGTACTCAAAGCAAGTTCATTTCTCTACTTATAATGGGTATTAAAATCATAACAATTTTCTGGTAACAGTTCTGGGAAATGGCATACTCTTACAGTATGTGAAGTAAGTCTCCTGCAAGATGGGAGGAGGTCTTTATATCACAGAACGGAATCATAAAATTGTTTGAGTTGGAAGGGATCTTAAAGATCACCCAGTTCCAACCCCCTGCCACAGGCAGGGACACCTTCCACTGCACTATACTTCTCCAAGTCCCATCCAGCCTGGCTTTGGACACCAGTACATCCCAAAAAGAGTTAGATCATGCAGTAGCCAGTTGGAGATGATCATATTGGTAAGTAGGGATTGCTGTCTGCCTAGGAACATGCAGATATATGCAGGAATCTGAGTTCCGGAATCTAATGTGGAAATGGCTGTGACTGTGCTGCCAATGATTGTTAGATGCAGCAAGCACAGCACTGTGGGAAGATGTGTGCACCCTCTTTACTTATTGTTACTGAAAGTTTTAGTGGATGACACCAGGGCACTAATGCACATGACTTTATTTGAAGAGAAATCTTCAAAGAGTTTATGAAATCACAAGAACTAATTAAACAACTAAGCATATGTATTTGCCAATATAGTTCAAACTTTCATCTGATATGTTCTCTATTCTGATAATTTATATTCAAGAACTTCCTTGGGCTGAGAAATGCATGCATTGTTGTGAGAAGTTTAGTAAGAGGGTCTAAAACTAGATTTTAAATTGTTAGTAGAGCAGCTAAAAATGGAAAAGTTTAACTTTCTTTTTCCTGCACTATTTAGTATTTCATTAGAAATAATGTTTTAAAATAATCTATGAGGATCAAGTGTTAATTGAGTTATTATGGTTCTGTATGAAAATTGCATGTACGATACTTATGAACATTACAAAGTTTTCAGATGCTTATCCAGCAGAAAATGTTGAGATGCTTTTGTGTCCAGGGAATAGCAGGATTCCATTTCCTGTCGGTGGACACAAGTGAATTTGTAGTTTACTGTTACAAACTTAACAAAATAATAACTTTTGTTTCACAGTAGTTGAGTCTTATAATATGCACTGTTTGGTTGAGAAATTAAATAGTTTTGGTGATACTTCTGGTTAATACTTAAGTGCTATCTCTGATTTGTTATAAGCAAGACAGTTTTTACTTACAATAATGACTTACAAAGTCATTACTTTCCAGTTTTGAGGTAGCTCTATTGAGTTTTGGTAAGCCGGGTTGAAATTTCAGCAATTGTTTCTACTCATTATAGAATTGTGTAAATGAACTAGCTTCTGTTCCAAACTCCTCCAGTTCTTAAGGAAACTGGAAAATTTCTCTAAGCTTACAACAATTGGTACATTCCATCTATCCAATGAAATAGTGAACATCAGGCTATTTTTTGATGGGACACTCCTGTTGCTCTCTGTTCTATTCTTTACTGCTGCAGATTGTTTTTTGTTGTCTCCACCCTTTCTCAGTCACTTTTATTTTGTTTGCTTCTCTTGTCGTATTTCTTGATTTCTTTTTTACATGTCGTCCCTATGTCTTTATGTCTCTTACCTCCTATAAAGCCATTTTATCACTTCTGTTTAGTATAGATGACTCTTCCTTTCTTCCTGAGCATAAACCAACCGAATTTTGAAAGTCCAGTGAAAAGCTGTCTGGCCTCATTGCACAGCAAAATTCCAGAGTGAGCTCTGGGAAATGGAAAGAAAAAGAAAAGAGAAAGTTTTGATTAACCTAGTGCAAGATTTGTCTATAAGCAGTTCCAGGAGATCATGACAGATTAGTTTAAAGTGAAATACAGGGGAAACATTATCAATATGAGTTTTCTTGAGCTTCGGCTTCCTGAGAAGTCACTAGTGTTGTTAGTGCACATCGTCTTTCTCATCACTTTTGTCAGAAGAAACTAGATTTGTTTTCACGAGTTTGATAGTTCTAGTTGTATGTGATCTCCATCATCATTTTTGAATGATTATCTGTCCTTCTAAGACATCTTTGGACTTTTGCCAGTACAGAAGTGTCTGAACAGACAAAGAGAACATTTTACTCACTTGTGCTTCGTCACAGCATTAAACAAATATAATTAAAGGTATGGTACTGGTGACTTACTGTTCTCGAATAGCTCAGTTTTGTCCCTGGAAGTAACAACACCATTTTGTGCCATTAGGAGTGCCTCAGGATATTTGCCTTACATTTTAAAAGCAAATTTAATACACATTTTATGTAGCTAGAGTAATGTGTAAGTGAGAAGTGGTACTCCACTTATTTGTCTAATTTTATAATAAAATCATAATGTTCTAACTTCTGTAAATAACAGACTAAATAGGGCCCAACTTTCCAAATGAATAAATCTCATCGCTTACTTAGTGACAGGCGACACATCCCATCCAGGTAACCTTTTGTTCAGTGGCAGAAGGTATAGCCTTACTTAGAGGTGTCAGACTATAATGCAATCACGTAAGAATCCAATTATCTTTTTTTTAACTATTCCTACTTTTTTTTTTATGACCAGCCATGCTGAAATTTTAATGAGAATTCTCAGGCTTACCTTAGCAGATAGATGGCAGAATGAACATTTTTATAACTCAAATAAAAGCCTTTATGTTTTATCATGAGGCGCTCCTATTGTCTTGTTTCCATTTTGTAAGATAAGTAAACTTTACCTCAGAAGAAACTTTAAGGAACACCCCAACTTTGTTATGTGTATACATAAAAATCTGTACACATACACTTTTTCAGTATTACATCTGCATATTTACTTCTCAGCTAGACTTGTTGTTACATTTTGATTATGTAATATTTCCTGGCTACAAAAATCACTTTTTCACATTTTCATTAATCCTGAGTTCATAGTAACATTGAGGTCATCGTGTTTTTGTAACACAATCATGGGAGCACCTTATCAAATTTCCTTGTTGCTAAAGCAGCTTGACCTTGCATTTAATTTACTAATCAAAAGCAATCCTAGCAGGCAGTTCAAACCAAAATACCATATCTTTGTTTTCCTTTGTAAGTAACAAACAAGGTCACAGTAACTGGACAAGAGGAGAGCATTTACCAAACTTCTTGGGCCTTAATTTCCCCCTTATATTGCTGAAAATAAAATCTTAAAAGTAATATTTAAAAATTCTTTTTTCCCCAGGCTGGAAAAATATTCTAGTCTATATTCACTGTAGACTTTCTGTGTGCTACTCCAGGTAGTTTGGAGTGTGCTGCTGCTCTCAAAAATAAGTCATTAGCCCTACTCCTGAGCTCTTCCTAAAGTTCTTTGTGGGCCAGTAGGAAAAGGCTGTCGATCATTCTGTTAAGGCTGTCCAGTGCCAGTCAGTATTTTTTTCTGAAGATTTATAGATTCTGCCTTGGCATGAGATTGCATTTGCCACTGTGACAGGAGGTAGGCTGTTTGGTCCTTTGGAAATCCGCTCACTGGAAATGTGCCACCATCAGAAGGGCTTCTCCAGTATAGTCCTCGTTCCTCGGTTTTTGTCCCAAGGATCCTGAAAAATAAAGTACCAGTAGTGGATTACCCTGCTATTGCTGATAAAGTTAGTTAATCCAATAGCCTGGTGCTGAAAGTTCTCTGTAAAAGAGGGTAGCTGAGAGAAGGATAAATCTGAAGTGAATTGTTGTCGTGTGCTGCTTTTACAAGAAATTGTAAAAGCCGATACATAACATATGTTGCATAGGCAGAAAGACATATTTTGTTTTGGGGTTCATTGAAAGTCAGTCTTACTATAAGTCCTATGAATTTGTAAGTATTGGATGTTTGGAACATTGCTATTCTTAAATGTATCCCACCTGTTTAAAGTATGAGTACAGGATACATACATAGGTAATAATGAAGATCATAAATATTAGCAGATGTCAAGCACAAGTTAAATGCTAAATCCGAAGAGGGGAATTTGTGATCTTTTTAAATACCTCACACGCCCAGGCTGTCATCCTGAAAAATTATAGGTCACAACCAAATGAATGTAAGTTTCTTCATACTGATGTATTTTGACAGATTGTGTTCAGGACTTTATGTAACGAATTTACATTGTATATGTGGGCTGTGTTTCTTAAAGTTCTTGAAAGATTTAAAAAGAATTGCAATTTACCTGCTGCATGCTGAGTAAAAACAAGCTAAATATAATCTAATTCTTCTTAGATTATAAAAAAGGAAATACTGTTTGTAATACTGAGCTTTTTGTATACAAACTTATAAAATGCACAAGACCAAATATAGTCTCATAAAGAGGGCTTACCTTTTCATAACAACTAGCAAGGGTACTTCTTATTGGGAATATTTTGGGAGGCATTTGCATATACTAAATATGACTTACTATGCAATAAGTCTTTAAAATAATTTATGATTTGGTGTATAGTGCCCATACAGTTAATGTAAAATAGTGCAGTGGCTATAAATTTTACAAGTCCAAAATTCTATCTCTGGAGCAGAAACAAAGGAGTTGTTTTACACAGGAGAGTCCTGAATTTTATTTAATGTAACTTAGAAAAAGCTATAGATGACCTAGCCACATTTTTGATTATAGACTAAAAAAAGGGACAGGGAAGTGGGAAACCAAATTCAGAAAGTTACTAGCTATGGAAGCATACTACTTCACTTTACAAGAGAATGCCTTAACAGCCAGGCTGTAGATTAATATTATATAGGTTCAGTGTCAAGCCAGCCTGTTTCATGTTGGATCATTGTGAAGCAAAGAATAAAAGATTTAGATGTAAGAAAGAATAATAACAGGGAATGTTGTAGTATAATCAGAAAAAGACTTCAGAGAAAAATGTGTCCACTGACAACATCTGTACCTTGAGATGATTAGTGGGTACTTGCTCATGTCCATTCTCCCCAAGCCTGAGATTCTTCAGAAAGATAAGTTGCATCCCTGCTGCATGTAAGCAGGAGTGTAGAGGGTGTAAGCAGCTACTTCAGAAGGCTTGGGATTTTCACAGCATAGGGTTCCTTGTTCCTGAGCTGCTTTATCTCTTGAATGTGTTGTGCTATTTATACAAGCCATTGGTTTGTGGTAATTGCCTAGATGTGGTGTCGCTGTACCATTGGTGAAGCTGTGATCCCAGGTTATATAGGGTTATCCTGGTTTATGAAATACATCCTTATGAGTTAACGTGAAATGTTGTAATTTGGCATCTGTGATCCTCTTATACTACGAAGTTTGAAAGAAACTGCTGTCTTGTGAAGGATGATTCCTTGTGTGTTTGCTTTCATCAAGGGTTAGTCCTCACTATACAGAATGTTAGTTGAGAAAATTGAACTCAGTTGTCTTGAGCTGAGATCAGGATTAGGTCTCAAATTTTGCTGTCTAGAGCCTGGAATATCTGACGTCTGCTCTTTTGTTTTCTGGGCACTTGTCCTTATTGAGTAGGAGAATTATACTTTTCTTTAAAGTGAGCCAATCCCCAGCTCATACCTGAGGAATGTCTTCAGCCTAAGTAAAATCTGAGTCTTTTAATAGTCAGTTGTAGAAAATATAACTGCAAATCATCCATATTGAGAACAACCAGGTTTACAGGGGATATGTTCAAGAGGAGTTCCCATTTATCTTGGAGTAGTCGATGGGGTCTGTTTATGTGACTTTGTCTACATAATGTTTATAACTAGCAATTGCCTCATATGGGTGTCTGCAGAGATTTGTAGATAACCAGGGAAGATTTGTGGATTCCTTGACTTGTTCTAACAGCTAAATGTACATTGTGTAGGTCAGATAACACATCATTATTCTAATAATGTGCATAGCATTCTTAAATTCTCCCAAGATGTCGTCTGCATCAATCTCAGGGTATTTGTCTACATTGTGGTGGTGCCACTCAAGCCCTGCTCCCTACTGCGAGTGACAACTATTCTTTCATAATGGAAGCCAGTACAGAGACAACAGCTCAGTCTTGAGCTTTTGCAAGTAGAAATGAATCATGCCTTTGCTCCCCTTAACATAAAAAAGAAGAACTTGAGAGGTGTTTGAGGTGCTGGTATCTCCAGTGCTGTATTTATGTTAAATTTTGGAAATACCTCAGCTCCATCTTACCCAAAAGTCTGTCTTTGACAGTAGCTCACAATAAATGCCTCGGAAAGAATATAAGGACAGGAAACATCATCTTTTAGTGATATTTCCCAAAATATTCTCCTACTTTCTTTGAGTATTTCAAGATTTATCAGAGCCTGCTGTCATGCCTTTGTATATGAGTTTTAGACAGATTTCTAGGAATGTATCTACCTTACCTTTTCAATCTGGCAAAGTTCTTAGCATGTGGGCTGTCTACAGGCATCATTGCATTTGATCTGTTTACACTTTGCCCTGAAATAATTCTGTACTGTAACATGTATTCAGTAGTTTCGTATTCTAGGAAGTTCTTAGGAAAACTGGGAAGGAAGTCATGCCCAGTCCTTTTCTCCCTCCTTGCTCTGGACCTGGTGTTCAGTCAAAGAATCCTTCTTAGGCCCAGTAAATTTCCTACCATCCCCTGGAAGTCAAAGTGTGACTCAGTCTGAAGTCATTGGCCAAGTATCTTCCCATTAGATGGACTAGCCTGTGGACATTGGACACTGGCCAGCCATTGTCTGAAATGTGATTGGAGTCAGTTGAGGCAATAATATAAAACATTTTGGTATCTGGACTCTCTTTCCCAGGCTTGACATCTTGAAACTCCCATAGTGAAAGAAAAATGCTGCAGTCTTCCTTGTGGATATTTAGGCTGGAGTAATTCCATCTCAGATCACACATGTCAATAAGATAACCTGCATATCAGCTGGTGGTAAATGAAAGTCTATATTCCTGATACTGATGGCAGGAGCCATATTTTGGTGGTTATGAGGAGAGGGCTTTTGTTTTCATTAGGGTTTTTTGTTGGTTTTTTTTCTGAAACTCTGCATGTGAAGGAGGAAATGAGACACAAAGAACTGATTTCTGTCTTCTGCCCAAGAGGTACTGGTCTAACAGCTGTCTGTGCTTTTTTAGTTGACTTTGAGTAAATCAAAAAGTTGTGTTGCTGTGGATCTAGAAGGTACCTAGAAGAAAGAAATGGAAAGAGTTCCTCTATATGCATGTATTCACTAGACTTTACCTCTCCTGAAGAATTTCTTCATATAGAAGATATGGGTTTAGAAGGAATTGAGAATACAATGAAAATCACTGCCCTTTCCCCCCCGCCTTTTTTTATTGTGCCTAGATCACTATGGATAGGTTGCGAGAGCAGATTTCAGAATCCTTGCACTAGTTCATTAAGTAGGTAAATTAACCCTACCTGACTTAAGTAGAATGTTTCCTTACATTATAATTCTAATTACATGGCTTTTTAATTTATGGAATTTTGTTTGTGATGACAGGCTCTTCCTCTCTGTAAGATGCAAGCTGCTTTTTCTTAAGAACTTTTCTCTTTGTAATTTAGTGTGCATCTACCCATGTAAACCTGAACATTTAAGCTGTTAATGTGCTCTTATTTGACTTAAAAATATCTGACTAGTTTCTAACACTTTAAAAGTAATCTTTCTATCAAAAATTGACAGTTTTCAACCTTCATTTTAATACTGCTACCCCTTTGATAGTTGCACTTTAATTTTCAGGAAATTGAATCCTAACTAAAAGCTTCTTTCCATTCTGTCAGTCTTCAGCATTGTCGCTTGTAATTTTGGTTCTTTGATGCATCAGAAAGCTTTAGATGCAGTTTTTTGACATTGATTTTGTTGTTCTTGTATCCTGAGAAGTTAAAAAAATTAGATGAATTTTTAAGCTTCTGAAGTATGTGTCATGAAGGCAAAGCAGCTATGAAAAGAACCTGGTAAAGCAGATTACTTTGACTTGGGATGTGGGATATGTGGGATATTTTTGCTTTCAAATTTTAGATCAGCCTTTTGAACAATTCCATTATTAAATTTCATTCTGGCTGTATGACATCATGTGTCCCTGCACATGTAGAATAACATCAGTAAAAATTCTCTTGTTGATTTCTCAAATTTCCTCAGGAAACTTTCAAGATATTCCCTAACCAGAAATTTAAGAAGCTAAGCAGCTGTGGCACAAGTAATAGGGTTATGGAAGGATAAACAGCTGGTTAGATCTTGGGAAACAGGGAGTAAAAGCGCATGCTGAATTTTTGTGGCAGAGAAACATTGTCTTTGTAGATATGCAACAGTTTGTGCTGAGACTTGTCCATCTAACACAGATCTTGCAAAATGCACATCGCATGTCTTCGCTATGATAGTACATATCAGAAGGGCTGTTGTTGGGGTTTGGAGCTGTGATGTTTGGAAAGAAGTTAGAAATAGGATCAATTGAAAAGCTCCAGAAGAACCTTCTGATTCTGAGTGATGAGACAGGAGAATGGCAAATCCAGGTGATGGAAATGTAAGGTATGCTAGAATAGACTAGAACAGAATACTTCAGTCAGATGGGACCTTCTGTTGGTCATTTATTCCAACTGGCAGGTTGTCCTTTGGAAAGACAGAAAATACCTCATTGTGTTTCCTTGATGCTCTCCTTGCTGAAAGCATCAAAATACTATTAGTCTGGGGAGAGTCACCCCTTGGTGTTCTTTGTTGGGCTTAAGCTTCTGAAGCTAGCTCTGTATTACATGTTCAAGATATAAAAAAAGGATGTTCTTTCTTTACTTTTGCATGTGAAAGCCTTACAGAAAGTGCCCCTTGCTCTTCATTCTCGAAGCGGGAAGTGGGTTCTGTTGTTTCAGTGTAGCAATTTGTCGTCACATGTGTGGTGATGTCTTCGGAACCGGCATGTGGTACCAGCCCATGGTGGGATCTAGATGATCTTTAAGGTCTTTCCAACCCAAACCAACCCATTGTAGGATTTTAATGGTACTTAGTGACCTCAGTACCTGCGTTCTTTAACATCTCACCACAGGCATCTTACTGTAAATCCACTTACCAAGCTCAGCACCATTTTCAAAGTCTACAGTTGTGTTTTCAATTCACCACTGTTTAATTGGAGGTTGGGTAGTGCCATTCCATCAGCTGCTGTTACAAAACTTGTGTGAGCCCATCAAAGAAAGTGGGGTAGAAAAGGCAAGTTTTTCTGTGTATTCTCTGCATCTCAAGGAACTGATAGAAGTGGTACAAAAATGGCAGTGGGGATGTTCTGTTTTGTGCAATGTTAGTGGAGCAGGGATTAGAGCATTCCTCCCATGGACACTGCAAGGGGAAACTTCATTTTTTTATGATTAGGATAAATTTGCCCTTTGTTAAAATGCACTTGATAATTATCCAAGGAAGGAGCACTGTTACTGGTCAGGATAATTTCCCCCCTTGGTTTTGAAAGCTGCATTCATGAGAAGGGGCTTCAAAATGCAAGAATAACCAAGAATATCAGGATAAAAAGGGGATTGGAGATATAACAGCCCTTTCAGTTGAGAAGCTTTGGGAGGTGTTGGATGGCATTAACAAAAGCATCAGAGGCTTTGTTTCTCTTCCTAGCTATGTGTGGTGTTTATGAATGCTGATAGGAGAATTCCCCTATGTAATGCTGAATTAGAGTTTCACAGACAGGAGCTTGATGAAAAGAGAGTTTATTTTTGTGGCTTGAATTAAGTCCTGTGATAAAAAGCTGTACAGTCATCCACTTTAGTGACAGGTGCAGGGTAGATAGTGAATATTTTGGTTTTATGCTACAGCTTTTCCATTTTTTTTCCTAAATTAATTGAAGCAGCTGGAAAGTAAATATGATATGAGAAAATTTTATCTCAAATGGAGTTCAATAGCTATTCATAAAATCAAATTCTAACATGGAAAGAAAAGTATTTATAGACAGTGGAAGAAAATTTCCTATTTACAATTCGGGAAATTTCAATAAACTCACTTTTTAAAAAAAGTTTTTCTAGGAAGTTAAATACCTTTCTAAAGGGACTGTTTGTTTTCCTGTTGTTAAAAAATTAATGTTATATTGTAACTATGTATGGTCCTGCTGTTTCTTTAATTGTTCTTGTATTGGGACTTAGATTCTAGCCTCATGCTGAGTGGCTATTAAGTCAGTAAGAGAACTGGCAGGGAGATTGATGTGGTACATCAGGATTCCATTTTTTCCCCCGTAAGCTTGTCTGCAGATACCTTTTTCTGCTTTATAGGCTGGCTGCAGTTTCTTTGTCCAGGCACATTCACCGTTTTCTCTCTTTGGGCCCTCTTTAAGTCTGTTGTTGTGAGATTCTATGATTGTCTTGCAGCCATAAAATCCTTTTCTGCTTTCACCTTGATTTCATATTGCTAATAGAGAAAATGGGAAATGCAGCAAATGTTCTATAGCTGCTGAATTCTCTGCATTGTTAGAGTTTGAGTAATTTACAAAAAATTTTAGTTTGTGAAAATATTTCAAAGCATCTAATTTGTAAAACTTTCTTTTGGAGATTATTCTAGTGTACATTTTCAGTGCCTCCATTAACATCCCTCTTTATAAAATCAATAGCCTCCTTTTAACAATTTATTTTATTGGGTGAGATTTTCACGTACTTTATTCATAAAAATGCTATTGTTCCTGATCATTAGCCCAGATTAACATAAATGCACCAGGCAGACATTTGTTAAGTTCATTCTCAAAATTATACTTTACATTTTCATTACTATTCTTGATAAGAAGTATCTCAACAGTTCTGTAGAAGTCAGTATTTTCTAATGACTGCAGGCATTGTTCCTTAAATTCTGACTTTCCTCTTAAGATTGAATCTTTGTTTCACAGTGCCTAAAAAGATGACAAAAGCAAGATGACAGAAGCATCCATCTTTAATAAAAGTTACAGATACCTCCAAAGGCACATCACTGGGTCTAGCTGAAGTGGACTCAACTTCCCAAAAAAGTTACACTATCCATACTCAGGAAAATGTTAATTTGTGGAATTGTATGTTCTCTCACAAGGATGCTATTTATGGTTCCTTCCTAAAGCAGGTGAAACCAAGAACTGTAATGAATTGCATGGGATTGGCTTAGAAATTAGGAGTGAGAGTTGTTAGTGCTTGACATTTTTACAGATGCTGCATTGCAATCTACAGGAAATTGGGAAGCATCCTTCAGAGATAGCCAGTTATCAGTAGTGCTCTTTCTGAACCAAGCACATTAAATATGTATCTCAAAGTTTAAATTGTTGGTGATTCTGAAAAAGTGACACAGAACCTTCTCTGCATTGCTAATTATAATTACTCTTTCAATAGGAAAAAAAAAATAATAAAACCCCAAAACTCATTTATCCTTAGTTACCTTTTGGGAATGCAAAATAAGTATAAGGTCACTTTAGTTCACAAGAGCTTGACACACTATTAGTTACCATGTGTCCATCTGTTTGTCTTGCTATTTTTTACCTCATCTTGCTAATCAGGGTCTTTGCCCTCCACTGGATCTGTTCCCTGAGCTTACACAGAACAAGTCATTGATTTTATGTGGCATTTCCAGTAAAAATTTGAAAAAAAGTATTTTAAGCTAGTTATATTTTTCACAGAGGAGTATAAGTAAGCATGTAAATTTTGCTGTTTACTAAGCACAGAAGTTGGACTATGAATCTCTTTTCTTGTCATATTTAACTCCGCAGTTTCTGAATGTGCCATTTAAAATTTTATATAGCCCAAAATATTTTCTGTTATTTATGTTGGTTTTTTAATTATAAATGAGTGTATAGCACTCATATAAGTATGAATTAGGTTGATATATTTTCTCCATTTTTTAATCATACCACCATTAACAAATGCAAATTATCTGATTATCTGTACTGCTATAAGAAAAAGATTTTAAGTGGAGCTATTTGACAGTGTATAGACCATGTACAAATCATTGTTTCAAATGTTGATTGCCTGAAAAGAAAGCAAGCTACCTAAGGTATAGACTTACCTTAAGAATATGCTGCGTGTAGAAATAATGGTATAAAACAAAGCCCAATCTATTCTTTTGCAGTGATAGACAAGTGAAGACTTTGCTTGCAGTGAAGACAAGATCCTCGCAATATATGAGGATATAAAATGCTACTTGAGCAAAGAGATGCAATTTAATGTAGAAGAAACTCTTTGTCTTTTGACCTCCTTCTGTAGAGGTTACATTGTATGATTCAAAGAGTATACTAATTTCCTGTGTCATCTTGTGGAAGCTGCTGCTGGAGAATGTTCGGCGTGTGCAGTTTTTTTGCTCACAGAGGTAGTCTTTCACGTCTTAAAGGCTGTTCTCCTTAACCTGTAACTTGCACATTAAGCATCAAGAGGTGGTATCTTTCTGTTGCAGATCTGGTGCTAAACCAGCACCCTCAAAGTGCTCCTTCTTTGTTCAGGTTCTGTCTTCTGTGGGATTTCCTCCATTAGTTTCTCTCAGAGTAAGGTCAAACTTTCCTATAGTACTTTACTAACTGCTCATCCTGGTCTCTCAATGCATGGCCTTTACATGAAGCATTGTTACAATCTGCTCCAAGGATTAAACAACTTCCCTAGCAACAGTGCAAACACATTTTCATTCAACTCCTTCCAGTTCCTGAATGTGTAACCTGAATGTGAGTCATTGTCTTCACTTTTTCTCAGTCACTTGGGTATCCATATCACTGCAGGAAGATTATTCCTGTGTGCTGTTGGATGCTAAATAACACAAATGCAGCACTCAGTGTTTGTCTTCTCTGGCTTTCCAGTCTTCAGCTAACAACATGCCCAGGAGAGCTGTCATGAAAATCAGTATGGCTGGAGGCAACTTCTCTTCTAGCCTCAGGTGTCAGAGTGCCAATCCCTTCTTGATTCAGTCTTAAAAATGCAAGGAAAACACAAATATCCAAAAATATTGCTTCTCTTCTTGTGCCATTCTCAGGAGAAAATCTGAATATAGTTGACCAGACCTTTTTTCCCCAAACTATTTCAGTAGCAAACAAAACTGCTATCCTTTCCATTTGCTCAGTCCTGTGGCAAGCAGTAGAGAATTGTGGGGAAGTTTTGAGAGTTACTTGAAAGTATTTTCACATGCACCCGTCAATGTATTAGGGTATATATCTGTTTTTAAAATGCATCTTCATTAATTTTTTCGTTCTTTTGGGAATATTATATAGAAAATAGACAAGGAGCAGCAAATTATATAAGAAATAAGAACTGCTAGGTATTGATAGTAAAGCAGGATGCCCTTCACTTGAGGACAAACTTAAAATCTGAGCACGTCAAGCCAAGTTAATGAGGAAAGAGAAGTACATCAAGTGTCTACTAGAACTTCCTTGAGAGTATAAAAATGAGGTGCTCTGGTATTGGATGGCTTTGCCAAGCCCAGAATCAGATTCTAAGATTCCTATGAGGCAAGTAAAATCAGTTAACTATAAAGTCTAACAATGGCAATTAAAGAGAAAGAGCCCAAATATATGTACACATTCTGAAAATCTGAAAGGCTTTGCACTGACTACTTGTATGTTGCTGGTTATCCTCTAAGACCTCTTCCTATCAATATTCTAAGAAATATCAAGGTTACTTTCTTAGAAAGTGCTAGAAAAAGTAGAGATGGTTCTAAGACATAGTTGAACTGGGTATGCAGCTAGCTATACTGTGCATAAAGGGGTTGTACAAGAGCTGACTAGAACAATGCACTTTCAGACTGGTCTTGGTGCTTATCTACTGGATTAATACACCATATCAGTAGGTGTGACAGCCCACCCTTAAGGGGAATTGTCAGTCATCATAGTAGGTTGGAGATGGTCAGACACCTTTATCTTAGGAAATGGACAGGGAATTTCTAGAAGTTGTTTTCTGATGGAGGACTGATTTGTGCCTTGGCTTTGTGTTTAGCCGTGCAACCATTTTCTAACAGTCGATGGATTGGGTATTTGACTGCACAGCTGAAAATGAAGCAGGCTGTTTGTGTGGTTATCCAGACAGCAAATGAGATGATCATACCAACTAGGATGCAGCTGTTGTCACTTCAGCTGATGCAAAGCCAGTGAAGTGTGAGAAGTAAAGATGGGACATTAAATGTTTTGAGTAAACAGGGGAAAGGACTTTTAACCATCCATTCTGATTATGGTTAAAATGAATGTATTCTCTACTAGTCAATTACATTGACTAGTAATTGTGAAACTGTTGTGAATCACAGGTTCACTAGAGGAGAAACTTGGGCATTTGGTAATAATGTTTCTTACTAAAATCATACAAATTGTCTCCTATTTTGCATAACTAGAGCAGCCGAGTAGACCCTACTTAATTTTGTTGTCTATTTCCATACTAGTTTGTTCTTTATTATTTATTATTTTTCAAAATAGCCTGTTGGAATGGAATGCCATATTGTAATAAACATTGCTCCAGATAGTACTACTATATTTCTTATTTAAACTGATGCAACACTTTATTTTGCAAGTATATTGTAACTCTGCTCAATAAGTTGGGGTGTCGTATTCTTAAAGACTGCCAAAATTTATCACTTTAAATCTGTCAGTTTTAAGTCAACACTTCCACTATGGTTACTCTCCTTGCTGTGGTTGCCTACAGCTCAGCCTCAAGGATAACCCTTCAAAATACCAGTTAATTACACTATTCCCATAGTTCATTTAAGCATTTCAATCAAACAGGAAATAGCTTATAGTCTGTTCCCTGGTTGATTATAGTTTCTTCATATTAAAAGGGCGCCACTTAACATTTGCTTGCTTATGCCAGATGGCAAGTTCCTAATTAAATTCACTTCTCATGTGCCTAATTTTTCTGCTTGCATTTGGCAAAGCTGAAATCTCAGTAGGGCAAACAGATAGTTGGGGTATACTAACAACATTATTATTGTTATTTTTACGGTCTTTCTTATGAATGGTAGATCAAAAAAGATCTTATGGATCAAGAGCTGCAACTTAACCTTTGGTAGTAAGGCTCTGCTTCAATACAACTTCAGAATGTCAAACCAGAGTCTTAAAAATTATTTTGTCTTCCCTTCTCCTGTTGCTCTTTAAGGGCTGTTCAATTTTTTTTTTTCCACAGAAAGCAGGAGCAGAAATTGTTATTTTGCTATGGTGGTTGATAACAAGAATTGCTTGTCCATTTTCTGCTTCTTTTGCATAGGCTTTCTTTTTGTCTTGTCAGAAACATTAGAAGAGGTAAAAACTCCGGAGCTAAGTGCTAAACTTCCTTTGTCTGCCTGATGAGGACAATTATCTTGATCCAGAAAAGTGACTCTGAATTAAGTACTTTGGTCTTGCATTCTTAAATATGATTCAGTACAGATTCGTCATGGAGTGATCTTGGGAAATCATCAATTAAGTTTTATTTTATAATTTGTAATGGGTTCACTCTGGCTAGATGCCCTGTGCCCAACAAAGCTCTTCTAACTCTTCTCTTCCCAGCTGGATGGGGGGGAGAAAATATAATGAAGGTTTCATGGCTTGAGATAAGGACCAGAAAAGATCACTCACCAAATACTGTCATGGGGAAAACAGACTTGATTTGGGGATATTACTGAATTAATTACTAATAAAATCAGAGCAGGATAATGAGAAGTAAAAACAAATTTTAAAAACACCTTCCCCTACCTCTCTCCCTCCGTTTCATCTCTACCTCCTCCTCCCTAGCAGTACAGGGAGATAGGGAATGGAGG
The DNA here is from genome assembly GCF_047830755.1 of Zonotrichia albicollis. Classification (NCBI taxonomy): domain Eukaryota; kingdom Metazoa; phylum Chordata; class Aves; order Passeriformes; family Passerellidae; genus Zonotrichia; species Zonotrichia albicollis. Next base: position 58,518,243 of record NC_133820.1, read on the forward strand.
TTACAGTTAGTTCATCACATGTTCCTGGCACTGCTCAGGGAGAAGAGTCTCCCTTGCTCCAGTGTGGGGTCCCTCCCACCACAGACGACAGTTCTCCCTGAACTTCTCCAACAGGAGTCCATCCCATGGGCAACAGTTCTTCACAGACTGTTGCAGTGTGGGTCACTCTTCTATGGGGTGCAGTCCTTCCAGTCCAGCCTGCTCCAACACGAGTCTCCCACAGGGTCACAAGTCCTACCACGAAGACTGCTCCAGCAGGGACGCCTCTCTACATGGATCTGCAGCTCCCTGCCAGGAGCCTGCTCCAACATGGGCTTCCCATGGGGTCACACAGCCTCCTCTCAGGCATCCACCTATTCCAGTGTGGGCTCCTCCATGGGCTCCAGGTGGATCTCTGCATCCCTGGGGATCTCCATGGGCTGCAGGGGCAGCTGCCTCACCACACTCTGCACCAAGGGCTGCAGGGGAATCTCAGCTCAATGCCTGGAGCCCCTCCTGCCCTTCCTTCTGCCCTGGTGTCTGCAGGGCTGTTCCTCTCCCATATTCTCTCTACACTACTCTTTGGCCACAGTTACATCTGCCCAATAATTGGTTTTTCCTTCTTAAATATGTTGTGCCAGAGGCATTACTGTCATTCCTGATTGGCCCAGCCTTGGCCAGCAGCACATCTGTTTTGGAGCCAGCTGACATTGGCTCTGTTGGGCATGGGAGGAGCTTCTGGAAGCTTCTCACAGCAGCCATCCCTGTAGCCCCTGTGCCATGTAAAGCTGTTCATGCAGATGCAATGTGTAACTGTATTTTGTTAAACAAAGATTGCCCAGGCCTTCAAGGTGTGACCTGTTTTGCTGGGTTGACTTTGTATCTCCACAGTGCAGGTGTTAACTATTTCTTTAGATTAATAGATTAACTTCTAGTTTCCAGAATAATAGCCCTAATATATCTGGGGTTAGGATATTTTACTCTGCAGCACAAAAAATGCCTTTTATGGTGCCTTTTCTCACCCTCCACCCCATTTTTGGGATTTTAGAATGCTAGGGCTTTTTTTCCTTGGCATTCTTATAGTGAGTCATAGGGTGCAACATGATTTTGATTGCAAAATTAATAGTAATCTACTTCAGGGCAGCTTTACAATGGGAACTTGTAAAGGAAAAATCATTAATCATTCAGCATTTTATAGCATAGTTTTAAAGGAAAAGTAAAATGCTTTGGGAACATTGCTTTTTCTTGTCTACCAAAAAAAAACACCACAGAAGATAATCAGTATTGGATAAAAGCTTTTCCTACATTGACTGCAAGACATTAATTCTTGGGTTGTTTTTTTTTTTTTGCAAGTACTTTTGATATTTTGTGAGCTGAACTAGTGCAACAAAAGAATTTAAAGATGTTCTTTTCAGGTCTCATAACAAATTGTTAAGAATGTGTTCATTTATTTATACTAAACAGCCAGTCCTACTTATTCTCTTTCTTTGAGCATACACACTGGTCTGTAATATGACCATCCTAAAATAACTTTTCCCTCTTGTTTAACAAGGTAGAAGTGCCGTTTTGATGCTGTATTTTTACAATATTAAATAGATTTCAATCTTTTTATCACTTTTATTGAAGACTGAAGTTTTAAGAAAATTGAACTAATGCAAATTCCTTCCATAATTTAATAGTCAATTGCTCCAAATATAAAATTAATATCCACTGACTTCTGAGCATTGAGTCTGTCAGGGCACGAGTTCTGGGACAATGGTTCCTGTTATAGGGTTCTGGCCAGAGAACTGTAATTTCCATGGTTTCACTTCTCTTCTTCTAAATCTTTTGAAACTGGAGTAATTTTTCTTACGTACTTAACTTTCTTTTTTTTCTTTCTGGGAGGATGCATAGGATGGGAATGGGAACACTATTCTTACTAATAAGTAGACATTGAATAACTGTATTTAAACAAAGTTTTATGTCCTTTATATGCTTTTGTTTCAAATGCAAAATAGATAAAAGCTTGCTTTCTCAGAGTTAAATATATGCTATGTTACTGAGATATAACATTTAATTATAAAATGGCAGACTTAAATCTCTCGATTACCAGTACTTCTGCTCTGTCAGTGAGTAGGGAAGGAAGCAAGAAAAATTACAGATACAAGAAATAGGAAGAAAGCAAAAGAGAGTGTTAAAATCATTCTGTTCTCTAGGGTTTGTATCTGTACAAGCCATTATGTGATATGAGAATATGGGTACAGAGGCAGGGCTTTGAAGACCCGACAAACTTGTTCTGCCATGGAGGGACAGTCATTCCATTTTTTGTTTCATACAGCCAGCTGTACTGAGTGACAGCCATGTGCTTCACTTGACTGCCTCAGAATTCAGATATCCCAGGGAAGACTAGACCATCCTGCTCTGGACATTTAAAGCATTTGGGGTTTTGGTTTTTAGTAAAGACCAGGTGATGTAAGAGGAAATGTTGTGACGAGAGAACATGAAATGGGGTTCTCTGTTGCTTGTCAGTGCTGTTGACATCTGTTGTAGAAGTGATTTGACATACTGTATGGAACAGAATTGTAAATACACTATTCTGTCTGTCACAGAGTGCTTGCTGATGGTGCTGTGAGTAAGTGCACAATGAATCATACCCTAAAATAAAAACCCCAGTGCACAAAATACCACACCTATTAAAAAGTTCTTTGCTCCACCCTCCTGTGCAGAATATTTGTGAGTTTCATATGAACCAAAGTATATGTTTCTGTATGCTTTGGTAAGTATACCAAAGAAAAAACATTTCTGGTTTCCTTCCTGAGAAAAAGCTAACAATTAACTTCCTCAAGCTACCAGTATTTGCACTTCATGCTTAGGAGAGTACTTGAATTATACCAAAAACTCACCAGGACAAAATCACTACAAATCTGCTTGGACATTTAGTGTTTGGTGGGGTTTTTCCTCCTTGATACTTAGGCAACTTTTTCTGCTTTTAAGGTAGTGCTATAGCATGGTCACTCCATTGTGTCCTCCAGTCTGCATAAGCTGTAGACTCCAAATTAATCTTTTCAGCTGGCTCTTTGGAAGGATCTACAAATGTGTGCTTTCTTGTTTGCTCTTAAAAGATAAATTTATCCCTACTTACCTATATTCCAGGGCAGCTGTCAGGCTCATCTTTGCACATATTACAGTGGTGAGCACAGAGTACACATGCAGCTTTTCACCTGTTGCTTCACTAAGTAAGCTCTTTAAAGGTTCGTGCAGAATTATACTCACAGAAATGAAATCTTTTTTAATCCGAGTGTGTGAAGATGCAATCCAAGTAGAAGATACCACTTAACACATCCTTCCCCCAAAAAAACATCATCTAGCCCTCTGTGACAGTTTGAAAGAGTTCTGTATAAATTAATTTTGTCTCTATGTGAATTTGAAAAGAAATGGACTAGAGCTGGTGAACAATAATCAAAAAAGATTCTTCTTCTGGACCCACTGAGTGTACTGGGGAGGAAAGGTGGCAGAACACATCAAAAAATAGGATAGAGAAAAGCTGTGTGGCAGCAAGGAACAGAAACCTAGCAGCTGAGGCAGCGATTGAAGCACTGTTGGGGTGATCAGGCAATAGACCCACAGCCAGCTGTCCGTGCTCACAGATGAAAAAAACTTCCTAGAAACCAGACCTGCCGCACCCTGACACAGGAGGCAGTTGGATACTTACAAGTTCTTTAATTTTTGTATCGTCTTGCATACTACTTTTCAGATTTTTCTCTTTTAGTTTATTGTTGTTCATTCTCTAATGAAACATAGAAATTCCACGTTTCAAAGCTGTTTTGAGTCTTCTTATAGATATCATGTAATGGAATAGTCTAAGCAAATCTCCCTTAAAGCCTTGTATTTTTGGGTTGTATATTTATATTTTAAAAGGTTCCTTTTGGACTGTTTTCCACTTTAGAACTCCTTAAAACAATTGCATTTTTGTAGATCTAATTGATGTAAGAGTAACTTTCAAGTGTTTCTCTTTGTTTATATGGGAAAAATATAAGGCTCTTTTAGCTTACTCTTTTGCTCAGGTTTAGAAGATTGCATCCCATTTTAAACATTCACCATAGCCCTGTCCTTAGGAGGAGGCAAGGTCTCAATCTATCAGTAAATGAACAGCTGTCTTATCCCTTAAAATTTTAAAAAGCACATTAAACATAGCCAATTCAAAATGCTTTGGAGGGAAACACTAGAAAAATTCTTTCCAACACTTCTTACTTGGTATTACAGTGGAGTCTCTAACATAGTGGGAAGTCAGGAGAACAGGAAAACATCTTTTTTGAAAAGGTGCTTTTTCTGTGCCATCAGTATTCAAGCTCATCAATAACTAAAATGCCCAAGAACAAGAATAGACAATACTTGGGCATTTCTCCTCCGTTATGGTCATCCAGAGATTTCTGGAAAGTAATTACTTTTTAATATTTTCTGGCCATTATTAGTTATCCCCCACTTTAGTTGTTTTAGAATTTGGTTAATTTTTGGTTTTGCATTCATACTTTTTTCACCAAGGTTTCTGCCATTTTATCTTTGAATTTGCTTTTGCTGTACTACTTGACCTCTCTGAACCTTTACCAAAGTATCTTTTAATATTTCACATCTCAAAGCTCCTGTTTCATAGAATCTTTTAGGTTTAAAAAGGTCTCTGCTATCATCTGGAGTTACACATCTGTACAACCTAATTTTAGTCATTTTTTGTGTTTTCCACATAATCACAGTATTTCAGATAAATTCCATTTCCTATACAGGCTGGAATAGCCTTGTTTCTTGAATACCCTTTGCTTACCACATCCTTATCACCACTTAAATACCCTTTGCTTTCCACTGCTTATCACAGTCTTTAAACATCTCACAGACTTGAAAAATACCTGACAGGACCAAATGTCTTCTGTGTCCTTTCTAGCTGGATGAATTACTTAAACTGATACCTGATAGTGTCTTCTCCACCACTGTGTTATTTTATACTTTGAGAAATAAGCAGATGTTCTTGAAATTTTACAGGCATACATCAAACATTTGGTAAAAAAAAAAAAAAAAAAAAAAAAAAGAGGGAAAAAACGTAGAAACTGTTAAAGTAGCAGAATATTGAGACCATCATTTCTGTTTGGTTGTTTTTCTGAGATGAGTTTGCAAGTACTTCTAGTTAGTCAGGTGCTGGTATGGGTGGACTCTGACAATGTGGAAGATAAATATGTTAGTTACCTTTCCAGGACTAAGTCATCAGCCATTGACTTTCAAATTGAAAAGGAAGTTTTCAGTTTTGGGGTGAGGAATGGGATATCAGCATTCTTGAGCTGTGCAGAAAATTAGGGTGGAGGAGGAGAAAGGTTTGCATTTGTACAGACACAATGTAACTCCAGAAATGAATTTGTTGTTCATTATACTAATGGATTCCAATCTTATAATTGCAACAAAAATAGTTTTTATTATTTTGCACATAGATTTTTGAATAATGTTTATTTTGCATTTACTCTGCTGTCATGAACATTTGTAGTCCAAACAGCTCTTGGGTGTGCAGTGTTTCATTTGTTTGTGTCACATTGTAAGCTGAGTGAATTTTGGCCTATCACTTGTAACATGTTGTCAGTTGAACTAGTGAGGAGGGCAGCTCATGAATATATCTTATTTTTTCTCTATACTCAAGCAAAATTTTGCTTTTTCTTTCCCTTCTGTGCATTTAAATAGGAGGACAGCTGCCTTCAGATGGTACAGAACTCACTGACAGTTGCTCTTGCTTCAGTCCTACTTCATGAGAACTTCAGAAGTTATTAACTGAGGTATTTATTTGTTCTTTTCAGTTTTTCAAGTTTTAACTTTGCAGAAGTTAGTTATGTGGAAGAGCAGGACAAGGGAGACATCTAGACTAATGAAGAGAAATCGCATATGGAAAATAGCACAAAGTTCTGTCATAAAGAGAGCTACTGGGCAATAGGATCTAATCTTTCCATAGCTAGACACTATGTTAGTCAGTCTTTTTTATATGTTTAGAAATCCAGTAATTACAAATATGTCAAAAGAAAACATGGTATAAATGCAGTTAAAAGCATTGGGGTTTTGATAGTCACGTACTCACTTTTATCTGATCCCCTGATTTTCTCCAAGAATGGGCAAAAGATTTTGCAGAAAATCCCTAGACATGAATACCCAATTACCTAAATAATGAACCTTTCAAAACTCTCGCATCATTTATAGGTTTCTACCTCTACTATTTAAAAGGAATTTCAATTAAAGAAAATCTTTGGTATTAACACAACATACAAATGCTTTCCTCACACTTTCTTTCTTACCTGAGATTAAATACAAAATCTGAGATTAAATACAAAATCTGTTTTAAAAATACTGATAAATATTTTTATTTGAAATATTTGTCATTTTTGGCAGATACCAATGAATTAATTTCTTTGCAGAGAAAAGAACACCATTTGTATATGTAAACAGTCTGATAAAGGATATATGGCCTCAGAACTCATGAAGGGAAAAAAAGTTTCTTGTAAGCCTGTGATCAGCTGGATTTGTGTCAGTCCTAAATTTATGATCTGCAGCTGTTAAATGTGTGATAGGAGCTTTGTCTTCTAAAGCATGTTGACAGTGTGAGCACAAGGCTGAGAAAAAGAAAACATAGTGCTTTGAGAAGTGAGACTGTCTGAACGTGGGTGAGGATTGCAATGCTTCTCGTAGCACAAACATTTTATTCTGTAAATCTTACATATGTATATTTTAATGTTTTTTAAATTGTGGAAAGCTACTGGCACAGATTCTAACATATCTGATGTTGAACAAGAAGTCTGCTGGTCAGTGTTTTTATAGGTAGTGTAATGTAAGCAGTGCCAGACTGGAATTCTTTTTCTGCATTTGAGAGCTCAAAGCTTTAATGATACTGGGGAAAAAAAAAGAAAAAAGAAAAAAAGGATGTCTTATAACTCCTATAATGTCTGAAATCTGAAAATATGTAATATAAGCAACTTTTTTTTATATAGCTCCTAGTATTTATGTGTGTGTCTATGCATATATATATTCATCTGTGTTTTAGATACCAAGATAGGCTTAACTTCTTGGAAAGATTGGTAATTGTTAGCATGGTTCTTGTATAAAATTTATATGTGCTATTATAGCTATATTACAGTACCTGTATTTCCTTTTTTAAAGAGACTTTTTATATGCCAGACAGTATATATTATAGCTAGAATAATGTCAACCTTAAAATAAAAAGTTTTCAGAAAATGAACTCTTGAAATTCAGTTGGGATGTTACGTACAGTTTCATAAAAGAAAGCAAAAGTCTTTTTTGTTTCTAATTTTGCATTGAGTGCTGTTAGCAGCCGGCACTGATAATGGTTTTTACGTGCAGGTTCTATGGAGTGCTCGCATTCTCAGATTTTAATAAAGTTGGCATTATGTTACAGGTTGAGAGATTTCACTGCACGTTATGGATTGGTTATGTCTTACCATAAGTTCATTTCTGGAGTCAGTACACAACTGTTTTAGCAGGAGAATTAACCGCTTATGTCACAGATTATAATTAGCTGTGTCTGTGTGCCAGAGCAACAGGATGGAATGCGAAACGTAGCCAAACATGTGAACGAATTTTCTTCCAGTGATATTTGGCCAGACCTAAAATATCTTCCACTCCAGATCTGAAAGTAGTGGAAAAGTTAGACAATTCTCTCTTGGAAAGAGACCGGTTGTAGTTTTTTCACAAGTCCACATTGTTTCAAATCTCCAAGGTAAGTAACAATTTTTAAAAATTATTTTTATATCTGTATTAAAACATTAGAATGTTAAAAAGGAGGGGTTTTTTTGGTTCTTTACTTGTTACATGGTTGTAACAAGTGAGCTTCTCCCCTTTCTACGTTTCTGTGCAACATTTCAGACTGATTTTGTCCTTATTTAAGGATCATTTTGATGCTTATGTGATTTATTTTAGGGCCTAAATTATGTGTTAATTTTTAACTACAGTTATTATTTTTGATTCAGATACTTTATTTATACTTGTTTTTGCAATTAAAAGTTACATAGTTTAAACCTGCACTTCTGTAATACTAAGAAGCTTAATTAGAAATTTTGAGTTTAGTAACTTCTAAATCTTTTACAGTATCATGTTACTGTCTTACATAAATATCTGATTTGCAGTAGTAAACCTCTGACACTTGTAGCTGTAGATTTTGCTCAATTTATTTATCACATACCAAAAGTTAAATTTAGTCAAGAATGGATCCATGGTTCTGCTGAACACTTCTTCTTGGCTCGATTGTGTGATAAAAACCTCCCACCTGAGGAATTGTTACTAAAATTATTTCTAACTTCTGTGAAACCTACTTAAATTAATATAGGGCATATAATTATCTGTGTACAGAACTTGTTTTGCAAGTTTGTAATCTCTTTGAATTCAAATACATTTTCTTGTGGATGATTTCTCTTACTGAAAGAAAATTACCAACTAGTTATCAGTGGATTACTGACTCATTATCAAATGATTTATTGGATGATACTTGGTGTCTTGCCATCAACACCTGCTTGCACTGCTTACTTAATCTCAAATCTGATTGAGCACAGAAGTTCCTAAAACAGGATATTGCCCAAGTATAGGAATGTGATTTTAGTCCATCAACACCAGTCAGCTAGGCTTCTTTTACTGAGATATGGGTGTTTTTACTGAATCTGTCTAAAATCTCCTCTTACTTGAGGAGGACGTGACTCATGTCCTAGAAGTGTCTGTCTTATCTCCATTTTCTGTGGCGGGGGCCTATGTAAGTGTGGCTGATCTTGTCTGTGTTTGGGGAGATTAATTTTGGTCTGCTAGCCACTTCCAAGTGAGTAATCCATTTAAGTGAACTATAGGAACTTTGTACCATAAAGTTCTGGAACTTTGCCATGAGTTAAGATTTTGGAAGTTATGTTTGTGATAGTCACAAATGATGCCACTTTGGCTGAGATGGATTTCTGTTTATCTTCTGAACAAATGTTCTGTTAGATACACCCCTCCCTTCTACTATGTAATGAAGAAGAAATGCTCCTAGAATACCACCAAAGGATAACAACAAATGCATGGGATTAAATTAAAAATAAAAGAGTCTAAATTAAGCCCAGCATTAGAGGGAACCACTTAAAATCTCTTTTCCAAACCTTCATGCTTTTGCTAACAGCATGCAGCTCTTTCCTGGTTGAAAACTCGGTGGTTTAAAGCATGTTATATTTTGAGTTTTATTCATAATCATAAGGCAGATAAAGTTATGTGTACAAAGATGTCTTTGCTTGAATGGCCTCATGAGATTTTTTTTCCTTCCTGTGGAAAGTAATGCCCTGTACATGAAATACAAATCCCAGGTCCTAACCTCTTACTGTTTTTAATTATTTTCATGACTTGGAATTAAGTAAGCTGGATTTCCTGTGGACTTATTTCTCAGAGTTGATTGTCTTACATGTTTAACAAGCAGTGACGGAAGGTTTTTTGTAGCAGAGACATTTACAAGGTCTTTTTCTCACATCAGTTTTCTGATATTTTATAAGGTCTTCATGCCCATTGCAATCCCTCGGGTAAAGACATAAATGGGGGTTCTTATTTTCTCTGTTATCTCATTTTCAGACAGTTTGCAGGTATGTAGTATTTGAAGCATCTGCTTGTTTGTTGAATTACGTCGAAATTGGCCAAGAAACTCAAAAGCTATTGAAGGAGGTAGGGAAAATGAATGGGAGACGGATGGTTTAGACATTGACATAGGGTTTGGTTGCTTTTTTATTTTTTAAACCAGGCTAAAAGAATCATGGCAGTTTGGATAACAGGTTAATTCAATATCCTGGTCAAATTTGCAGCTTGGGTAATAGTATTCTCACTATTTAATTCATCTTAGCTTTGGCTACCTGGGCCAGTCTTCTCATTAAACCTTTCTGTATATCTGCCAAAAGCTGTTAAACAGTTGCTGCATTTCATGCCATGGTTGGTTATGTTTCTCTAGTGGATGAAGTCTGTATAAGACTGTGAAGAGAAATATAAACTAAAATACATAAATATTTTTTTTAATGGAGTGTGGTAACTGAAGTTTTAGATAACTGAAGTGTTAGATAATCCTGGTGGCAGCCATAAAACACATGCTTTTCAATAAGGTATATGTTCCTTTGTGGGTATGTATATCCTGAAGGTTGCCTATAAAAATCAGGTATATATGTATTTTCAATAAAGGGATGTAGGGATGGAATCATCTTGTAGTAATGACTGTTAAAACTCTTCAGTTCCTCCCCATTTATTTGCTGTGCTGTCAGTGCTCTGAGGAACAGAAATTTTAGTACCTTTGCTTCACATTACCTTTTCCCAGTATTCCAAGTGCCAGATACTAAATTTTATACAGACTTTCTGCATCCTTGCCTTATTAGTTGTGGATACTAGTGGCTTTCAGAAAAGGCTGGCTGTGTAGAGTACAATAGCCTGTTTCATGTTAAAGTTTCACATAGGTCCTACCTTACATTTCCAAGCTGTTAGACTTTTCTGAGAGAAGCATGCAGGCTCCTGATGGAAGTAGACGTGTCTGCAAAGTTCCACTGCACCCAATTTCCTCAGTTTTGAGGAAAAGGATTTTAAGTGAGAGGCAGTAATAATTAAATAAAAACCATGTTCTGGTGATTCCAGACTGCTGAAAACAGAATAAAATGGAAGAGTTTCTTAAAAAATAAATGCTCTGAAGTGAAGCTGAGTCAGTAGAGCGAAGCTGTGGTAATGAACCCTAACCACAGATCAGGCTAAATTAGCAATGCTTTAGATATCAAGCTCCTTCCAAAGGCCTCTTCCAGTCCAGCTTTGAACTGGAATAAATAATCTCCAGAGGCCCATTGCAGCCCAGTTTTTTCTAGGATTCTCAGATTTTGTTCAGATTTTCATGACTATTCACTTTATTGTTACTATTAATTACCTACTGGTTTTGTTTAGTCACCTGGCTTTATTACTAGGTGGTCCAATCGACAGTGCTTCAGAGTTCATGGAAGAGGGCATTTAATTTTAATTTAAACAATTTAATAAATATGTGAGATTGGTAGCTAGCAGTATTCTCAAGCCACATAAAGTTGCTGTATGTCAATGAGAATTAACTGTAGTATTTGACTTGTACTTGGAAATACAAGGAAGGAAATAGATGGATTCAGAACTTAAAGCCAAAAAACTAACAGTGAGTATTACTTCAATATAAGCGTTCCTTATGAGATGAAAAGCCATGGGAGGATATTTGTACGCCTGGAAGAAAAGGTTGCTGTTACTGATTTATTGAAAGCTTTCACTGTAGGGAAAATAAAATGATAAGACAGATTTCAGTATGTGCAGGAAGAAGAGGTTGATTTGAGTTTGGCCTGAGTGCTAAACAAGAAAGTGAACATGGTGAACAATCCCAAAAGCCAGTACAGTTGAGGCTGAGAAGGCAGGGTCAGGTTTGTTCCCTCCACATTCACCTGACAGTGTCCTGATACACATTGTGCCTTTGCAGTATACCCCAAGACTTCCAGCATATATTCTGGTGCTACAAAAAGTCATATTTGAGGGCTGAAGTGGTCCAAGTTTACCCAGAGGATACTCAGAGCCAATTTTATGTAGTATGGATGGGTGTGGCATAGAATTTTATGGAGTGGAGCCAAACCCTTTGTAGGGTGGGCAGCATGACCAAGAAAAGACCTGATAGTCCTGTGATGCCCATGCTACTTTTCAGGCTATTTTTCTAGTCTCAAATGCTCAAACAGACCTGATGTAGCTTGTACACCAAAAAACTTGCCTTATTTTCAGCCCTTCTGTTTAGTATAAGAAAAGATTTTTTTTTTCTAGCCCCAAAACTTTTCTTCCCTATAACATTCTACTTCTAGTTTCGTTCTGTTATGGTAGGTATTTGGTAGGAATTAATGAGAATTCTGATGACGTCTGCTGAAAACTGTTGTCTTGCTTAAACACGGAACTGCATTACAAAATAGTTTATTTCATTTTGAATGATTTCATGAGTCATTTGATAATTGTGTTCAATGCATGTGTGAAGATACTGCTTCCAAAAACAGAAATGCAGTTCTTATATTGACAAAGTTGTGTAAGGCTATTAATGTATTGTCATAACAGAGAAAAAAGCATTTCTAAGCTATATTTGATAAAACCACTGTATTTATTTAAGTACCATCCATTCTTTCTGAATTGAATATTTTGTTGAAATTCTGTTAGTAACAACTTTCACAATCTGTGAGAGTACTTTTTAAATACATATCTAATTTTATTGATTTTGCTTTTAGTTAAACATCTGTTGAACTGATAGTATTGTGATTCACACATTGGTGATTTGTTTTAACTGATTTTAGTCACATTTATGGAAGAAAAAGCTGTATCCCTTTAGTCATATTGAAAACATCTAAAATACTATTTAAATTGAGAACATTAATATGACTGTCTTACTGTATCAGAAATCCTAAAGCACCTAATAACAAATGGCTTTAACTCAAGAAAAATTCCAAGCTAGCATTCAAAAAATTATGTAGAAATAAGCTTTGATTTAGGATTGTTTGGTAAGCAAAGCGTATAAATGGCTAGAATGCAAAACAAGGTAAAGGCAGCAGAAAGCAAAATTAATCTCTATTCTTTTACATTGCCAAAAGATTCCATCTTTTGGTACCTTTTTCTTCTTTTCTTTTTTTTTACTTTTTCAGCATCCTAGGTACTTCCTTGTTCTCCCCGTATTTTACAGTCTCCACTTATACATCTCATGTTCGTTTCCTGACTGTACTCACTACTTAACCTTTTTCTCTTATCTTCAAGTATCTACTCACAGTGTTTATTTTACTGTAATTAAAATGTGGAGACTTTTTTACATATCTGATCACATATTTTCTTAATTCACAAGAAAAAAAATTTAAGACAATTTTCCCTTACTAAAAGAGATCTCCACCTTGTGGTAGATTATTTTAAATACCAGCTGAATTTATCCAGCATTTTCTTTAAATTGAAATAATAGATTCTAAAGCTTTGAGGGCACTCTGATTATGTACACCAGGGACTGACAAAAATCTCTCAGTTGTCCTTATGTTGAACTAAAGGTTTTCTGAAAAGTGATTACCTTCCAGAAATGTATGTGACATTGTTCTCCAGCTGCCAGGTAGGAAATCAAGATCTATCCTAGGCAGAGTTTAGTTACCCAGTTGGTAGAGAACAGTCCAAATCACTGCAAACCTGGACTAAGTGAGGCACTAAGATATAGCATAGTTTATCTTTATCTTGCCATCAGAATCTTGCATATTTTTCCAGAATTTGAGTTTAGGGAAGCCTTATCGGCAGCTCTTGGTTCTCTGATAATATCTCAGGCTACAAAAACTGATGGGTGTCCAAATCTGAGGAACAAACAATGCCTAACTGAAGTTTAAAAAGACAAGGTATACTTGTGCTCCATGGATGTCTTTTCCTATGTATGCCTAAAGAGTAACTTTAGAAACTTCAGACATACTTTCTGGAGAAGGTAATGTGCTTGTTATTTGATCCAAATAGGAATTGTTTTCCAAGTACTCAAATTAGAATCTTTAAAATGAAGAAGTCTTCAAAATTAGGAAAAACAAATCCTACATTTCAGATTATACTACTTTATTTACATCAGTAAATATTCTCTCAAATAAAGGATTTTAGTAATGCCTGCTGATTTCTATTTTGGAGTAAATACTTTGTATGGAAAATTCTGCTTTGAAATATAAGGAGTGTATATGTTATGTCAAATAAGAGATCTTTTAGTTTATCTTGGAATGCCTACATACTTAACAGGCAATTGTGGTTTTGCTGATGCTTCATTTGTTTTTACAGTTAACTGAAAGATCAGCTATGTTTTTCTTATAGGTTTTAATCCAAGAACTGATATACTGATCAAAACCAGTATTTATACACTTCTCCATGTTCTTCATTTTCTGTTTCTTGCATTGCATTGTTGCTTTGTCACAGTTGCTTAGAAAGTAACTTAGAGATGGTTGCTGCCTAAACAGTTGGAGTCAACATCACCAAAAAAGGCTTCTGCAATACAAGTCTGATGATGTCCTTATGTGTCTAGTACACATTTAATGGGTTTTCCCCTGTGTAAGTAAAAAGAAGTAATAAAGTTGTTATGAGCAGGACTGCAAAGCAACGGGAACACATCATTTTGTAGTCATTGACATTTAAAATTCCTCAGAAAAGGGCAGAGGTTTAAAGTATGTAATGAGACACAGTATACATAGGAAAGCATTTTGCTTTCCTTGCTACTGAAAAATGAATTTTGAATCTTTAGTTTAGCTACATGTGACTTATCAAAAAAGGTACAGTTGTTTTTTCCAGATGCAAGGTCAAATTATTCTATTGTATTTTTTGAAGTATGTCTGTGATGAATCACTTGAACTTGGGAGGGAAGACTTGAGGATTAATTTTCATCTCTAGCCTCTACATCTAGTTTACATCTAGTTCTATTCCTCCTTTTGTCTATTTTTATTTCCATTTTCCAATTTAAAAAAAAAAGCTTCACAGACTCTATTTGCTACCTGAAATCATTTACCAAGATTTACCAAAGCTAAATAAACTGCTTTTCGAGCTCCACAGCCAACACAGGAAAGCATCACAAAAGGGAGTTATTTTGTAATTGTGTTGAAGTCTACTAAATGAACTGGAAGTATACTTCTCAAGAGGTAACAGCATTCTACAACAGTAGTGCTTTCATAAAAGCAGCAGCAAGACAATGAAAAAGGAAAAAGTTATGTCAATATGGATGTCTTTATGTACTTAAATAGAGCTATTTGCTTTCACTCTCACCCTTTCCCAGCTCTGACAACATGAAATACTTTTCCTGTAAACAACATTGAGAATAGTGTTAAAGAGATTTTGCTAAAAGCTCTCTAAAACAGGACTTGCTTTAGGAACATTATTTCTAGAAGATACGTTTTGGCCTTGCTGCTGGCAATCATTGTGGTATGATAGGAAAGCTCTTCTATCACACACATTGAAAATAAAAAAAAATTTTTAAACTGTTTTTAAACAGAAAAATACGCAACTGCTTTTTTAAAAAGTATCTAAATTTATTCTTTGTCTGGTAAATATGCATACAAGATTATGGCACCAGAAATTCTTTCACTATTTGCCTCCATCACAGGGATTACTTTAATTTTCTTCACATTTATTTGGAATTTCAGGGCTTTTGATGTGTTTTCAATGACCCCAATGAAGATTATTTTCCCATTACTTCCCCAGTTAGTTTTGCAATTCTGGTCACTGTGTCACACTTCTAAATGCAACAAAAAGCATGACAAATGACAACAATTTTTTAAAAAAAAATTAAGCCTACAAGTGTTTTGAGATTTCTGGTGTTGTCTCCAGTGAAGGAAAGATTGAAGGCCACAAAACGATTCTTATTTGCATTTAATGGCGCTTAAGAAATGAAATTTTGTACACAGATTTTCCTGGTTTTTGCTGCAACTCAAAAACTGACTAGCTGCCAGATCCTGTCTGCAAAGTTTAACTTCAGTGTGTGTGAAAGTAAAACTTTGTAGTTCTGTCTTTTCTTATGAGACTGTACACTGATGATAAAGGAGGAATTGAATGTAATTTAGAGCATCCAAGTCTTACGGTAACAATACAGAGCAAACAAACATGATTTAGAGTAACAATTTAAATGGCAATACAAAGAGCATGGGATGTATCCATTTTGTCAGATGCTCAAATAAACTTCTCTTGATGTCCATTACACCCAGAAGCATGAAAACCAATCTAAAGTAGCTGGAACTCTGTTTAATCACCTAGGTTAAGAGTAGTACTGTTGACCCATTATAGTACAAGTTTGAATTGATGACTTAAGAGGAGTTCTTAGATGTTATTTCCAAATAAGTAGTATGCCAAATAAATACTCCTATTTATCAAATGTTTCAACCTTGCAAGAAAAGAAATTTTATTTTTAAATGTAATCTGTTTGTAAAAGCTGTGTAAAGTGTTAGTCTACAAATGATTGCTGTCTATTGATATTTCACTCTGGTTGAATTTTCTTCTTTGGTTTTTTTGGTTTGTTGTTGTTGTTGTAGTTTTAATTAAACAGACAGAATTCAATTTACTGTTGGCTGTTGTTTACCTCAAAGATGCTGCTCACCCCACTCCCCCCGCTATCTTCTTTGACTGTGCAGTCAAATTTGAGTATGATAAAATAAAAGCATAGAGTTTTTCAAGGTAATTAAGTATTTTTTCAAGTTTATTGAAAGTGTTTTGTGAGATAATAGCCTCATTAGAGGAAAACTCTGCCGTGGTACATTCTGTTGGCATGTGGATAATATCTACTGGGTCAGAATACACAATTGAAGCTACCTAGTACTGATGTGTGTTATATTTGGCTCAGGAAATTTTTATAAAGCACATGGATAGAGCAAGAGTAACAAGATTACTTGATGTGGGTGCTTGACCAAACATACATATCTGTACAAAATTAGGCCTCATCACTCCTTCTGGTTACAGTACAAATTGTTAATTAAGCTTTCACTGATTCTTTGCTGCTTTTAAAGGATTTTTTGACACAATTGAAAGCAATAGCAAATACACACAGGTCCTGTACCCTAGTCTCTTTTTATTCCCTCTGTACTTTGCTACTAACTTTACTTTCATCTTTGTTGCTGATTTAAGTGATGAGCACAAACTTGGCTGTGAGTTTGCCCTTTCTCAGCACTCTCCCAGATGAAACTGTTGCCTCCCAACACAAATCCTGAATTTGTTTCAGAATATTATTGCTGTGTTCATAAATATGTCCTATATGTTCAAGTACCATGTGTGACCTGCTTCATAATCAGAAATAGTGAGGACCAGTCCCTCATGTCTTGTGTCTTTTTGTAACATCTAAGAATTCCTGTGTTGGGATGCTCTGAGATATCACAAGTCAACTTTGGTAGGTGTTAAATTAGTATTTAGACTGTGTAGAAACTCTGCTCTGTGGTACTTCCTGAATGACTGCGTATGTACCTAGACATAAGTGAATCACTGTACTGATAGTGATTTTTTTTTTCCTCCATGGATTTTAGCAAAACAGCCAGAGAAGGTACATTTTAATACCTTCCTACACAGAAGATATGCGGAGTTGGATAACTTCTAACAATCATTTACCATTGGTATTAAAAATTATTAAATACAGTAAATAAAATTTTTGGTGATTGATGCTGGAACTGTCTAACCTGATACTTTACAAAGACTGTGTTTGTGCAGTCAGAAGTCTTCATTCAGTTCCTTTGTGGGCCAGGGTTTTTTTTTAGTTGACTTGTATTTGTTTTTGAATATCAATACTATGTATTTGAGTACTGGATATACACTGAAGATTTGTATTTTGAGTGGCTGAAAAAGATATCAAAAAGAAAATCCTAAAGGAGTTAACATCAATGTTCCCCACTGAGGAGAAATTTCTCTGTACACCTTTTCATTCTGGAGGGGAAGATGGCTCTGAAGAAATGTCTCAGATGATAAAAAAATCATTAGGAGATATTTTGGGACAGATCAATACAATTGATAATAATGAGTTTTCTGTCATCAGGTCCGGATGTTATTCATATTCAGAAGGCAAAAAGTTTTACCTGTCTGGTAAAAGAAGCAAGATAGCACCAGACATGGCTTCATCTTAATTTTCAGCCCAAATAACTTCTGATATATTTAGGTATTGCTAACTGCATGGTTTTAGCTTTACTACTACAATATATCGCCACTGTCCATTCTTCCAAGAGCTTGAGTACAGAGTAGAATTGTGATGAGAAACACACATAAATCTTCAAATATTATGCAGTTCCTATTAATTTTTATATTCATACAGGAAGAATTTTGTCATTGTCAGAGAATACTCCCAGGCAGATTATCCCTGTCTTCATCTTTTGAATAAACAAAAGAGCAATAATGTCAGTTTAAGCCAAAATGTAACCTTTGTTGTGTTTAGAAATGATTATAAAGGGATTGTAAAGGAAGAGTCACTTATGAATAAGTAAATGTAGAGTAAGCAAACAGAAACTATCAGATGTTTGCAATCAGTTGGGGAAGAATGTTTTAACGTGTAGCCATTGAACAGAATCATTTCCGATAAACTTAGAATTTATAAAGGTATTGTGGACATCTCCATAGCCCATTGTAATGCAATGTGAAAAAGAGTTTTTCTTAAAGAACAAAGGCAATGTCTTAAAACCACGTATTTTCTGTAACTGTCTCTCAAGTGCTGTGATTTCCTGGACTTTCCGATAATATTGTAAATCTAAGTGAAAGAGTTTTTCTCTGGAGGACAGTAGAGAGTTTAATATACAATTGAGAATACAATTGCATTCTCAATTGTATATTAACAGAGCAGTCTTGGAAATGAACAGCAGATTCACATGTTATTTTCTGTCCAGCACCTTCTAGCAGGTCTGGATGTATTGCTTTTGCAAGCACAAGAGCTTGTGGTATAAAAATATTGTATCAAGAATAAAAATATAGATTTCATTAAGTGTCTTCATTTGCCAGTCTTCAAATTTCTAATGCAAAACAGAAATATATTTCTTACAAGCACAGTAGATTTTATCTTTGCTAGAAATTTCAAATAATTTACCATTTGTAGTTGTTGATGAAAAGGCTATATCAGGGAATTAAGAAAAAATAATCTGTAACTATCAGTGCACAATCTGGGGTTTTTTTTTTCAGTTATAATGACATCTTTTGTGCCCTACATGCAAATCTAAGTTAAAACATACTTTTTTTTTATATAGCCGTGTAGAGCAACTTCATGATGTAAAACAGTTCACTTCCTCTGTACAAGCTGATAAAATATTTTATATTTCAAATGAGGAATTATCCCCTTTTATAAAAGCAATAAGATTTCTCTAAGAAGATGATTTGAAATTGTATAACACATGGCATTCTTGTTATCCACAGAGGGATTTTATAATCATAGTAATTTCCTTAAATATGATTGACTTCCTTGGGTAGGCAGATATAAAGCAAGATGTTGCTAAGTCTTGGTCTGAGTGAATATGTAGTTTTAATTGTGATGTTTTAACTTCTTATGTCAACTGATTTTTGTCTTGCCTGACTTCATTTTTTTAGTAATAGTAAAGTATTGGAGTTCTGGGATAGATCACGTAAGATAACTCAACATATACTGTAGTCTGTAGCCATCATGTCCTTGTTTGATATTAGATTTTTTGTATTTGAAATTTTTAAAAATTCTATAATTTGATGTTTTGTTCAAAATGTTGGTCACCAAGTTACTTGCTAATGACCTTCAGAATTCAATGCCAGACTTTTACAGTAATTAGCTATAATGAGGACTGAATGGAAAAGTATTACCTGCATACAATGTAATGTGCACATCTCTTCTGAATAAGAAAATAATTTAGCTGTCACTGAATGAAAGAACTAAAATGCTAGTGAACAAAAACTACCTGTGATAGATTATAGCAAAAGTTCTGTAAATTTGACAGCCACCTTCTCTTCATTTCTCTCCTTGAAGTGTCATATTATACGTGGATTGCTTTGTAAACCTTTATTACTTGCAAGGAATGACAACTGTAAGGGAAACCTTCCACTTTCACCTGAAGAAAAGCCCTTTGACACCTGGAAGGATCAAATTATCAGAATAAGAGAGGATGCAGTGTTAAGTAATTTTATAATTCTTTGAAACTATCATTTTATAAATTAGAGTAGGAAAATTTATTAAATCCCCAAGATGTCCCTGTGTGTTTATTTTGTCCTTCTTAGTGAGAAAGCCCTTTATAAGGAGATTAAATGCACATGGTTCTTATTTTTCATAAAGACGGGATTTTTATTAAACCATAAGGAGACAAAGAAACGTGATTCTCCTAGCCTTTCCATGAGAACAAGATGGCTCTCAGCATTCCTTGCACATTAATATTTTCCTTTCTTCTACCTGAGCTGGTGCTACAGAGCTCATGGTACTTGTTTAAAGACTGGCCCATACAAACACAGGCGGGTAAAGTTCATACCTAGCCTAGTTAGAAACACTTTCTCAAATGCACAATTAAAGAAAAAGAGGGATCTAGGGGAATTAATCAACTCTGGCTTGTGCTTCAGAAAGAGAAACCTCACAGCCAGAAGACTACAATGATTTCTGTTCTGATATTCATGGCAGTACATTATGTATCTGGTGTACTTGCAGTCTTTCAAGGAAAACATAAATCATGTTGAAGAGCAGCTGCTACAGGGGAAAAGTGTATTGGACTGTAGAGGGCAAAATTTATTTCACAGTTAAGTTAGTTAAAGCAAATTGTTCACTATCGCTTTTTTATCCACTACTCAAGGCCCGTCTTCTCAAAGGGGTTGGACAATAAAAACTGTACTAGTAAGAACAGATTAGTTACCTGTTGCAAGTTTGATCTTTTAAAATGTCTTTGTGGTAATAAACTCTATTGAAAAACACAGAATGACATTCAAAGGACAAAACAGGGTTTTACACACTGAAACTATGAAAGTTCATTTCACAAAGAATAGTAAGTAAGGAAACAAATGATCTCAGCACCATTAATGATTCTCAGTCTTTAATTGTTAAGTGAAAACAATGGCTGTACAGACTGCTCTTTTCTCTCCTTCTGTGTGGGCTTTTAATTCTGGTGGGAGTAACATGATTTTATTTTTTTTCTTATTTGAATAATATTTTTTGAATTTTTAAGGGAGGAAAATAAATATAATTGAAAGATAGAAAACAGGGTTTTAAAAAAATTACTGTAAATGAGATTCAACAGTACACATTAAACAAAATATTTTATATAGCATATTATATTAATATTAATATCTTCTAATGGAAATATGCTTATATTTATATAATATTAATGATCATGTCATTAATATTTATATAATCTTGTGCTGTCAGGGACTGCCTTTCAGCTCTACTTAAAAATGTGCAAAGCCGTTAATTGTGACCATGTCACAGTTATTATGCCAATGCGCATTGCAGGGTATGCAATAGTTAACTAGGCCATGTAAATTTCATCACTGGTTTCCACGAATTACACTGCAGGGATCCAGCTCTTTTCAGCTGATGACACTAGTTTACAATTCAAATTGAAATATGCTAGATAACACAAAAATTTCAACAAAGCAAGATTGGGCAAGATTAAATACAATGTGATGGAAGGGCAGAAAGTAATTATAAAATTTTCACCTAATCATGAGAGTTTGATTTTTCCCTGTATTTCTGATTTTTTTCGGAAAGCTTTTCTGCATAGACTCCAAAGGTTTCTCATTTTTTTCTCTGAACAACAGGATTGCCTAAACTGTCTTTCATCTTTCAGGAAGATACTCCAACAGCATCTCTTTGCTGTTGGTTAATCATTGGTCTGCTTCTTGTTCACAAAGACAAAATATGCATGCCTCAATGCATTAAAGTGTGAAGCCTTGGTGTACTTCTGATGTTCATACTATAATAATACCCACCTAGACCAATACAACACACACAAAAAATGAGCGTAATATTCCATGAGGATACCATATGCAGATCGTAAAAGTAGTTTTCACTTGCCTTTGCTGGCAGGTTGTTTAATTTCAGTTTTCAGTTTGTATATAATGGCACAAGAATTTAAAGATATTGAAATGGTCTTTTCACTGTACTGTTTATGTTTAGCACTATCACCTTTTTCATGCCCACACCCATTGTGAATTTTCTTGCATGTGAATGAATATACTTTATGTAAAGTGGTGTCATGGTTTAGGCATGATGGGTGTCCTCCAATTCATTATTCCTATTAAAACCATGCCACCACTTGCTCCCCCTTCTCTCCAACTGGAAGGACAAAAGGCAAGGATCATAGGCTGAGATAAGAACTGTTTGCTGGAAACAGCAATAGGATAAGAAAAGGAACAGTAAAAGCAACATTAACAAGAGAAGGTATAGCACAAAGAAATTACTTGCATGGAAAGTCTGCAACCATAAAAAATTACCAATCAGTTCTTCCCAAACATGTATTTTTCCACTGAAAGGAATGCCCTTTTCCTCAGAAGCCAGTCCCTTCTCCCCCACCCCTGGCAATGGCCTGCTGGGGTATAGAAAAACATCAGGGTCCTTGACACACCACTTCAATAATATCTCCTTCCAGCTGCTGCAAAAAATTAACCTTGTGCTGGCCAAAACCAGAACAAGAGGAAAGAGTAGATGTACTGATGACTGTTTGTGAAGAAGAACATGCATAGTACAAGCACCAGTGGTGCAAATTTCATGATGAAACCTCGCCAGTTCTTCTGAACTCCA
The DNA here is from genome assembly GCF_047830755.1 of Zonotrichia albicollis. Classification (NCBI taxonomy): domain Eukaryota; kingdom Metazoa; phylum Chordata; class Aves; order Passeriformes; family Passerellidae; genus Zonotrichia; species Zonotrichia albicollis. The sequence goes on from NC_133820.1 coordinate 58,540,426, forward strand.
ATTTGAAAAGATTTTATTGAATGTTAAGCTTTTTGCTGAAAATATAAATGCTAATAATTACATAATGGTTAATGGAATAACCACTGGTTATGAGTATTAACCAACTAAGTAGTTCTGAATTTAAATTATTTTCTAATTGCATATTATTATCAGTTGCTTTATGACAACATGACAAAGTACTTGAGTGACACAGTCCAGAGCTATGTGTAAAGGGGAGTTTTATTTAAACGAAAATAACAGCCATTTTTTAACAAAAACAATGAAAATATGTTTTTACAGTTGAAATATACTGAGATTACTTATTTTAATTGAATTTTTTCAATACTGTCTACAGTATTTCCTACAGATGTGTCATTTCTGAAAATAGTAAAAATATCATGCTTTTATTCAGGCTTGCTTTCCTAAGCAGGCTAAAGGATAAGCTTTCAAATTACTTTTTAAAAACATAGGTGTCTTAAGTGAATATTTCAGAGCTGTCAGAATAGGTTTTGAACTTGATGCCCAAACTAACCTCAGTCCAACAGTAACATTTGTGATAGACAGTATTTCAACCTCTTTCATAATTAATATTAATATAAAAATCTCTTGAACTTCAGAATCACTCAAATGACTGAGACCAGTTTCTAAGTTTTATATCAAAGAAAGTGCATTATAGCCAGGGAAATGTTCTATCATTACTATGTGTTTTTAGGGGGCACTTAAAAGTGTGAAGATCATACAGGTTTTTCATGGGCATCTCATATGTATTATTGCAGGCGTGAATTTCATGCCTTACATGCAACACATACCATGTCTGAACACATGGGAAATCTCATGAGGTCAAAAATCTGCAGTGTTACTGGTTGTTTACAAGTTTGACCTATCATTTAAAATCAGTGAAAAATCTTTTGGCAGCTAATTAGCATTCAGTATCTGGTTTAAATCAGCGAATAGCCAAGAAGTAATTGGATTTAAATGGATCCCTGTAAAATAGATGTTGATAATTAGAAAATACTTCTAAATAACAAACTATCGTGATAGAACTCAATCCCATGAATTATGGCCAAATCTACAAAAATCCATAGGGAATGTGCTGATTGTGTTGGTCGTTGAATAGAAACATCAAGAAATTCCACTTCCAATTAAGTAGTTTATTTGTAGAAGCTTTTTTATTGTGGTAAGGCTGACCTGATGCAAATAAGACATTTTCATGGCCCATTTGAAAGTTGTAAGAATTTTCATTCTGAAACTCAATTGCCATTTTATCTGCACTATGGCTTGCCAGTATTTCTTACTCTCAGTCATTGTGTGCTGCTTCCTTGTAAAATAGTTAACAGAGAAAAGATAATATTTACCAAAGTCATTGTGCATTCTGCAGGTTTCTTGCTTCTCCCTGCACAACTGACTTGTGTACATCCAGGTCATAAGTCACCATTTTCTTCTTGCTGCCTGTTTAGAGTGCTCCTACACAACCAGTTTCATGGTTATTCCACTTACAAATCACATATCTCATCATAGAACTAAATACCTGTTGTTCTTGTTCTATGAATCTATCTTGGATCTTGGCTGACTTCACAACACAACTATCAGGTCTGCCTATCTAAGGCTTTCCTTTCACCCCACTTTTCTAAAACATCCCAGACTTAGAAAAAAATTTCTTTCTGACTTCTCCAGACAGGTCGGAGATTATTTTCCGATGTGCATTTAGCTCGTGAACATACAAGTCAGTAATATGGAAAGTTGATTCTCCCAAAAGAAACAGTCCAACAGGATCAGTTCTGAAAGAATTTCCACTGTAATTATGTAATAGTAGGACACTAAATCTCTTAAAAATCATGAAAAATTATGTAAGGGAGAAAAACTTAATCCTTCTCAAAGCGTTCAGTTGTCTAGGCAAGCACTGCCTATTTACTATAACCAAAGCAATTTTTGGCAGTATTAATAATGCTCAGAAACAACAGAACTGTTTTCTGTCAGGAAAATCTAATCCATGCAGGGAACAATGCTGTGCTGGGAGATGTCCCCTGTGGAATTTCTGAAGGGCTGAAAACAATCACAAAACTCATAGGCTTTTTGCTGAAATACATAATGGATTTTGACCTCACCTCATTAAACAGCAGTACATAATACATTATGTATAAAAACTAAACTCACTAAGTAAACATTTTACAACAGAGTGAAAATGGAACAGAGAAGAACAGGAATCAGAAAAATCCTATCTTGTTGTGAAATTACATGCTTTGGAAATCATTCTGGTAGAAATGTCTACAACATATAGGCATACATGTATGAGAAAGTCTTCACAGGCTCTCTTTCTTTCTCTTTTGATGGAGAGAAGTTAAACAGTCCATTCAATATCTAAAATTCACATCTAACATGAGTCAGATAACTAATTCCCAGCAGGGAGACCTATCTCCATTGACCATAAAGGGAGTCCAGGTTGACTGGCTCAGATATTCAGGACTAAATTGTTCATATCTAACATTGTGAGATGAATTCCAACCTCAGAGACCACTGTAATGACGCTGCATAAGACCGTGAAAATGTTACAGTTAATTAACTCTTTAGCATATCATCTCTAGTGCAGAATTTACCTTGCAGGCGTAGGAACAGCAGCACAATGAGCAGGCAAAGCAGTCTGCCTAGTGAAGGGGGTGTAGAAGAGATGCAAACAATTCACGTGTGAGTACTCACCACACAGAAACCAGCAGCACCCCAACCACTCACCCGTGTCCAGCAGGACCGGGAGGGATCCCTTCTCCCCTTTTCTTCTTCCCCACCACCCCCTGCACATGGCAGGAAGCTGTACAGGATAACCTCAGAGTCCTAGTCATGCCTATCCCGCCTACTGCAAATGTTAACCATGTCCCAGCCAAAACAAGGACATAGGTGTACTCCTCATGGGCAAGAACTGCACAGCTTATTTCTCAAAGTTTGTCTCTGGTTGCTACCACATAAGAGTTACTGCATCCTATTCTGTAAGTTATGTGTTGAGAAGAAATTTGTGTGGAAGTAAGGGTGAAGTGTTGTCTAATCATCTTATGGAACCCGTTGTATGTATAAATGCCCCAATATCTTATGGCAGCACATGGTAACAGAGATTTCAGATAAGGGGCAACCTCTGTATGATTTACTATACAATAATTAGGTAGAAAACAGAAAACACATAGTATTAACTTACATTTAAACAGCATTCTATAATGAGTACTGTGTGCTTGAGTAATACACAGAACTAAAATACACAATCTGATATTTTTAAACATAGTTCATCTGTTAAATATTAAGAAACATCTTGTAAATCTTGTAAATGTTTTGCACTAAGATTAGCCAATTTATTTCAGAACCTATATTTCCTCAGTAATAAATTGCTATACTGTTTTCAGCAATGAAAATATTTATATACACAGTCTATGAGCAACTGACACTGATAGCAGAAAAAAAATATTTTATCATAATGTCTGTAAGCAAAATTACATTGCCAGTTATTTAGTCTCATTTTTGAATATAAATAAACAAGAAATTAATTTCTTTTGGTGGAAGTGCAGAAATAAGATGACTACTGCATATATGCTAGGGGCTAATGCATAGGCTTCTGTTCAATTGTAAACTTATATGGCATTCTCTGTCTTGCTAGGAAGCTAAAGGAACAAAAGATGATATTTTCTAAAGATAAGGGTTAGAACTGAGAGCCACAAGCACGTTACAGACACAGGGTGGCTCTGCAGGAAACTTCAACAGAGGCAGGGGTGTCTTTTGATCATGATTTGAAAGCTGTGTGAGCAGAGCATGGTGATCTCATTGATAGGAGGAAATTCAAAATTGAGAGTAGACCTTGTGTGAAACCTTTCTGAAGGCACTCTCATTTGTGAGCATTATGTTATAGGAAAGTGGAGCAGTTTTTGGATGTAAGATGCCTGTGGACATACCTGGCTCATGGGAAGGGCTTGACTTTGCAATACCTATTTTGTTTCTGACATCCATGATAGGGTTAGAGTTTTTTTGCTTTTTTTGCTCAGTGTAAATGAGACACATATTGCCTACTGTTGTTCCTGATAAGCAGCTTCAGCTGCTGAGTTTTCATTCTTTTGGCCAAAATTGTAAGCTTTAATGAATGGTTCAAATTGTTGCTGGTCTCTGTGCTGTAAATGTGGAAGTTAGTGAATATTCTCATCTTTTAAGGAAATGCAACCTTGTAAGATTCCTTTAAATTCAAACAATGCTTCTTTAAGAACTATAGTATAAAGTGAAACAATGCTTCTTTAAGAATTATAGTATAAAGTCAAGTTGTTTAAACCCAGTAGGCAGTGTTTTTAATGTTGATATATCTTTAAATATGAATATCTGATTAATTGAGAAATCATTATTTTCTGTACATCATAAAGAATAATTTCATTTCTTTACATACATACTCTGAAGTCTAATATGTATTAGATATGATTCCAACTGATACATGCTTGTGAGCTGTAGATTATGATATGATGCCATGAAATATTTTATGATGGGAGAATTTGAATATTATGACAAATGGGAGGAAAGTTTTGCCATTCTTTATAGGATGAAATAAATTTAGGACTCTGGAAAACAGCAGTTAATGCAGTTCTTATATTAAAACATCACGTTGAGTGTATCAAAAACTAAGATGTAAGTTGTAAAGAGCAGAATAACAATGCTTTCCAGGTAAAACTTCATAAAGTTTATAGTTCGTAGCTATTACAATTATATCTTTATATTTTCCTTGGAGTTTTATATAAATATTGTCGCTTAAATTAAGCATCTAAGAAGTTCCCTTTCTTTTTTTTTTTTTTTCCTTTACGTAGCAGATGGTACGTGAACAGTACATGACAACGACGCCAGGCACAAGCCTAGAGAGGCCGAAGAATGAATATGTCTACAAAATTGGAATTTATGGCTGGAGAAAGCGTTGTCTCTACCTGTTTGTTCTCCTCCTGCTTATCATCCTAGTTGTGAATTTTTCTTTGACAATTTGGATTCTTAAAGTGATGTGGTTTTCCCCAGTAAGTGTCCTCTTTAATTTTCCATTCTTGACTTCTCTTCCCTGCCTCACCCTTCACTTATTTTGTATGTAAACCAGCTTCTCTGTAGGTAATGGATGGTTCTTTTTTCTTTCTTCTCAATTGTGATTTGTACTTTGGCTGAAAGTATGTTAGAAAAATCTATCTATATATTTCCTCATATATAATTTCTGTATTAGTAATAATTTTTGAAATACTGAGGTTGTTGATGCTTTAGATTGCAGTGAATTCTAACCATTCTATGAGAATGTATTTTGCTGTTATCTCATAATCTCTGTTTAGTTAATAGTTTATAAATGTGTTTGCTGTAATTTTATCTCATACAGAATTCCTTAGTTAAAATATTGCTGACAGCTGCTGTGGTTTTTAGCTTATTTCTCCTATTTATCAGCATCTAAAATTTAACAATTTATTTGCCCAATTAATTACAGCTTGGAGGCAATTATCAGTACTTCATGCTTGAGGCCCAGCAGCTACATAATTCAGAAATAAATTTAATAACTTTCCACTGTCATATATATATTTTAATATTTATAATGGAATTTTGCATGTAGTAGATTAAAGGGTATGTTTCAGAAGTCTGCAAGATACGACTTTAGTCAGGATGTATTAAAATGCATCAGTGAATATTGAAGCTAAGCTAATTTGCTCCTAACATGCAGTTGTGATACACAGATGATTTGAATAGACTTGTTACAAGAAAAACCATAATAATAAATTTCTACAGCTCTGGCCGTGCTACTGAAGAAAGTTTCTGTTATCTATTGTTACTGCACCTCTGTCACTAAGGAAAGACCGCTTTATCTTAACATAAATATTTTTATGCTCACTAAAAAGAAAGTATTTTAGTTTTCAGTCCTGCTTACTAATACGGTTTTTAGTGCTTGAATTCCTGTGAAGGGTCTTCCCCTACATGAATTCTTTACAGCACTGTTACTGCCATACAGATTAGAGTGCAAAACATCTTAGATCACAGATAATTTTTCTCTTACGCAGCTCACATGGAAGACATGCTTTTAGTGCCTGCCTGTCATAAATCACAGAGAACATGAAAAACTTTTGTTTTCTGTGTGGCTCGGGGTTCTATTTTTACAGAGTTTTAAAAAATACTTTTTGTTGATTTGATTTCTACATATGAGCTTGGGTATTTCTTCTCTGATACCAGTGAGGATTTAAAAAAAATAGAAAGTCTACTTATAGGAATGCCCATCTCCTTGTAGTTCCTGTGTGGAAGATACCAAATGCCTTGGTCTGCTGAGGGACAGTGTCCTTATGCTTTTGCAACAAGAGCAGTGGAGTAACAGCTCTAGCAGTGCAGGTTTACATCCTTCCACAGAGTGAAAGGGCTGTGAATGCCACAATTACAAGGAATTTCCTAATTCTGTGTTAAAGAATCTGTATGCCTGACGTGCCCAATTGGATAGTGACTTAACTGTAATGCCTTCATTAATTTGGGATAATTTTAGGGAAATACTGAAATTCAGATAAATATCAACTGTAAATAAATTCGTGCAAAGTGCACAGGTATGTCACAATCCTCAGCAAAAGTGAATGTGATGTTGTTAAAAAGAGAGAACTTATTTTACTGGGTGTTGTATTAATAGACTACATCTCTCAAGACAAGAAGTACCTCTGAGGATACCAGAAATCTCACCCAGAGAATCACAGAGATGCACTGCTAGCCACTGAGTCTAAGAAGGCTGTTTAGTGCACGTTCAAAGTCTGGAAGCATGTAATTGAAGCATCACAGTTCTTTCCTGTGTCGAAGGAAACACCAATTATGAAGAATTAGTGTAATAGTTATAAGAAATTACCAATACTATCATAAAACCCTTTTCATGATGGAATTAAGCATTTATTTCTCCAAGTATTTTGTTGCTGTTTGAAAAGAGAAGTATCAGTATAGTGTCAGAATTAGATTTTTATGATTCGTGAGTTCCAAGCTTGACAAGTATTTGCTGTTTAGGAAATGATTTGATTGATGTATCTTACCCAATTAAGAATTCCCATGACTGGGAAGAGTTTAAAAATAATTGTGAAATATTATCGTATATGCAATCATCAGTTATTTAGCAAATATTAATCTGTCAACTGTGATAACACATTTATTAAATGTATTCTAGGTATACTGTGTAGTATACCTAGAATACATTTAGAGATTATAGGAATATGTTTAATATTCATAATAGATATTGTATTTATTCAAGAAACAATTTGTATTGTCACTAAGGCTGATAAACGTACTTAGAAAAAATGTCGCCAACATTTTAAAATATATTTTTATAGTAGAGTCCTGAAGAGAGTGTATGCTGAAGGAAAAATTCAAGCATAATATGACTGCAGTATATAATTTTATAAGGAAAACAGATTTTCAATAATAGAGGTGTTGGTGCTTTAGTGACTGATTGACGTGATTCTATAGCACAGCCCTTTCATAAGCCCACTCGGAGCTGACAAACTGGCTATTTAGACATCAAAGTTTCTTTAGTTGTATAAAAAGTGTTCTCTTTTTCTATAAAGCATCCTTGACTCTTTCATTAAGTAATAACTTGCAGTATACAAAAATCACATGGTATGTCTATTCAGAGATCCAGATTAAGATAATAATGAAATTATGAACAGAGCTTGAAGCAATGAATTAATCCATGCACACATGTCCTGCCTTAACCCACATAAAACCAGACAGTGTGATAAATACCAGCAAAGAAGCTAAGCTGATAAAGGAGAACATGAACCAGACACAGATATGCTGCAAGATGAATAGAGTTTGATCTCCTTTTACAAATTTGGAATGATGAAAGGCAGAAACTTTTCTAAGCTCTATTGTTTGAGAGGCCTTTGGCATCAAATGTAGATGACTAAATGGAACAGAATTTCATTGTTTCATTTCATTTCACTTCATTGCATTTTATAAAAGCTAGACTAAAAGAGAACAACCTGAACAGAGAATATATTCCTTTTCTCATGCTGCCCAATTAAAAAACATATGGACATCTCCAAATTGTGCGCATTGATTCAAAGGTATCAGCTGTGCCTCATTCTTTTTTTTTCCTTTTCTCTCTTGCAGTTCAGAGGGACAGTGTCTCAAGTTTTTTTTTGTGGGAATAAGCAAAGAAACCTGTGAATTCATTATATTCAGCTGTTTCAGAGAAGACATTCAAATAATTATGCCTTGAGTTTGGTGAATATGGTGAAATAGAGTAATTTTAAAAATACCATTATTTTTGCATGAAAATCAGTTTGAAAAAGGGTTGGGTTTTTTCCCCTGGACAATGTATCACATTTTTCATGTAATGGAAATTTCAGATTCTGTTTTTAACATAATGAGGCTTTCTGAGCACTAAAAGGGACTACTAGTTTTAAGAGTTTAGAAAATGAAGAATCTTAAGGGGTTTAAGGCTGCAAGGATGTCAGAAGTCCTGTAGACAATTCTGAAGGATCCATTAGGTCTGAAAGAGAGGACCTTCCATGTCTCTCTCTGATATCTGCTGTAAGACAACTGTGGCAGGATGGAAGCAGTGAAGATTTCTAGAGGGTGTCAGCAACAACTTCTGAAGAGGACAATTAAAGGTGGCACACAGCTGGATCTGCTACTCACAGGATCCCATGGGAGCCAGATCTGAAGGGTAAAGTTACCCAGAAAAGCTTGATCAAGTTTAAGGACTGTATCCTCCAAATGTAGGATGGATCAGTCCTGATAGTTAGATCAATTTCCTGGCTTAGCTGGGCAGGTTACTTGTGATGGAGCTTCAGTGAAAAAGTAGTATAGAAGAGTTGGAAGTAGATAAAGGCTACAAAGAAGAAATTTCTAAACAATGTCTGGGCCAGGAAATGTGTCAGGCTTTCTGTGTCACAAATGCCAAAGTTCAGCTTCAGTTAAGAATTACAAAGGGCAAATGGCAACAAGATGATGTGCATCCATTGGTGCAGAGAGAACTGATTCTCTTGCAGAGTCACCCTCTACAGCGTTTGAAAGATATTGGAGACTGGGGAGATCCTGGGTGGCTGGAGGAATGCAAGTTGTTGCACTGGTCTTTAGAAAAAGGGGACTATGGGTTTACCAAGAGTGAATGATGCCTAACCATTCTGATTGCCATTTTATGATAAAATGTCTGGAATTATAGATGATGGGAGGACACAAAATATCATTTACCTTGACTTCAGCAAGGCTTCTGACTTTTTCCCACAATATTCCTTACCCTAGTTAGGGTATTACAGCCATGAGGAGTGGACAAACAGATAAGTATAAAAAGTAAACTGCCTGGGTAGTTGGGTTCTGAAGGTAGATGCTAATGCGTTGTGGTCTGTATGGAGGACAGCAATAAGAATTGTAATTGTCTTGTCCTGGCTCTTCTCCTTTGCAAAAACTTAACCAATGACTTGGAGGAGATGACAGAATGCTTGCTCACTGAATTAGCAGGTTATATATCAGTGTGGGGGTACCATTCAAAACTTCCAAGGCTCAGGCTGGAGGTCACACTAGCTCCAGGCCAGGATTGTCATGCTAGGTCTCTTGAACTCAGGTGTGAAAAATGCACCTGATCAGGTGATTACCATTCCTGATGCTCTAGCAAATCTTTTTCAGATACCCCTCATTAATTCAGTTATTGTATTGTTTAGGTTTTGCCACATTTTCATAACACCAGGAACAGTTGTATGCCAAAGATTATTTCTGAAATTTTTGGCCTCTGATGGAGACACCCATGTTTTTCATGGATTTTAGTGGATACCCCTGCTATCATGGTCTCCTGGAATAAGAAAGGAAATTGCATTGTATTTCATTTTGATAAGGACAGATAGTAATGCGACTACAGTGTTTACCAGGATAACTAGTTGCCTTTCTTCAGTGTGGAGTTTTTTTTTCCTCTGACAAAAATTTTAAGCACAGTGTAAGAGAAGTAGACAGGTCTTTATTGCTTTAGATGCACTGCTAATCAAACATAGTTCAAATCTGTGCTCAATCTCAAGTTCTCCTGCCATCCATATCAAACCTTACTTGGGTTTAAGGCTAACAAGAAGAGTCAAGTCCTAATAGTAAGGCTTAGAATAACTCCCAGGTCACCTTATCATGACAGGGAGTGACTTGGTCTGTGGAGGGAAAAGGCAATCAGTGTCCAATATCCAGTCCAACAATGCATATCCTAAGCATGGTTCTTCCTAAGAACAGGATAAATGTTTGGCCTGCTCTTGTACCTGCACCTCAGGTGGACATAGAGACAAAGGAAATGAGAACTGGGAGGGTTTCTGCACATTTAAGATAGATTGCAGGCTTTTACTTTCTCCATTACGCACTTAAATTTCTGGCACTGGAATAAATAGGGAAATTGCAACAGTTGCACAAAAACATACAGGGTTTTCTAGATATTGGCAGGTGTTTTCTTCTTTTGGCCTACTTTTAGTTAGGGAGTACTCTATCCATGTAGCCATTCTCAGAAACTTTTATCACAGACATAGAACGCTTCTAAATTTCTGGGGTTCCCATTAAAAATTAATATAGGCAAAGCATTAAAAATTCTCTTTTTCCCCTTATTTTTAAAAGTTTTCTGTAAGGCAATAGTAATTTGTTGATAGTTCTTTTAATAAGACACGTTGAAAAGCAAGCTATATATAATCTTACTATATATATATATATCTTAGTTGGTGGTTAATGGTACTGCTCTAAATTTATAAATAGAATATGTACTTTGAAATAAAAAGTATGTATTTAATCAAATACTTGTGTAAACAACTATTCAAGCACTTGATAAACTCAGGCACTGAGGATGGAGGGAATTACTTAAGGAAATACAGAAATGTGAAACTAAGAATGTAATGAATTAAGAAAGCAAAATTTTAACTGAAAATCAGTTAACACTTTCTGACAGTGAGACTTAATAGACTGTGTAATAGCATACCTTATTAAATTGGAGATGCTCAACCATTTCGAGCACCTAAAACCAGAGCAGACAGCAATGAAAAGGTACAATAAAGAACACTTAGAGCAAGAGATCTCCTTCACCACAGACATACATTAATGTACTTGTACAGCCTTCCCATGCATTTTGTGATTAACAGTGGGTCCTCCATGGAATTAGTTGTCATTTTGAGAATGTTGCATTACCTTACTACTTAAATAGAATAAATTACTGAGCATTTCATAAATTTTCATCCAAATTTTCATGTCAGAATATGAACATGCCATAGTTTCTATTCTGAATAATCCTAAACAGCTGTATTTTGCAACCTTTCTAAATATTTTATGTAGAGAGTAATAATGGAGTAGAAAGATACTGAGATACTTACTGCAGAAAGCTGTTGCCAAAGACTTTTCAGTAGTGATACATATTTTCATTTGAATATTTTTTCTTAAAGCATTTGATTATTCTGAATTATATTACGAATCAAATAATGTGCATGTAAAAGGGTGTTGAGGAACATTTAATGTACATTTGGAATAATTTATAATATTAATAAAGAGTTATAAAAATCTGACTACAGACAGATTAGAGTGTACATGCAAGTTAAAAATTGGATTAAGAAAACCCTTTTGGAGAGCCTTTGCAAACCAAAGGAAAATATTTTATTCCATTTTTTAAACTAAGTTGCATAATTACAAATGTTAATATAATAAAATTAATTACCCAACTTATAAAAACCTAATTCATGAATAAAGACATGTAGCAGTGGGAGTAGAAGTCTATTTCTTCATAGTCAGTTTTTCTAACAAAGTAGATGTAATGCCAGATGTAATAGCATTTTTTAATATCTTTGCGGTACAGAACCAAAGGCAGAGTATGGTCCTTGCTGAACAAGGAAATTAAGCTAAAACTGAATCTGTTTTGAGAATATATTCTTTCCTCTTGAGTAACACCTGTTTTAATTAATAGTTTAAGTAAGGAAATCTGTTATTCTGTATATCAAGACAAAGATAAAAGAGGACCTGAAAATATCTTGAAAATATGCATCTTAAGTATGAATCCTATTTTATGAAAGAAATGTTGTAAAAATAAGCAAACATCAGTGGTTTGATAATTTGCATAATTCATAGCTGTTTTCTTACAAATCTGTTGAATTCAAAGTGGTCATCTACTTTTCTAAATCTCGAAATATTATCTACCCACTTTTCACTCTTGTCCATAAATGCTGTTTTGGTTTGTATCCAGCCCTAAGCCAGGTGAGACTAACTTTTATACCAGGAGTGCTTGCTGTTGCCAAGGGCTCTGATTTGACCAATGTCTTTGACTGAAATTACTCCACTGTCATCTAAGCAGATGAGTCAGATAACCTCTGTCTGAGCCCAGCAAATAGAGTCCTTGCAACTGAAAATGAGATGAGGCATCTCATGTTATTATACCAAGCACGTACTTAGCTCCAAAATTGATATTGTAAGTCAAACAGAGAGTTTCATCAGATTCATTACCAATCCTGTTTTGCTGATTGCTCTTTAACAATCTCTACCCACAGTCCTATTATCTCAATGAAACAGTACACTCTTGTTTGCAAAGCAAGTTCTCTAAATAGCAATTGCTGCAAGAAGTGCTGCAGTGCAAGCTGGATCCATAAAGCCATTAATTTAACTAGCTTTGGGGCACAACAAGTGGTGTCTTGGTCTGAACTTGCCAAGGTCTTTCCCTGATCTGGCCTGGAAGGAGGATGTAAGGATCCTACAAGAAAGAAAAGGATTTAACTGAGTGGAAAGTTAATATCTGAAGTTAATATCATTGCTGGTTTCATTCAGCCACTACAGTGTGTGTGGACTTACTTTTAGTATATGGAAAAGTTGAATATTGAGGGAGCAGATACTGCAAATCAAACATGTTTTTAACTCCTGAGACGGAAGCTACTTGATTTGAATTGAATATGTGTTCAAACTTATGTTGGAATCAACTTTGAGAATTTTTTTGGTTTAACTATGCTAGCATATGGGTCAGCCTCTTTCCAGTATTTGATCTCTCCCCAAAAGGAGAAAATACACATCTTCCCTTGCAGCTATTAGCTGATACACAGAGCAAAAGTTCAATTTCACTTCCTCAGAGGAGCCTGAGGACTGCATTTGAGTCTAATGCTGAGAAGATAGAGAAACAATGATGATATGATGAGATATGGTGTGACATACAATACTGGCTGACCAAATTCAGTGAGCCAGTGTGTATCAGTGAGCCAGTTTCAGTGTTGGTAGGAAAATAAAAACTGTTATTCATCAAATTTAGGTGGCTAGAAATACTCGTTTTTAAACTGAATTAATGTTCCCCATGCCTCATGCTCATTTCTAATGGCCACATGCCTACAGCAGCAGACCTACATTGTCATAATCCTAGGAGATAAATCACCTGATGCTCTTTTGCTTCCATATGCCATCAGCAGCATGAGACTCAGCTACCTGAGAGCAACTCACTGAGTGCCAGAGCTCTGGAGCTGCATCTGCTTGTTTTGCACTCCTAATAGTCTGGAGTCTGTTTAGAGTCTAAGAGAATAAGACATCCAAGATGGTCCTCCCATCCAGATGTTCCACAGCACAGTGCATCTTACCTAGAATTCTGCAGTGGTGGCTACTCATTTCAGCTGGGTTTGGAGTATCTATATAGATAATTCACTGAAAAGCTAGATGTCAAATGTCTTTTAGACCAGGACTTCTCAGTCAAGTAGTCTTGATGAGCTTTTATGAGGATTCGGAGATTGAATGTTTGTGGTAGAAGGCTTTGTCTCTTTTTCTCCAAGCACTTACCTGCTTGGGAGCATTTTCAAAGTATGAGAAAATATTTCTGCTATAGTTGAAGGCATCCTGTTGCTGCAGTTAGAATAAGTCAAGCAGTTCTGAAATGAAAACTGGTCACACCTGTGTGAATACTAATGCTAAGTTGCATCTTTGGTACACAAGAGTTTGGCAGCTGCCAGCGGTTTCCACGCTAGTCAGCTCCTTGCAGCAGTAAAACCTGATTGCTGTCTGCAAGATGCCATTTCATCCTTCCCTGCTGTACAGCTGCGTCCTGCCTCGCTGAGGGCTTTCAGTAATTACAAAATGTGAGTCTCAGCTATATCTGCATGTACAACATTGTGTTACAGCTCAGGGCCAGCAAACTCAAGCAGTGGCAGTCACCAACATCAGGATAACCAGAATTCAGACTTGCCATGCATTTCCTGTCTTTATGGAGCACTTTTTTTACCCCCCACCCTAAGCAATAGCTTGTTGTACAACTGCATCAAAGTCCACATCTAACTAATAGATATTGGGTCCTTTTCCTCAGATCAGTAGAAATATATTCAAATATTCAGTTATTTGAATAGGAACAGAATCAAATCCTTGAAACAGAAAGCATCACATTTGTTCACTACTGAGGAAGCCGCAATACTCAGTAAAAAGCAATTGGTAATGTAAGAAGCAGAGTGGTTGTTGAGAGAACATTATGTGTAAATATTATTCTCTGCCTTTTCATGGAGCTTAGCATTGGATCTCAATGCATTGGGGTGGTTGTTTATTCTAAATCCCTCTATTTTATATTCTATGTAACTTCAATTTGCTAGTTATAAAAGGGACATAATAGAATTCTCCTATCTCGCTGTACTGCATAACTCAGTACTTTTACAATCTTAAGGTTCTCAAATATTGTAGTACTAAGAACAAAATAATTGTTTGCAGTCACAAAGGTAATAGAAATGAGGATCATTATATAAAATCCACAGTTTTATTGTTTGCATGCATGCTGCAGAGTTTATGTTAGTCCTCACAGACAGTCATTTATGCACATAACCCAAATCTAAATTTCCTGGGTTTGCACTTCCCAAGTGGTCAATGAGAATGGATAATGAGGCTGTTAGGCAAATATGTGAGAATGTGAGCTTTGTGTCAATGCTTAAATTAAATATCTGATATAAGAAAATACAGCATACTGGAGAACATACTTATACAAAGTAATCCTGAGGGATATGACTGGATTTACTGAAAAAATAAGAACTTCTAGATAAGTTGAAAGTGCTGAGTTTTGTCATGTGACTTACTATTTTTGTCAGAGACATTTCTTTGTCTATATAGCATTTGCACAGTAATCATTGCTGGGAAACCTGAATCCATCAGAAAGAATGTGCTGAGTAAATTGCATCATTTTTGTCCACATAATTTTTTTATTCTTTTTCTACTAAAAATTTCTTCGTGCCAAAGGCAGCACAGAGATTGCCACCTAGGAGTTTAATTTTCTCCAGTCTGCTTCAGAGCAAGAATTAATCGCTAGTTCTTCCTCTGCCTTCTTAAATTTCAGATTTGTCAATGTCATTTTTTTGTACTTATTCTAAAATATGCTACTTATTTAGTTCTTTTTATTTTATTCCATAAAAATATAAAAACTCCGTTTAAACCTGATAGCTGACATAAACTACTTTCACCTGATGGGAAAAGGTATGAGCTCAGAGCAAATCATCAGACCCTAAATTTGGTTAATAAAAGAGGAGATACTTGTTAATGGTACTTCTTTAGAATATCCTGATATTTCACATCAGATTTTTCAAGTGTTTTCCTTAAAACCTAAATGTCTTTATAATGTTGGAGTATTGCAACTTAGAAGAAACTGTCCATAGTCTTTGCTAGAAAAACATATTTTTAAATCAGCCAGTGCTGGCTAGGAATTGTCATTATAAAAGCTCATCACAGGTATTTTAGTTTTGCCTTATGGGATGTATCACTATATACTGGGTACTTTTTAAAAGCTTGGCAGTGGTGTAGAGTTTGGAAACTGAATCTGTTTTCACTAAGAAAAGTCAGTACATTAAATATTTCAAAACAGTAAAATATTTAACCCTGAAAAACAGATTCCATAAATAGCTTTTCTAAAAGCCTCTTTCCTGAAGCAAATCTTGCTGAGGAAGAATTGTGGTTGTACTCTCCAGTAGAGTGAATGAACATTTCTTACCCTACGGAATTTAAGCAAAACTTGTTTCTCTCTTTGTCTCCTTTCAGGTCTGCTAAAAAATAGCTATGATTTTTTATTGAAGGCTGGTTTGATATGTTAGTTAGCATTACATATATACATATATAATCTGATTAGTCAGAACATATATTTGAAAGCAATTACCATCTCTTCAATTATAGCTTTTCTCAGTGGCAAGCATAATTCATTCAATGAACAATTTATTGATGTGTAATTAGTGGCCTCTTATCTCTCTGCTTACATCAAGAACTACCTGAAAACTGTTTAGAGTGAAAATAATTTTTTGGATTTATTGTTTTTTTATTTAGCTCTTCCATCGGTTCCTTGTAGCTTGCAGCTGTTGTCTTGAAATATTTTTATGTTGCCTAGCTGGAAGGCTAGTGTGTTTTATTTGGGTTTCTTGGGGTTTTTTGGCAAGTTTTCTGTCACTCTTTATGTCAGAGAAATACGCAAATCTTTTACAAATTACCTAAATACCTGTGAAATACCTTGCAGCTGAAGCCTGCAAACCCTCAGATGTACTTACTGAAGTAATTCCTCACTCATTTTTCACATTATCAATTCTATGATAATGATGAAAGGAAGTAAAAAGAAAGAACGGAGATATCAGCTGGAAAGAATAATTGGGCTGAAAGCAGGAGGAACTGAGGAAGTAAGGATGAAAAAACTGAGAAGCAGGTGATACAGAAAAAGGTATATGATAATGAGATACAGAGCCTTAACCTACAATTGAAGGAGAAAAAACTAAGCCAATGAATTAAAACTTAATTAAAAAGAAGTTATTGATGAAAATGAAAGCAAATAAAAATTCCTCTTTGTCGGTACTGTAGGCTTATATTATGGATAGAATGAACCCTGAGATGTTAATATAAGTTTTTTTATGTGAGTACTCATTTGTAAAAGTTTGTTGCTCATTACATTTTTAGAAGGCAAGTGCAAAAGCTGTTTCAGCACAGCCAATACAAATGCACTTTTTTTTAAATTTAATGACTATAAAACTATAAAACTGTATTTCCACTCCACACCCTCCCCCCACAAAAAAAAAAAAAAAAAAAAAAACAAAAAAAACCAAAAAAAACCAAAACAAAACAACAAACCAAGTTTAATAACTTCATGAAACCTGCAATTTCACACAGAAAATTACTCCTGGGAAAAAATAAGCTACTCTCAAAATTTTAAATGCATTACTATTTGTATATTTATCAGTAGACTTGAGGCAGGCAGTTCTGAAAATGTTTAATTCATGAAAAGAACACAAAATAGATACAGCAACAATAGTAAATTGTGCATAATTCTCACATCTTCTCCTCAGACTGGAATGGGACACCTGCGTGTTACAAAAGAAGGCCTTCGACTGGAAGGGGAATCTGAATTCTTATTCCCTCTTTATGCCAAAGAAATCCATTCAAGAGTGGTAAGTGGGTAATCTTGCAAAAATGCTAAATAAAATGAATGCACTTCTGAATAATTGAACTTTCCATGATTTCTGTCATGTAAGAAAAACAACAAACATATATATATATATGTATGTTCATGTATATCTGTATATACACATATTTCTGCACACTTTACAAGGTCAGGGTTATGATGCTTTGTCAGAATTAACATTTATCTCTTAGGCATGTAATAAGCAGCTCAAACAGGAGTTATAATTGTTATCATATGTAAGTAATGCTAAAACTTGAGGAGTGTATGAAAAGGTTTTCATTATTTTTACTGAGATTATTTTTTAATACTGACTTCCCTAGGAAGCTGCTTGTTCTGTTTATCCATCCACTACAGAATAGTTTCAATATCTCTAAAATTAGTGGATCCCAATGGAAAAGTTACGATTTCTCTAATATATAGCTTTTTTCACTTCAAGGACAAAGTCATGAGATGTCTGGCATGTTTATATATACATGTATATAAAATTTACAAGTCTAAATGGAAAGACTTAGTATTTTATCTAGTTCACCTAGACATACAAGTTTGTTGTTGTTATTACTAGTGAGGTAAACTAAGAATACCAAGATTGGTCAAATATTTATCAAAATTATTAACTTAAAAATGCCATGGAGAAAGGGAAAGGTGCGAAAGTTGTGGGTTTAGAAAAAGGAAGAGAGCATCTGATTTGGATTTAAACTATCCAGGGGGACTCTGAAACTTATTCCAGTGAATTTTTTGTAGGGAGATGGCTGTTTCTGGCTAATAAAATAGTTTCCAGAACTATTGTCCGTAGCCCAACATCTCATGAAATAAATTTTTATGTTTTGTAAATATTACCATCAACCACTGGGTCATTTCATTGAATAATGTACTATTCAGTGACAATAAAAGCCAAATATGCCTCTTTCATGTCTTCAAACATGTAATTGAGAAGAAATCGGCAGCCATGTGAGTTTTCTGAACCTAGGAAAAAAGTTAGTGTGTATATATATTGCTATACCAAGAGAAAATGTAAATAAATTTATCAGAATGAGGTTGTTAACATGCTTGACTACTAAAATTTAAGCAATGCCAACATATTTTACTTATACTGAGCTTTTACTTTTCTCTAAATATTTCTAGTTTCAGGAGCAGCTCTTAATTAAGACAGTGAAATTCCATTACTGTATCTGTATTTCCATTTACCTTCTTATGCTGTATTCTTTTCTGCCTCACAGACAGTGAGAAAACTATTTATGTGCTTTGGTGAATTTCCCTTGAGGTTTTTTATCTAGTAAGACTTGTAACTTTTTCAGACCACCACAGCTAATGTTTAAGAACTCCCTCTAGTCCCAAAGATCGTTATGCAGTGTTAAGCTACCATTTGTGCTCTCTTAATATTCCTTTCAGCTCTTAATGCATTTAGTACAATATAGGAAAAAGAGGCGTGGCAGCATCTAATATAGGCTTAGCTGTCCAATGATCCGTCATGATCATTAGTAGCGTGGATTAATTAGATCCTTCAGGCTACTGCTTCTGTCTGCCTACTGATAATTCATCAGAGGTTTTTGTTTGTATCCTTGCTTCTTTTAAATATGTGAACTCTCTAAAGGCTTAACTGCCTGAAGCTTGGTCTCCTGAGTTGCCATTTATGTGTTTATTCTCATAACATTACTTATTTGTTGAGCTTTCTTTTTCTAAGTTTGTCTTGGAGAACTGAGCCCCTCTCAGCTTTCAAAGCAGCTTTCTCCCTTGCCTTAATAGTTCTCTCCTTGCAGTCTCCTAACAGATTTTCTCGCCTAATGAGGTCTCCAAAGTGCTAAGAAAATATGTAGCAGAAAATCTACTTGCTGTGCATTGTCTCTGGAGCCTATTACAAGTTTATGCCTTTATTATGAGTCCAACGCAGAGCTGTGGGCAAGATCATTGCACCTTTGCTGAAACATCTTCATGGAAAGATAAAAGATGAGCATTTTTAAATATGTTACTAGATTTTAATTAGTCAAAACCACATGTGTGCAGCAGCAGGTCTAGAGTACATTTTATGCACACTTTCATTTGATACCACAAATTACTAAAATATTTGTTAAATCAACCAGTGACAGTCAAATAAATGTAATAAAGATGCCCAGCTCCGTGGGTCATTTAGCAGATTTACTTAAATGTACTATATTTACCCAATCCCCAATCTTTGTTGGCCTTCCTTTTCCACTTGATACTAACTTACTACCATTCGTTCTAACACATGGCTTACTTTTTTCCTAAGACTTTTCATTATTTTCATTATTCATGTTAATTCTGTGAGCTTTTATGTTTTCCCAATATAATTTATAAAGTGTGATTCATTTCTTTTGCTCACTTAATGAGTTTTTTTGAAAGAGCCTTTCTACCTACTTGTAAGATACTGTTTGTTTTCTTTTAAGAACTGTGTAACTTTTATGAGTCCAAATTGTGTGTTGCTTCTATTTCATTACTTTTTAATCAGGTTTGTGGTTTTGTTACTAAAGAATTGTTTTTAGTAAAATTCATCATGTAAAAAGTGTTTAAAACTCTCAAGTTGTCTCATACTCTAAGCATTAAGTTGAGATGAAAATATGCCTTGGGGTTATTTTCAGGGGTTAGCCCTTCAAGTTACTATGTGGTCTCTGGTGAGTCCAGAAAAATAACTAGAAGCCATATCTGTGAAAGAGGCTGATCTCTCAATAATATTCCAGTAGTTAGAAACACATTTATTTAAAACTGGGTATCTCCACTGAGGTCACAAGCAGGCAAGCAGGCAGCTTGCTGATACTCTCTTCATATGTATTCCCTGATGCTTTGGCAACTGAGATCTGCATAGGCACTTCTTATCACTTACTGAGTGCTTGTCCTCCAGAGACAAAGTGTGCTTTAGTATGAAAACACCTGTACTGCAGAAAACTTCTTCCCCTTTTTTTGAAGTCTACCAGTTTGAAGTTACAGTTTGGTGATCCAAGTGAGTGATAAGATTTGTGTACCCAAATAGTTTTCTGATACTTAATGTCAAGTAAAGACAGTGGCCACTGTGATTACTCTGAAAATCACCTGTACTGTCATCTGTTAAAGTCAGCACTGATCTAGTCAGCCTGCCACTCTCCATCACTGACTGTTAGAGCTTCCTTGCCTGGAGAGCCAGTGCCAGATGCCAAAATTAGGCCACAGACTGCATGGACCATTGAGGAAGCAGAATGCACAGCATGTTTCTCACCAAGTTAATACAATAGTATGAATTCTCAAATTCATACTATTTAGAGTGCTCACACTCAATTAAATGGCTTGAGTTATGTACTGACAGGTACTGAATCTAGTACTAAAGCATTTTTTTCCAAAAGATAAAATGTTAGCAGCCATGTTCATTGGTCCAGTAACACAGGTTTTGTTCACCTGGCCTATTTCCTTTAATTATTTTTCTTACTTTAAATCTGACGTAGTATTAGTAATCAGAAATATGTGCCCACATTATTTGATGAGATCTGTGGATAGTTTTGTAGCTGCAAAGACCTTTCAGTGACTGAGTTGATACCAACACTAGACTAAATTTTGAAAATGGTTCACAATTCTAATTGTACTATCTAACATACTTTATTTTCTTTCTCCATACTTCAGGACTCATCACTGCTTCTCCAGTCTACTCACAATGTGACTGTGAATGCTCGCAATTCAAATGGGGAGGTCACAGGCAGATTAAATGTGGGTAAGTCTGAGTGGTTATTCCTTGTCCATTGCTTTGGAAACATTGTAATGAATATTTGTATAGAGATTTGAGAATATAAAGCACTAAACACATTATTATTTATTACTATTATGGTCATATTTGAATAGTCCATCTGCCACTTAGTAAAAAGCAGCACTATATTTTCAGTTTCTCAGTTAAGCAATAATTCTTCAAATATTTGAAGCACTTCTTTATTGCAGAGTTATGCAAGAAAGGTCTCTGCAAAAGTTACCCTTTTTCCTTGTGTAAATATCTATTGATAGTTGCAAATCAATTTCTGAGAAAATACATTTAAGCAGACATCCTAAAAAAATTCAAGTTCAAAACTCAGACATTTATCTTTTACTATCTATGGTAGCAGTAAAATACATCGGTTTAGTCGGTGAAATCAATAGATCTTGGCAGATATAAGTGAGAGATCTTGGCAGAAAAAATAACCTGACCTTACTCTTTAAATCATATTTTTAAGGCAATAATGGCAACAATATGTGTAAGCCATGACAAAATTTTTCTTAGCTTTGTTACTATTTTTCAACCTTTATTTGACATTGGAGAAAAATCTAGCAAGTTTTTCACACATTTTTTACAAAGTCCTCAGGCAGCAAAGCATAAATTCCTGTTCATTTAACTGTAGCCTAACTTGGTATGTTTAAGCAGTTTACTAAATTGGGATCCAGCAGAGCATTGATGAGCAACTTTTCAGTGCTGTTGAGACTGTGTAACTTCTGTGACAACTCCTGTTTGAAGAATTACCATTTCAATTCATGTAATGTTTTTCAAGCCTCACTGTTTTCAAACAAAAGGAAAAAAATATATAAAGGAGCCTGTTATTCCACTTAAAAATGTATAATTATACAATTTATCTCACTTCAGTCTTTAAATGCTTTCAGATTCCCTTTTTTTAATTCTGTCAATCATAAAGATCTGCATGACTTGTCTTAAGAAAATACTGCTAAATATTTATCAAAAGTAGTGTGATAAATAGGTGTGTGGCATACTCATTTTATATGCACAAGCCTTTGCTAAAGAGTTAATATCTTCCACAATTGCCAATGTGCTGCAATTATGTCTTAAAACTCTAGTCCTCTTATAAATAGGACTATTTGCAATTGTGAAGAAGTCGTATAGATAAGCTTGGAATTGTTCCAGAGATGACAATATAATATAGCATCTCTCGCAAGATTATAACAAAAATACCTTTTAACTCATGGAAATTGTGATTCAAATGATCTTTTAAAAGAATTTAATCAGTTACTAAGAATGATTTAAATACCCAGTCTTCAACACAAGTAATTCACACAAGAGATGTGAAACAAATCTTTACTTGAGTTTCTGTGAAATACCCCCTATGAAGATAATAAGCACATATTATGCATTCCTTCATGAATCACAGATATACAAAAAAGACATAAAATGTGAGCAAATTCCAACATGATTACTCTGGCTTTAAAGCTTCTACATGCCTCTCAGTTCGTCTGCATGCAATACCTCTTGGAGGAGTTGTCTGAACATTGTTTTTTAAATCAAAATGCTGTAGATATTGAGTTTTGTACTGCAACCCATAATTACACTGCTTTCAGAAGTCTCACTAAATGCAAATACTTCAAAAAGTGCTTGCCAGGGAAATGATAATTTCAAAATAATAGGGACCATAATTAAAGAAAAAAAAGCACAATTACATTCTTCATTCTTTTTTTTTTTCTGCAGTGGCTCCCTGGATGATAAAAACACCCATTTTATTTTAATTCCTTTTTACAAATAAACAAACAGGAACAAAACAAGGCATAAAAGGAAATAAGATTTTATTTAAGGGAAATGATGGCTTTGTTAATATTTCTAGGAGAAATGGGACTCCGAAGGATGTTGGCCCACAGACAGCAAGGAAGGAATCTAAGCAAAGCATAGTTCTGGGAATGTACAGGTCTAATAGTCATAGGGAATTAAGAAAGTTGTGGAGAGAGTTGCTTATATGCAAGCCAACAATGTGTACAAAACAGATAGTGAATATTTTCATTAGAATAGCTCCTCTCCTTAGAATCATTAATACGATTCAAGTATCACTGTTACAGCTTACTTATCAACTTTCAAAACTGAAATATCTAGAACTTTCTTTGGTAATCCACAAAGGTGCTAATTATGATTTCCAAGATTACTGTTCTTAACAACTTCAAAGCCTTATTCAATCCTAGAATAGAAGAGCAATGCAGCACTTTTGATTTTAAATCCAGAGCAATAATAAATCAACTTAGTACAAAAAACTTGTCAAACTTTTTCAATATTGATTGATGATAAATATATTATGTACAAAAGAAACATTTAGACTATATAGTGAATTATGAAATCTTTAAGAGCAACATTGGTATCAAATAGTAAATTATGTTTTACCTAAGTAAGCATAAACGTCTATGTACAGCTTATCAGCAGATGAAAATAATACAGTCAGCTTTTGCAGTTCTGGTTCAGTCATGGATAGTAAGTCAATAGGAGCCGCATATTTGCAACTGTCTCTGCTGAAAAGTAGGACCAGATTTTTAAGATATCTGTCTTTAAATGATTTTGTAAGGAGGTTTCAACTTACAGAAGATCCTAAATTCTCCTTGTAATATGTCTTTTTCAGGAGAAAATTTAAGAAAAAAAAATTAAAGTTGTTTAAAAAAAGAAAAAAGGTTTCCAAAGTCATGAAAGTTTTGTGAGAGCAGATTCCAGTAGAATGGGTTGCTGATCCTTGTCCTATTTCAATTTTTTTACACCAAGGAATAGTAACATCAGTAGCTTAGTTCAGGGGTTCAGTTTAAAGTGTCTAAAGCTTGTAGGAATTTATTTAGATAGTTGGATTATGAAGCTGTTCTACATTGTTAAGCATGAAATCAGCTTCACTCAGAAAGCATGGGAATATGGTGAAAGTCAAAATGGCTTATGCAGTGTGAAAACAGAATTACAGTCAAAATTCTGCTTTGAGACTATGTCTCTAACATTAACCTGAACAGCTGTTACAATGAGAGTATTTGTGCTATCTCTTTTTTCAGACTGGAACAATGTTCTGAGGAAACAGATCAGTGTCAGTACCTCATACATTGCTTTAGCACTGATAATTGCCATTTAGAAAACTACTGCTTTCCAAAGTCAAATCATGTAGGGGTTTATCAGCATTTCAATATTTCTTTTCAAGTTATGGTAGTTTTCCATAGGAGCCATAGGAGGAAGAAAACAGTGCTAAGGAAGCATGATGACTCTAAGAAGAGTTTGATCTTGTTTTCACAGGGAAAATCCCAAAGCCAGTTTCATAAACTTAATGACATTGTAAAATCATTTAGCTTTTCCTTCTTTATTTTTCCCAGAAGTCTTTCATTAAAAATCCCATTTTTGTCCAAATAAATTCTTTCTTATCTCTAAGATAAAAGGCAGAACGTATTCCTTGAAGATCTTTGTCTGCAAGATGATTATTTGCACAACTTTAATTGGTGTCCAGCTGGGCTATAAGAAAGGAAGATACAACATAGAAGCAGTTAATAGAAGGATAAATCTGAAAATTCATTGAAGTATTTTTGAGGTGATTAAGAATTTCTATGATCAAGAGTTTGGAGTATTTATTTGAAGGGGATTAAAGTAGGAGTGTTTGCTTCCTAAAGTATAAAAATTTTAGCTAGCAGTGAATCTGATCATATAAAGACATACATGCTAGTTTATGTAAAAGTAAAATTTGGTTAGATGGATAAGATTTAGAGAGTTGACAGGCGGCTGCTAAAACATTCTACATACTTTTTGACCAATTCTCCTTTTTAAGAGAATAGGCATTAAATGCATATGCTTTTTAATATGCATTAAATGCAAATGCTTTTAGTCTTTGGTGAGACCATTGAGTATTTGAATGTATATCATGTTCAAAAGAATTAAAACAAATAGCAGAAAACAGCAAGAAATATTCAAGATATGTTTAAATGAGACCTAGTTAAGCAAATCAAACTGCAGTTTAATACTTAGACTCAAAGAAAAAGTATCCTCTTCTGAAAAAAACCACCATTGATGGTCTAAGCACCATGTAGAGTAAGATGCTTATGGTAGCAAGATATGCACACCCTGTCCCCAAATATGATAATCTTTCTGAAGAAGTTCACAATGATGTTCACAGTCAGACAGACTGACTTAAGCCAGAATTAAAACATCCTCTAGCAGTTAATCAGATAGTTAATGTGAGGGTGGAGGGGCACTGGAACAGCATGCCCAGAGAAACTGTAGCTGCCCCATCCCTGGAAGTGTTCAAGGCCAGGCTTGGATGGAGCTTTGAGAAACCTGATGTATTGGGAGGTGCCCCTTCCCATTTCAGGGGTTTGAAACTACACATTCATTAAAGTCCCGTCCAACCCAGACCATTCTCTGATTCTATGATAACGTGCATTGCCGACTTGTTAAACAGGACAGCATCACATTAAGAGAAAATTAAACCTGGCCCAGGCGACTTGAATCCTGTGCTGTCACTTTTCTTCTCAGTCTAGAAGAGAACATAATTCTACAAAGCTTTGTTCTGAAAAAAAAACCACTAATATTTGGGAAGCCACTTTTTATTCGGAAAATAACCATTTGGGGGATACTTGTCTGTCATCAGAGAGCAATCACTCTTCTGAGTAGCTTCATTGTCTCTTTATTCCAATTGGAGGAAATAATTAAAAATAAGTGAAAAAAGGGGAAATATTAAAGATGTTACAACCTTCCCAATTTTAAAAGTTTCAATAAATTTGCAATCCCAAATATATTTTGGTTTCAGTGGTACAATAATCATTAACATAAGTAATTGGGTGGTAATTGGAAGGTAATAGTTACTGCTAAAGATGAGGATAGTTTCTGCACCAAAACTAATTGAATTTTTGGCAGTGGTTAATGCTAGAGGAATTCGTAAAGTTAGCTTAAAGTGGCTGAAATTTACTGAGATTATAATCTAAGATAGAATTTGGATAATTAAGTACATCTAAAATCCTAGTCGCTTCAAATGCAACAGCAGTTTTGAACCCTGATGGCAGCTACTGCCCAAAGGAGGAGCCACACCCCTATCTTTGTGCAGCAGGTGTGCAGAACACACCCCCAATCCTGATGGGCAGCTTGAACATGTTCCTGCAGTGTAGCCTTGTGGCAGTGAGCACTAGGAGCACGCTGGGCTGCACCATCCCTCATCTGGGAGGCGGAGGCTGCAGCTGGAATACTGTAGACCCTCTCCAGTGGGATGGAGCTGCGAGCCACCCAGGGAGCTGCTCAGATGGCCAGGGAGTGGAAGCAATGAAGTGTAAGAGTCTGAAGAGGGTGTGTTTGTTTAACCTGCAAGAAGAGAAGGTTTAAGGAGAGCTTCTAATGGGCACCGGGTACTAGGAGGGCTAGAGACAAAATAAATCATAGAATCATTAAAGCTGAAAAAGACCTCCAAGGTCAAGTCCAACCTTTGACCAAATACCACCATGCCAACTAAAGCATATCACAAAGTGCCACATCTACTCATTTTTTCAATGCTTCTGAACCCACTTCCCTGGGTAGCTTATTCCAAGGTTTAACCACTCTTTTAGTGGAGAAACTTTTTCCTAATATCAAACCTGAAGCTCTCTTGGTTGAGGCCATTTCCTGCTGTCCAATCACTAGCGTGAATCCAGACTTGAGGTGCGCAGCAAATGGGCAAAAGGCAATGGTCATGGTTTGCAGAGAGGCAAAATGCAACTGCATAGAAGGGGTGCGTGAGACTCACCACTCTTCCATGGTTAACCATGGGAACAGATTGCCCAGGGAGTCTGATAAATCCCCTTCCTCAGAGGTGTTAAAACTTCATCTGGACAAGACCCTGAGCACCTTTATCTAACTTCCAGCCAAGCTGACCCTGCTGTAGTTAGGAGATGGGACATAGAGAGGTGACCTCTGGCTTGCATTCTTCTGTGATTCAGTCTTGCCCAGTCTTCACCTGACACGCTGGAAGGGCTCACGTTGCTTACAGACCCCATGTCAGACTTTCTGGTCTGATATAGAAATCCTGGACACTAGGACATCTGAAATAAGCTGAAGGCCAGGCAGAGAACACAAAAGAATGTATAATGGTACTAGACAGCAGTTGTGAAATGAATGTTGTGAAATGAATCGTGCTCCATCTGTTCAGCTGATCCTCTCACACTGTCCTCTGCCCACATCCAGTAGGTAGGCTTAAAATACCGCTGAAACACAGTGCATGAGTTGACCTTATGCAAATACACTCATGGATTTCTTTTTTTATCAAAAAAAAGGAAAAGGGGAAGAAGAATATCCATTATACTGACGATAAAGTACTCACTTAGGGATGAGAGATCAACTATCCTCTCTGCATAGAGGATTTCATATTATCATGCCTTATCTCCTTTAGTATTTTCCTTTTCACCTTATCTTATGTATGTTTCAGCTTTTCCTGTTGAAGTTCTTCATGCAACAAAATTTGGATTCATTAAGCCTGTGAGAAAAGGTGACCAATTTTTTAAGATCACTAGACCTGTGTTCAATCACAGATCACAACAAAATATAAGCAGTGGTCACAGTAAGGCACTTTGACTTTGATCTGAGAGGACATAATTGTTTCATCCATTGCATAAAAGGAGAACTGAGAGGAAAAGGGGAAATAGGATCAGCAAGTGTTCTATTCATGTATTAGAGTTGTTGTTCAAACCTATGAGAGATGTATGTTACAGACATAAAATGTGTATGTGCAACGTGCACATTCCCTATAGTAATACCTTTGTTCTATTGAAATACCATACCTTTCCATATGAAAATATACCTAACTTTATGGTTCTGAAAGTAAGGACTTTACATTTATTGGTATTGTATTCTATCATACATGAAATGAGAACTGAATCTGTAGGAGTATTACGTTTTTAATACCCTTTTAATGAGATCTTATTTTAAGTAAGGTGCTTTAGTTTAATAAAAATTAACTGGAAAAGGAGATTGCATAGGAATATCAAAGAGCAGTCTGGACTTTAGTTTATACCCAATACTTCAATGATTCTAGGTGGTAGGAGAAGAGCAAAACATACAGAGTAGCTGACAGCCATAGGTTAATTAGAAATGGCAGATGAAAAAAGAGAATAAGAAAATAAAAGATATTAAATTACTTAGTGATAGAAGTAAATCCAATGTTGGAAAGCCTTTTCTTCTGAAAGATCTAAAGACTCAGTAAAAACGCTTAGTATTTGGCAGAACTATTTGAAGAGTCTGCCTACTGGTAACATGTAGGCAGACTCTTCAAATTTCAGACTCCTCAGGTTTCATTGGCATTAAGCATTTGCAGGTATTTATTTTATGGCTGGCCCTGATTTTGACAGAAGATCCTTTGCTGTCTGGTACATCTATATTTGTATTGGCCTGGAATTCAAAGGTTGTGTAGCAGTAGAAGACAGTTTATTAAAATGCTTTTCAACTGAAACAGAGTCACTAAACAAGAGCTTCCTTCCTCGGAAAATCTCTAGGGGTGTAAAGAGTGAGGACAAATGAAAATGAAGACTGTTTAGCAGCATGTCAGTTTCTTTTTGGTAAAAAAAAAAAAAGTTGACCATTTAAAGCAGCATCCTCAGTGTCTAGAGGTATGTGATGTGAAGATCACTTACAAGGTCTGCTTCAGGACTGCACTGAAAAGAGGAAACACACAGGAACAGTAGGCAATAATCAGCCTGATATGCAAGAATAACCCATTGACCTGGAAATTCGTGTGACACATCTCACAGCAATCAGAAGACAAATATTGTCTTAACCTGCATTCAGTCAGGTTGCATTTTTAATCATAGGATTTTATCAGCAAATATGATTATATAGTATTAGTTGACTTATATGTAGTTAATATGCTAGAGTGGTAAACAAAACACATTTAGGTATTAGGAGATTACACTTTCAGATACTGAGTTTGGCTGCTGTTTGTGAGTTGAAAATTAATCTCACTGGGATTATGATACAGTTAGTATTATTGCAATATAGCTAGTTTATGTGTATTGTGGAATACCATTAAGAGAAATTAGTTGCTCCTTTTCATTACATAAACTTTTTCCCATTTATGTAAAAGTCTATTATTTCTTTTTGAAACCCTGAGATACCTCATCTCTAGCATGAATAAATCATATGCTTGAATTTTGTTTACCCTATCATTCCTTCTTAAGATTCAAAATACATCAGTTATTATTCATACCATTCTCTGATATTGAAGATTATCTATAGGACAGTCCTTGTCTCACATTAGTGGGGCACTTGTGTTAAGAAAACTGTGGACTTAAAGATTCTTGTTAAGGATTTATTCAAGTGTGCAAGGTCCAGGATCAAACAGTCTGAATGCAAATCCAGCGTGGGCAAGGGTCATGAGTTGGAGTTCCAAAGAGAGACAAGTTGAAGTAGCTTTGGAACGTACAAAATGTTCAGTAAGTGCTCTCACACTGCCTGCAGAGTTTTTTCCTTAATTAAGCTAGTTTTTAAAATCATGGGATTGGATGAATGGGAAGGATGAGGGACCAGCCCCTGCAGCACTGGTAAAGTTGATAATATCCATTTTACTCAGGCCTTTGATTTGTTTGAAAACACAAGGATCTAGCTACGCTACATAAAAGGCCAGTTTCATTATTGTTGCTGAGCACAAACAGGAACAATCAATCACTAACCCATAAAATGACTCAGGTTGGAAGGGACCTTAACAAAACCTTAACCAAGATTCTCTAGGAAACCATTGACAGGGATCCATCCCTGCCTCACTTACCCAGAACTGTTTCTTTTGCTGTAAATTTTTTTTAAAAATACTGTTTAAGGCCTTTTCTCTTGACAAAGATATTTTCTGATCTCACTTTTTGCAACATACTTCTCAGAAATAAAGTCTTGGGATTCAGAACAGCTTTAGAGAAGAGCCATATTGGGGTCCATAAGATTGTGCTTGGGTGCACCATGTGCTGCAGAGCATAACGTAATGCAGAGCTCAGCCCTCTGTCCTCCTTATTCAGGTAGAATCAGTATTGGGTTTTATGCCTTAAAATTGTTGCCCTTGTTTAGGACATTATGGCATCTCTAACTCTTTCTTTGTGTTTGGTGGACAGTTAAAATCAATGTTTTACATCTGCTGAGTGAAGCAATAAGCAATAGGTATGGAGCCTCATGGTGTGCTTCTGTCTTACCAGCTACCAACCAGATTTTGTCAAATGCCTGCATGTATTTAATGCCCCTTTCACATAAGAGCTAAAAAAAAAATCCCATTTCTTTTGAGAATTACTACCTGAAATATATTTAACATTTATGGGAGCAGACATGGGAAAACAGGTTCTTAATGGGAAGGAAGCAGTTCAGTGCCTCTCGGTCCTGTGGATAGTCTGTGAAATACATTTATTAAAAATTGCCGAAAAGGAGTCTTAACTGCATTGACCATTCTCTGTAATTTTAATTCTGAACATAGATTTATGATGACAACTCTATGTAATAGATATTCAGGCTCGATGTGGTGTGAATTTTAATTGATCAGGTTGTTAGAACAGGGAATATTAAGGGTTTGATTTTTATCTGCTTACCAAGCCAATATTGTAGAACAGGATGTTTTAGTGAATTTTGGATCTGGAAGTATGCACAGACTCTCTTTCTCATACTATTTTCATTTTTGGAGTACCAGAATCAATTGCAAATATTCTCTTAGTTTCTTGAAACCCTTAAGAACATGATCAGTAGCATTTGTTAGATAAGTGGAGCCAAACTGGCATCTGTTAGGAAGAGCTGAGGTCCTGCTCTTACATGGGATGTTTGTTATTTTAAAGCATTTGAGCTTCCCTAATGAAAAGGGATGATGCTGCAAAGACTTTGATAATTAGTTTCTGTTTCAAAAAAAAAAAAAGAAAGAAAGAAAAAAGAAAAAGAAAAGATAGATTCATTTTATCAAAGCAGTTTCAACACCAAGGACATGAATGTTAGTCTGGATCAATTTGTGTGGGATTTTCTAGATTCCCTGGAAACCCAACTACAAAGGAAGACTCCAGGACATGGTTTTGAACAACAAATTATATCATGTAAATAGACTTAACCAATTTCAGAACTTATAAGTTCACTATCCTTAGAATATCTGAGTGCTTCATGCCCTTCAGTGTACTTAAATGAGTCACTACATTGTTAACACACCAATTAAAATTATTAATTTATATATAAAATTGAAGAAAAATGATGAAATTATTCCATTATTCTACTGTCTTTTGCAGGTCCTAAAATGGTAGAATTCCACAGTCAGCAATTTCAGATCAACTCAAAGGATGGAAAGCCACTTTTTACAGTGGATGAAAATGAAGTTGTAATTGGCACAGATAAGCTTCGAGTCACAGGTTTGTAACGGTTTAAAAAATGCTTAGATAACACTCATATGAAAGGCTCAATAAGAATGGCATTTTTAAATATGTTATTATGTGTGAATGCAAGTTCTTGTTTTACCTCATTAGGAAACAGAAATATGAAGATAATCTGACCTTTTTTCTAATCTAAGACATTTATATATGTGTGTGTGTGTGTATATATATGTGTAAATATTTCATAAAATGTGTAAATATGTGTGTTTTTTATTTTAAAGCCATTCATAGCTGGAACTGTAATGGTCCATCTTTTTATGAATTATTTAATGTTTTCAGTGCACACTGTCTGAAGCTGAAAAAATTCTAGGTATTCCATTCTGAGTAGTAATGAGTCTGATCTTTGAAAACTTTAGAGAGAGAAATATCTCTGATATTTTTATACGATTTTATCTTTCAAAGTGAAAGCTACTGTACTTCTGTTCTGTGAGTAGCACATATGTCACAGGAAGATATTTGTAGTATATCTTAAATGTCACCTGTCAAGAGAAAAGTTTGTCTTAGGCTGTTTCTTCAAATCACTGAAGTATTCATTTACAAAGTAATATGTCAAAGTTATCACATGAAAAGCTACTTCCTTTCATACATCCTGATAAAGTCAACCTTCATTTTCTAGGTGGCATTAAAATAGATACATCAAGGTGTGATTTCTCTTTTTGAGCAGAAGAATCCATCAAAGAAAATATTGAAATTATTCTGTAATTTCTTTTCAATTAATTTTTTAATATTTTTTACCTGATTGCAACTGCCATATTTGGCCTTCCCTAATTACTGGTCCTCTGGAATCTTGAGGTCTTCATTTCAATTAATATATTCATATTATTTCACTGTCAAAAGTATAAATATGGTAGTAACTATACAATTAGTGATTCAAAGTCAAAGTTAAGTTATAATAATTGTGTTAATAAATTTTGTTTACGCCTGAGGGTCTTATCTTAAGGTTTCTTACTTTTTAACCTAATTGAAATTACAACTTTGTTTAACCAGGAAACCATATCAAATAATTATTGTTTGCCCAAGGGATGCTAAACTTTAATAGAAAAGCGTGTTTAACAAAGATATGAAAAACTGCATAATTGTTAACTGATTTGGAAAAGGTCTGTCTCTGCTCAAAGTAAGTAAAAATCATTCATACATGAGTTGAAATTGCTATGCTAATATTAATGACTCACTCATCCAATATTAATCTTTACAGTGCATTGATAATTATTTACTTCAGCAGATATTGTACTAAGACACATTGCCTGTTTTTTTTTAATACTGTAGTAAAATTCAAAAGCAAATACATTAAAGTCAGTGAGGTTATTTCAGTGTAAAATTAATGTAAGTGAGAGGAGATTCATGCCTACTTTGCTTCAAATTAATTTATTAAAATTGTGATTTAAATGATACTATTAGCATGAAGGGTAAATTAGTAACACTAATATATACTGAGACTATTTTTAAACATCTTAGATAGAGAATAAGATCAATGTGAAATAAATTTTGAAAAGTTCACGCCATAAAAAATAGATAATCCTTGGCATAAAATACACAAAGAACATTTTTGCAGTTTTTTATGTACAGTGTAGTGAACTATTTGATGTTACTTCTCCTTATTTATGTGAATGATGAAAAGCTCAGCAATGATTTTTAGAAAACCTGACAGTTTTCAGCTAAAATATAATATAGCAGAGAGCAAATGTGTATGATTTGTGATATTTCAAGACAAAGGTAAATGTCTAAGAGTAATATAATCCAACCCAACACCTGTCATTTTCCTACAATTAGTATGTTTCAACTCATACTATTTCAGTCAGACATTCTGTGGCCCGTTTGTAGAATAGAGCAGTGCAAATCAAAGAAGAGCAAATGCCTGGGAAAAGCCTCAACCAGGAACGTGCCTCCGATACCCCGCAGGGTCACTGGCAGGTCTGGGTGGTCACACTTCCCTGGAGCACAGAGAGATGCCGGCACCGGCCCCAGACAGAGCTCTTTTGCCCACCAAATGCTCTTCTCTGCTTTGGGGAGGGCTCCAGGGCTTGTCTTCTCCCTTGGAGGAGAGCGGATAGAGGCTGAGCTCACATGCTCAAACATTAACATCCAGCTGCGTGTGAAACACCCTGGGCTGTGTGAGACACCACATGGTATCACTTTATCTCCAGGAAATGCTTCTTGTGATTGTGGCAGCTGGAGGCCAGGCAGGACACACAAGGGTGTCCCAGATGACGGTGAGGACATAGGAGGAGGCAAAGAAGCACTGCCTTTGGCTCATCTGTGACATCTACATCACAGACACATCTCAGTGTATATGAAACTGAAGCTGGGTTTAGCCCTTTGTGAAAATAACTGCTTCTGAAGGAGCATGGACAAAAACTGCATCCTCTTCAATATTATTTCAGTAAGGACCTGTGTTTTGCAGGCATTTATTATGTTGCTGTGGCAGTACTGAACATCCATGTTTTGTTCTGGAAAGGTTTTGTACATTCAGCTGGCATTGGTGACAGTGAAACCACCTTGTAACTGTATTGACTAGTTCTATAATGTCGTCATGGCAGGCTCATAGAAACATGGAATTTTAAAGGTTAGAGAAGATCTCTAACATCCTGCCATAAACCTAACACTGCTATGTTCACCTCTAAATCACATCCCCAGGTGCCACACCTATGCTTTTTTCCTTAAAGGAAAGCTGGCAGGGCAGAGAGGATCAGTTTTTTTATGGAGAAGCATATTTCTATCACCCTTTCTCCAGTTTACTACTTGCCCTTCTGCTTGTTTGTCTTTTATAAAAATCCCCTGGAGTATTTGCTCTGTTCTGTGCAAAGGATTTCAGTTTGCGTAGCTAATGCTGAAGTGCAATGTGACAGTGTGTGTTTAATTTAAACACTTCTGCTCAGAAGGTAAGTTAAGTAGGAGGCAATTTGAGGGTATGAGTAAACATTCTGTTAGACTTTGAGAAGGCAAATGGTCCTCGCTTGATAGGGTGCGTGGGGTGTTAATGAATCTTGCTGGCTTCAAACGTGTCATTGAGAAAATTAGAATCTTGTTCTTGTGTATTTTAGGAATAAATTACAATATCTTAATAAACAGTAGCCTAAAAAATAGTAAATATAGTAATAGTCATATCACAGTTAAACTAGGAAATGAAGACAGAAAATCAATTTAGGACCATTTTCCAAAAAAGGTTGCCCTGAGATTTTTTTGTTTTAGTGGCATACTGTTAAAACGTAATGCTGTTTGATGAAGAAGCTTTACTCACATTAAAGTCAAGGTTTTATTCGTGCTTAGAGGTGAGCTCTAGAATATGGAAATAAGCCTTTTCATTCCATTTTACACCATCTGGCCACTGCCCAGAACATTAAAACTGATGTTTCCTGTTCTCTTTCTTCCATTAGCCTCTATTTCCATGAAACTGGTACTATCTCTGTAACCACTTCCTTGCTTTATAGAATCATGGGATCATAGAATCACTTACATTGGAAAAGAACTCCTGAGATCACCAAGCTGAACCATTAGCCCAACACTGCTAAGTCTACTGCTAAATCTTGTCCCCAGGTGCCACATCTGCACTTCTGTCGTATCAGCATATCCCTGCAAAATATCTTAGTTGTATCAAATTAGCATTTTCTGATAAATATTTTTAATTCCTTAAGCTGCAGAATATTCTCAATGTTAATGAACATGAACTGAAATGTTAATGAAGCAGGGTTAATGCTCTGTCTGAATTAATAAATTTTATATTTTCCAGTATTATATTCATGCCAGTTTGTAATTTACAGAAAAATTAATCTATTTAAATTTATAAGAGTATCAACAGCTAAATAAAATTTAAATTCAAGCTTAGTAAATCAATGATTGCTCAAAGTGGTGAAGTGATTTAATATGGTAATTCTTGTATCTTGGGTTCTTCTCTTCCCTCAAGGAGATTTCATTCTAGGAAATCAGGATTTCAGCTAAAACTCTTGTCAAAAAGCAGCACATTTTATGCCTTCTCAGGACATCCTGAGAATTTTCCAGCAATCCTCGTGAAAAGACAGTCTTCCTATCAGTTGTCTCAGCAATGTATTAATTTTAATGTTTTTTCTTGATTTCACTTATTTTCTTTTTACCATGCTCTCTGAGGTTGCCCCAACCAATTTTTAATTCTCTTTCTCCCTTTATACCACATTTAATACAATCTAATACCACATTTATACAACCTACACCATACCTTTTAATCCTCCATTGCCATTCTCTGTCTACACAGAGCCCAAATCCCTAACCTAGGGATTTCTACAGCTCAGAATTCTTTCCAGAGGGTAATGGCATAAAGAGCAGCCAGACAAGCCACCTTGACTAATACCCTAACTATTAAAATATATTGCCTTGCTACATATTCACCTGGAAAGTGCTCAGGTATATGAATCCTCAAAGCCAGAGAAGATCTCTCAACCTAAGACCTCTCCAGTTTTTGATGAGTACATTCAAAAAGCCAAGGCACAGAAGTTGAGAGGCTCCACCCTTGCTGTAGTTGGTGGTGTTCAGCTGCTTTTTTTGAGCTGCCTCTGTTGCTGAGGGGCTTTTGCCCTACGCCAGCTGATTGCCTGATCCTAGTGGAGCTTAGGTGGAAGGAAGGTGGTCACTGGGTTGGTGACACTGAAATAATGTGAAATAATGCTAATACTCAGGAGAGCAGAAATCTAGGTCCTTGGAAGATTTTCAGGTCCAACAGAGACCTGAGCAGGCTCCTGGTGAGGCTGGGTGCCCACTGTTTCTTCCTCTTTGGAATGAAACTACACATATATCAAGGTGTAAACTATCTGATCCCGTAGTCATTAACATCTTGCTTGCAGAAACACCATTTCATATTCAGCAAGTCTGCCTGTAAATAGGAGAGAATCTTTGATAAAGCTATGTGACAGAAATTGTGATATGCATGGAGCAGTTTGAAATAAATATGATTATTTAGGACCTGTAGCATTTGCAAAGATTTTGTATGGGTTTAATTATCTCTATTGACTATATTGAAAGTTACATTGTATAAATCTTATTTATTTATTTTATTTCTGTAAGTAGTTTAAAATTTATCTGTCTTCAGACCATTTTAATAATTTAAAGCTGTACATTTACATTACTTCTGTATTGTATTTGTCCAACCAATACTGCAATGGTAATAACATAGCTGTATTTTAATTGTCTTTTAATTCTTAACATGTGTTTTCTTGATGTCCAACATCGAAATGGCCATTTTAAAAAAACCACTCTTGCTATTTTTGTGTTATATTTGAGGTATTACATTAAAATGTTTTTTCATCTTTTGCTTTTTTTTGCAGGGCCTGAAGGGGCACTTTTTGAACATTCTGTAGAAACACCACTTGTGAAAGCAGAAGCTTTTAAACAGCTTAGGTAAGAATTTAGACATAAATCTAATAAGTAAATGTTATTTTCTATAAATATTCACATTTTTTGAACACATGATTTTCAACACAGAATTGCTAATAACTTTTTTCTGGGTTATAGGACAAGTTAATATTTTGAAGGAAAATTATACATATTGTTCTGCAATTTTGAATTATACTGTGAATTGTTTGTTGCTGATGGTGAATATATTTAAAAACCCTGTGGAAAGATTTTCTGTAAACTTCCATTTTGCAGTTTTGAAAGACTTTGAAATATGACTTTTTCTACTTAGTTACAATATAAGTTGCTTGTCTGTAGTAGGTCATCAACCTGTAATTAGTCAAGGTTTTTGAAAACTAGTATCTGAGGAAAGTACCTGTATTTTGAAAACTAGTATCTGAGGAAGCAGACTAAGAAGAAAAGTTTGGAAATGCATGAAGCTCTAATGTATGAAGGGAATTAAAAATTGGTTGGGGGTGATGGTGAAAAGAGACGATGGTGAAAAGAAGTGAAATCAAGAAAAAACCATCAAAAATTACTAAAAAGCAGTTTGCGCTGAGAAAATCATAATTAAGTACTTTGTATGTTTCAGAGCTCCTTAATTCAAGGATAGGCTTTTTTGTGCATTAATCTATTTAGTTTTGAGTATCCCAAATTAGTTTATAATATGCTGGTTATGATGAGGTAATAAAGTCAAATTATATTCTCGTCATGAACATGTTATCTTTCATTTACATGCCAGTTCAAAGAAGGGTTTGAAATGAAAGAGGATGTCTTAACAATTGGATTTCTGTCCTTTCATACCTTGGCAGTTTGCTTCTTTTTTGTCATAATTTCTCTTTTTAGTTTTCCTCTCCAATAGGGATAACTACTAGAGAGTAGTGGAGGCTGATGAAAGCTTTCAAAAACACTGTCTGTATCTTGTTGATTGAATTTTCAAATTGAGAATGACAAATGAGAGAGAGACTTTTAAGATAATTATTTTGATTATCTCATTTATATTTAAGATTTACGTTGCCTTGTGCATGCATTTGAAGACAGTATGATTTCAAGGCATAATTTTTAACATATTGACGTCCACTTTCAAAAATGTGTTTCTTCTGTTATGGTAAAATTTGGATGTGAGAGACTTTGACCAATATTCTGCATTTTAAGCATACATTGTCTGGTTTTGTAGGAAGTGGACTCATTATGTTGTAAATTTGACATTTTCTGTTATTATCTCGACTTCAGTGAAGTAGGAAATCAAATTTCCTAATTGCAAAATCAAGAAGCTCCCTGCAAATTTTGATTGGATATGTATCTATTATTTTCCATGGTTGTTATGTTGCTTCAAATTCATAGTCTATTAATATTTTAATAGGGTTAATATAGTTTTATTCTACATCTGTTATAAACTGTTACATTATAAGTTCTATTTGCACTATTATTTAACAACAATTGCAATGTTCCTGACTATATACAACTACTGTTAGTATAATTTTTCTGCCTCTTTTTCAAATAGGATAACAGTAGGAAGGAAAACACTGAGCTTAATTCAAAGTGTTCCTAAAGTTCTCCTCCATGAATGAATTCAACTCTTTAGTGTTTGTCAACTATAAACAACTATTTTGATCTGGAATGTTGCTATTTGTTAGCAGAGCTCAAATGTAATACATAAAATCCCAATCAGTTCTGTCTTCGATTAACTTAAAATAGGGGGAAGTACAGACTTCTCCAGAATTGACAGAAGTTTGCTAGTAATTATTGTGATGTCTGGGAATTAGCGACATGGCCACTGACACACTTGTGACTGTATTTGACCTGAATCCAGAGCTGCTAAACACCTGTGCTAGAAACTGAGTTAGCTTAACCCTAAGAAAACTGATTTTGTGGGCATGAGGCTGTGCAATGCGTGCACCACTCACTTGTGCCAGCATAGAATAGCTTGGGCTGGAAGGGACCTCGAAGATCATCAAGGTCCAACCCGTCCTGCCGTGGGCACCTCCCACCAGACCAAGCTGCTCAGAGTCCCACCCAGCCTGGCCTTGGACACCTCCACCATCCACAGCTTCTCTGGGCATCCTGTTCCAGTGCCCTACTATCCTCACAGCAAAGAATTTTTTCCCAGTATCTAATCTAAATCTTTCCTCTTTGCTCTATCACTTAATGCCCTTGTAAAATATCCCTCTTTTCTCTCCTCTCCTGGTAGGCCTTTACCCAGAGAAGTTCAGGATGCCTCAATCCTTTAATTTATTTTCTTTTTCTGTCATAATCAGTGTCAAGTTGGAAAGCAGAGATGGCAATAATTTCATTTTTTCACTAAGGGATTCTGGGAAGGCTTAAGAAGGAACTGTACTGGTCTGTAGTGCAGATGGTAAATGAAGATGTAAGCAGAGAAGGCCATTTTGTCAAGCTGGAGAAAGGTTACTTTCAAGGGTAACCTTAAATGTCAGCATAAGCAAAATTCATGCATTCTGTTGTAAAGGAGTTCAGACAAATTTACCAAGAAAATTTATATAATGCTTCACAAATAATCTGTTTCATTCCACACGGTTAAATACAGGTACCTACCCACTGAAAAGTACTTCAATATGAAAATTTAAAATGCAGTTTTAAGTATGACTTTCCTATTTCAGATTTGAAGATGGTTCCTTTCCAGATTAGTGTAGTTTGAGCACAGAGTTATAGTTAATATAATATATTTGCTTACCTTCAGCCTTATCTCCACCCTTTCACCATCTATTAATCTTCTGCTATTTTTCCTTTATTTTTCCGTCAGTGGTTGTGCTATGCCATGTGAATGTGATATGCTGGATGAATGTGTTATAAGGTGCCATGGTCTGCAGCATTAAATGTGGGGAACAGTGTTTTGAGAAACCCTATCCACTACAAATGGAGTTGCAGGTTTCAAGGAGATGACTGGAAAGCTGTTAATGCTCGTAATTTTTCAGCTCATGTCATATGAATGGGGGCCACATTCTTTCTCTGTCATTCAGATTTAGAGTAGGATTTCAAACAAAGCTGATACAAATGGCCTCTGAATTACACATTCTGCTGGCTTTCTTGTCCAAATGCGGAATTTCAAGATAGACTGCTTTTTTGGAAACAAAGAGATGTGTGTGTTAGAACAAACATGTCTTTTTATAGCTAACTTATTGAGATAGAGCAGTGCAATTATACTGTGGTCAGTGACTGTCTTTTCATTTCCAATTTGAAGGAAAATTATAGAGTCCTTTTCAGTCTAAAAGATACAATTTTTGACTCACTCATAAAGAAAAAGAGATGTGCTCGCACTTACTTCAACTGGTAGGAAGAATTAAAACAACAAAACCTACATTTCAGGATTGTAGCTTTCCTAAGTTTAAAATACAAAAGCATTGCCTACTTTTTAATTCCTTTAATGGACTTCCTATATCTAAGTA
The DNA here is from genome assembly GCF_047830755.1 of Zonotrichia albicollis. Taxonomy (NCBI): domain Eukaryota; kingdom Metazoa; phylum Chordata; class Aves; order Passeriformes; family Passerellidae; genus Zonotrichia; species Zonotrichia albicollis. The sequence goes on from NC_133820.1 coordinate 58,580,584, forward strand.
AGATCCATAGTTTTCATTTACAAAATTTGTTAAGACTTTAGGGCCAGGTGGACACCTAAAAACAGGGCCTTGCATGTAGGAAGCATCCAATAGACATCTCAAAGACGTGTTGAGAGTCACCAGGGAGATTTGGATACATCCAGGAAATGTCCTTCCCTGACAAATACCATTGAGGAGACACCTGGTTGGAAACAGCCAGTTGTCATAGGGAGAACAGAAATATGTCAGTGATTGCTATGATCCAGCTCTTTGTTCCTGCCAAGCTATTTTGTAGCCTTTTCCATGGCTCTTTGTGAGGGCTTGGACTTTGGTGTGTATTTGGCACCTTGAGAACTTGCCTCAGTCAGGTCTCCTGGTGCTTCCTAAGAATTTATTTAGCTGATACCTAGAACTGGATCACAGCAAAGATGTAGTGGAAAACAGAGATTTAACATCTTCCTTCCCAGAAAAACCTGAATTTAAATAGAATTAAGAAAGCTCATGTTCAGACACATACCTTGTGACCTAAAATGTAGGTCAAAAATCTGTAACAGCAACTACTAGAGCTAGATGCTGTAGACAGAGACATTTATAACAGTTCCCTAAAAGCCATCTTTTCCCTAGGTTCCGTGTTAAGCACTGGAAATATACTCCTCTGATATTATCCCAAGTTTCATGCCACACACATACCCTCTTATATCCCTTGTTATCAAATAATATTCTCTGTGAAAACTGGTGTCTGATTTTAGACATTTTTCCTGTCTGATGCTAACTTATTTTTCTGATAACTTAAAACAGCTTAGAATATTATTTAGCCTATTCCTGTATTCCTCCTAAATTTTTGTATCCTTGAGTAACATGGAGTTCATACAGTTTTGTCATTTTTTTACTGTTTCTTCTTGTGGTCTACATAGCTTGTGGTTTTCTAAGGGAAAACAGTGGATCAGCAAAACTCTTTAAATCTCAAAACAATGTTTCTGAGCTGAGCATTTGCATTTCCCAAACTAAAAAAAATGTGCTTACAAATGTGGCATTTTTCCATTTATCAACTAACTGTATACTATGAATAATGAATATAATGCTTACAAATTAGTACTATCTTTGTTCTCGTATTTGCTGTGTATGGCTGTCTGACTGCCAACAACTGTGCCTTCTGAGCACAAATCTTGTGGGAAATCACTTTTAGTACACTCAGCTTGTGGTATTCAAACTGTCTTTTAACTGAGGGTTTACATCCAAGTTCAGAATGATCCACATCATTCCACTATTCTTGATTTTGGGAAGCTCTGTAGCAGGAATGATATCACTGTTCCAGACAGCCAACTTTTGCAGAGTATGATTATAAATTTATAGAGAGAGAAATATGTTACCAGAATATGGGTATATTTAATGGTTTATGGGTATATACTGAAAATATTTCAATATTCCCCAGGGAAACTGATGTATTCTAAACAAATGTTTCATATTGGTATTAAATAAAACTTCAAATGTGTAACTAAGAAAGCATTATTTTATATTTAACTGAAATATCTGTCCAACAATTAAAAGCGTAAAAATATATATATACAGGTATGTGACTGACATGTTACAGAATATTGATAATTCAAATGCCAATTGTATGGCTTCTAGGTATCTGGTTAGGCTAGATTACTGTACTAATGGTAGACTTTTCCCTGTCTATATATTCATAATTGACATACACCCTTTAATTTTGCATCTGTTCTGTGGCATCCAATAACTACTGATGTAGTTACAGTTTCTACTTCTCTCAGATTCTTTCTGAAGTCTTATTTTTAACCTTTCCAGTCCCCATTGATATTATTTTTTCCTTTTATGCTTGAAGTATTTGCTATGGTTAAACTATGTAATAAGAGGGAAAGCTGGAAACTGAATTTGTCGAGTTTTATGGCTGTATGAGTAAGAATTATGAAGGAAATGTAGAGAAATGTATAGAAGGCAACCAGGGGAAAAGCATTTGCCAAATAATTGTTTAATCATATTTGTAATACTAATGCTTGCATGCTAATTGCTTAAAAATACATTCTAACCAATTGACGTAAAGTCATTTTGATTTGCATTCATTATGAAAATCAAAAGCCCAGTCAGTCAGAAGAGAATGAATTACATAATAGAAAGTAGGAATAAGATTATGATTCAGTGTTTGCAAGGCACCTCCGCTCCATGACTAGTGAGATATTTCTACTGCAGTGTGATTTTATGAGCCCTGGCCTTAATTTGATGGATATAAATTTGCATTCATGTACTTTTTGTAATCAGGTTAACTAAAAACACCATGAAATATGTATTTTGGAAGTGTTAAGGAATGTATTTCCATTCGTCTGATGGACTCAAATGTGTAAAAAGGTGTCGTTTAGAAGGGTTGGATAGTACAGGGCATCATGTTGATCATCTTTTCAGAAGCATTTCTGACTTGGATATTTTAAAAAAACTCTTTTAGCAAAGTCTTGTGTATTACATCACATCTGGTTGTCTTGTAAGCAGTGATTTTTCTTGGAAATGTTAGTGAAAAGAATTTTGCAAGCACTGTCATAAATGACTTTCACTTCCTCCAGTCCCATGGCTGATGTCTTTCCTAAAGCCTCAGTTTCTCAGAGATGTCACTCAACACATTAAAACCAATAAAAGTTGTTTCTGCTGTAGAAACAGAAACATGGGGCAGTCATTTAAGTATTTTCCATGGCTGCCTGTGTCAGTAGCACAAAGAGCAAAGCTGTGATGATTAATGCACCTGTTGAACTGGGTCCCTGACAATGCCAGACTGCTCAGTGAGTTTGCCACAGTGAACTTGTCACCAGTGATGACAGCATATTCCACCAGAGCACAAGCCACTGTGAAAACTTTGATAGTGATTGTCACAGTTTTAGACACCACCTTGCAGGTGACCACCTGGAGCCCTGTTTGTAAGCCTGATTGTGCTGTCGCTGATCCAAACTGTGATACTGAGTTGAGCAGATCATGCCTTACATTATCTTTCACCTACATACATTTCTGCACATATATCAAGAGAACTGAGGAGGAGGCAGGAAGCAGGAGACACCCACCATAAGGAGGTGGGTGTGGGAAACACTGGGAGAAGAAAAGGGAGCGTTTCCTGCTAAGAGTAGCTTTTCCAAGATGCATTGCACATGTACACCATCGCTACTCACTCTTTCCCCTCTCCCTTGGACTGTGTGCAGAGTTGTGATACTTCAGTTGTGAGGAATCTGATGACAGTGTGGCACATTCAGCCACTGTACTAACAATCACAAGAAGGAAAGGGTATGACCTGCTTTTCAGGAAAGCCTCTTCACTTGAGTGTTTGTTCTCATGAAGAACATGTGGACATTATAAACAGCATTGACTGAAGAACTCCAGTTACTTGAAATCTTGCTATGTTTCAGCATATTAATAAAAAATTGCTTGAGAATCATATAAAAGAAAGGCATGGCAAATTTCAGCCTGGAAGGTAATTTTATGAAACTACTCATAAGGAAAATACCAACATCATTTTTTGCAACAATGATGCAAGTGCTGTTATTATATGAGATTAAAATTTTATAATACAAGAGATTATTTTATAATATTATTAAAGTAATTTGAAAAAGATAGCTGTGCTGGAAACATCTGTTATGTGCCAGATTTAATCACATTCACTGGGGCCTTGGTCATTTTTAATTACCTGGAGAGTCAGCATATCATAAAATTGAGGTCATCACAGAGACCTCTTTTGAATTAGCTCTTACCACTCTTCATCACAACTGTCAGTCTTGAAGGAGGCTTCTATTTTAATCATGTGTTAGTCTTATCTTTAGTCTTCATTCTTTCAGCAACTCTGCATTGAGTGACAGTAGGCAGACAGGAAAAAAACACCTCAATATTTAAAATGGATGGAGAACTAATAAACAAATAAGTACACTGCTATAATCATATCTGCTGTGTTTTGGAATACATTATAAATGTTATTTTAAATTGCTTTTAGAGCCTATTCAAAGTGCCATTAAAACTGGGAACTGTTTTGTTCTTTTTTTAAGAGAACATGTAAATGCATTTGTCCTATAACTTTGAGCCCTTCTTTTATGTGGCTTACATTAAAAAAAAGTTCTGTTAACCAAAACCTTGGGAGCTGGAAACATCTGTTATTCAAATCTGGCTTTGTAATTGTGCTTGTGCACAGAGATCCCCCCTAAGCCGTAAACAGCGTTAGTGCCTGCTGTGCTTATGCTGAACAATTCCCTTGAATCCAGAATCTCATAACTGAGCTTTACTGGAATCATCTGCTGCCACGCATTTCAGATTTACAACGTAAATACACAACTAACTTGGAACGTGTTTTATTTCACGAAATAAAACTATGCTAAGAATTTTTTATATAAATTAAAGAAAAACATGCTAAAGAAAACGCCAGCTGACACCTTCAACAGCAGCAGATACTCCCCATGTTTAAGAATGGCACCCCAATAGAATGCAGGGCTTTGGGGTTCTGCCCTTGGTCATTATCCTCGATCATTTTTAGCATAAGTCAAAATGAGCTTAAAAAAGCCCAGAAGATTTATCTATTTAAAAATCAACAGTGCTTCCTATGTATATGTAGTAGCACTAAAAAGTGAGCACATGCAAAAACCCCTTCATCTGCATTTGGCTAATATTTTTGCTGATTCTAAATTGTTTCTTCATTGTTCATGCATGTGATTTAGCTGATGGTTCAGCACACACTCTTGGTTACCATTCATCTCTTACATATTTAGGCTGCATTCATGCAACTGAGTCCAAAGCTAGAGGACCTCTGTGTTCCCAGAATAAGCAGATGCATCTCAGATCTCCATCCAGGTTTAGAATACTCCTCTCTCTGCAAGCAAAATCATTCATTCATTCGTTCACTGAAGTGGAAAGGGATCCTCCCACAAGCCACCCACACAGAAACTAACATTCCCGGAGCATGGCCCCAGGGGTTTACAACTGTTTGGGTAGATGTTCAGGTGGAGTCGATTAAATTTATTTGGACATCTAGGTGCAGATACCTGTACTGCATCTCATCACTTTTGGTGGAAGGCAACAGGTATTGTGAGGGCATTTTACAGAGATATCTAAAACAGAGCAGATTATTTATGCTCTAGCACTACTTCTTTCTTTCTGTTAATTTTGAAGGATTGGAGGATCAATGGCATTTCTTTAGGAATTGTGCACTTGCCAACTACACCATGTTTGGTTAATGTCTGAGGAAATGGAAGTTCATCATAAGAAATCAGGCACTGCGCTGGGAAACGTTCAAGTTGCAGAATAAAGCTTTCCACTTGGAACCTAGCATTTCATAAATTCATCTAAATTGCTAATCATGGTTTATATAACCACGTGACTAGGATTAGAAATGGCTGCCAGTTACTGGGTCTTGTTTGATATCAGGCATGAGGTAATGAGTCCTTCCAAGCTAATCATTAGCTTGGAATGCTATGACTTTTTCTTTTCAGGAAAGTCATGACAACATCATATTTACCTAAAAGAAGTATCCTTTCTTAGTTGGTAAAAATCCATGGTTGTCTTGTACTTAGTAAAAACTTGGAGAATTTCAAATAGTCTAAGTGTTTTCCTTGCTATCAAGTTTCTGAATATCTTCTTCCTTCAAAACCTTCTCTATATCTTCTACATCAAATTCAGATTTCTTTTTATACCAGTCTTGATAACTGTGCATCCCATGTACATTTATATTTATTGTCTCCTACAGTTCTTCCCTTGGCTCCTGTAATTCTTGCTTTGAACGTTTTTCTGGTTTTCTATCCTACACTGCACACTCATCTCCAATGTCCTCCTTTAACTGACTTATTTCTTAAAGCTTATGATTATTCAAATATGTATCAGAAAAATAACACAATCTCTCTTTTCTTTTAGTCTGAAGTCATCAGATTGCCCACAGTCTGAAACGCAACAGAATAAGACAGCCTTATATTGTTAGTGCTTTTCTGTCATGGAGTCCTTAGCACAGACATCATTAGAGGAACACAGTCCAGGTTGATTTCCTGGGTCCTGCATCACTGATGTTGGAATATGTAAAAGTTAGACACCCTGATACAGCACTGGGGCACATAACAGACTTGCCTCCAAATCCAAGATCTTGGAGCTATAAGCTTATATTAAGTCCATGGATAAAATTATTTAAATATAGGCATAAATAAGGATAAATGTATTAATTTATCTACAGAAAATTAAACTTACAATAGAATCTGATCAATTATGATTTTATTTTCTCACAATGATTGTCTTAACATAAAGAGCATAAAGAGTCTAAGATCCATTACTGCCATTGCTCAATATTCCGAAAGGTCATTACAAGATTGTTTTAGCTTTAGATTGTTTTAGCATTCCCTATAGGTTGCTTATTTGAGCTTAATGAGTATTTGTGATCTGATTTCTTTGTTTCTCCATTACATGATTTTGTAATTTCACAATGACTCCCCTTTACCCCCGCCAAGCTCAGTAAGCCCAGCTGTGTTGTGTATGATGAAAACTCCTTCCCAAGAGTTAGAAGAAAGGGAAATATGAAAGTGGTTCAGTGAGGTTTTTTTACCCTCCAGATATGAGAGCTCAGCCCTGAAATGGTTGAGTAATGAATGGCTGAGTAATGCTCCTAGGCCTTACCAGCAGAGGCCTCTGGGAGGGGAGTCCAATAAACATGAAAGAAAGGATCCTGCAGCAGTATTATACATGCCATACAGAAGGCCTGAACTGCAATTAGTAATGTCTTGCTTGTGTTTCATGACTGTCTTTGTGCATGAATGTGATTGTCCGGAGAAAGAAGATTACCAAGAAAAGCAGAGCCTACTACAGCATTTTGTAGTTATTTCAGGGTAGTTCTGCTGTTATGAAAGTATTTGGGATGTTTCGGAAAATAGACATTTCTGTCTATTTTCAGAGGTCAGAGGTGTTACAAGCTGCCAGTAAAGCACAGCACATTTTGAGCCATCCCCAAGTGATTGGAGGCAAAATGATGGACCTTCCAAAATGACATTTTCATTAGTGCATTTAAGCAATAAACAGAAAAACCAAAAAAAGAAGAAGTTACTTTTAAAATCAAATTATAACAGATTGCTCTATCATTTTATAGTCTTTAAGTTACAACATAGGATCACTGAAGATTTTCTTTTTAAAGCTTCGGAATACCTGGAAAAATTAGGTGCTTTATGAACAGCTGCTTATATTCTAGCCAAATATTTTTTCTCTAATGGAGTTTCTGTGTACATACGCTTGCCTCTAAACAGATATTTTCATAGTATGTTTCTCTGAATTCACTTGTACCCTATGTGTTTTCTTACAGTGTTATCAGACATCTTCTCTCTATTTTCACAAGAGACTGGTGATTTTTTTTTTATTACGGGCACAAAACCTTTATTTGAGTTAATAGTTTTGGCATGGTAAAGTTGAAAGCACAGTTTTAATATTAAGCTGTATCTCATGCTACTCTTAAGTTTTTCTGTAGGTTTTCCTGCAATGCAAGAGCCAGATTCACTTGATAGAAAATTATTAAATGTTCTTTACTTTAAATTTTGAGATAATTGCTGTTAAATTTTGATTCATTAAAAATATACTGGTTTGACTGTTACATTTTATTGTGGCATAAATAATAAATTAACTTAGTGTTCAGTATATAGGAGATGTAGATATTGACATTGGTCTTACTAAAACAGAATATGCGTCCTAGTTCAGGCAAGTCCCAGAGGCAATAGTCCTTGGAAAATGATTTTTTTGAACTAAGCTACAAAAATTGGGAGATAGATTATAACCATTGACCAACTAATGGGCTTGACAAGGAAAAATGGATGCAGTTTTTCAGTCAATTTTTCTCATTATGTTTCATTTAGTTTAAGTCAGTGAAGTTCAGACTTAGAATACCAAAGTGAATGAAGGCAATATGGAGGACAATATCATCCAGGTGGGAAGTGATTATTCCACCTCTTAATGAAGGAATTCAATAGGTGTGATGCAATATGGGACATTTTAGAAAGAAAAATCAGTCAGCATTTGAAAGATTTATAGAAGTTATGTCAAATCAGAATTTCGTGCTAAAGCTTGACTAAGTAACTGCTATATTTTCATTACGCAGAAACTTACCGGGGAAGAAGATTTAATGAGTCATTAGTATTTTCTATTCTTTGACATTCAGTAAGAGCTATCACATCTTACTGTTGAATACTGATACTTCCATGTCCTCAAGATAGACACAGTTGATGGAATATGCTGTGAAACTCATTTTTCCTCTTTGCAAGGAGATGTAATTTTAGGAGCTGTTCCAAAGAAAATGCTTTTACAAAATACAGAAATGAGGCTTGTAATGAGACTGAGATCTCAGTCCTGTTGTTTTGTCCTTCTTTGCCTTTGGACCATCTGGCAAGCAGCCAAAACCACAAGGCAGAACACCAAGATGCTCAAGTTTGGGTAATCATGTTCTTGCAGCATCCCGATTTCCATCCCCACTCACCTGACCTCAAAACAGCAAGCTGCTGGGAGATAAGTGAATATGGGTGGGGATTGGCAATGGGCATTACTCCATGCCTGCTGCTCACTCTCCACCTCTAGAACTGCAGCCCAGTTTTGCTCAGCTCGTGTCAACAGGAATCCAGATTCCTCATAAAGAAAGGATATGGTTTGAAATTGCGTGTACTACACCATAAATAAAAGCTGACAATCTCTTTTTGCTGTGTGACTAGTGCATGCTCTGCCTGTGGTTTACTCTCTTACAATGTCTAGCTGCATGGCTGGGGAATTAGACTGCTTTCAGACTAATCAAAAAGTCAATATACTCCTATTGCCTTTTAAAGGTTAACGTACATTCAAAAAGCAGGGATCAAAGCAGACATCTACAGAGAACCAAGGCCAATTAAGCCCACAGAATCCTCTAGGTTGCTTTTTTGCCTTTCAAAACAGTAGTTCCTTGACAGGTTAAAGATTTTCCTTTTTCCCCTCTTTACCTCATGGGTTTATTTTTTTCCTCTTCATTTCTTGCCTTTTCTATTCATCCTTTGCTCCATGACCTCTAGTCATTTTTTAATTAAGAAATTACTATAGTTATTTATTGTTTAATCATCATAATTTAATTTCTGTTTCCCTTAAACCTTTACAAAGTCAAATGAATTCTGGGGCAGGTGTTCATGGCAGGATTTCTTTTTGCACACCAAAGGTATATGAGGGTCTCTTGCTTACCTGATGATGTGAGAAAGATGTTTTGATTATAGAATCATAGAATGGTTTGAGTTACAAGGGTCCTTAAAAGTCATCTATTTCCAGCCCCCTGTCATGAGCAGGTACACCTTCCACTAGACCAGGTTGCTCAAGGCCCTGTGTAACCTGACCTTGGACACTTCCAGAGATGCACAATTGTTGGGTTCACTACCAAATTAGAGCTAGTGTTGATCCTGGACCTGTTCAGTCCAGTTACAGTAATTCTGATCTTCCTTAGACAGGTGCTGGGAAGAATGCCTACAGATGGGCAACTCCTGTCTAAGGTCATACCGCTGAATTCTCTTCCCATTGAATTCAGGAGAGATGATGACTCCTGAGCTGGAAAGGTGAAAAAAGGGTCAGAAGGAAAGGAAAAACAATTGCCAAAGAGCAAGCTGGTTCCTCAGTCCTGCTCTGAGGGTCAAGCAACCCCAAAGTGTAGGAAACTTGTGGTACTCTTTCTTCAGTGCTAGAACTAGCTTTCTAATACCTTATGGTACTTAAAAGATCTGTAAGGCATCCTTCTGACTCCTGCCAGACCAGGATGAAAAAAGGATCAATATTTCTGCAGCATGCACAGGCAGTGTCACCTGCTTCTTTACCAGAACTGCTGCAGGCTGTCCCTGCCCTCACATCCTCCCTAACAGCCAACTGAGCAATTTCAGGTGATCTTATATCTCCACAAGTTAGCAACATGCTTATAGGAAAAGGGAAATCTCCAAGGCTTTTGGTTGTTGGGATGGTTTCAGATCCAGAGCCTGGATGCTGTCGAGGTTCCCTCAGAATATTTTTTCACACAGGCCTTCATGAATTATTTAGCACAGCTCAGCACCAAATTTCTTTGGCTGCCAGACAAGACAGTATAGTTGACTGCTGGAACTCTTACCAACAAGTAAATATTATCTTTGCTGTAATCAATTGCAATGGACTTTGGAGAACCAATATTCAGCAAATGACAGCAGTAAAATATTACCAGGGACCACCTATTCCCTCACCCTTCCCTGGCTTTCAGAAGATGACATGGTGCAGTTTCTCAGGCTACAGGGGTCAGGGTGGAGGCAAAGTAACTATTCTGCAAGTGGGCCCAGGTGTGGCTTGCTTTGCCTTACAATCTGTGGGTATGTGTACTTGAGTGTCTAAATTCAAATTAGAAACATGCTTGGGAGAGAAATCTCCCAATGGCCTGTGAGTTCTCCACATCTTGATTTTCATTGTGGAACTGTTTGGGAGACATGGACAGGGTGACATTTGTGTTAAACTATTCTGAACACATCAGGTGGTCTCGTGGAGAGCACCTGATGTGCTCCAACCTTTCTGGGCATCCATTTGGCAATACCTAGTCCAGAGTTCTCCTCAGGACACACATAATGGTCTGTCAGGTCCTTGGCATCAAATATTGTGCTGCCCAGATCAATTTCTCTTGCACCACACCCCTTGCTAATTGACCCTGGCAGCTACTGCAGTACCTAGAAGCTACTCATAAGTACAGAATTCATCTTCCCAAGTGAGATAGAGGCTGTGACAGATGTCACATTTAGGACAGCACATTACATAAATTAATTCCCCTAGATGGAAAAGATCATTCACTTCATCCTCTTAAATGTAATTCATGTGTCTGTAAGTTTAAAAAAAACATAAAGTGACTGGTACCAATATATTCCCTCATCATTCTAATGCACAAATTCAAACATTATAAAGTGACCAAAACTCTTAAGACAATTAATTTCTTCCCTCTTACTCTCCGAGCACCCTCGTTCATTTGCAAACAAACTGGATTCTTGTTTTGTCAGGACACCTGAGACACGCACATCAGGGTGGGGACTGAGAAGGGACATTCAAAGTCAAGGTTCGACTTAGGCTGTTTCTGCACTAGGTGCCCATTGCCCTTTGAGTGCATCTGGACTCTAGACACCAAACCTTAGAATACTGTACAAAGAAATGCGTCATTCGTGTTATTGACTCTTGCCTCTGCTAGGATCTCACATATTACAGTTCACATCACTGATTCACAACAGTTTGCATTGCCAGGAAGCTTCAATGACGTGCTTAATTAGGCAAATCCAGGCTGAGTTAATCTAGAAATAGGACCTGTATAAACAGCAGAAATTTAGGTTTGTGATTAATATAGCAAATGTAATTCTGCCATGTAATTCAAATTATGTGTATGTCATATCATAAATCTAAGTGCTTCCGAAGTCTGTAGGCTTCGTGCCAGCATTAATTTTTGTAGAAAGTAAGAAATATTTCTCTTGTGTTTGATTGCTTTTTAAAGTCCAGGTCTGATATACTCTCAAAAGTTTGTCCCAGTCTGATGTCTTGTGATATTTAATGGAGTTTAAAAATAAAAATTTATGCCTACGTATAATTTGCTTATGTAGGTGAAATGTATTACGAAAGAACATCAGGTATTTCAGACTTTAAAGCTTTTTGTTAAGACAAACTATGACAAAGTTATATTTAACTCCCTTTGACTCTAATTTATGAAAATACATTAAATTTTAAAGATTGAAAACAGAAACTTTTTTTAATTTTTCAGTATATAATGCATACAAAATGCGCCCGGAAAACTATTCTCATGAAGCAGACCACCCACATTAATCACTCAAGGAAGAGCTGATTTTCTATTTCATAGAGATATAAATTTAGAGATCTAAAGCAAAAATTCATACGAAAGTTGTTAAATTCCAAACTCTGCATAATAAAGATTACTAATACTATATTGGTTGTCTGATTCAGAACTTATTCTCATGACCTGGTACACAGCATAATCAGGACTGAAGTTTGTGCTGTCTCAGGTTCATGGGGTGAGGCATTAAATTGTCTTGTGGATATGGTCTCAATATGGGGCCATGATGCATTTACCCATTGTTAGTATTTTATTTATTTATCAGTCTGGAGATTAAACTAATTGAAGGTGATGAAGCCAGGAGGTGTCAGGGAGAGGCAGATCATAGAAATGTAAAGTTGTGGAATGGTTTGGGTTGGAAGGGACCTTTCAAGATCAGAGAAGATAGAATCTTCTGCTAACTCTGGCCAGCAGTGATAAGGCAATATTGCTTGAGCTATTTTCAGATTTGAGGATAAAAAATGAAGTTTCAGTGACTGTGCTTAGATACCATGGATTTAGGTTTTAAGTTATCAGCTGGATTTAGCTTCTTCAGAACTCAAAAATACAACTGAACTTTCACACAAACACGAACTGTCTTCTTTTACATTCTGGTTTTAATGAAGTAACAGGAAAACAAAAAGAAAATGAAGACTTGAGTCTCAGTAAATTAGACAGCTAATTCCTGCCAATAATTGGCAGTCAGAGTCTGGAATCACTACACAATGCATTCCCAGAAAAGGACCTTTTTGGGCACAGCTTCCACTCGCCTGGTCTGGCAGCTGTGGATCACCTGTGGAGCCAGCACAACATCTGCTGGGAGTGCAAGCACACACACACACAACCCTCTGCATTTCTAGAAAACACAGTGGCTTGGGAACAAGTGTGTGTGTGTTCTGTAGTGGGGATGCAGCCCACACTCTTTGGTATGTGTCCAGAAAATAGGAAAGCCAGCACATGTAAACAGGGATCACAGTTGTCTCACTTTCTCTAGCCTTCATATTCACCTGTTTAGTATTGGCTGGTGTCTTCAGGAAGGGTGAGTGAATATTCATAAGTAAAATCTAATAGGTATCAATTCTGATCCTGCAGTGCCTCCAGATGAAGCAGTTCTAGGTAATGGTCAAAAGAAGCAACATAATCTCTAGCTTTTTGCTAGGATTGGGTTTTTTCTTTCCTTCTCATGATTTTTAGTTAGTACTTCTATCCCTTCTACTTAACATGGAAATGATACCAAAATTGTGAAGGAACAAAGCCTTATCTCTTTGAAAAATAAAAATTATTATTCCTGCACAGCTGATCCGACGAGGTGATTACTCAGATAATACAGTGCCTTCCTGCCATCTTGTGGCACTACAGGGTTTGCAACTCCCTGTTTGTTGTACTGTATAATTTTTATTTCAAATTAACAGTTTTTAAGTTTCAGATGTCATCTAGTTAAACAACACACACACACAAAGTGAAATCTTCCTCTAGCTAATTGCAGTGTCAGAAATCTCGTTGATTTTAAAAAGTTCCAGACTGTATTAATTGTATTTATTTCAATGTCTTATTATATCAAAAATGAAAACAAATTGAAACTAATGTAAAACTGGGTTTCAGGTTAATAAATTAAGTTACTGTTATACTGAAATAATCTGCAGTTATGTATGAAATAATATCTTGCATTTGTATTATGAATTGATCTGTATTTTTCATTTGGGATGCTTTGTTGGTTTGCAAAATAGCTGCCTCCTTTTTCAAGTCTGCCTGAAGGAAAGGAAAAATGCATCTTTTGTATGACTTCAGAGCCTGCAAGAGCTTGTTCAATGTTTACTTATTTTTCTAAAATAAAAGAATGTATGAGATTGTGGTACTGTCCAATTTTCTGCTCCTACTTTTAGGCTGGAATCACCAACTCGATCTCTGAGCATGGATGCACCACGAGGAATTAATATTAAAGCACAAGCTGGGAATATTGAAGCGCTTTCCCAGATGGATATCAAACTACACAGCAGTGATGGCGTGGTGAGTGCAAGCCCTTCTTTTCCATAACTGTGGTTGATTTTCTGTGTGACTGTAACTTCTAGTCTTTTTTTCAAGTTCTGTTAATTTAATTCCTCAGGTTTTAGGTGGCAGGATATTAAAATTAATAGTGCCAATAATAAAACTTTTATTTATGCAAATAATACAACCAACAGACATAATGTATTATCTTAGAGAGATGCTTTCTAATAAAACTTGGATACTGCTTAGCTCCCTCCTAGCGCAGTGATTCCCAGGCACCCCAGTGGGGAATCTTGGCTCAGAAACAGATGCAGCCCCAGAGTGGCAAAATTAAGGAGTGAAGCTCTGCAGACATCATTAACAGCAGGCAACATGCAGCAGCCTATTTATCCCCTCTGCAAGGCTGTACTGTGCCAGTTCTTCCACAGAGGAACTACAGACCAGCCCACGTCCATCCTTAACCATGGCTCCATGGTGAGGCCTCAGCACTCAGGCCAGGACAGGCCTGGGTCCAGCAGCAGTGCTTGTGTCCTGCTCTTCTGTGCACAGGCAGGGACCCTGTTACTTACCTTAGAATCATAGAGTGAATTGTGCTGGAAGGGACCTTAAACATCATCCAGGTCTAATCTCCCCTGCCATGGCCAGGGACACCTTCAAATAGACCAGGCTGCTCAGAGCTCAATCCAATCTGGCCTTGAACACTTCCAGGCATGGGTTATCCACAATTTCTCTAGGCAACCTGTTCTGTGCCTCAATCTAAATCTATCTTCTTCCAGTTTAAAACCAGTGTGCCTCATAAAGGGTCCCTCCCCAGCTTTCTTTTAGGCCCTCTTTAAGTACTGGAAGGCTGCAATGAGGTCTCCCCAGAGTCTTCTCTTCTCCATGCTGAACATCTCCAATTCTCTCAGCCTTTCCTCACAGGAGAGGTGCTCCATCCCTCTGATCATCCATCCTCGTGTCCCTCCTCTTAACTCACTTCAAGAGACCCATGTCTTTCTTATTTTTGGGGCCTCAGAGCTAATGCAGCACTGCAGGTGAGCTCTCACCAGAGCAGAGCAGAGGAGCAGAATTCCCTCCCTTGCCCCTGCCCATGCTGCTCCTGTTGCAGCCCAGATGTGATTGATTTTCTGGGCTGCAAGCACACATTGCTGGCTCACACATAGGTTTTCATTTGTCAATACCCCTACATCTTTCTTCTCAGGGCTTCTCTCAATCCATTCATCACCCTGCTTGTGTCCGTTTTGGGGATTGCCCCAACACAGGTGCAGGACATTGCACTTGGCCTTGTTGAACTTCACGAGTTCTCTGCTAAGAAGAGGATGGGGCACCAACTTATTCCTGTCCTTTGTTTATGTCTGCCAAGAGCCTAGGGCTCAGAGAAACTTTGTGTATAACAAGTCCTGTGTAAAAAGCCGTTCTTAAGCCTCTGTCTAGCCAAATTCAACTTATCTCATGGCCTATGATTGCTTTACCATCTCTAATAACCTCATTTCTCCTGCTTTTTCCCACACAGCTTTTGCTGGATGCTGAAACCGTGCGACTGCCCAAGCTGCCTGAGGGTACAAGGGGTGGATCTGGGATTTCTCAGGGGCTCTATGAAATCTGTGTGTGTCCAGATGGAAAGCTCTACTTGTCAGTGGCCGGCGTGGGCTCCACTTGCCAGGAATACAGCCGAGTCTGCCAGTGAGGCACCCAAAAGGCCACACACCCCCTTGGGCATCTGGGTTTTGTATTACTCCTAAAGAGCATTACTGAAGGCATATTTTTCAGCATTTTAGAAACAAAGTACTTACAATTTAGGAAACAAATCTGCTACAGTTCTGGAATACAGGGTGTAAGGGGAAGAAGAGCACAAATGACATTTCCACTTCAGAAGAACGACTTGAATCAACTTACATGTTTTGTCAGTAACACTTGGAAAACAGCCTTACAGAGAGTATAAAAAATAAAACAAATATGTTTCCTTGCTGAACTGTGATTCAGTCAGGTGATTATGTAGTTGTTCGTATTTTTGAGATCCATGGGTTTTTCCTCTCACTACATGTAAACACTTACTGTATTAGTGGGTGAAATGAAATTGAGGGAAGTACTTGAATTATTTGTAAGACAAAGCATTATTTGGAAAATTCAGAAAGTGCCAGCAAATGGTCTATGCAATTTTGTTCTTGCAATAACACAAGATAGAAAAATGTGGTGTTTGTGTGAGTTCTGTGTAAAAGATGTTAATTTGTTGATAGCTTTCTGTTTTAATTTGGCAACACATATGCTGATTTGCTTCTTACTGAGATTGGTATAAAAATATCTAATGCAAAAAGCTCCAGAAGTCATGAAGGCCTCTCTGTGTCTCAGATCCATTCACTATAAAACAGAGAAGTATGTTAGTATATTTTATAATAGCATTGTTTGTTCTACTGCCTGTACCATCATATTCAATCAAATCCTTTTCTATTTTAGGACATGCTAATTCAACAAGGCAATCTGTTGGGCCAGCTGGACTAGTAAACAAAAAAAAATTGTGTCTTCAGATTGTCTGACATAAGGAACTCTTCAGATTGTCTGACATAAGGAACTCTTTGGGCAGTGGGAAAAAATCCTTTTATGCAGCCCACAGATTTCAACTAAGAGGAATATTTCATTCCCATCTGCACCTGTTTACTGGTATTTCTGATCCTGTCAGACTGGGACTCCATCACAAACAGAGAGAGTAAAACTGTTATTATTTTTTACATTAGGATTTTGGATACAAAATAAATGCTCACCAGAGCTGACAAACCATTTATTGTCCTTGTAAAGAAACACAACTGCAGACCCATTCCCCTGTACAGTGTTGCACTGAACACAAATAAATTGTTTGCACACCTCTGGGTAGCAAGATTTGTATTTAATAGTCTGTTGTTTAAACCTCATGGGTTTTTAATTCCTTTGATGCTGTTTTGTATATACTATATGATCTTATTATCCAGGAAGGAACTATCACATAGTGCCTTGGTGTCTATTTACAGAAGGATTTTAACCCATAGTGTTAGTAAACCACGAATCTCCACCTTTTGGAAAAAAAAAATCACCATACTTAAAACAAAAGAATCAGGACAAAATAACTACTAACAAACTTGCTACTTCAGCTCTGGTGAACAAGGGAAGAAAACCAGCACTTGGATGAGATCCCCAGGTACACACAAAAGCCTGAGCTGAGAAAGAGAATCCTACATTAATATCTTCCTCTATTATTGTGGTAAAGCCCAGGGCAGTTCCCACTTCAAGGGATGCCTTTGCAATTTCTCCAAGAGTCTGATGTACAGAACTGAAACTGCCCTTCAGCAGCAGGGTGGAGCCCTCAGCAATTGATGCAAACTCCAAGAACTTCAGTAGAGCAAGTAGGAAACCCTTAAGGTGAGCTTGGGTGAGTGAAGCAAGGGTTCACATGTTATCTGGAGAGTGCTCCAACTGCTCTTACACTGCCTAAAGGAGAAGTAGGAAGCCACACATCTTCCATATCTGAAATTGCCTTTTCTTGGACTTAGTCTCATTCACTTACTCCTGTCTTCAGGAGTGAGTCCAAGGCTTTTTGCCGTAAGGAGAGAAATGTTTATCTTCATAACTGTATCTCTTGACTATATCTGTCTTTAAGGCTAAGCCCTCAGCTGAGGTACACTTTAACAGAAACCTGTCTTCAGTATTCCTTTAAAGTCAATTTAGATGGTTCCAGCTCCATGCACAAGCTTTTACAAACCAAAACACAAGCAGACTTCATTGGATAGAAAGTTTGAGTACTAAAATAAAGGTCAGCAAATGCCCTTGCATGTGCCGGATACCTAAAAACTGCTGCTACGACTAAGTTGGAGAACTGTAATGTCACCAGTCTCTTACAGGTGTAGTATTAACAGCAAAACTGGGACTTGAGTCCTTAGAAATTTCAGCCATTGTTCTGACATCAAGGAACTTATGCCCGTTTCCATGGAGTATCAAACAAATAATTCACTAATATAACACCTAAATGTTAGCCAGATACTGCAAAATAGTTAAAATCTCCTTGTTCTGCTGGCAGTAGAAGCGCAGCACTTCAAGTTATACATTTTAAGCTTTTGTTATGGAGGCACATATTCAAATGTGATTTGCCAATTAATTCACAGCAAGGGACTGAACTGAGGCTTTCCAGGCAAGAATAACCTGACCCCTAAAGAGCTAGGAAAATCAGGGTGCAGTCCCCTGGCTGGTAACACTATTAAGCAGGATGGCACTTCATTTAGACACTGCAATAACTACAACCTTTCATGTGGAGATAAATCTTCTGGACTTGCTTCATTTCACAGGTGGAGTCTAAGTAGTACCAAAACCTAAAGAGGTCTGCTGTACCCTTAGCCCTGCCATCACACAAATCACCAATGTGATCCTTTTCATTGTTTAAATTTGATTCTTCTTTTCATTATGCTACAACACTGACATCAGAAGTATTGTTCCAGTATAGAAGTTGTGCACATAAAGCATAGCTGGCAACATCTTGTCACAGACTATTTTTTTTCTTTTAGGTGTGGTTAGTAGAGAAACAAAATTTATGCTAACATTACCAGAGTATTATCAGCTGATGCTACAATCTGAATTGCTGTTAATCTCAACATAGGTCATACATCACTATTTCTGATAATTCTATGTGGATGTCTATTTCCCCCTCTTTAATACTTCAAAATTACTGTTTCTACTTGAATCAAACTACAGTAATTAGTTAGAGTAACAGAAAATTATGGCACAGGGAAGTGAGAGTATGCAGTTCTCTAGTTTATTTCCAAAAGCATTATCCAAATGCAGAAGAGAAAAAATCACTTCTAGCATAGTGAACTGATTTGTTTGCATATTTACTCCCTCAAAAAGAATAATTTACAGCTGTTCTTGCAACTGGTTGCAATTGTTACACAGTGGAAAAATGATAGAAAAACTTCAGTGGTGATTGCGCAAACACGAGCTTTTTTTTTTTCCATTTCACAGTCCTTTAGTATTTGCAGTTGTCTATCTTCATATAGCTTTATGCAAAAGGAAATTGCGAGAATTGGAAACCAAGTTCTTAAATAAACTTTATACATTTTGAACAATCTGCTTCTGCTTTTGTATTCAAATGAAACATAGCTTAAATGAATGTTTTCATTTTTAAAACAAAATTGTTTTTACAAGACTAAGAATGTGAAATGCACTTTATTTAACATTATGAACACAATTCTTGGTCCCAGCTAAAAATGTACTTAGCAGAATTTAGGAAATGCTTTACAGTTAGGTTTCATTGGACATCTAGAATTCATTTGTCTTAATCAGTAGTGGGTGAAAGTAAACAAAGAAATTACTGCAGTGCTACTGAATTAATCATCCAGAAAACAAACCAAAGAAAAGATAAACAGTTTTGATGAAAATTCATTGACAAAACTCTTCATGTGACAAAAAAAAAGTGTGTCTTCTTCAAATGAAAACATTTATTTTGGCTGCCAGGTTTAGTTATTTTTGAGCTGTTAGTTCTGCCTTTGTTCCCCAGGACCAATCCAGCCTTTCTCGAAGAGTTTAGATCCAGCAACAGAAAATCTCAAAGGTGGTACTACATTCCTCTACTTCAATTGGAGAAATTACAATACATTTAATTATAGCCTTGTTTAAAGCAACCCAAGTATACCAGTTTCAAGTGAATGCAATCCTTATAGTAAATTTTAAACCCTATTTCACAAATCATTACAGTAACTTTACTGATAATGATTCGAGTACAAATATTGTAAAACTACATTTTTTACACAATAAACCATTTATTCTTCTGGTAGTCAGCTACACAAAAATCTGTGTCCTTAACAAAAAACAACAACAAAAACAAAACAGAAAAAACCACAAACAAGAGGTATTTTTTCTTGTCACTAATTGTTGAGGCAAGTGTCCTGTGCTTTTTAGACTAGCTGTGTAACACTTCATTGTTTGAGAGGAAAACTTTTAAAGCACAAGATAGTAACAAGCCTATCAAGGCTTATTCCAACTGCAGTTCCTTAGATTTAAGCTGCCCTGTATGTAGTTGAATCAGCTTCCTAGACCACTGACTTTTTGTTAAACTCATCAACTGTAATTTTGGGAGACAAAAACTGAAGCTGCTTTTCCTAGATAAACTGCTGGTATCTGTGGAAGGCAGGAGATCTGAATGAAAAGGTATTTTCTCCAGTGAGAACTCATTTAATGTGCAGAATTACTTGCTAAATGTATTTTTGTGGAACCTACATGCTAACATTTACTTCTACAGACCCCTACTACAGAATCATCACATCCTAACTGTTCTAAGCCTCCATACCTGACTTAGACGCATTGTCAAGTCTCCCAGCTGAGCCAAAAGGAAGAATCATTTAAGCATTTTATTTATTCGTTTTTCTTTTTAATCAGGAATTAAATGGCATTTACAAAATCATGTTCTGTCAGAATATGGTTTCATGGTCTTGCAAAGCCTCTTTATTTATGTTAGCTGTTACAGTGAGTTAAGCAAATAAGAAACTAAAAGACTTCCTACTGAGACAACTCGCTTGTCCCTTTGCAGACATCTGTAAATTTTATTGTTAGTTTCAATTCAGGAATAAGAGAATTAATTCATTTTTCTGTGTCATTCTAGTTTTCTTTCTCAACTTGGCTCAGAGTTTAAAATTATTTCAGACTATTAGCTTCCTAAGAACTAGGACCATTTTCTTTCTCAGTGTCAGCACTCAACAGAATATACAAAATAACCAAAATTAAAGTTAGAATAGTTTAGTGATTCTGCACAGCTATTTTAACAGTTTGTAATACTAATACTGGTAAGGCAACATAAGTTGCTTATAAAACACAGTTATACACTTAGAGGATTTTCTTCCTCAAGAGCTCACGTAAAAACAGGGGTGTTCATGGTGCTCCTGTCACTCTTTTGCATGCTTCCATGAGACCTTATGTTTTAGCTCCATTTAAAATGAAAATCATGAGAACTGTTTCCTTTTCAAGAATTTTAGTCTTCAATCTTACCCTGAAGACTATTCATCTGACTTAATGCAAAAAGCAAGAACCACAAAGGAATCTATTTAAAAAACACAGGGAATTAACTAAACTGATTTATTTCATGGCACACCAGGATTTGTGTTTTACTCACATACTATTTATTGCAAAAAAAAAAAACCCAGCAAATGTACAATTTGTTTGAGAAAACTGCAAACATTTGTCATTGAAAAAAAAGGCAAGTTTCCTTTTCAGTAGTATTTCAATATTTGTACAATTATTTAGAATTAATCAAAAAAAGATTGTGTATTTACCTATATAAAAGCTTCAAATAATAGGTAAAGTTAGCTTACATTATAAAATCAAAACACATTGGACTGAAATATATGTTTGCATTTTTCTTTATTAAATTTATGGCACTTAATTTAATAGCAGAAATAATAATAATAGGGCTCCACAATCAGAAGCAGTATTGTTTTCCAACTGTCACATTTCTTCAAGAACAAAGCCTTTATAATTTACTCAAAACTGAGGCAGACGTTATTGTGATTTTTTGTTTTTGTATTACAACACTATCACAGCTATATCAGCTGTATCAGCAAGCTTACTGTTGTTTATTTTCCTTTGTATTCTGTAGGTTAAATTGCAGTTTCACTGTGCTGTCAATTAGACAAGTGTAACAGCACGCCACTGGAAAATGTTTGACATTTATGTTTAATGTGGCTGATCCAGCAAAAAAAAATCCTTTCATTTAGCATTATCCTTCCATTTTTTATTTTTAAAATTTTTTTACAAAAAGCTAATGTTGAACATACTGCATGACATTACCAAAAGTATTACAAACTGTAAAAGAAAAAGTGTGAACTAATAATCAGATTTCTCAAGGGCTGTAGTGAATAACAAAATAAAACCAGCATTACATTGCAGCACCTTTAAACATGTAACAAAAAACAGTGCTCTGTGTACACCAAAAATGAGTTTCTGAATTGTACTATTATCAATGTTTGTGGAAAAATATATATATATATGTACACACACAAAGGCACACACAGAGGGGAAAAAAAAAGGAACTCAAGCATTTAGGCATCTGAAAACTGAGTTTTGGTATTCCAAAAAAAACCCATAAAACACCGTATAATAATGTTCACAGATTTTATATCATCTACATGCTTATTCATTAAACAAAAGATGACAGGCTCTAAAAAAAGTAAATTAAATACTTAATTATTTTATAATAAAGTAAATGCAATCAATGCATGACATGATGTGGCATGTTAAATCAAGTATAATTATTCAGCATTAAAATAACTGTACCAGTTTACATGTACTAAACTATCCTTTAAATGTTTACAGTGTGATGCTGCAGCAAATTTATAATCAGATCCAGCTGATAAGAGTATTACTACAAGTGACATGAATGTCCACAGAACGCAAAAGAATACAGATATGCTTTGGAGTAATATCTCCAAAGTTATTTTAACTTCCACCCCCTTTCCCATTTCATTCTATGTCCAGTCTTAAGATTAGTACATTGAAAACTGACATTATCCTTTCAGAAACATTACATTAAATGAAATAAATCTAATAAGGAGTTATAATTACAGGCTTTATCTAACAGAAAGCTAAGCTTTGGTTATATAAAGTGCAGTTCAATAATATGCCAATTAATCACAATGTTGTGCATACATCTAATTTTTGCAGCTCAATTTCCTTGCAAATTCTAAAAAATATTCAGGTTTTACAGTTTGCTTAACAGTAGGCTCAGTTAGGAAAAAAAATCCCATTTAAGTAAATTTCAGTTCTAGGTACCTCGGTACAATCCACCTTTGTGCATGACACTTCTAAACTGCTTGGCACCATGCAACCTCTTGGATGTTCCATAATCTGCACAATTGCATTTGTATGCCACCACTTGAAACACCTAATACTTGATAAAACAGTTCCCTAACCTCTTCAAATAATTTATATTTTTTGTTGTATGAAGTTTTCAAGTTTTATTATGATGCAAGCAGTACATTCCATCACTCTCATAGCAACTTCTGAAGTAAACCTATCATTGGGAATCTGTGGAAAAGGAAGTAAGTCAGGATACCTCGTTTTTAAGCTATCTACTCCATAAGCCTCCAATGTCTGAACGTCATTTGAAAGTCCTTCAAGTTGCTGACTGTACTCCTCTATTTTTTGTGCGAGGGCTGCTGGTTTTATGTCTTTGTCTGACTTGCCCTTCACAGCGTAGTCAGCTGCAATCAAAGCCAGTTTAGTAGAAAGGTAGCACTTGAAGCATACCCATTCATTGGCATTTTTATGAAGGTCATTTCGTGCGGCTGAGAAGTTGGCTCGGGCCTGCCTAAGCCATCGACGCGCCTCCACAGGATTGCCAACGGACCTGAACGTAGGGGGAACAAAAAAGCGCTGGGAGTAGGAGGGCCCTGTGGAGGAGGGACACTTTTCTTTATACTGCTGCCTTTCAGATTTGTGGCTTGTTGCTTCCTGATTCCATGAAGTGTAAAATCTCTGAAATGAAAATTTATCTGACTGAAATCGAGAAGCAGAAGATGAAAATGGTCTCCTTGAGGCTCTGTCCATATTTTGATCCATAAAGGCCTGTTTTTCCATCCTGTTAATCTCATTCTGCAAATGTTTGAAAACCTCATTAGCTATATCAAGATTCTCTGCATTTTTATCTGGGTGCCATTTAAGATACAGCCTCCTAATAATCTTTTTTCTTTCTGATTCTGGAAGCTTCCAAGCCTGTTCAATCACAGATGTCACTTCTCTTAATATTTCTGGCAACGAGTTTGACTTTATCTTTTTTGGAGAGTGGTGTTTTGAGGACATTGTTTTGTGGCCCTCTC
The DNA here is from genome assembly GCF_047830755.1 of Zonotrichia albicollis. Taxonomy (NCBI): domain Eukaryota; kingdom Metazoa; phylum Chordata; class Aves; order Passeriformes; family Passerellidae; genus Zonotrichia; species Zonotrichia albicollis. Next base: position 58,604,185 of record NC_133820.1, read on the forward strand.
TACCAGTGAAGATAGGTGGAATTGCCCTCGGTCCATGTGCTGGAAATTCTGTAGGACTTGTTGGGGTAGAAGGTGTGCTATCCCTGCCTTGAGAGCTTTCCTCTGGTCTGGAAAATTTGTACAAGTCAAGAGAGCTCACTATTTTATATTCACTATATCCAATATCAATCTGGTAAATCTTCCCTAGAAAACTGGGGCTTTCATCATCTTCTCTTTCTACTTCTTGCACGATGATTGCATAGGTGTAAGTAGGCTGATATGATCCATATATATCACCACCTTCAGAATCAACAAGGTAACCAACATATTCACCAGGATAAAATACATTCATTGGATCCATTAGAAGTGTATAGTGAATTTCAGCTGGTATAGGAGTGCCAGGTGTTGGTAGTTCAAGTTTTGATGGCTCAGAAGAGTCATACTTCACTCCTAAGCTGTCAAGCTTCTCACTGATCCGATAAATATCATTACAACCCAGCATGGCAATTAAATATGAGGTATCAGAAATCAGGTTGTCAGTTGCAGATTTTAAGGTCATGGCTAATGCTAAGAGGAAATTTATGTCCTTGCTGTCAGAATGCTGTATGTAAAGCAATATTACTGCATTCCCATATCTCTTCAAGAAAGCAAATGTTTCACTTTTGCTGTGAGGAATAGGAGCAAACCCTTTAACTCTTAATGTTGTTTGCAACTTCTCGAAACAAGAAACTTTCAAACCTTCTCGCAAAGCTTTGCAAAGTCTTATTGCTTTTTCTTCATTAGCCAGGAAAGCATTGTCATTTTCATGCTTCATAATCCTAATGAGTCCTGTGATGAACTGCTCTGAAGACAACAGTAACTGTAACCTTCCCTGCAAAGAACATAACGCTCCAAACTGACAAATTTTGGGAGACTCCTCATCTAACTGTTCTTCAAGTATACTGCTAAGTAAGCGAGGCCTCAGCTTCTGAGGGAATAACATTATCAATTTAGTGTGAAAGCCATGGTCTTTGCCTAAGTAACACTGGCTGAGATCAACAAGCATCTGCACACCAATGTTACCTTGGATTCTGCTTTTGTAGTGGGGTGCATCATCAAAAACTAAGATACTAGACTTTACCAACCTACCATCTTGACTGGGAAGGTAAAGGGCAAAGTCTCTCATATTCTCAAGGTCATTCCTCACCTTTACAGAATCATTCTGAAGACTTTTGAACAGGCCTGAAACTACTCTTTTAACTGTGCGCATTTCATTGGGATCCAATTGCTTTCCTTCCGAGCTCTTGTATATGCGACCTAAAACTTCAACATACTGCTTTGTTGAAATAATGTCTTCAGTGCCCAAATGTTTAAATAACTGATGGAAAGTACCAAGTTCTAAAGGAAGTTTGTAAAGATAAGGTTTAAAATCAGATTCATACTCAAGGTTTATTACCACCTCCTCAGGCTTAAGGAGCTTCCAACCTTCTTCCACCATTACAAAAGAAACTCCTCGAAGCTGAAAGCGGAATTCCCTCTTCTCTGTGCTGAGAAACTCATAAATGCTCCTTAGGACCTTGGCCCTAGTTTTCACCATGTCCTCATCCAAAGTTGTGATATTGCATATGTTCCTGCAGTTATTGATAACTTTGTCCAGAGGAGGGTCCAAATTAACATTCAGCATGGCTAAAACTTGCTCAAGCTGTTCTTGTGCACCAAGACTACTCCCCTCTTGCTCTTTGATGCTTAAAGGTGTTGCTTTCTCAGGAAGAATAGGACATGATGTCCACAGCAACTGCAACACATCGGTCTGCTTGAATTTAGGGTTCACCTGTGCCCCATTGAATCGTATAAGAGGAAGAGTTCCATTAACTTCTTGATACTGAGGATGAAATCTCACAAATTCTGCTGGAGCTCGCTCAGGGCACAGAAAAGGAATTAAAGACAATTCTTTAAGAAAATTTCCTGAAAAAAGGTCAGCTCTTTCTTGAAATATATGATGGAGGAGAACGTCAACAGTATTCTGTAGTGTTTCTTTAGACCAGTTTTCTGTATTTGCTCGCATGCTGATTTCCTTAGCAAACTGCAGTAACTGCTGCTGTGAAATGATGAATTTCAATCCGATATGTCGCAGAAAAGTTACCCATGATGGAAGGAACGCCGCTTGATTTTTTGGTTTTGTAAGTTGCTCTAGCTTCTTAAAAAAATCTTGAGGTATAAAGAATTTTTCAGGCAGCATAACTTCAAAGACTTTTACAGTCCTGTCATAAAAGAACTTAGCAGGTTTTAACCTATTGCTTGCATCATGAATGATCAAAATGCTTTCAAGCTTTTCAAACAGCTGTTCTTTCATTTCTGAAGTTTCTTCAATGCTAGTTAGCCTATTCTTTAAGTAGATCAAATGTTCTAATTTTGCATCGTAAGACAGACTTTCAATTTTTGGCAAAAGATGTTTCAAGTACACTTCAAGATCATCCACAGAGACACAGCCAAGCATAGTATACAAATCTTTCAAATGAACCTTCTCCTCAAGAAAAGCCGATGAAGTTGACTGTGTCCATCTGTCTACTTCCACTGATGGGATGCTTTTTGTGAGGACATAGCACGTGCCATATTTTGCAATGCTGATGTATCGGCCACTGATTGATTTGTAACACGGAAGAGACTTTAAAATTTTAATGTCATCCTGAGATGTCAAATGACATAGGTTGCAATTGAAGTACATTAGGAGAGCCTCAAAGTCACTTTCTGCTAACTTTTCAGTCTTAAACGTTGATGTTTGTACCATATATTGTATGGCTTTCAGAATGCTGGAGGGATTATCTATGTTTGCTGTACGCCCCGACAACAAAGGCACTAAAGCACTGTCTTTGCAGCAGATTTTGTTCAATGCCAGCTGAATGCAGCCCGTTTTCATTAAAGCATGGAAGACTTTATCACTCTGAGCATTTGGAAAGACAGCTATGTGCATGATGCTGAGTGGCAGCAAGACATCACACTCTGGCACAACCAGATGATTGGCTGAGACAGTAAACTTTACACCTGGGAGCAACGTCCAGTCCTTCAAAGTGTCAATAACACCATCAAAATTTGCTTGTGTATCTTCTTGCTCTTCCTTAATATTTAGAGATTCACTGATAAAATGCCAAGCACTTTTAAGCCAAGATTCACTTGCAAAGTTTTCCTTCCATTTCATACAATTTTTAGTTTTATACTCTCTAGGCAGCACAGATGATAACAATTCAGCAAAACTTTTGATATCAAAGACTTTTGCTACTTCACTGCTGAGCAGAATATTGTTGTATCTCAAATACAATGTGTTCATAAAGAGATCCTTCCGTGATGGAATCAATTCATGGTATGTTGTCAAGAACTTTGGTCGCTTTGAATCAAAAACTTGCAAAACATTGTCAAGAGTAATGAGGAGTGGCAAACCCTCAATTTGGATTTCATTTTCTTCTGCATCTTTGAAACAGTAGTCAACCAGGAGTTTGAGGCTATGGAACAGCTTCAAATTTGTCTGCTGAAGACGACAGGGTAACTTTCCAATGTGGCAGTTAGAGTCTGGAAAAGAAAATGTCATCAAAAACAATCGGACATCAGCAGGTGTCACATAGGTGACAGGAATATCTGCATCTACCAAACAGTGGTAGAGATTTGCAGTCTCATCACAGTTGTATACCAAATTAAATCCAATTTCTAAGAGTAAATGCTTTAGTCTGTAAACATTTTCAGCCACTGTCTTCCGTGTTGTGATGTTGTATTCTGTGTTTTTGAGGTGCTGCAATTCATCTTGTAGCAAATTGTCAAAGAATGGTCTGCCTTTGTTCACAGTAGACATGTTAACCCATGTGATGATAACAGCAGAATGCAAATCAGAACCATCAACATTTGGAGCTCTCATAACAGGTAAAAGACGCTTCAAATCTTCATAAATGCAACTGTAAACTGCTTTCACTAGGCAATACCAGTCTGGTTGAATATCAAGTCTATTAACCGGAAAAAAGGATAAAAACTTTTTTAAAGTGTCTTTCACAGCATGAATAGGTGTGTTTTGCAGCACTGATACTGTAGGATCAGTGCCTGGAAAATACCTCTTCTTCAGCTGAATCAGCAGTTCAACATAGGCTGGTGCTATCAGCGCTGTCATTAGACTACTATTCCAGTCACTTCTTACTCCAACACCGTTATCATCACGCCACAGATTTCTTCTGGCAGAGTCTAGAGCAAAGTGTCCATTCACATGGAAAGGTAATCCAGTTTCTAATGATAAAGGTAAGAAACAGAATGCTCTGTGGGGTTTTTTGTAATTGTGAGTAATGCAAGCTGCTACTCCACCACGAGGGAAAAGAGTAATGTCCTCATTCTTGTGGGCTGAGACCACACTTTTGGATACCTTTTCCATGGCAGAAAAGCCTGACCTGTTACAAATTAACCAAGTGGTGAGATTTCCCTCAGAGTCTTCAGTATCCATTGTGTAAGTAATCTGCTGTACAGGTATTTCACTTAGCTGCTTCTTTTTAGTTACACTGTCGATCACAGATGCATGGAATTGCTTTCGTTTCAGTCTGTCTCCATCAGTGATTTTGCCTTGTACAGAATACAGGACATTCAGTGCTCCTGTTGTTTTTTCTATCTCACAAATAGAAATTTTTTCCATATGGTTCAAAAACATTAGGAGTTCTGCTCCATCTGTACGCAGCTTATCCAAAAGATTTTGGACCATTCTATCTGAGCATGGAACCGATGAAATTTCTGACACTTTCGCCATTTCTCCATTTCGAAGAGGAAACCTAAACATCGTACAATTGTCCAGTTTAAAGTGATTTCCTAAGTACAGATCCAGTACATCTGAGAACTGTGTTCTGAAATCTGCATCTAGATCTCTAAACATGCGGCCAGGACTTGTTGAGGTTGAACCTGGTGCATATCTCGCATGAGGGTCAAAGATGCAAAGTATATCGTTGCCAGACAGAAAAGAAGGGCAATCCGTAATGTGATAAACAGAATTGAAACCTATACCATATTGTCCAGTTTTACAGGGATTCCCTACTTTTGTACCTTTTCCAAGGTTCTGGATTCCCCGAATATCATCTTCTGTAAAAGGCTGATTGTTGTAAACACACAGTGCTGGTCCTTGAAGTGGTGCCCATTTCTCATCAAATATTCTATCGGCTGGATGCTGTCTAGGATCAAACACAAAACAGATCTCTGTGGCTTTTGCATCATCTGCATTCTGAAGAAGCTCTTTCAGCATTTCTTTTTCTGAAGGGTAAGCATTCAGAATGCTTTTAATTCTACTAGTCAATTTTTCTTTCTGGCCAAATTCTGTTCCAAGGGTAGTAAAGCAGATATTTGATGCATATCTTTCTAAAGCTTTATGGCGTTTTGGTATTGCTCCAAGCTTCACTGCAACTTCTCTTGGAATATCACCATGACAATATTTAACAGTTGTGTCTTTAACTTTTATCCACGGACAGTCATTGTAACACAAAGATTTTGCAGGCAGAAGTGCAAGACGAGTATCTGGCAACAATATCTCACCATACTTTTTCTCACAAAATTCCTGCTTCTTCTCCCTAATGAGGCCCCATATTCCTTCACTAATTATTCTCCTGCAGAGCTGAAAGCTGTCTTCTGTTAGTTGTTTGGTCCCTCTCTCCTGATTTATTGATTCCAGAACTGCAGCAAAGTCTTCAACTGTGAAAGCCTGTCTTACACCCACACTTTCAAACAGCTCACGGAAACTATTTTTGTATTTGTTAGGCAATTGATAGAGATAGGGTGCTGCCTCAAAATTCAAATGAAAAGACACTTTTGATGGATCAGCATACACATTCTCAACCAAAATAAAACTACAGTTTGTTAGCTGCTCAATTATCGTGGCTTTTGTTGATTCACTCTCTAACATCGCTTCATGCAGGTATTTGTAACAAGCATTAGTGATGTTTTCTTGATACAATGTGATTCCATCAAATGACTTTGCAACTTCTTCTAACTGATTTATGACTAAATTAACAGCTGGTTTCTTAAGTAAACCCAAAAATTCTTTGACAGCTAATGACAAAGTACCACAACCTTTAAAAGAGTGAGAATTTTCATTAAGAATTGGTTGTATGAGGCAAACTATATCTTGATGATCAGCAGTAAAAAGATCATTTGCTGAAAACATCTCTTCAGGCTGAAAATCACTGCCTTTCCAGTGCAGTGAGAAGCCTGCTGGTTTGCTAAGGAAAGGAAGGAAAGGAATGTTTTGACATTTTGCAGCAAATTCTTTAGCTCTAGGATCTCTAGATTTTAATTTTTCATCAATAAGACTCAATATAATGCTGCTCCTGAGACAAGCTGAGGCATGATCAGTCTTGTTAATTTCAGCTACTGACTCTGCACGTTCTATCAGATCTTCCCATAAGATATCATCTTTAGCCATTCCCAACTGCACAAGTTTAACCAAAATAACAGGGTTAAGATAATCCTGAGTGGTACCATATGGAAATCTTCCATCCTCAGCATCATACAACTTTGCAACTCTTCCTTCAGGATGGATCAGTCTTGATGGTGTAACTAATGAATGTCCCTCCAATGAACAGGGAATACATGGAGTAGCACGAAGAATTCCTGAGAACTCCTCAAGTTTTTCATTGAGAACATAACGCATCAGAGGATCACGTAGCTCTGGATCAATCTCCTGAATGTTAGGGAAAAATACCTCAGAAAAGAACTGTTTCTCAGAGAAAGTATTCTCCAATAATATGTATTTGCATCCCGCTTCTTCAAATCCTGTCTTTACCCAGGATGGAAGATCTACAGCACACAGATTTTTGGAGCCAGTTTTTTTAAGGTACTTCAGAAAGATCTTGAAGGCTGATGGCCCAACGTCTGGCCGTTTCAGTATGGAGTCATCTAAAAACCTTACATTCTTCATGGAAACCCAAGACGAACCATCAGAAAATACTTTGATCCCTTCTTTGCTTTTCATATGAGCTATGTCCTCATAGAACCCTTGACAAATAATAGAAAAATCGTCGTGAACTGAATCAGGATCTGGCCACACTGCACAGTAACTGTAGTCAACTAGCTCACCATTGATTGCCATGTCACGTAAAACACAAAGAGCTTCTATGTAGGCTTTTACAATAACATGCCTCATGAATACCGTATTCCATCTTCCTTTTGTGTCTGTTTTCCAGATCTCTTTCCGATTTGAAGTAACTGCAAAGCAGCCATTTATGTGGAGAGGTAAGCCTGTTTTTATTCGCAGAGGTAAATAGCAGAATACTTCACCTATGTTGTTGCAATTAGGTTTCACAATCCATTTTTGATCCTTGGTTTCAGACAGCAACACTCCTACACCACCACAGGGAACTAGGCCTAGTCTTCGTCCACTTTCATGCAAAGATAATTTCAAAGCATCTCCAACATCCATGCAAGAACATATAAGCCATGTTGTTGAATCTACTGTTTTCTGTGGCAATTCATCACCTGATCGTTTTGTCTGTCCTGATTTAGCCATTTCAAAGAAAGTAGCTGGATCTTCTTCAGTACCTCTGAAAAGTGGAGACTGTAAATCAGCAATCCGCCTGAACACATGGTGAAATTCCTCTACCACTATCTGCAGGATACATGATGACTTTGGTGTTTCAGTGGGAAGCTTTTTAGTACTGCTGCTGCACACCTTCATGAGTTTAGCTGCTTCCTTTAAAACACTTACATTTGGTGCACTCAAGGCTTTGGAAGCACACAGATTTTTTCTGATAGTAACAACATCTTGTGCCACGCCGGGATCATCTGCTTCAATTTTCAAGTATTTCAAAACCATTGAATTTACACTCTGAGCAAATATTATCAGTCTGTGACCGCAAACGCTAAATTCATCCACAAGAGAGTAAATGTCTGCTGTATTGTAGGATGCACTGCTGACTTCACTCACTTTAGCTTCCTGTTGAGTCCTAAAGGACAGCCTGAAAAGTGTTCCTTTGTAGCTATAGGGAGATTCTACTGTCAGTGGTAGCTGGCAACCAAAAACTCCTATAAATGGCTTAAATTGATTTGGAAATTTTCGCAGTCTCTTCTGTTGCTTACTCCAGTTGATTTTGATGCCAGGGTTAGATTTATCTCTGATATGCTTACTTATGTGGTTGACATTTGGATCAAACATAATCATGAATTCCCGGCTCAAAATAATAGGAACATCAGTGATATGATAAACAGAATTGAATCCCAGTCCAAATTTTCCTACTTTGTCAACTTCACTCCTTTTTAGAGACTCTCCTAATCGAGTTATATTTAGGAAATCAGAGTCAGAAAACTCAGAGTTATTAAATGACCACAAAGCTGGACCATGACATGCTGCCATTCCTGGATCCAAAAGGTTCTCTCTTATATCCATATTTCTTCTCATGTCAATCAGGAAATTACATTCCGTTGCATTAGCATCGTCAGCATTTTGAAGAAGCTCCTTAAAGATATCTGAAATGGAAGGGTATTCTTCCAATATGTTTTTAATTCTCACAGTCAGAGGCTCTCTTTGTCCAGATTGCTCAAACCCCATATTTTCTGGATTAATCAATCTTGTGCTAAGGCATGGGACATTTAACCACTCAGCGGTTTTCATTGGTATGTCTTCGTGCACCAAAATTATGGGTTCAACAGAATCCTCAAGCAGATCGTTTAAGTCATCAACTTTGATGTCACAGTAACAGCACTCATGAATTGGCTTCATTGCAAGTTTGTAAGGAAGTTTGCCACTGTACAGGGGCATGGGCGTATGCAGACTCGCGGGGATCTGGTTGCTGTACAGCCATCTTATGATGCTCAACATAATGTGAAGGCTTTGCTTACTCTCTTGTTCCGAGAGAGACTGCTCACTCTTCAGATATATTTTCTGAATGACCATAGAAACATGGTCTGGCGTTAACTCCTCAATTGAACCACAACATTTAAACAACTGGTGAAACTTCGCCATAGTTTTTGGAACATAATGTAGATAAGGCTGGAGATCAAGATCAGGAACCGATTTTATAACTGCTTGTGTGAGGGAACAAAATGTTTTACCTGTCCAAACCCAGGGAAATTTCAGGGCTTTAAAAGCTTCTTTTCCTTCTTCTAGATGATCATGCATAAATCCATAAATCTCAAGCAAGATATGCTGAAATTGATAGTAGTCCTCATCACTGAAGGTTTTAGAACTATGCCAATCAACTACCACCTTGAAATGTTTCAAGACTGCTTTTATGCTGGGCTTGGTGGGGATGCCAAGTGCTTTCTCTATATCCAACAGTACATTTTCCACAAGAGGAACTGAGGAACCAACTAAAATTGCATGTGATATATCACACATTTCTGGTGGTGAGCACAGATTACAGTGATCTCCTTTCCAAACCAAGGACCCTGGATAATTTGGAGGCCTTTCCTTACTTGCAGGAATCCATTTTATCTTTTTCATTGCAGCTTTTGTTTCAGATGATTGAAGCAGCATATGGTTTTTGTTCAAAATTGTTAAGAGAGTTCTAGCTTTTCTTAACAGCAAATCATGGTTGGTGTTAGAGTCAGCATGCAAACTTTCAATTTTTTTTGCCACTCTTAAGATATCATTTTCATCAAGATTGCCTTCATTTTTTAAGCCTATTTGTCTCAGTGAATGAAGAATATCTGAGGATGTAAAAATAACAGGGGGAAAGCAACTTTCCTCCTCAGCATAAAACAAATGTTGCAGAAGTTCTACCTCAGGATCAAAGAGTTCGTTTGCTGACATTATCTTTTCCAGTGAGATCCGAATAAACTTAAGTGGTGTCAGCCAATCTATCACATCTGTATTCTCATTTTTCAGAAAAGTCAAATTTTCAAGAACCCATTGCATGATCTGTGCTGTTTCATCATATGAATAAAAATCACTTCTTACGTCTTCTATAATAAACTTCAAGCAGTCTGTGCTCTTTAGCTGTTCTGTTTTCAGCAAATTAGCTAAGCGAATAGTTGCTTCATCACTGCTGTCAATTATTGGAACAGAAAACCTTAGACCAGGAGGAATTTTGGCAGTGTGGTGTAAAACCTTACTACCTTTTAGCCCAGTAAAAACAGGGATACTTTCATCAGACGATTTTTCAATTTTTTTAAATATTAGCAATTCCTGAATAATTCTCTTCTCTTTTTCATTTGCATCTGTTAAACTAGCTAAGAATGCCCTAAGAGCATCTTTATGTGTCGGTGGGAATGACGCAACCTGATTGCATAGTTTCTGTAAGGACATTTTTTCCATTATTTGTAAAACAGCACTTGGCAATGGTGGATGCACATACTTTTTTATAAGCGGATGTTGGATAGAAATATCCAGTTTCTTAAGTACAACTCCACCAATCTTCTGAATAATATCAGCTAAATATTCTGGGAGCTGAGTGTCAGATTCATCTTCCAGAATGATGGGTGATGGATTCCTAAGTCTAACCAGTTCCACTGATGTTTGACTTTCCTCCAGCAGTGTCTTGGGGATAAGTGGCATTTCATCAAACACACTCAAGTCATCAGAAAAATGTATGTATAGATTCTTCCAGACCATCTTCAGCCAGGAAACTGATGGGTGCTTTTTTTCTTCCAAGCCTGGATACCACTGTACAACCACATCTCTCCCAGGCCACACACTGTTCATAATTTCTTTAATGAGCCGGGCAAACCTTTCTGGGTTCAGGAGCTGCAGCTGAGTGCATGGCCTCCCTGAAATTACAGCAAAAGGGAAAAGCGGTGAAAATTACAGAGCAGAGTTACTTAGCAAATGGCTTCAGGAACAGAGAAAAAAGAAAACAAGGAAAAAAAAGTCTAATCTGTACCCTATATTTTGTAGAAAAAAAAAGGTTTGTTAACCAGGACTGCAGATACCAGCTTCCTTTACTTTCAGGAGTTAATTAAAAGAAAATACATTCCATATTAGTATGAAAATATAAACAATTTGAAAATTATCAGTATGTTATTATATTTGTTAGTTTAACACAAACATTCTCAGGCATATGTAGCAACTAGAGATTTAGAACTGAACTACAAACTTTTTTTTTTTAGTTAATTCTTTACCCAACTTATTTGCCTAGTGGTAAATAAAAATCTAATCCTTTTTTTGTATAACTGGAAATGTTAAATAGATTTGAAAGATTATTTATTAGATATAGAAAAGTGGTTCAGGTGCAGCTACTCTTACAACTAAAACTGACTATAAATTAGACTCAGGTAGGAATTGCTGAAACTTAGTCTATATGTTTTTATTCTTATTACTGACGTTCTGACTAAAATAAATATGACTTTACATTCATGTCTTAATTGTCATTAGGAAAGTTTATACTTAAAAACTACAGAACTTCTGGGAGTAAAACAGCACAAAATAAAAAAATACCACTACCTCCCAACACATCAGAAATGATGACAGAAGTGAAATGATGACAGAAGTGAAATAATGACAGAAGTGAAAGCAAGACATCTATCTGAATTTCAGATTTTTCATCACACATCTAGTTAACATTACTATCTTCTTGAAGGCAACAGTCCAAATAAAGATTGAGAGCAGTTATAGACATCCTTCAGAAAAAAATCTTTTTTCTTTCACTTAATGCCTACAGAGCTACAGAATGATAGCTCTATTGAACACAAAAATTGGTAAACACATCAGCTCTGTAAAAGTGAGGAAAACTTGCAGAAAGGGCCCATGGAAGATAAGAATCTACTTAAAAGCTCAACTCAAACCCCATTGTTTTAATCTGAGAAGTTAAAAATACGGGTTTTAAAACTATACAGGTAATCCTCCTCTTTCTAGGAAGACTAGAAATCTTCCTGCATGTAAAATTATGAAATATATATAAACAAACCAACAAAGGTATTGATAACTTTCATGTAACATAATCACAAGGTTTTCTTCATCAATATGCATTTTCCCCTCAACTGTATTTTGAAATATTTTTCTAATTATGTTAGGTTGTTACGTCTTGGCAGCACTATTCGGCAAGTTTTTTTACAAGAAAGCTGGGGCAATGAGAAAAGCTAATCACCAAATTCACACAAATATCAAGCTTCAGTCCAAACCAGTACATCTTCAATTCATAACCATACCTGAAAATCCCCAGAGAAGCTGTTGGGCTAGAATATAATCAAATCCATTTTTAGAAAACATCCTGTGAACTACATATTAAGACACTAAGTATAGAAACAGTTACTAACTAAACAATACAGTTCACATTTTAGGAGAGTAAAAGTCAGATCTGTTTGCCTTTGAACAACACTATAAAAACAATTGCATCCCATCTCAAAGAAATATTATAAAAAGTTTCTATTTCTACAATTGTAGCAGAAATCTCTCTGATGTAATTTCTACAGCCATATAAATAAAATTTTTGACAGATCAAGATTTCTAAACCTGTCAAAACCCCCTCTAATACTTATTATTTATAGTTACATACAAATTTTATGGTAGTGCAGTTGTACAATTATGCAGAATCATTGAGTGAATAATAATTTAGGAGGAGGGAGAATGAAAAGTAGGACACCTGAATATTGTAAAGGATTATCTAATAGTATTTAATAATTCTGAGAACATTTAGAAGAATATTTGCCATATTTATTTACAAAAATATATTTTCTAATGAATGGAAGGCATAGTAACAAGAACAAGTCCCTAGAAAAATATCATCCAAATTGACAGAATAAAAGAGAGACTTAAATGCAATAAAAAGCAAGACTTAAATGTGACCCAGAATTTCCCCAGTAACTAAAAGGAGTAGAAATACTTCATTGCAGTTCTGAGACCAAGTCTGCAAGGGAAAGAATGTCCTAGAACTCAGCAAGGGACTAGTTTAATAACATACAGGGTTTTTTCTGTTTCTGTCACCTCTGTGTTTTCTGTTTAGGATGTATTCAAACACACACTGTATTTTGTTTTGGTTGTTTTGCTCCATTTTTTTAATTTAAGCCTGCTTTTAGACTCCTTTGTGACATTCACTCAGAGGAAATTGTCTAGGAAAGTACATTTCAAAAATCAGCTCAAGGTTTCATCACACAGAACAGGTATTTTTCAATACTAACATTGCAGTCTTACATGAAACCTTCATCCATTTAACTCACTGTGGTTGTCTGGATATCTATATATATATCCATTCCTTAAAAGGTACTATAAACAGTAGCTCCTTTTGGTTCTATACTAGATCACAAACATTTCCTGCACTTTACATCCTGTTTAAAAATAGCACAAAAGGAAATTAACAGTAGAGAAAAAAAAAATTAAGCATATTCTTGTGCATTAACAGACACAGCATTCATCATGTAATATGCTGATAGGACTTTGAAAATTCTGCTTTGTAAAAAAAGGGTTTTCTTTGTAATAATTTCAAACTTGATGTCCTTCATATTCAATTAAAGTCATGGATTTAATATATTCAATATATTTTATATTAAATATAAATATTTAATGTTTAATGTTTTACTCTATGCAAAAAGTTACTAGATTATTTTATTTTTTTCATAGGTGTTTTGCTATGTTTAAGAAATTATCATCTTGCCTCAGGATTACCTTATTTTTCTTTTGTGTTTGATAATGAAGGAATGATCAAAACATGGAGAAAGGAGGAGCTTTAGAACTCAACAAAAGAATAATAAAGAGGAAAGATTTAAAGGATTGAAGAGGAAAAAAGGTCAAAACATAGAAGAAACAGGGACTAAATGACTAAAGATCATGATAAAGGATATAAAGAAAAACAAATCAAGACTGTGAATAACAATATTGTACATCTAGTTCTAACATCTTCAGACTAAGAAAGAATTCTGATGAATCAAGTAATTAAAAAAAAGGTACAAGAATCTTTTCCTGAAAAGCACATTTTCTAGACATTGAAGAACCACTTACTTTTAAATAGTATTAATATATGGTGAACTAACAAGTGGCTTGATTTGTGAATTGTGTTTACATGAAAATATTTCTGAGATTTAGGCTTCAAATTTATCAATCAAATGGTAAACACAAGGGTGGAAAGGTAAGTGCAGATAAACTTTGAGAAGAATAGATACCAGAAAAAAAATTAATTGTGAAGACGGTTAAACATAGACATATCTTATCCATAGATAAAACCAACTCCTTCACCATGTCTTTTGATCATGACTGAGAGTATTTCAGTAGGTCCACACTGACATAACCATAAACCATGAATTAAGAATCAGGGAACACGTGATGAAATTATTTGATCTACAGCATGCATGAGGCTAGATGCTTAAACTGATTTAACCTGGCTAAAAACAAATGTACTGAAGTGATCACCTGCAATTGTGAGTTAAAAGATGATCCACAGTATTATAACCATGACACAGCTATTGCATATGCAAATACTATAAATATAAAACAGAATTAAGACTGTCTTAGGTGGAAGAATACTATTTGAATTAAAATCTTCATCCTTGAATATATTTTACTAAATTTTATCACAAATTTTCTTCCTTTGCCTTTTTGTTCATTTGTAATTTTCATTCGTGTCATTTCAATTCCAAGAAGTCTATCACATCTTAATGGGGTGTTTTTTAGATTACTGTCTTATTTATGGGAACTCAACTTCCAGAGACATTACTTTAAACTTGTGGTTAGAGCTAGTCTGTTTGAGCCATTAAAAGTTCTGTAAGAAAATACAAAAGACACATTACCTCGGCTTTTGGCGGCTTCTTTCAAAGCAGCAAGGACCTCAGGCTTCAGGTCATCAGAGAGTAACCTTCCCTCCAGGCCAGGAAAGAGTGATCTAGCACACCATGAAAAAAGAGAAAAAGAATAAAGAAAAGGCCCCCCACCCTTAATCAAAGCCTCATTTATTTGTGTTACTGTATGGACATCATCAGCTTGGTAACCATCATGGTAGAACAGAGTAGCATGCAAAGCAATCGTGCATATGCAGACTAGGGCTTTCAATGGGTATTTTCTGACAAATAAAAAATATATACATTTAGATGCAGAGACTAGTAAGAAAGTACTTTTTCCAACTACTTTTCAAAGCAAGTCTAAGGAAGTTTTCTTTGATAGAAAAACTGGGATTAAAAAACTACTTTCACCTATTTGTACTCTAACCAAAAACAAAATAGCACCGATCATTCTATGTCTCTTAGAATTCTTCTTGAAAAGTTTACATAAACTACAACACATAATTCTAGAATGTCACACAGGCCTGTGGATTTGAAAAGATCTGCAGATTTCAGAAGATCTGCAGATACTGTCAATACTTAACATTACTGTGCCAAGAGTCAGTCCCATCTTCCCCATCTCTTACTTTGGCCCTTAAAACTAAATCAGCTTTCAGGGCTTTGGTCTTTGTGAAATCAAAAATAAATATCCAGTTTAATTCTGAGTGCAGGTGTGTTCATTAGACATAAACCAACACAGAATCTTGTTTTTCCACAGGTAGCAGAAAGAAAATTTCAAAGAGTTCATTTTACCTTCTTAGCAGGCTCCAAATTTGAGTAAGAACCAATCTCCTGAACTGAAAGGGTTTTGAAACATCTAACATACATAATTTATCATACTTAAAATTAGACTTAAAGATACTTGATGTAGGCAAGAATAGAGGCAAAGAAAGCATTACT
This sequence comes from Zonotrichia albicollis, assembly GCF_047830755.1. Taxonomy (NCBI): domain Eukaryota; kingdom Metazoa; phylum Chordata; class Aves; order Passeriformes; family Passerellidae; genus Zonotrichia; species Zonotrichia albicollis. Next base: position 58,619,728 of record NC_133820.1, read on the forward strand.
ATTTGAAATTCCTGTTTCATCACCACTAGCAAGGAGCTTTATGCCTGTTTTAATATGCTTTTGTATCAGTTTCACAAGGCTAATCAAACCAGGTCCATTTACAACGGAGCATGAACTGAATAAGAAATACTGGTATCCTTAAGTTTCAAAAAAATTATCTTATGACTAGTCTGAAGCAGGGCTCTAATTTGTTATTCTCATCATGGGAATGTTTTCTGTATTAATATACTGGCTGAGCTTCTGGAAGGATTAACAAAATGAAAGAACAACAAAAGATAAATAATCTCACAGTAGATGCTAAAAAACTTTTTTTTTAAGAAAAAGAATCATAGGCCCCAAGTAGCTTTAATCCCTTGATAAATAACCTGAATCATTTAGAACAAGAAAATATTATGGGTCTTTGTATATGGGTTTAAATTTATGGGGCTCCTGGAGTGGGTCCAGCATAGGGCTACAAAGATGATCAAGGCATTGGAGTCTCTCTCTTATGAGGAAAGCCTGAGGGAGCTGGGCCATATGAGCCTCAAGAGGAGACAGGTGAGAGAGGTCCTCACCCATGTCTGTATGTATCTGAAGGGAAAGTGTCATGAGGGTGGAGCTAGGCTCTTTTTTGTGGTGCAAGGATTCAGGCAATAGGAAAAGAGGCAATGGGCAGAAACTGATGCACAAGAAGTTCCAACTGAGTATGAGGAAGAACTTTGCACTGTGCAGCAACCTAGCACTGGAATGAGTACTGATTGCCCAGAAAGGCTGTGGAGCCTTCCTCACTGGAGATACTCAGGAACCATCTGGACATAACCCTGTGCCATGTGCTCTGGGATGGCCCTGCTTGAGCTGGGAGGTTGGACCAGATGACCCCCTGAGGTCCCTTCCAACCTGACCCATTCTGTGATTCTGTTTAGAATATAGCAAAAATAGAACAGCAGCAGGCTTGAAGATATGCAAATTGTTCTCAAGAAAGATGAGAAGAAAAGTTACTTGTATCCAACTGCTTTTCTTTAAGATTGACCGTCTATATGTATAGTCAAAACACAATTTACATAAGGACTTCACTTGAAGCACTTTTTACCTTAATAATACCTATATGGGCACACTCCAACCCACCTCTTCCCTTTTAAACAGTCCATAGAGCAGTAAAAGCAACAAAACATACGCCAAGTGTCACATTCTCTCAAGTTAAGGGTCTGGACATAAGTGGAATTCTGAGGCAAAGGAGAAGGAGGGCTCATTGTAATCATTCATAGGGGTAGCACTTTGTTAGAGGAAACATCTGGTGTGTCTGAGTGACTTCAAGGCTTATGTCTTTAGACATTGTGTGCAGAATGGTCCAGATTTAATAAGTATTTAATACATGCATAATCCAGTACAGACATCAAAAGCAGTAGTCATGCGTTCTCCCCAGTGACCCCAAGCTCATTCATTCCAGCTAGCCTGCCCTTGGATATCCCCTCCCCAGTGTCACTGCAAGCTCTGTTGGCTGATGAAATGAGAAATAAACTGGAATGCAGCTGGGAAATAAGCAAGGAAAAAAAACTAATTGGAGAGGGACTGGAGAGAGCAAAGGGAGAGCAGATGCAAAAGACAGCTCATCATAGTATCTGCTTATTTCCTGAAACCAGTTTTTAGTACTTCCTCACTGAAATTAAGTGTTGTGATAAAAAATAAAAGCCAGATATAAACTCAAGGCTTAAGTTTAATAAAAGCCCTTAGCATTAACTAATTTAATGAACTTCCTGGTATACATGTTGCTAATCTCCTCAAATTTGTAATTCCAAAAAGAAAATGAACTGGAATTGTACCCTGAGGTAGTCTCTTAAAGCGTAGATCACACAATTCTTTTATAAAGGGTTAATGGCAAAAGGGTGTCAAACTTTTCAAATGAGGGATATGCACACAGATATATACATATATACAGAAAACTGAGTTTTATCTCTGCCTTATTTCATCACAATACAGGCTGCTGCATACCTTGTTTGTAAGCAAAGGAGTCTGAAGCTCTGTTTTAACATAAAAAATTTTTAAAAAGAAAAAACCTGGCAAAAATCCTCCCCACAGTATTACAAATATTAAGCATACCTGGGATATTCTTCTGAGGTTATGTAAACTATATCCTGATCTGACACGGATGAGGAAAAAGGAATAAAATTCCCATTCTGTAAAGGCAAAAGCTCCAATCCAATCAGTTCAATGTAGACTCCGTCAGAAAGCACAAATTCTAAAAGATGAAGCTTTTCTTCAGCAGGTCCACTGTGCCCAGATTTCCTTAGCACTTGCCGCACTACAGCAGGAGTCACTTTTTTCACAGCTTTAGCAGCAGAAAGAGTAAGATGCACTGCACTAGCAATATTTGCTGGTACCTTAGCAATCTGCTTCCCTGAATTCTGGAGGTAGTTGAGAACAGACTGCGTGTACTCCAAACTCTCATCCATTTCAGAAAAGTGCACCTGTTCCACCTTTATCCACTGATTACTCACTGAGTAAATAACTGTATGCTGGAGCAGGTCTTTAAAGAGAGGTAATACTATTGGTTTCCAAGGTACCCTGATTTTATTCTCATCAGGCCATAACCTATAAATTCTTTCAGGTGACAATGGAAAATCTGAATTCTTCTCAGTCTCCATTCGTTTGATAGCTTCCAAAATAAGGGTGGTATATGCCTTAGGCACTATATTTACCACAAGAAGGTCATTCCACAAAGCTGCTGGATCTCTCCACTGATCCAACTCTCGCCATTTGATACTCCTCCTGTTGTCTGTGAGACCAAAGAAACCACTAACATGAACTGGAAGTCCAGTTTTGCTTTCTTCACCGGGAGGCAAAGGCAGAAAACAAAATGCTCTTCCTGAAAAGTCTGCTACAGCTCCATTTTCCTCCTCGTTAGTTGCTAAAGACATGGCTATTCCAATAGTAGGAACAAATTTCAAGTCATCAGCTAAAGAATCCAGTTCTGTGCACATTCCTCGACCACCCACACAATTACACACTAACCAAGATGTTTTCTGTGCGTCCTTAACACTCTCATCTTCTACAACTATATTTACATGGTATGTCACACATGTTATGCTATTGCTTGGAACTCCCTTACAATACTGATTTATTGCAGTTCCCAGGATTTTGATAGAATTGGGTCTTTCATGTTTCAAGGCCTTGTTCTCACTGGCAGTTACTCTAAAAACCAGCCTCTCTGTTCCATCAGCTTCCCGCACGTGCAATGAAACATCCTGAACACTCTTCAGGAAAAGCAATACTGTGTCTGCATCTGCTCTGAAGGATTCAAACAGCTCCAAGACCTTCTGTTTGTCATAAACATTGCTGCTCAGTTGGGAAGGCTGCAGACGAAGTGGGAAACGAAAAAATGTACCAGGAAAGTTTCCATTCTTAAAGGTTTCCTTAGTGCTGCCAAATACACCAATGAAAGGTGCAAACTGGTCCGTAAGTTCATTTATTTCCTTGCTATCTTCTTTTAGATTCCAACACTGGCCTGACTCATGAGGTCCAAAGAGGGTTTGATGAGGATCAAGCATTCCAATCTGGTCACCACTGAAGATGCTAGGGACATCTGTAGCCATAAAAACCAACAATTACTAATAAACCTAAAACAACATACTTTAAAAATACAGTGTTAAGGGACAAATTTTAAAAGGTAAGACTAAAATATTCTAAAACTGTGATGAATTGAGTACAATCCCCAGGGAATTGGCTAAGTCACCATCCCTGGAGGTACTGACAAGACATGAAGATGTGACCCTTAGGGACGTGGCTTAGTGGACTTGGTACCATTAGGCTTACAGTTGGATTAAATGCTCTTAAAGGTCTTTCACAACCTACATGATTCTGTGATTCTGATAACATAATTCAGTGCTTACTAACAGGGAAGAAACAAGCTTACACCTATTCTGCAGCTGAATATATAAATCCTCATTCAACCATTTGAATTCTAACCGACAGTGAACAACAGGAAGTTGCTTTCAACTTCCTTCAACTACATACTTTTATGTTCCCACTATTTTCATGAAAAAAAACCAACTAATTAATTTACTACATGTATGTTCTACTAGATTCATACTTTGCAGATCTTGAAGGCTGGCACACAGTAATTCTATACGTTTAAAAGCACAAATTCACAGAATTATCAAACAACAGAATGTATTAATTTTATTCACGCTCAGCTAGGTAAAATTTTTTTTGGAAAATATCATGTGTCTTACAAATTCACTTCACAAGGTAAAAATTTTTACCTTTTTTTTCCCTGCATTGTTATTAGTGTGGAGACTGTAAGCATTATTTATGCTTCTTCTGTACAACAATAAAACATTCTGGGAGAATAACAGATTTCAAGACTGAATATTAAGAGTTTGCAAAACAGTATGTACTATCTCTTTCAAGTGTAAATGTGCACATAACTCTATTACATATCTTTTCTAGCAATAAATAAAAATCACTACTATCCAAAGAACTTGCAGAATTCTTTTGGTCTAGTGAGTAGAACTTTCACACTTCTACTTGGATACCTATCCTGTATTATGAGCCTCTATAAAATGAACAGCAGTGTATAACTGAAACACCAATGTCAAGAAATGTTCATTTCAATGTAAAGGACTAAGTACATTATTATGTTAATAGAAATATCTTCAGAAACCTTCAAAATCAAACAGATACCTTATAGGATTCAAGAAAAACAGGAATGCTTCATAAGAAAATCTAGCCATGAAGTAATTTTAAAACACATTATAGAGAAAATATTAAATATTTATGAATATCTAAAGTAATTTAACTATTTAAAAGTTCAACATTTTCTTTTTAAAATAACTACTAAGATTACCTGTTATATGATAAACTGAATTAAAGCCAATTCCAAATCTTCCAACTTTCAGGGGATCATCCTTCTTTCTGCTTCTTGCTATTTCCTGTATACCATGCCAGTCCTCAGGGGTGAAAATTGCATCATTATATGCATAAAACGCTGGCCCTATAATAAACAGGCAAGAGTTAAAAAGATGACAGAAGAAGAAAACTATTTAATGTTTAAAATTTCTAGGAAAGGAACTCACAGACCTGAGAAAGCATTTCTTTGAAGTATATGCATGTGCAAACTTAATGGGAAAGCTATAACTCTAAGCTGACATCAAATTATGCCCAGTAATGAAAAAAAAAACCGCAAAATGCAAAAGCAATGAGATTAATTTACCTCTGTAAATGGTACTTAGATTTATATTCTGATGTGTTATTTAATTCTTACATCCTCATTTTAAAAGAATGATTCTTAAAAACTGGACAAAAAGCAGAAAACAACAAAACTTCTGAAAGAAGTGTCATGTGGCACAAGGCTTAAACTCAATCTATTCAGAATATCAAAAAGATGTTTGAAAAATGTACTAGTCACAATCTGAAGATAGCTCTAATGGAAGGGAATATAAGGCAAGATAAAACAATAACCTGTGTCTAGAAAGTAAGACAAATTCATATTAGAAGACATAATAAGGCTGATTAGCAACTGAAAAAAAACCGGAAGAAAGAAGCAGTGGATCATCCATCAGTGAAACTTCAAATCACAACTGAATGCCTTTCAGGATGACTATGCAAACTAATTTTAAATGTAATATTAATAATAATTAATTAATACATAATTGTCCTTTATCTCACAAAGCCATACTAAATGATGTAATAAACTAAAGTTTCAAGAAGCTGGATTTGCAATATACAGACAACATGGAGCAAAGCTGGGTGTACAGTCAAGGGAAAAATGGGATGGGGAAGAAAACTGAACTTCCTGGAGAGTCCTGAAATGTAAAGGGCACAGGTAATTTTTACTTTAAAAACTGGTGTGCTGGCTTGTGCTTCATGGTAGCTGGGGGCTGTGTTTTGGATTTGTGCTGGACACAGTGACAATAACACAGGGCTGTTTTAGTTATCACTGAGCAGGGCTTATGCACAGCCAAAGCCTTTTCTGCTTCCCATGTGGCCCAAACAGTGAGTGGGCTGGGGCTGCTAAGGACCTCAGAGGGGGCATAGCCAGGACAGCTAACCCCAAACAACATGCATACTGAAAAATAATGGCCAAATTTAATAAAACTTACTTACCCTGATATTGTGCCATGTCCTTTGACCATAACGTTTCTGTTCCATACTGAGTTTCATCATATAGAAACCTAACCTCCGTGGCACCAGCATCTTCTGCATTCTGTATCAGCTCCTGAGGCAGAAAAAATTAAATAAAACAAAGTATAATGCAGTAATACATATTCCAGCAATGGCTTTTGAACTTACACAGTAGAAAATAACAAGTAAATTTCTCAAGTATAACTGTTTTCATACGATTCAACCAAAATGGTTTTATCCAGTTTACACCTGAGAATAGGTTTTCTTATAAACAAATATTCAGACAAATAATATAAAAATGATTTGAATATGGAGATCAAATATCATAAGAAAGCAGTCATACAAAGTTGAGAAATAAGCTACCAAACTATTACTACTATATTATCCTAAGAATCAGAGCTGTAAAAGTCTCAAAACAAGGCAAATGTGAGAGGAAGAAAAAAGAATTTTGTATTTATCAAAGTGTGTTAGTAAGTCCTTACAAACAGGTGTCCTACAACAGTGAGGCACAAACGGGTAAGGCACAGCACTCTTCTTTACATCAACTGAATTAGGCTGAAGTTTACATTTCACAGTATGAACCAACCATTCCTGGGCTGTGGTGCTCATGCTTCTAACACCCCTGCAGAAAAAGGGCTACAAAACAGTCTGACCAGTGGCTCCCTAAGTCATGAACCAACAGAGCAGCAGCCCTGCTGAATGAAACCCACAGACTGGAAAGAGGCTTATATTAAGACTGAGTATTTGCTAAACAGTAGTATCAGTGGTGAGAGCTACAGAAAATTCAAATGTCAGTAAAGCAGTTCTGTAAACATGACCATTAATAAAATATGCCTATCCAGTCCTGTTTTCATCAACAGTAGACACGTAAGCGTGATTATAAATACCTAGGGGATTACAGCCTGACACAATGGTCTATTTACACTGAATCATTACAGTGTATCAGGGCTCCAGACACATAAACACGTGTGTATGCTTATGTGGGTGTGCACAAGCTTGGCATAAGCAAGTATTTCAGCTTGTAGATACATCACATGCAGTGTATTCACATACTTTAATTTCATTCAGTTATACATAAAAGACTTCATAACAAGATGAGTTTCTACTTAAAAAATGCATCAACTAGCAATCAGTATTTCAGATTAGGTTGCATTGAAGTATACTGTTGAGACTAAAATAAGCTCACTGTTACCTAATATCTGGTTCCAAAATTATAACCCTTTTATTTTGCAGTTTTTGACAATATGTTCAGTCTATAATGCATATTATATTGTCACTTCTACTTAATTTTGAAGTATTATGAGATAGCAAGAAATACACCTACAGTTAAGCATAAATAACAGATGTTTAAAGAATCTTTACAAGATATTTATATGCAGTTCTTCTTCTAAAAGAACAATCATGACAGTCTTTCATGAAGACATAGTAAGATAGCCCAAAGTTTCCAGAAATATTAAATACTAAGTAGGGCAATCACCATGAAGTCAGACTTGCATTCATACTGTGGCACAAGAAGGTAACTACTACATTCAGCAGTAACACCATTGTATCTGAAGATTCAAAACACTGAAATAAATTTTAAGGTATCAGCAAAAGTCCTGGTAGTAATCTCTCTCTAACAATCTGTTAACCCTAAATTGTAAACTACAAAAACAGCATCATTTCTACTTTTAGATTTACCTATCTGATTTCTAAGGACATTTCCTTATTTCTTCATATTGGAATAAAAATTTGGGTTTAAAATATTGAGGAAATCTGAACCCTTCTTAATCAAATGCATTTTACAGATGCAACTAGTAGTGAAAAATAATAAAAACATAAGCACCTCTCCTACATACAGACACTGCTGAGAACATACCCAGGAGGCAATTTGCCAAAACAGTTGAAGATATGCTTATCTTGGGCATTCCCACTAAGCATAATCAGCTTCTAGTTCCATGGTTGCAAACAAGACAACAGACATAAGGAACTGTCATCATCTGTCAACATTTGTATTCAGGTGTTTTGGACGTAGGCATGTAGAAATAGATAAGATATATCTGCATCAAACCCCATTCATTAGAACCTAGTATTCCCATACACAAATAAAATTAAGTTACTACCACCCATGTGATGAAGTATGCTCTATTAGAAGTTTAACATCCAACTAATCACCCCAGATGCTCTTAAAAAAAAAAAAAAGCAAACTGCCATCTTCAAAGAAAAAAAAATACTGAAAACCACACAAAGCACACAACTCATTTTGCCTTGTCCACAGAAATGGACACTTATATCTTCTGTAGTACAGTGAATCTAAGATAAAACAACCACAAGATTTGCTGGGAAGTGTTAAACTTCAGCATTATGTCATGCACATTAAATAACTGTTAAAAATACTATTTATTGTCTACCTTAAGAATCTGTCCTCCCTCTGGATATCTTCTTAATATATCCTTTAGAAAATCAACAAGTGGTGGAGTTGTTTGTCCAAAACGACCTAAAAGCAAACAAGTAAATAAAAAGATTATTATTATAATTATGCTGTGTATTATGCTGCTATATATTATTATTATAATTATGCTGTGTATTATGCACTTAATTTCAGATTAAAAAAAATACTAAATAATTACTGGAAACAATAATTTCTTAAAATTAACTCAAGGCCTATTATTGTAAAATCTCGTATTTCCAGAATCATCCGTGAAAATCCTACATTACAAATCTTTAAATTGAAAAAGGTGAAATAGCAGTTTTGATGTTGACGTCAATGAGCTGTTTCATAGCTAGATGAAATAAACTTGGGGGCTAAGTCTTTGCAACAGTTATGCCACAATTCCAATTACTTGATGCTCAAAAGTAGCAATTTCTCAAGGACTACTGCTTTTTAAGTAGCAGGACAATATTCCAGGGCAGCAGTGCCTGTAACTCTTTTACAGCCAGTCATGATCCCTACTGACAGCTACACACACAGGCACAGAAGGTTTTGGCTCTAGTGTACACTTCCTGTTCTGACATACTCTGGCCATGGACCTGGTGCCAGCCTTGGTGTTGCCAGGGCCTAGTGCTGGAGGGAAAAGAGTCCCAGCATCATGAACATCTGCTCCAAGAGAAAAAGTCTATCACAAAATGAAAGTTTCAATACTCTTCATTTCAAACTCCAGTCTGAGACTAAAGGGCAGCTCCCTAAACCAAACCTCTAAAACATACAAAGACCCTAATGATGCCCCATTTAAAGCTTTTTTTTTTAATTGTTAAGAAGTAATTACTCTCTCCCTCTCTTCTGCATATACCTGTTTATGAAGCACACAGATTCAAACACGCATATTATGTGTATTCTAGAATAAAACACTAGGATAAAAAAGCAAAGTAGAAAAAAGGGGACAAATAAGAGTTTTATTTGCTGAGAAAGCATCAAGAAAAAAATCAAGTATTTTGTCTTTAAAATTTTCTTAGGTTACTTTATTTAAGGTAACTTAATAGCATCAATGAAAAAATAAGCAAGACATTGTAACTGACAACTGAATATGTGAAGTATTTCATAATTCTATTATATTTGCAGTATAGAGAAGTACATGAAAGTCAGTATGCCATATGCATACCTCCAAAATAAGGCAAACTGATCAACCGACATTACCTAAAATGAAGAAACTGATCTTCTCTAAGTTGGACAGACAGGTGGAAGTGTTTAAAGACACATTTCATTCACCATAGGAACCACCACAAAAACAGACAAATAACATGTAAGTGATAGGAATGAAGACAGACTTTGTTCTCTTTAAGAGCAGAGCTCTGTGTATGTCACAACAATTACTCTGGCTACAGGTTATTATTTACTACATCCTATGAAAGGCTAAACTGATTTTTCTTCAGTATTATGAGTTTTTCTTCAGTATTAAGATACAAAACTGGTACCACAAATTTAAAGGAGAAACTCATTCTACTATAAGAGCAGTCAAGCACTTAGGAGCCCAGAAATCTGTGCAGTCTCCCTCCTCCTTCCAAGCTCAATCAGATCAACCCTCAAGTGACCCAGACTGACCTCAGAGCTGCCCACACTCTGAGCAGCAGGCTAGAGTAAAAACATTCTCATGTCCCTTCCAACATGAATTATTTTGTGATCATATGAAGAGATCATGCATTATTTGATAGCAGCAATGAATGAACACAAAGGGGACATGGATAATCCTCAGAGTACTTCAGCAATCCATGTGCTTGGTCCTACTGACCATGCACTTCCAAGTCAGAAATTCAGGGCATTTCTTGATTCACCTGCTGTAAGGAAAAATCTGTGAACTGGAAGACTCCAGAATGAACACAGAAGGCTAATACTGAAGAATTCAGATGTTTTAAATTTACTTACCTCAGAACTGTGGGCCAGGAAAAGTTAAGCGCTTTATCTAGACATAGATTACTTACAGTGACATCTCTAAGAAAATCTCCAATCCTGGGCACAAAAATACAGCAACAGTGTCTCTTTCCCATGGAAAATTTCTTAGGGTCACTACACTTTATTCTCTATATAGTTGCATGGTGGAAAATAAGACTCTTTTTATTTAATCTACCACAGCCTACACACAGCAAAATATTAAAGCAAACAGTCAAGAAAAACAGAAAGAAAAATGTTTGATATCAGAACCATGAGGTCATAGAAATGAGGTCCATTTTCATAGGTGTTTTCTAATCACCTCAGGTTCCAGAGAGTGTGAACATGAACTTCTGGCTAATATACAAACTTCTCTCTGTCACTAAAAATCCATAATCCAGTACATACATGCCTTGAACAGGCTAAGAAATCAATATTTTATGAGACCAAATAAAATATCTACATGAAAATAAGGGTTTTCTTCTTCATCATGCCATCTGATTAGCATATATTTCATTGCCTTACAGGAAAGTTATTGTGAGAAGAATATTAATATTAGCAGCCAAATAAAATAATTATGACAGATTTTAAGAGCATTTCTGAAGATATTCAGTTATCAAGATACTATATGAAAAGACAGACCTTCCATTTTTTTAATAAAAATGTAAATAACAGACAGAATCAAAAGAAAACCAAGTTATCAAAGAAAAAACTCTAAAAACAAAAGAAGAAATCCAGAAATTTTTACCAGTGTTATAATTTTTTACATGGTGGTTACTGAAAAGATATCCTTTCAGTGTCAGAATTGTTTTCAAGTATCCAGCTTATTTTATATGAGACAAGGCAGCTACAACACTACTGAAAGGCAAGTCTTATTGATTCCAAAGGATAGCAACAACCTAAATTCTACACATTGTATCACAGGAAAAAAAATTAAGGACCAAGGCACTTAAAAAGAGAAGCTTAATTTTTCTAGAGCAGAATGAAAAGAACAAGTGACAAACCTAGGACTTATATGAAAAATAATCGCTTCCCATTTAAGGAAGATAAAAATTTCAACTCCATATTACATCAGAAAATGCTTTGAATTTCCAGTTTATAAACAGAGACAAATACTTTCCATACCTCCTCCTTTCAACCCTTTTGACTGAAGCTCCAGAAAAACTTGATTTTGAGACTTCTGGAGATCCACAATCTTGATACCATCAGACAACTGAAGGAAAAAACAAGACAGATCTTTGTCAGAAGTTTCAGTTTTATAATAACTGGACAAAACAAATCAGGTGGAAAAATGCCTATAGAAGCATACTAAGAGCAAGCCATGGCCTCTTGTTTCTACAATTGAAAAAGTTTTGTATTCAGGGAAGTTCTGGAAGCATAAAACTAAAACAGTTATTGTTTTAAGGTGCATGCCCACAAAAAAAATTAACATATACAGGAAGAACATAGTCTGTATACTCCACAAATACATCTGGGTATGCAATTTCCTAGGGGGCTTAAACTAAGTAACAGTAGCTCAAAGCAGCTGGCAGGACACTGTGTAGAGACAAAAGTCTGTCAGAGAAACACCCTTGAAGAATTTGACAACCCCCATTACCTCTACATGCAAACCCATCACAGCATGATCAAGGTTGAAGGGACCACTGAAAGTCACCTAATCCTGCCTCCAGTGCCTCACCAGGAACGTCATAGAGAAACTGAGGCAAACTAAGCAACACATTCCTTAGCAGCCATTGGGAAAACTATTATGTATTCATAGTACATAAAGGTTTTGTTGCAATTCTAGTTTCTCATTCATATACCAAGTGCTGCTAGAAGATTCATATACCACCCATGTTATCCTGCACACAACAATGCATGCAGATTTAGAAGGCCACTGTACTAATTAGAAACTAGATTAAAATAATATTATGTGAAATTATATTTTTATATTAGTCTCAGTTTGTAGTAGATTCTGGGACTACTTCCTCACTTTGATGGGTGAAAACAAATCACTAGAAAGCAGTTGGTGTTTACACAGACATAGATGCTTACAATCTAACTACACTTAATAAAAGACAGCCCTAATCCAGAGTACATAATCATTATTTAACATCATTAGTAAGAAAAAAACAGGTTTTTTTTACTTTTATCAGTTTTAAATAGTGATTAAAACAACAGCAGGTTTATCGTAAAACCGCAAAAATATTGTACTTGAGTTGAACTTTCTCAAGACGTAAAATTGGGTTATAAGTATTCTGAAACCACTAAGATATAAAGCAATCCACAGAGTCCTGAAAGCCATCAGCAAGCATTAAAGGGATAGAGTAACCAAATATTCTAAGGTAGGATTTTTGTATCAAGACCCCACTAGAAACTTAGACATTGAATAGATCCAAATGAATAGTTTAATACAGTAAGGAACTATGAGAGAAAAAGGTGCTGGAGTTTACTTAACATCTATCAATTGGACATAACAGTTTTAATAGAAAAAATTATTCACAGATTAATATTCTACTATTCAAAAAAAATTAAAATCATTTGATCCCAATAAACAGGAGTTCAAAAGTTTATAAAGGATTTTCAAATTTGCTACAGTACAGAATAAATATTCTCAAATATATTCTAGTGTATTATATTTTAAACACCCCAAACAAACAGAACAGCAATTACAGTCTGCTTACTGGCTGTTCCCTGCAAAAGATAAGTTTTCTGTGGCAGTCAGATCTTTGCTTCCAGGCAAATTTTAGAAAGTGATACAGAGTTTGTCCTCCAAAAAGGGACGGCCTGATGAGAACAAAATCAAGGACACACAAAAAAAAAAATAAACTACACAGGCAGTTTGCTTCAAACCTGAGCCCTCAAAGCCAGCTTGTGCTGCCCAGGTTCTTAACAGCCTCCCAAGCAATACAACCAACACGTGTATCTTTCGTTGTCTCACTGAATGGTTTGGGTTGGAATGGGACATTTGAAGACCATTGAGTTCAACTCCCCCTCCTACCATCGTCATGAACAGGAACTAGATCGGGTCTCTCAAAGCTCCATCCTACCTGATTATCAACATTTCCAGTCATGGGGAATCCACAACTTCTCTCAGCAACTTGTTGTGGTATTTTATCATCCTCATCCTAAAAAATTTCTTCCTTGTCTCCAATCTAAACTTAGCTTTTTTTTGGTTTAAAGCCATTGTCCCTTGTCCTATCACTTCAGGCCTTGGCAGAAAGTAACCTTCCATCTTTCTTATAAGCCCCCATTATATTTAGAAAGGCCACAATAAGGTTTTCCCAGAGTCCTCACTTCTCTACCCCTTTGCAAATCCCCTTGTCCCATTTAACACTAATTTCCAACCTACCCTTGCTCCCCTTCTTGTCTCTACTCATCCCATCCCACCAGGTCTCCAGGTTCACAGTTCCCAAGAGCACAGCTAGAAGCACAGGAAGCAGTACTGAAAGACTGACACCAGGCTGATGCCTGCAACAGAACAAGGTCATTCATTCATTCATTCGACTCTCTCCTGTGCCCAGACCTGTTTTCAGCTTGTCACTTTCATCTCACGGTGATGTCAACTCTGCTCTTGAAAGTGACCAGAAAGGCAGGAGGGCAGAACAAACAGATCAGCACTCTCCCGTGAATTTCTGCTCTCCCCAACAACCCCGCAAAGAAATTAGGGTAAAACACACGGAGAACTTCAGAGAAAGAAAGAAAAAAAAAAATACACAAGAACTCGGATGATAAAAGCTGGCACTATCAAGAGCGGTATGAGGGTCATCCAAACGACCTCCGTGCTTCCCACAGGAGGACCCTCTAAGGACAGGCACACACCGCGCTGCCCACGCACGGCACAGGAGCATCCGGGTGCGCACTTCCCTCGCCCCCGCGGAGGTTTCGCGGCCCCGCCCGGCCCTCACCTCTCTGCCGCGGTGCCACAGGCGCTGCTGGGCGAGGGGCAGCCCGGCCTCCGCCTCGATCCGCCTCTTCACGTCCCGCACGGCCGCGGACGGGGGCAGCTCGAAGGTCCTGCAGCCCAGGCAGTCATGGAGGACGGTCACCCGGGCCAGCCTGCGGCGACACGACAGACACCAGATGAGAAAAGGCTCGCCGCGCCGCCGCCGCCGCCCGCTTCCCCCTGGGGCACCGCGGAGGCCCGAGACGGGCGCCGGAGCCCGCAGGGAGCAGCGATGGGAGGGCAGGCGCTTGTCCCGCTCTCCGAGGGAAAGCGGCGCAGCCGATCCTGCAGCCTCCCCGCCCCGCCCGGCCCGGCCCGGCCCGGCCCGGCCCGGCCCGCACTCACATCCCGCCGCCGATGCCGGCGCACACAAAGGACCGCTATCCGCCCCGCCGGCGGCGCTCCCGCACGGGGAAGGGGTGGGGCCGCGCCGCCCGGAGGCCCGCGCCGCGGAGGAGGCGGAGGCGGAGGCGGGAGCGGGGCAAGTGCCGCCCTCAGAGCGCCCGCCGAGGCTGCGGAGGTGCGGCGGGGCCCGGGCGGCGCCTCAGCCTCGGCTCACGGAGGCGTTTCCCCGGTCCCTGCTTCCCGCTGTCCCCAGGGCCCTCGTGACGGAGGGCCAGGTCGCCCGGGGCGAGGCAGAGGCTGCAGGTTCGCATGTACAGCGTGAGCCGTGCCTGAGGGTGAGATCTAGAGATGGTACCGCAGGCGCAGCCCTCTCTCGGCAGGGAGGCACGCTGGTGTTTCACGTAATTCACAGCATTCAGGCAACACCGCATGGAGCACACATAGTTACTGCCGATAAACTTCATTCTTTCTCAAGGAGGCAAAACACAGAAGGAAACATACCTTTTCTGCTCTCTGTCGGAGAGCCTGCCAAAGGTCAGACATCCTGCCCTATCTCAAAAGGGTGTATGGTAACTCTTCATACCATTCAAGACTTTAGGAAAGTGCTCTCACTCCTGAAAGGTTGAGCCTTAGCCTGCCTGTGATCCCGATGAATTGAGGGGGGACTTGGAGAACCTTATGGAGGGGGCCTGCAGAAAGGCCACTGTTCATCGTGTACAAAGTTCTGCACCTGGGACCATGGGCTGTGCATCAGTGAGGGGCTGGACAGCAGCCCTGCTCCAAATCAGCTGGGGGGATACCAGGCTTTCCATATAAAGGGAAGTCTACTCAGTGCCGATGAAGGTATACTGCCGATGAAGGGGCCCAAAGCACATGACCTACAAGGAATACATGAGGGAAGTTGGACTGCTTTGTCTGAGGATGAGGAGACTATAGGGTGCAGCATGGAAACATCTTACATAGACCTGAAGGGCAGTTTCAAAGGCCATGGAGCTGAGCTCTTCTTAGTAGCGCAAGACTAGCAAGGGGCAATGGCAACAAACTAGCTTGGGAGGTTCGTGCGAAACAACAGGAAAAATCCTGTCACTAGGAAAGGAGCTGTCTACAGGTACATGATTGACCTGAACCAATACTGATCCTCCTGCTTTGAGCAAAAATATGGACCACAGACCTCCAGCCAAAAGTTCCACTTCATTCCAACAGGTCCTCAATTACAATTTATAACTAAACTAAAAACATTTAAGACCTTACTTGGTGACAGGTAGCTAAAACTGATGCTTGACAGACAAAGGCAACAGAGTTTCTGTGGAAGGGGAAAAGGACACAACGAACCTTTGCAGAAAGTGTATCAAGCTAAGAAAAAAAAAAAAATAAGCCCACTAAAATTTATAGAAGGCTAAATAACCCATAAAAATCAGGTTGATCAGGATCCAACCTGGTATCCAAGTAGGAAGGTACCAGATTACCAGTGCTACAATCAGATTACCAGTGCTACAACAACTGATTTTATCCATCAGCAATATTTGTATAGTGAATTCTACAGGATTATAAGAAACTGTTGGAAATAATGTGGATCTGATCATGCTTTCACCCGAAATAATACAAAAACTATTTTAACATAAACAAGATGTCTCTGTTGGCTTTGCTTTAGGGCTTTGTTCATTTTCTATCAAATTCTATCATTTTGTCCTCTTTACTTCCCATTTTGTTACATCCCCTTCAGAGTTCTTCATAACAGAATTTTTCCTACTATGTCCAAAAGAATGAGAAGGCTGCTTTCTAATCTCTTAATATTTATCTTGTTATGTCTTAATGCCTGCAGAGGGGACACAAATGAGGGTGATTGGGGAAAATGGAAGAAGTTGAAACCCAAAGCAGTTCCATCCATATTAGCTACTAAAATATCCTCCAGACCTTGGTGAACCACCAAGCCGCATTGGCAAAATCTAATTCTTCTTTTCTAGGGATCACAGGAGTGATTTAGCATCTTATAAGGTGTGCACAAGTGTTTGAATGGGACCCTGGAGAGGAACAAAGCTATCTCAATTAACAGCCATATCTCCTTGTGAAACTTATCAAGTGGTGGGACACAGGTAGGACCATGGACCATCCTGCTATCAGTGCCAGCCTGAAGTTCCCCAACTTATGCCTCATCACATGACAATACTCACAAATTAGGTCCTGTGATGATTTAACATCAATATTAGAGGAAAAACACTTTGAATACCACAGACTCTTAGTAACTCTATGTAACCCCTTAGTAGAAGGAAAGAACTGGGAACAACTGGTAATACAGAAATATAACCTTTCAAGGTTCTGGACAAAGGAGTTGGTCTCATGAGCTATTGGAATTTAGCCATTCCTGTTCTCAAAAATCTGATCCCCTTACTTTTATTTCATGTCTAAATAAAAATATCCTAGAAAATGATGAGACAGAAATCACAGTGACTGACTAAAAAAAAAAAAAAAAAAAAGAGTACATGTTCCTACTTGCAGATTTTTGCAACGACAACAAAAATAAATTTTAAAATCTCATCCATTTGAAAAGAGAACTTGGAAGCTGTGTAATCCTAGAAAATTTCAAGGTATCATGTACAAATTTGTTATGCAGAACTATTAAAAATTATTTTACATGACAATGTTAAAAAAAATATGACTTTAACAGCATGGAATTTTTTGACTACCCATGGTAATTAAAAAAAATCCCATATATATATATATATAAAAGGCTTTGGTCTGATTTGAGAGTTTTAAAATATTATATAGAGAATTTCCTATGCTAACAATTTTATAACCACTTTTCCAAGCAGAACAGCACTAGATTTATAAATACCTATGGAAAATTCTCCTGTGGCTATAAATAAATTCTATTTGGTTCAGAATTAAGTCATATAAGCCATACAAGAAGGGGCATGCAATAAAAAATAATTTTAAAAAAATTTAACAGTCTCTGCAACATTAAATTATTTTTATAACATGAAAGCTATTTTCACAATAACATTTCCTTGAAGGTAGGAAATTCTGCATTGCAGAACCACCTTATATTTCCAATTATTTAAAATAAGACTGCAGGAGCAGAAAAAAGATGGATGCCAAGTCCCTTCCATCCTGTCACTGTGATTAGAAAGATGGAATGGAGTCTACAAAGGGATGTATGGTGTGATAAGAAACAGACATGACTAGGTCACTCCTGCCAGAGGAAAACCACTGCAGCACAGCAGCTTCCAGCAGAGCAAGTAACATTCTGCAGTGCTGGCAGGCAAGGAGCAGTGACTCAACAACTTCATCTGGGTTTGAGACAGTGCACACCAAACTTACAGCAAAGCTTTCTGTGACACAGCTAGGACTGACCTTCATTCTTAAATCAATGCTTTAAGTGTTACCAACAAATGTTTTAAACATTGCACTGTATGTATTTCCCAGCAGTCAGAGATTACAGATTGCATTGGTCCATAGTCACTGCCAGGAACTTGCTATGCCCTTGCTTTACTAATGCCTTTTCAAGAAGTTTGAAAATAAGCCTACCATTTGTTGATGACACATGTGCTAGTCATTGGCAAGCCACCCTTTACTGTACAGTTTCTGTTTCATTTGAATAGCTCCACTAACAGAAAACATCTGATCTTTCTCTAGCTAGAGTTCTATCTAGCACAAATGGCCAAACCCCCCCCCAACCTATGGCATGTGAAGTGTTTGATTCAAACAAATGTCTCATTTTTCCTCAGATCTGTTACACAAATTGGATATTTTGATGAAATTATTTCTTTTAGATTGGTGCAGTGAGTTTACAGAAATACTCCTACTTTGCACCCCTCATGTGAAGCCGTTATTAGCAGTTTCTAAGCAAAATATCTACATGATCATAGCTTAGTCAAACACTGAAGAACTGAAGTATTATTCCTTCTTCAAGCTGACATGTTTATAAAAGTCTAATATCAACAGAACAGGATACTTTTGAATAGTACTAGAAATGAGCAAAACCTTTAAGGGCACACAGACCAAGAACAGATACTTATTTTCATCTGATGATTTTGATCTCTCTGGGATTTGCTTTACTGTACAAGTGAGTTCCTTGATGGCACTAAGCAAATTCTAATGGAAAATAGTTTAAAAACCCATATATAAAAGTTGCTTCAGTTTTTTCTTTGCAAATAAGGAGCAAAGCAAGAAGGCAAAAATAAATTACAAGATGAAAAAAATCTTAAATGCTGAAGTAAAATTTCCTCTTTGATCCACCTTTAAGAAAATACTACTTTAAGCTAAGTCCTTGAGGAGACAACTCAACTATAGAGCAGTAACCATTATTCCACAAATTTGATTTGCTGAGAATCGCAGAGTTTTCAATTCCAGATGGTACAAATAACAAAATACCAGTACAAAATGTTTGACATTTCAAATTACACAAAAGATTATACCAAATTATAAAAATAGACTCCTCAATTACTCTTCAGGGATTGCAATAGGAGGGAATACAGTATTGCAAGAGCTGCTGTTGGCATACAATTTTTAATAAGCAATATGTTAAATTACTGGTGGTATTTTCTTTTGGCCTTTGGTGCCAATAAAAGGGCCAGATTTAGAACATCCACTTTAACCTTGAAACATCAAAAGAGCAGAGACTAAATTTGCAAATTGATTTCAGGACCTAATGTAGGCTCCTAAACACCTTCATTAATGCAGGCCTAGAGTTTTTTCCTCCGTTTAGGACACATATTCATCAGGTTATCAAAGCTGGGGTTTTTCCATACTATCTTAAAACATTTTTCCTATTTTAATTTCAGAGTTAATGAAGCTACTATCTTTCCACTAAGGAAAATCAACTCATTAACTAAAATGGTCTAGATTACACATGCATTAAACATTTTAAGTAGTATTTATTGATCTCTATTTTTGCTGAATATTACATCTAATAATGCTTCAAAATTTCATACCATTTTCTAGGCATCAGTGAACAGAGTCCTTTGTATTTAGAGAAAACTAGAACACAAAATAGAAGGAAATATAAGACAAGTAGTTTTAATAATTGTGAAAAACCACAACTTTGAGCACTTCTACAAATGTCTCTTCATCAGATAGTGGATGATATCCAGCAATATCCTTCCAGATAATCCTAGCTCTTTTCCACCTCTGTATCAGTTCTGTCTCACTCATAACACAATTCCGTAGAGAAATACAAGCTACAATTTATGCTTCAGAAAACAGAAGGACAGGTGGCACAGAAGAAGAAACATGAGTCACATGTAAAGCCAGTAAGAGGAAGGGAGGAAAAGGGGAAGAAAGCACACAGGTCATCCTCTTCTGGGTAAACACAGAGAAGAGAAAAAGTCCTCAGAGATGCCCAGATGTATAACATTTGCATTAGAAGGGTCTAGTTAACTAACCTGCAAAAAAAGAGAGATTCAAAGCCCCAGATTTTCTATCCCACAGCCACCTGGCAATGGAAAGATATAACTTCCATGAGTTTTCACAGAATTTTCCTGGGGATCCAGTGGAACAGACCCTGAAAGAGTAGTCAGCTGTTGCTAACAACCTGTCTAACACAACGCAAAGCCCACCTTCTTAATACACAGGAAAAAGCAGAGGCTGTACATTAAAGAACTGCAATCAAGGGGGATTCTGCAGATTGCAAGGCTGGGGGTGGAAGCTGTCTTCTTCCTGCAGGCCCACTGACAGCAAATAAGAACATTTCTAATTACAACTTTATGTTTTGCAACTTACAACAAGTAAACACTTATCTCATTAACTTTGTTTAGACACTGTTGACACAAAGAACTTGCTTTGCATTTTAGCTGTTGGCAAGAATATACATTCATCCCAGTGAAACAATCTGTTGAATTCTGAGTTAGGCAAGCACAGGAAGGAAACTTTCACTTGTTTACAAAAAGTGCTATAGTGAATGGAGTCTGTAAATTGAAAGTTGGACTATGAACCCTTTAAACACAGGAGTTTTTTCAAGCAGTTCTCATTAATTTCATGGAGACAATTCATAAGTAAACGCAGCAGAACCTAGCACCTGTAGAATATTTTGTCATTTAAGAAAATAATTTCACCTTTAAAAATAGCAATTTTATACAAGCACTAGCCAAGTTTCAGACTTCTTTAAATTACTGACCATGGATATTTGACCAAGAACATGCCAGCCTGACAGTACATTTTTTCACCAGATTTTTTTGCTTGGTTGGTGTTTTTTTACCTGTTCTTATCCTTGATCTCCATTGTCTCTTTTTCTTTGATATCTTCTTGATAGGAACATGAAGCAGATATTGGATTTATAAACTAGAAAGTTATTTTTTAATCCTTTTTGCTTATCATCTCTTCAGTGGACACCAGAAAGCCCAAGCATATGAAAGTCAATTCAGTATTCACTCCATCCCTTTTCTGCCCAAGATGTCTCTGTGCATCACCATTTGCTACTTCTCCAGTTTTCTTTTAAAGCCACTTCTTATTTGTTCACAGAAGTTCGTTCTCTTATAATCAAGAACAGATTTCAGAAAGCAAGGAGGTCTTGTTCAGTTTCTTTAATATAGCCTGAATTCAGACTATATTCTCGTGCAATTGATTTCTATTTATCTTCTAGAAAAGGCATGGAATTCTGGAAGCTGATGTTTCTGCTGTCTTCTTCTTTTTCTGGAAGCAGGCACAGTTGGAAGGGTATTAGTGAAGCCCAAAGTCTGACATGTCTTCTTCATCACACCTGCTAGAAGATACTTCTTAACATCAGCTCAGGAGTTCTGGAAGAAGGAGCACAAGGGAAAAGGGGAGGGTCATTCATGCAGAAAGAGTTGAGCTGAAGGGTATGAAAAAGCCTTTTCCTTTGAGGGCATAGTTGCAGTTACCAGTATGGAGTGAGTCATGATACTAATTATAAACTGCCTTGTGCATTGCTTGCAGGCACACGGAGGGAGAGCTGACACAGAGCAGTGAGGTTTCCTGCTTCTCCTCCGGTTTAATACCATACAGTCAGCTCGGTGACAAACACGCAGAGCTGCAAGCATGCTGACTGAATGGGTGTCATGGCTTAATACCAGTTGGCAACTAAGCACCCAGCAGCTGCTCACTCTCTCCCAGTGGGATGGGGAGTAGAACCAGGGAAAAAGGTAAAATCTGTGGTTTGAGATAAGAACAGCTTCATAATTGAAAATACTATCATTAATATTAATAAGAGTGAAGTAATGCAATGCAAAGAAATAAAACAAAAAGAGAGCCAGAAATAATATCCAAGAAAGAAAAGTGATGCACAAAACAATTGCTGAGTGCCCACTGATCAATGCCCAGCCCATCCCTGAGCAGACATCCATCCCTCATGGCCAGTACATCCCAGTTTATATAGTCAGCCTGACATTCTAAGGTCTGTAACATCCCTTCAGCCCCTTTGGGCTTAGCTGTCCCAGCTCTGTTCCCTCCCAGTATCTTGTGCAGGTCCTTGCTGTCAAAGCACAGAAAACTGAAAAACCTTGATTTAGAGTAAGCAGCAACGAGCAACATCAGCAAGTTATCAACATTATTCTCATACTAAATTCAAAACCACAATGCTGTACCAGCTACTAGGAAGAAAATTAACTCTATCCAAGCCAAAACCAGTACAACTGGCAACTGTTCTAACATATATATTCCTCTAAACTATTACATTCTGGATGTAAAACTATGCCATCAAGGAAAGTAACAGGCTGGGCAGAACTTCCATGGAGAAAGATTTTGCCCTTCTATTCAAATGGCTTGCAGCTGGGGGAAGAGGTTAACTAGCTTGCACTGACTTTCCACTGGGAGGATTCAAATTCTTCCCAGCTAATCCCCAGTCTCAATCTATATAACTCAACTTCTACCCTATGCTACCTTTGGGAACTATTTCCACTGAATTTCTGTAGCACCAGAACAGTATACAAGTGAGGCAAGGTGTGCTCTGTCAAGCTGCAGAAAACAACATACTTCGCTATTAAGTTATTACCCAAGGAAGATGAGTTTTAGAGCTGGGAGTCCTGAAAATGGTGTTCAATTATTGTTCTGCATCTGTGTAAATGTAAATCCTTCTCTGAGCCTCTGACAGTGTTGGCAAGTCTTTTCATCATGTGCAGTTGCCTATGTCCCCCTTCAAACAGCAAAGCACAGACATTCCTTCCTGACCCAGAAAGAAAAACAACTGTGGCTAAATTGCAAAATATTAATTAGATGTAAGCATGATACTGAAATAGAAATGGTGTGAAAGAAAGGGAAGTAGAATCTGTGGCTTAAATACTGGGGTTTTTTAAATACTTAAGGATTTTACCTACTCAGTAAAAAAACATGTTGAAAAGTATGACTCCTGAATGCATATTTACTGTGATAAGCATTATGAAGAATTTAAGTTAACATAATGTTTTTAAGTGGCCTCAATGTAAATTTTTCTTTCTGTCAATGCTGAGATGTTTATCTACCTTATAAATGAAAGTCCACCCTTAAGTTATACTTAAATAATAAAGACAGAAGCAAAGAGCCTTGCAAATCCAGCCCCATTTTCCCAGATGTGAATAATTTCAAAGAGAGCAAAACCATTGCAGCCCAGCTGCAAAATGGGTTGCAGTTGGAGGGGAGCACTAAGGGAAGCTTTTTGGCTGCAGTGGAAAGCCAGGCTCAAGAGACCCAGGCACTGTGTGTGCACCTATGGCTGGGAGATAAGGGTAGCTTATACCAGTTCCTCAAAAATGCCATTAGAAAAAAATCACACATGAAAAGCATTTCAAGTTATTTGAGCAGCTTCAATTGCCTTGAGGAAAGATAAAGGAAAAATACGTTATAATAGAAAGCTAATTATGACTTTAGGAGACAGCCTCTCCATAATTAGTGAGTGACACACTTTCTCAGACTCCATTCTATTTCTGGACTTGGTCTCTCAAAGGTTGTCCTTTATTATGTCGCCCCCTTGATATGTTACTTTTCTTGGTACTGACACATGCTAGGAAAACAAAAATATCTTCTGGGATTTTTGACAATGACAACTTGTTCAGAAAATTGAGAGGTCCAAATTACCTAAAAACAGCCTAAAATTATTGATACAATAAATACTTAGCAGAAAAGCATGTTCTAGCACAGTGTGAACTGACATCTCTACACCAGGAAATAATTCCAATAGTCCTCGAAGGTGCTTGGTCTTGCCAGCATAGATGTGACCAAAAGTTTGGTACCAGATCACATTACAATCCTAGAAAGATTTCAACACAGTCATGTCTGTGTTGTCTCCCATGGAAAGAAAGAGAGCCAACTTGGCTGCCAGATACCAGATACAGATTTATCCTGGCACACTAAACCTACTGACCTTACACTTCCCCACTGCCTGAGCTGGTCATACAGGTTACCTTATACTTTTATATGATACTGAGCTTCAGCATCTGAGAACATTCTCTGATTCAATTTATTGCTATAGCCAACCATAAATCTCTCCTGGAGGAGAAAAAAGCCAGTTACAATCAATGCCTATGCCAATTTTCTGCTGTGAAATTTATTACCTTTTAGGATAAAACACCCTTGCTGGAGGATTTTATGCTTGTCTTTAATTGAATTTTGGGGGAGGAGATTTAGCAGTCAAAGTGCAAAAACAATCTTCAACTTTGTGGATGGCTGTTATTAGTTGTAGGTAGGAACCACAAGTAGAGCTACACAAATACCGAATTTTGCCTCCAAATCAGGTAGGTGGATATGTGTGTGTGTCTGTATATAAATATATATATATATATATTTATATACACATCAGTATATATATATATATACTGACATATATATATATACTGCTACAGAAATTTTTGTTTTAAAAAACATTCGTGGTTGTCTGATTATCTTTTTATTCACTCCTCCTCCACCCTAATCAATATTAGGGTCAGTCTAAATGAAATACACTGAGTTTCTTTCCACATTGATAATGCCTAAATCAAAATTGTTAAGTCCATCCAACAGCATAGGAAAAAATACAGAACCATCAGAATTACTGAACACCATCCAAAGTTTTGAGTAGGAAATTTGTGGACAAAGTACTGCAGCAGCTAATCCTTAATTTATCTTTTAGACAGTCTAAAAGCACAAATTGTTCCTGTCAGCACACAACTTTTACTAGCTGAGTTCAAAATGAATTTCTATCAAATTAAATTCAGGACCATCACACAGCTGCAGGTATCACACAAATGTAAAGACTTGCTTCTCAGAGATACCTGTTCAGCAGAAATTTGAGACAAATCTGATACACTGAAAAACAATAATGTGACAGCAAGCTATAAAAGCTGGAAATAAAGTAGATATGCCCTTAGTATGTTAATTGTCCTGACATTTTGGTGTAGCAACTTCTACTGCAATGAGTAGGCCACACCATATGCAGATAGGAATCAATGCCATCAGCAAAATATATGGCTCTGCATTTATATTGTTGTGAATTACAGGAGCTTTCATGCTTTATCACATAGAATTTTAAGATTAAAAATATACTGAAAGCTTTCCAAAATGCCAATACTTTAATAATAATTATAGAGTTGATAATATTAATGCTACAAATTCTATATCATTAATGCTATTCACATTAAAATCAATAAAAATACTATGCCCTTGTTGATTTTTATATAGAGAGGAGAGTGCTTGCAGCTGTAACAGTGATTCTTTTTCTAGAGTGTGATGAATTCGATGCGTTTGCACAGTAGGCATTGTTGCTTTTTGATGAGGTACCACAAACATACATAGAAGGATAAAAATATTTAACAGATGAAAATCAGGACAGATGCTGCAGTCAGTTTTTGAAGCAAGTATTACTTGTACCTACCCTTTCCAAGGCCAGGAAGAGGAGGCAGTTTTTCCTCTGAGGACCAGCACCAGTTATTCCTCTTAGGATGGCCATGAGCTGTCAGTGTGCTCCCACAGCCCAGAGAGCCAAACGTGTCCTGGGCTGCATCCAGTGTGGGCAGCAGGGCCAGGGAGGGGATTCTGCCCCTCTGCTCTGCTCAGAGCCCATCTGCAGGGCTGCACCAGCTCTGGGGCCCAGCACAGGGAGGACAGGGACCTGCTGGAGTTGGTACAGAGGAGACCATCAAGATAATTAGAGGGATGGTGCACCTCCCTACAAGGAAAGGCTGAGAGAATTGGGATTATTCAGCCTGGAAGAGGGAAGGCTTCATGGTGCCCTAATCGTGGCCTGAAGGAAGCCCACAAGAAAGGTGGAGAGGGGCTTTTATAAGAGCCTGTAGGGTCAGGACAAGAGGGAATAGATTCAAACTGAAGAGTAGCTTTAGATAAGAACTTCTGAAGAGATTTCTTTACTGTGAGGGTGGTGAGGCACAGAAAATGTGGATGCTCCATCTCTGGATGCCTTCAAGGCAAAATTGGATGGGGCTCTGAGCAACCTAGTCTAGTGGAAGGTGCCCCTGACCATGGCCAGAGGTTGGAACTGGATGATCTTAAACGTCTCTTCCAACCCAGAACATTCTGTGTTTCCATGACCTACAGCAAGGTTTTGTAGCTCCCTCAGGATGAGTGAAGGCCCTGCCCTGCTTTTTGCCAGCATGGCAGTCATCTGACCATCACTGAAATGTATTCTTTGTGAAAATTTCTCTAGTATTAAAGGAAAGAAGACAGCCTCCA
This sequence comes from Zonotrichia albicollis, assembly GCF_047830755.1. Classification (NCBI taxonomy): domain Eukaryota; kingdom Metazoa; phylum Chordata; class Aves; order Passeriformes; family Passerellidae; genus Zonotrichia; species Zonotrichia albicollis. The sequence goes on from NC_133820.1 coordinate 58,646,028, forward strand.
ACAGCAATCAATGAAGGCACAAAGGAAAGTAGTAGTTCTGGTGTGGATGCATTTGTAGAACATACTGGAAAAGATTTCAGAATTGCCTGAGCAAACAGAGCAGCCACTAGCTCCCAAACCAGAAGCAGCCTGGTGCTAGCAATCCAGTACTGCAGCAAGCAGAGCTGATAGCCCTGTTGTTCTCAAGATTAATCCAGTATCTATTCACAGCTCAATGCTGCATGAATACATCAGCTGACCATTATCTTAAGCTATGGAGTTCAGGAAATTTGTTTCAGACATAAAAGAACAAGTTAACTGAAACAAAAAATAGGTCTCATTCCAGCTTTATCTGTTTGTTTCTTAGAGGAACAAAAACAACACAATTATTAAAATGTAAATGTGCTTAACACAAGACTTACCATACTTCACCTATGGAAAAGGTGACTCAAGAAGTATGATTACATGCAGCATCAGAAAAATTCTAAAACTGACTTGGAATAGTATGAATAAGTTTGATTCTATGGTATCAAATGACCTCACAGTACCCATCTGGGACTATGTGGTTTAATTATGCATAAAGAATGCTTTCATCAAATCCCAATGAAGTAAACTCAGATACCAAATGACAACATCTCAAAGTGATTTCTCAACAATGCATAGCAGCTGAAGGAAAAGTTTTTTAAAAAAACACAAAACTAGGAGAAAGAGCCACATGGTTAAGACCTCACTGCTGTTCTCCAGAAATGTGGGGATTTTAAGACCTTTTCTCTGAAATGATTGCCATAAAAAAAGGACGAGCAGAAGGAGAACTATTTCTGCTTATTTTGGTTCTGAATCTTTTAATGGGCTTTCCAATGAAATGGGAAACTGACACTGCCCATGAACCATAATACAGAAGCCTAAAGAGCACTGCAGTCACAAAGCTATAAACAATGGGCTATTAAGCTGAGGAAAAAATAGCATATGAATTATGACTTGACTGCAGAATATGATCCCTTTAGAGATACACAGCTTAATAGATAAGCTTTTCTTGCTCTAAAGACACTAAGTCTGAGCTGAACACTAATTTCTAGTGTCTGAACCAACCACCATAGCAACACACTGTTCTCTCCAGATTGGCCAGTGCAAGAGTTTATGAATTTTCCAACAGCAGGCTGTCAGTCTCACAAATCCCTGATGAGAAACCAGATGAAGGACAAGATAAGAACTGAGCCCCTATACAGAAAATACTAAAATTTCAGAATAATTACATAGTTTTTGTTGAACTCAGTCTTTGTAAGTGATACAGAGCTGGAAGGAAAAGTAGTTGGTCAAGTGCTCTGAAGGTCTTTCTCCACAGGGAGAAAGAGAACTGAGTACTTTTGCAGATTTCCTTCTCACTCTCTTTTTTTTCTTTAATTTAGGTTTTGTTTGGCTTTAGCTAAAACAAATCTCCTTCAAGCACTTATCTTCAAGAGTAACCTGGAAAAATCGCACCTTAATTATTATTTTGCAACATTACTAGTGGCTGAAATATCAGGAAAACCAAACACCCTTTTTGGCTGCTTAAGGGCGCTGTACTGTGCTGTACACAGAAAACCATTATAACAGGTACATGAAGTCTCAGAGTGCATCTGAAGTATACTTTGCAGATAAGCACTTAAATTTAAACAGTAACTGAACATTCCAAAGACGAACTTAGAATAGTTATATACTATAAGGTCAGTTATGCCCTAAATGCTGAGTACCTAATCTTGGTATCCAAATTCCTTGTGCATTGCCTCCTGCACTGTAAGCTAACAGGCAGTTCAGTCTTGGGTGTACTGAACTATACCAAATAAGAATACTTGATTTACTTGGTTTAGATGTACACAAATAACTCTTTGTTTACATTCAAGTGTTTAAAGCAGAAAAAAATACTTGGGAAATGTTATTACTTACTAAATAAATCAAACTCCAAGTAATTATAACAAATAATCCACATATATGGAAAGTTATCTTTTCACACATTGTGTCTAAAATTATTTTTGTTTTTACCTTTAAGTGAAGGGTTTGGCTATGTCCAAACATTGTAACTGATCTAACTGCAACATTTCAATGAAAGGTAGATGGGTTCACATCTTGAAAAAAAATATCTTCAATGAAGAAAATGAATTGAAGTTTGACTTAGGCATTACTGTTCCCTGAATGCTATCAATATGATAGGTGGCCTCACTGCTTTCTCTGGCCTAGCATCTTCCTCTTTGGTCACTTTACAGCACAGATGGCCAGGAAGTAAATATGCCTGATGATGAGAGTAGTTGTGGTTTTAGTTGGATATTCTGTCTTCTAAGGACAGTTCGGTGTCTGGGTTTTGAGGAGGATTTTTTGTTGGGGTTTTGGTGGGTTTTTTTTCTTTTTGTTTTCACCAAATGAATATCTATTATTATATGGAAGTTCCTCCTTTTGTTTACAGTTATTTGAACTCAGGAAAGATTGATAGCCACAAAGCTACTAAAAAGCCACAAAATCACTAACCTATATCAGATATTCATAAATGTGATTGATTGATTGATTGATTGATTAATTGATAGATTGCATGAATGTGTTTTGCAGTATCTCATTTGTTAAAGTTTGAGTTAGATGGAAATTCTTAGACTACAACTCAGAAATCTGCATTTGTCAGACAAAAGCCTGACGAAAGAATTTCAAGTCTACAGTTACAGTATATTCCCAATACTTTCATGGAGGGGAAAATATTAACAATTCTCAAGGGAGCATTTATGAAGGCAAATCTTCTCCTAATACTTCTCCTGGCCTCAATTATCCTTGTGAAGAACCTTTCTTCACATTGGGTTACTGGAAAGCTTGTGATGAGGTAATCTTGATGACATCATGAGCCTGCCAAGTCAGTCTGTCCTTTGAGAGGGATGAGATATGCAGACAGCCCCAGTTTGAGAGATCTCTAGGTGAGACAAATGTGTATTGCTGACAGAAATACCTCTGACAAAACTGAGCTCTGATTCATCTTATCAGGACTGCAGTTTTGGACTGTGCAGTGCACTTGTTCACTGAACGATGCATCTCCTACCCTGCAATAGCTTCCAAATGATTTCTGGGTACAATTTGAGATATGGCCTTTTTACTTAGAAAGCCTCATTCACAAAATGTTATAGAGCAAGGTAGCAAAGGCAAGTAACATTCCCTGATGTTTTTAACATTCAACATGGGAACCAAGATGATATTGCTAGTAGGAAAAATAGGTGCAGAAACTGAAATTCCCTAACTGAGGTAGGAATTAAAGTTAATTTACTCTAATTGGAAGTAATTAGATCATTTCTGAAATTGCCATTTTTGTAGGAAATATTTTTAATGAATCAGAGATTAGTACTTTGTACTGGGAAAAAGAGTTCTGGGCAGTTACAGATCCTCTGTGCATTGTGAATGGTGCACTCATGCATCCCAGATCTGCTAAATGTAGGCTATAAACCAAAAATTAATAGATACATTAAGGACAAAACACCTTAGTGTGCTCTCCTGAAACAGAAACTCACTTGTTCAGTCAGCTGGCAGAGAATTTCAGTTGATGTTGGTGGTTTTGTTCTGTTTGCTTGCACCCGAGCATACCACAAGACAGTTCAGCTAAAGGTAGCAGAGCAAATCACATCGGTTTTGCCTTGCACCCAGACTTACCACAGGACTCTGACTTAGGCCGGGGAGCAAAATATTTTGTAACAACTGTTTGTTTGATACAGTAGCACTGTAGCACCATATCTAGCATAAAGGCCCCAAATCTGCAACTATTAGAAGGAATCACATAATTCGGAACCTACAAATACATCACAGCCACCTGAACAAATAGACCAGACCTGTACAGAGAGGAGGGAAAACAAAACATTGCTTTGGATCAGCCTGATCCTGGCCTATGGAAAAAGTGTATCAATACTCCCTTTTTGCCCAGCTGGTGATGCTGTTTGATGCACCCTGGGATGGGCTTTGCCCTCCTGTCTGCCAGGGCTCACTGCTGACCCCACTGAGCTGCTGCCCACCACAAACCCCAGATCCCTCTCTGCTGGGCTGCTCTCCAGCCCAGGTCTGTACATGTACATCTCTTGTGGTTTGTATGTGTGCCTGTCATCACCTGGTCCTGGGTGTAGAAACTGGCATATCAGATACACACCATGCCCAAGGTCAGAACCAGGCTAGACCTGGGTCATGCATCCAGGGAGTAGCCCTGCTCCCGGTCTCTGTGCCCCTATGACATACCAGCAATCTTGAGAGATTTGCAGGAACTTTGAAGAAACAGGGTTTGTTTTAGGTCAAAAGACCTGAAATAATGATGGTTACATTGTGTAAAAATAGTACTGCTTTAGCACAAAGCTCCTAGCACAGACTTAACCCTGCATGTCTCCATGACTGGTGTTAAGGAGAGAGCCAGGTCCATAAGTAAGAAGTGGGGAATATTTTGCAGGCTATAGTCTTTCTCCAAAACAATTCCACATGGTAACCAGCCAAATTTCCCTGCAAAGGACAGGGAGCTGTGTCAGAAACAGACACAAGAATGAGATCAGCTCTGATGAGTTTTGTTCATATACCTGGCAAAGGGTATTCAGACCAACAGAAATACTTCCGAGGTGTTTGTTGCATGCCTAATATTTTTTTTTTTAGTTACTGATGTTAATTAAAAAAAAAAAAAAACAAAACTTTTTCTCTTCATTTCCTCCAATTTCTTAATAAAAAAATCAGGAAAATATTTTTATCATCACTATCTACTTGTACAAGTATGGACAGGGTTTGACAGACATGACCAGGAGTGTTTTTTTCTTTATGTCACTTGTCAGCCACAATTGGTGACAAATGGCATGGCATTTTCTGTCTATGACTAGTATGCTTTTAAGCAGTGAATCCATCTGTATTAATTTTTACTTGATAAGTGGAGAGATTGTCTCTAAACTGGACACATTATGGTGAAAGCTTTCAGCTAGGAATGCCAAATGTTGCAGAAGCAAGGAGATGAACACAGATCTGGGCTGAGACAGCATACCAAGATAGTGCAGAGGAAATATTTTAAGAGCTAAGACTACCCAAATCATTTACAGATGCTACCAAGTGTGGAAAGCACTGAAATGTCACCTGTTTATGTAGCAGGTGCCAGTCATGACAGCAACTGTTGTTGAAGAACATCTTTTCTGCCAAGATTTGTTGTGCCCATGATTTGACACCACATCCTTCTGTTCCATTGCTTCACATCATAGCCAATTCTACATAGAACTTTCTAGAGGGACATTTTAATGCCCTTTTTTCTTCCCCCCCACAATCAAAAATGTAAAAAAGGTGGCCTAATACTGAAAGAAAATGACTGAGAGTCTGAACATGGACTTTAAAACACATCAAACAGCCATAATATTATTCATAGAGAGCTAAATTAAGCATCAGGTTCTACATAAATAAATAAAGCTGCATTCATAAGTGTACACAGAGTGTTTTGAACTACTTGATTAAACTGCACCTTATTAGTGAAAATTATGATTAATGATGAGCTTATAACAACAAAGCTCTCTTTGCAAGCACTACAATAAAAAGAGAGAAATGAGAAGCACACTTTAGATTGCAGCTGCTATGCTAATAATTAATAAATGAAGCCGTGCTGAAGGGGTATGTGGAAGATTTTTGTAATATAGAGTTTAGGTTGACCAAAAAAACAGTGCAATTTGTTCTATTATTTTTAGCATGTTTTAAGAAAACGGTAAGACTTCATTGTTACTTGGATTTTACAACATTATGAGAGAGATGCCAAAGATCAAGATAAAGGGTCAAGCAGGAATCCCTGGGATAAATACACTTAAGGGAGTCTAAGCAATTTTGTTGCTCCATTATGTTCCACAAATTAGGCTGGTGGCTTTTCCATCCAGCTATGACATTAATCCATTAGCTGAAGAGGAGACAGGCTCCTTCTCATTTATTATTTATAAAACAGGGCATGCACAACTTATCCGACATCATCCTTGTCACAGCTAATGAGAAACTGCAATAAGTCCATCTTTATGGATTTCTTACACAAGATACCAAAAATCTGGAATCCATTTTTCTGTGGTAGGGAAGGGCTTGCTAACCTACACAAGATTATTGTATATGACATACATATATGTGTATGTCCCAAAGGGATGAGCTTTCCACACCACTACTGCTGTTTGAGGGATGTCTCTGTGTCCATGTACGTACATTGCATACACATCAAACAACAAGCATGAGTCAAAGAGATGTTTTTACCATTGACAGGAGTAACCAAAACAAACCAGAATTCAATTTAAACAATCTAAGTTCTTCAGCCCTTAAATCTACTTCACTGTGGTGGATCAACAGCATTAGGCTGAGATCCTGACTGGCACAGGGTGGGGAAACACAAGCCAATGCCAAGATCCAGGGAAGCATTTCTAGCTCCAGTCCAATATGAGTATGAAGGTAGTGAGCTGAAAAGTGCTGGCACCTGGAATGAGGCTCTACATCACTGTATAGTGCAGCGCACATCTTGCTCTCTCTCTTACCCATGGAGAGACAGAGAGACCAGACAGAGAGCCTGGCTCAGAACACGCAGGCAGGAGCTTGGCTGCACCTCTGAGCACAGAGAGCTAAGGACTTGAGCAGTATTTAGTTTCCTGCCTCTTATTTAGCAGTGCATCTGTGGCCTGGAGTATTGGAGAAATGTAAGGTGATGCTGTAGGATTGGGGCAGGCTGGGGACACTGCTGTTACAAAAAACCTCATGGGAGTTGGTCAGAAGTGGTGGTTTGTGTAGGAATTGTCCTGGTATGAAGACAAACAATAATATGGAGGGAGAAATTTGAGAAGGAAGGGGAAGGTTGACAGGAAGCATTTCACGGGGAAAGCGCAGGTAGCACTCACAAGGATTGAGGGCACAATCCTGAAATTCCCCTTCTCTCCCAGCAGGTCTCCAGACATCTGGCATTAGCAATTTCTTTCATAGTGTGAATGATTTTATGGGACTGGATTTGGCAACAGCTGGTGTCTTCTTGTAAAAGTGCATCAGACCACTCTGAAGCAACTATCACATGCCCCAGGATCTCAGTTTACATCATTTAAAAACTGATAATAATTTTCCCATTACCTCTGCAGACCTCCACATTGTGTCATATATGACTAACAAAGAGATAGGTAAATTATCTTCTCCTAAAATGAGAAAAGTACAGGCTGTTCCTTTTACTTCACTGATGCTTTAACTAAAATTGTGTGGTGGTTTAATCCCAGCTGGCAAATGAGTAGCTCACAAATGCTTTGCTCATCCATCTTCCCCAGTGGGATGAGGAGGAGAATCAGAAAGAAGGTGAAGCCCATTGGTTGAGATGAAAATAGGTTTAAAATGTAATTAAACAATAACAATAGCAATAACAATAATAATAATAATTTTCATGCAAAGGAATTCAACAAAAAGAGAGACAGAAACAAAACCCAAGTGAAACAAGTGATGTACAACACAGTTGCTGACAATTGCCCAACCCATCCCTGGGCAGCAGCAACCAGCCCCTCCCACCAGCTTATATACTGCATCTGACATTCTGTAGTATGGAATATCCTTTTGGCTAGTTTGGCTCAGCTGTCCTTGCCTTGTGCTGCCTCCCAGCTTCCAGTGCACCTCCTTGTTGGCAGAGCAAGGGAAAATGAAATGTCCTTGATTCAGAGCAGGCACTACTTAGCAACAACTGCTTCAGTGTGTTATCAACATCATTCTCATACTAAATCCAAAACACAGCGCTGTGCCAGCTACCAGGAAGAAAATTAACTCTATCCCAGACAAAACAGCAATTTAAACACTAACATTGTTTTTTCCTTCCTCATGGGACACCAGAGTGCTAAAGCTCTGACCTTTGCTATTTTCCACCAGCTGTCATATCTGAAATAGGTGGTGATTGGTATATGCAGCCAGCTGTAGCATTCTCCTGTAAGAAAAGGGAAACCAAACCTCACCACTGAGAGGGGCCTGAGGCACATTCATGCCCTCCTGTGAGGTCACCAGAGGAGATCAAAACACCTGCCCCATCCTCTCATGAGCGTTATCATCACCCATCAGAAACAATGCTTTATTTTGTTTCACCTCGGTGGAGAAAGGTTCTACAGGTGATTTTATGGAAGACAATTAAATCTCATTTATTTCTAATCTGAACTTTATTTTGCACATTTTTTTTGCACATGAACACATGAAGGTCTTCACAGACAATGTGAAACCTTCCTTTCTCACAGCTCTGGTGCACCTCCATGTCAACCAACAACTTGCTAAAAGTTTCAAACAATGATCATCTTCTGCTAAGCTGATCAAAAAGAAGAAAAATAATGCTAATGAACTAGATAATCCCATTTAAAGATTTAGCTCAAGACTGCCAAAGTGCAAATATATCCATTAAATACACATTTAGAAGAAAAATGCCAACCTACGTTACCAAAAACTTGTATGAGTTCTTATATTTCTTATCTGAGGCAGAAATAATTGCTGAATAATTGTGTGTATGACAAAAAATATTGCTGAGTGAACTAACACTTTTTTCAAAAAAGACTAAGTCGTCCAAAAGACCAAATATGTAAAAATCTGACATGCATGTTTTCAATTCTGTGTGTTATTCCAAGGGATGATATGTACTGAGCAACTAAACAGTGTTTAAACTCTTCAATAAAATGCTCTTTTGCCTTACAAAGCCCTACACTTTTGTATATTTTAACATAAAAAGTGATATGGTATTTTAGAAACTCTGCTTTTGAGAGTAGGATCCTCCAAGGGCCCCCCAAAATTTGAAGTGACCATGGGCTAGTTTTAGATATGCGATATATCAGTTTTTTCTGGAAGTGCTCTTTGCTTCCATTAATGGAAAAGAAATACAGTCCAAACCTGAGTATCTAGATCCTCTGTATTATACTTTATAAATCTATCCTGTTGCCTTGGAGGTCATAAAAAATTACATCTGAAACAGGAAAACAAGCAAGAAAGAAGGACAGAGAAACAAAAGGTTTTTGAGTTGGCCCCAGAAACACCAAATTCACCCCAGTGTAATTCTGCTGGAAACAATGGAAGTACACAGGAGCTGAATTTTTCCCACTGTCTTTACATAACAGTAGGGAGCCTGTAAAACTATTTTATCCAATAGTCCTGCACATTTTCAGTAGGTGAACAGAACTTTGCTATGTAGGACTGAGGGTTTTTTTAATATTTTTGTATTCTTGAAAATGATTACTTTCTTAATCTTTGGAAATCCTGTTTCCAACCAGAAATTCTGCTTGGTGTTGAGAGGGTGACCATCCTGACACAGAGGAGGAGGGGACAAGGATGAACACTGACAATACCAAGCCTCAGCATTCACAATCACTGCCAGAGCACTCCCTAGGTAACAGTAATTTGCTATAAGCTCATTAAGGGATGAATTTGGCTTCTTATGATTCAGTTTCTGATAGCAAGCAATAAGAAGTTGTTTTGCAAATAGACAGCTGATGGAGCTCTTATACCTCTGGGAATACAAGGTGAGGGCAACTTCCAAAGCAACGATGGCAAAACTTCCCTGTGGGTTCCTTGGTGTGGGGGAAGCTCTGCCTTCCATCCCCACCGAGCTGATCAGTGTGGTGGGGCAGAAGTGCATTACCTTGCAGCTCTCAGCATCAGGAGCTGCAGCTCTGCCGGGTCCCACAAGAGATGCACAAAAGAAGCGCTCCTCCTTGCAACATCTGCCCACCCTCCTTAGCAGCCCACACAGGCTGCTCGTCACCATCACCCCGCTGTCACCTCCCCGACAGCGGAGGGAGAGCTCCCGGAGTTCCTGCAGGAGCTGCATTAAGCACCAAGGCGCAGCCACAGAGGACATCGAACAGATGGATGATATTCTCTGGCTTAGAGCAAATCACCACAGCTTGATGCAGTACTTGGATGAAAGCAAAATTCATATTCTCATGAAATAACAAGGAAATACTCACTACTTGCATTTCTTTCACTCTGCTGATATGTGTAGTTTTAGCTACAATAAAAAATTTTGTCTGATTACCAAAAAAAAATTGCTGAGAAATGCAGCGCTGTAAACTTACCCTAACTCTGCTTTTTCTCTTGTTTTTAAAGCAGGACCATTACTAGATCATTAGGGCATATGCAAAACAAAAAGCAGCAAATCATTTGGCAAAGAGAAAGACATTAGATTTCTGCAAGAAAAAGGCTTATATTTAAAAATATATACATCTACTTCAGCCAGCAACAGTCCAAAGATAGGAAAGTGTGCATTCCTTCAAGTAATAAATCATATTTGGCAGTCTCTTTGGGAGACTCTCTATGTTAAGAACTAGTCTCTTGATAGTAACACACAGAGCCATTGAAATTTCATAAGCTTTCTAACAACTGCCTACATGAGAAAAAAATTAAAATAAAGCACTTGGCATGAAGTAAGTTTGTATAGCAAATAATTCTAGGGAGTGTGAAAAAATGCATTGTGCATCCCTGTTCTTGAAGGCAGAGCTGAAATTCAGCAAGAGGCCTCTGCACAGGAAGGGTGGTGCTGCAGCAATCTGCCAGCACATCTATAGAGCAGAGCCCAGATAAGCTATCAGGAAAGGAGAATAAGCTCATGTCACAGTCCTGCTCTTCACCACCCTACCAACACACTGCAGCCTGTGAGTCACTGAAAAATCCTGTAGAGACAGAGACAATACAGTTATTTGCTTAAATACACTATGAACCGAGTCACAGTTAATGCTTTCTCCAGCTGTAAGTGCTAAAAGCATCAGGATACCCATAAAACATCTCCTCCAAACAACTGCAGTGACCACGGGATCCGCCGTCGAGCTCGTACTTACATCGCAGCATCAGCCGGGACGAAGCTCGGCATTTAACTATTTCTTCGTAAGCTGCTTCCACATGCTTGTCTGCTCATCGTGGCGTTCCTTCCATTGATTGCTTGTGTTTGGCAGCATCTGGGCTGCAAAATGATCCTTTTCCCCTCTTTTGCAAAATCAGCAGGCTGCGGAGGGATGCGTGACCGCTGCTGCAGCCGATGTATCCAAACAGCCCAATGCAGCAGAGGCTTTAGCTCCCCCTTCCCAGCCTAGGTTTTTTTCTTTCTTTGTCTGTGTGGGGCTTTTTTTAAAGAGATATGGTCCTGACTAACCTCAAGTTTCTGGAGCACAATACAAGCTCCTGGCACAAGGCAGTCAAACAGATGTGGAAGGATACCAAGACAGAAGGCCAAAATAGTACAATTTTAAGAGATGTTACTCAAGGTGTAACATGTATTTAAACTATTTGAAATTTTGTGATTGGTTCTGTTTAATTCAAATTTTTCTTGACATTTTGGTTCTGTATTTTTTCACTTTTTTCATTTTTTGCAGCTTATGCAATAGGTTTTCTGCTTATTTATTTCCTTCTTAACTCTCCTTCTGTGTCAAAGAATGTTTACATTTAAATGTTCACAATTTGAAGAAGTCCTCTGTTAAAACTTCTGTATTGTCAGTGCTGATTACATCAAAAGTCAGAAGTCTGTAGGCTACCAGTAGCATCCCAAGCTTGGTTTCATTTTTTAAGCTGGCACAGGTAGCTGTTAGCACTTCCACATTTTTAAACTCATCTCCTCATTATGTTACATTCATAATTCTATTCATGTTATCAAGTGCATAAAGCAGATCTCAGCATTGGAGACATTTCTAAGATTTTTCATTCTCTCCCCTTGGTCACTCGTGTTAGCTTATCAGGTTGTCCTCCAGGAAAACCAAGAAACCTTCCCTTTTAGAGCCCTTCTAATCTCACCAGTTGTGTTTCTTTGAATTCCACATGCAAGTGTAGAATGTTGTCCCTCCCCTTGATCCAGAAACACATCATTCCAACCTGTCAGTCTTCATTTAAAATGCCGGACTAACACAGCACTTCACAAGAGCTTCAGGAGTGGCTGAAAGGATGAGATTAGGGATTTTCCCTGAGTCTGGAGCTCTCTTTTCCCTCTGCAGTTCTGAGCTGCACAGGCGATGGACTAGAAATAGCTGCTCTACAGGATAATGTCATCAGAGGTAGAAAAAACAAACACAAAGTGCTAATTCAGCTTTGTACAGACAGAGGACTCTTTCTTAGACAACTCCTGGACTTTACTACACCTCTGCTGCTTTTGGTTAGAAAAAGTCTGTTTTCCTGCCAAGGAGCTGAGGCTGGCGTCTGTCATGTTGAAGGTTAAAATAACATTGCAAATACTAAGAGGCTACTGCTGCGTTGTATAAAAGAAAATATTACTCCTCCAAGGAAAAGAAGTCTATTCCGTATTAAAGTACACCTGATAGTAAGTGAAGTTGTGTTATCAGAAGCAATTTACCAGAAGAGGACAACATCTTTATATTTGGAATCCTGATCATGAAATGTCAAGAGGAACTGAGCATAAGTAAGCAAAAACACTGTCCCTACAATATTGCTTTTTGTTGCATAGAGATCAAGGAAAACACATTTTTCTGGTCATCACGTCTCAGCTTTAACCACAGAAACAGTAAGAAATCCTGTCTGAGTTCAAGTAAACAAAAGGACATTGTAACCAGGCAGAGCAGACTGTTTAGCCAGGAAAACATGTAGTGCCAGTCTCCAAAACATTGCCCCACTGGATAAGCTCCTGCAGCACAATGATCTCACACAGCTGTCGTGTTGCTCCTAAGTTTCACTGCCAGAAGGACCGGCCCCAAAGCAGTGGCACTCAGAACGACCTTCCTGAGCAGGGCAAGTGTGTCAGCTGCGACTGCCCATGGCCATGCTGGCCACAGGGGCCAGTAGCAAGGCACCAGCCCTGATTATCAATGTCACATTCTGAATGCAGGAAAAAATCCATATAGCAGGGTGGGAATGAAGCCACAGATGCCACAGGAAGCATTGCAAGGATAGGAGGCAATGGGGGAGAAGACGTCAAAATAAAAATGCTTTAAAAGCATTCTCTTCCAAAGTGCTCAAATCCTTTTTAAGCAGCAGGCATAAAGAGCACTCCTTTGAAATTCCATTCCTAGAGTGAAAATAGATTATGAACTACTTGCATTATTAGCAGTCTTCTTACAGAAGAATGTCGGCTGAGGCCAGCCCTGTGTCTGAAAACTGAGCCTGAAAAAGCAGCTGGGCTTCCCACATGGCAAGCAGGTGAAGGGCAAATTTTCCCTCCAGGGACAATTTAAAACAAAGGCAAAAATAAGTATTTGATTGATGCATTCAGCATCCCAGCTGTGAAAATCAAGCAAAATTAGAAGGTTCATTTCTGCTGCTGCTGAGTTTGGTATGACTTTGATTGGTGCTGACATGGGTGAAGTGCAGCCAGCCAGCTACTCAAATTGGTGACCTGCGAAGCTGATACCTTGTAAAGTTCACTTGACTCCTCTTTTAGTCAGAAACATTTTTCTTATTTCTCTTCCTCTTTAATTTTACTTCCCTGCTCCTCAAATGGGACACCTCCTCTCATGCAGCACCCTCAGCATCAGCAGCTTCTCTATGTTGTCCATGAAGGGAGAGGCACAAAGTCACATCCCCTGATGCCTCTTGGCATCCACTGTGGCAGTGGCAGAATGGGGAGAGCTGGGTTCCTACTGGGCAGCACTGGGCTGGAGGCAGCCAAGGCCACCTGATTCACCCTGCCACATTCAGGGCCACTGTCACATTCCAGTACAAGCAAATGGTTTCATCATCCAGATGCATCCCACAGCCACCACTGTAATGAGAGGAGCTGAAATCTTCCTCAAGTGGCATCTAGGTGACAGACCCAGTTCAGAAGGTACAAGTGTGCTCTGATTGCTTTAACTGTGGAAAATCTCATAAGAGCTGACCCAACCTCTCTGAGAAATAAAAAACAAAATGAAAAATCTTAACCAAGATTAATTTTTATAGTGAGCTCTATTTCCTCCACAATTTTATTGAATTTTCCCAGGCATTGCAAGATCACACTCCTCACCTGTAGGAGAAGGACTGGCAATTTGCTGTTTAATTCTTCTCCCCAGCCCCCAGCATAGCCAGCCTCCAATTAAAGGGAATGAAAGGGAAATTTAGCCATAAAACCTTCCTACAAAATCCATGTATAAGAGACCTGCACAATGCAACAGCAAAGATTAAGTGGAGTCTGAAGCTGGTGAATGCATAACAAATATCTAATCAGTGACATTTGAAGATAATCTGAATTGTTGACAATCTGAAATAATTTTTTTAAATGTCAACAATAGTGACAGGGTTTTAATCATCTAAAGTTAAATATATGGAACTGCATTAGATGGATCTTGTAAGATCACTGTAATATTTGGAACAGCAACTCTTCAGCACAACATGCTTCAGCTGTTTTGACTCATATGTGGTTTAAAGCTGCTGCGAGGAAAAAGTTTTAAAAAAAGACAAAATACGAGGAAGAGATAACCTAACTGAAAATTCTGTAGTATGGTAGTGCTGAGACACCTGATTTTCTTCTGCTTGAGGTTGAAATTGTGATTTCTGCGTTTTGTAACTGATCATATCTGCGGTAGACCTCTTGTTAACCTAGATAAAAAGACAAAAATGTTATAAATTAACATTTCTAGGCTGTGATCCAGGATGATTAAAATACCGTCTTGCCCAGGCTATTAGTGCCATAGCAATTTTAATGCCAGCAAGGCCAGGCAATTAGCGTTTTTGTGATTAAAATACCAGCCTGGTCTTCTAGAGCCAAAGTGATTAGTACATTGCCAGTCCTTGCTATTAGTGTTAGCACCACCAATGGTGAGGAATTTTATAGTCCTTTGAGAATTAATTTAGGCTCATATTAGCTTTACCTGGACTTTACCTCATTGAAATATACATATACATATTTCAAATATTTACGTAACATAAGGAAAAAACTATTTTTGTTTGTTTATACCACCGTGATAATGGAACATTTAACGTATTGTCTGTGTAGAAGGAGTCATGAAAAGACTGGATTATGAAGTAGGAATTCCAAGCAGGGAAGTTAAAACAATGATGAAATTTGTTCACCCTCTGACTAAAACTTAAATGCCAGCTCACTCAGTCAGTCCATGGCATGCAGCCAGAGACGTGCAGCCTGACTGACCCCATTTGCCCAGGGCAGTGGATGCATTAACCACTGCAGTGCAGTGCAGCCCTCTCTGCCTCCCAAGGTGGGTGCAGAACACATGAATGGGTTCATGGAGAAAGTTGTCTTTGACAACAAATGTTCAAATTCAAGAGATGGGCTTCTTCTATGATAAATACAAGGAACACCAATGAGGGGCAAAATTCAACATTAGGGGCAAAAATGTCATGGCAATGACCTTGTCCAGGAAAAGTGGAGCCATGAAGAATCACCTTTGTAGAAGCAGATACCTACAGAAGGCTCAAGCCATGTCCCAGCAGATTGTTGGGCTGTAGCACTCAGGCCACCAGAGTTCAACCTAGAATTGCACCTGCAGTGCGTCTTGGGACAGCATTTGCATAGATCTATCTATATCTATATCTATATCTATATCTATATCTATATCTATATCTATATCTATATCTATCTATCTATATCTATATCTATATACACTCTCTGTACTCTCTGTAATCATACATGCATACTGACTATTTACTGCAACTCTGAATTTTCTATTATTTAATCAACTCCCCAGATAGCCATGCAGTCTTATTCTGTGGCTACTTTGAATTCCTAAAAAACCTTCAGCAGTGGACTGAAATGTCTTTGGAATTCTAGGTAGACAGGATTTCCTGTATCCCTTTATGCTGCTCCTCTCAGTTGAAGCAGGTATGTGAGGTGTGATTTGCCCTCACAAAAGTCATGCCTCCTCATAGTGTCATAGTTGTTCAAGTGTTCTTTAATTTTATTCTTTATTATAAATCGTGTGGAAGTGTCCTGTTGAGATAATGAACATACCAGTCTGTATTTCCTCAGATCCCTATTGGAACCCTTTTTGAAAAATGGTCCCATCAACTGCTTTCCAACATTGTGAGAAGCAAAGGGTTTTGCAGGAAAAGTTGCAAGCATGGACAGCCATTCAGGTATTTCCTTTACAAGTTGTTAAATTAACTGATTTTTGAAAATGTCTAGACCATGGCAATTTGTTATTCTTCATTTTCTCTACTGTTCTATGTATATTTCACTCCAAGGCAGCAATTCTGTGCAGTTTCCGTCTGGAAGGATGCCAGCATGGAGATTTTCCTGCGCTTTATTGTGGTGAACAAAAATACAAATAACTGAATCAGCTTTTCCTGTGATGGGGTTATGTGTTTTGTTTACCATGGAAGAGTTTGAAAAACTAGGTAGAATTAGTTTTGCACTTTTGCAGGTTGTTCATCAGCAATCAGCTCAGAGCTGTGTCACTCCCAATCTCTGTTTATTTATTAATTAATCTCTCCTAAATGAGATGATGTTTCACATAAGCACTGGTAGCTAATGTGAAACATCAACATGATATCACAGGGAATGTAAGGTAGGCCTGAGCTAGCATGAGCCACTGTGTTCAGCCATGCTTAACACATTATTTTCTACAATTTAAATACTAAAGAAATTTACTCAGGAGGGAAAAATGAAGATCCATACATAAAACCCATTTGCAGACCCCAATGGATATCAGTAAAGCTTTTGGAAAACATTTTAGGGATCTCTCATCTTTCTCTCTTGTACTGCTCACTGGACATCATGACAGGACAGAAGAGCAGGCTGTGTGAAATGAGGGGTAGCATGAGTCAGACTGCAGTGTCAACACTCTGCACTCTGACTACATCCAACAGTCAGAGAAAATATTATTAATTATTGTGATAAGTAATAGTAAAAATACTATACAAAATACAGATATGTTATATTTTATGTGTTTATTCAGTAGGTAAATAAATACAAAGGATTTTTATGTGATTATTTATAAATATGTTTGTTTACAAAAACTACAAACCAATTTGATAATCTCAATAATTATTATAAAACTTGTCATAACCATTATCTTCTGGCATAGTGCACCCATGAAGAAGGCAAGTGTGGTCTACAGGGGACAGAAAATGCTTAGTTACTAATGAGTGAGAGCTAATTACAAGATTCTGTCCAATTCTGATTTAGTCCCAGTTAAGCAGGTTGCCAAAAAGACATAGAGAACAGATTCAGAGAAGCCCTAGCAATACAGTTAGAGAAACAAGATTCACCCTAAAAGAGATTAAGAGATTAAACCTGCTTAATTTGTTTATCAAAAGAAGGTGAAAAAATATGACTAGTCGGGAAGCAGAATGTATTTTTAACCTACTGGACAGCACTAATTTCTTATTCACAAACACTCTTCTCATTTTTTCATGCACTTTTTTCCTTTTTTTTGTTTCTGTTCCACATTTCACAAATTTTTAAGCAAAACTTATCCTTGAGTGCAAAGTTAAGTATTTCTCTCCTAAACAACCTTCCTAAATCAGTTTTCACAAACTTGTTGATAACTGGGTCTGCCTTTTACCTTCCAAGGGCATGCTGTGACAGAACAAGGGCCAGTGACTTTAAACTGAAAGAGGGCAGGTTTAGGTTAGATACTGGGGAGAATCTCTGCTATGGCAGTGGTGAGACACTGGAACAGATTGTTCAGAGAACTTGTAGATGCCCTGTGCTCAGAAGTGCTCTTCAAGACCGGGTTGGATAGGGCTTGTGAGCAAGCTGGTCTAGTGGAAGGTGTCCCTGCCCACAACAGGCGTCAGAACTGAATGATCTTTCAGGCCCCTTCCAACACAAACCATTCTGTGATTCTGTGAGAATTGTCCCAGTGAGTCATGCCAAGCTCATAAGGCACAAGATCAGCACTGTCAGTGCAGGGACTTTTGGTCAGAGCTCCAGGTTACACACCTGGCTCTCTCAGGTGCAGTTTCTGAAGGCCTTGGCACTTCTGTGATGAGCCTGGAGAAAACAGATCCTCCTCACCATTCAGAGGTAGACGCACCAATGGTCTGCTGGCAAAAGAAACTGAACTGCTTTAACAGTGCTGATACTCACAAGGCTTTTAGTCACCTGCAAGAGGAATAGGGCCCCTCTCTGAGCCACCTTGAGTCTGTGAACTCAGGAAACCTGTCTGCAGTGGTAACACAAGAGTTCACATATTTTTTCCTGGTACCTTTGTCAAAACAAATTTTGTTTGCTTTTTTGTGCACTCTGTGGGAATTGTTTGGCAATAGCAGCTGGCTAGCAAGACTTTAAATGGTGTGTAGAATCTTAGGGGGCAAAACTGGAGATTATAGCAAATGAACCACATCACTGCATCCATCAATTCAGAGCTTTCACAGTAGAGTTATAGCCTCTGAGAATCCAGGACACTAAAACAGAGCAAATACTGACTATTCAGCTGTGATTAGAATAATCTTGATCTCAATCAGTTAAACTCTCCTTAGAGGCAATGTATATTAGGTTAGGCAGGATGCCACATAAACACTTGGAGCAGGAAAGGAATGAGCAGATGCTGGTCTACAAAAAATCATGAAGCCATATCATTTGCCTACATGCATGGATCTACTTCTAATCAAATTTTGCAGATGACACCAATTTGGGGGGAAATTGGCGAATACACCTGAGTTCAAGCCATTCAAAAGGATGTAGACAGGATGGAAGAATGGTCCAGCCTTGTGAAATTCAAAGACAAATGCAAAGCCTTGCTCCTGGAAAGGAAGAGCCTCCGGCACCTCTGCAGGCTGATCCTGCCTGGCCAGTGGCAGCTCTGTGGAGAAGCAAGATGAGTATGAGCCATCATTGCTCTGGCACCAAAGAAGGCCAACAGATATTGTGCTGGGGCAGAGCCAGAGACCAAAGGATGACATTATTCCCCTCCACTCTGCACTTACTGCCAGGCCCCGAATACAGGAGAAGCATTAACTGGATCAAGTTCAGCAGAGGCACCCCTTTGGTGAGGGATGGAGCACTGGCCCTATAAGGAAATGCTGTAGGAGTGGGGTTGCTCACCTGAGCCAAGACGGCTTGAGCACACCTATCAGCTCCTGGTGCCAACAGGGAGGTCACTGAGGGGGAGCCAGGTTCTTCACAGCAATGAAGAACAGGAAGATGGGAATGAGCAGCCATATTTTGAAAGAATAAAAGTTTAAAATGGAGGGCTGCTTTGGGCTGGAATAGAGTTAATTTTCTTCACAGTAGCTGGTAGGAGCTGTGTTTTGGACTTGTGCTGGAAACAGTGTTGATACCACAGAGATGTTTCCTTACTGCTGAGCAGGGCTTGCCCAGGGTCAAGGCCTTTTCTTCCCCTCATCCCACACCACCATCAAGGAGGCTGAGGGCACACAAGCAGTTAGGAAGGGACACAGCCAGGCTAACTGACTTCAACTAGCCAAAGGAATATTCCAGACCGTATGGTGTCACGCTCAGCAATAAAGAGGTGAATGGAGGCTGGCAGGGAGGCAGCTGCTCAGGGGCTTGACTGTGCATTGATCGGTGGGTGATAAGCAACTCTTCATCTTCATACATAATTTTTTTGTTTATGGGTTTTATTTTGCTTTCTCTTTGATGTTTGGTGTCCAAAAAGGTGATGCACTCTCCATCTTTGAGGGTTTACAAGCCTTGACTGAATGAAGCCCATTTCAGCCTGGTCTGACCTTACAGCTGACTCTGCTAGAAGAGAAAGTCGGACCAGAGACCTCCTGTTGTCCTCCCTGTTTATATTAAAGTCCTGTGATTCCATGATCCTTCACATCCATCCTCTTGAAAATGCATCCTTCCAGTCCATTAAAAATTCTGGGCAGACATCAGAGCACCAGCTCCACTTCTATCCTGGAAGCACGTGCAGAGCCACCTCTTGCCGTACCTTACCTTGTACTTACCTGAGGTCCAGTCTCAGCACTGCAGCTGCCCCTCACCAAGTTGGCTGAAACAGATTTCCTGGGCTGCTGAGTGGGAAAAGCTTATTCATCCCTCCTCATGGTAGCTCTTGGTTAAAAAAATCATGAACAAATAAAGAAATAAACAAAACACTGCACCTTTATCTTAGTTTCATGCATGCAAACAGGTAAAAAATGATTGATGCGAGCCCCTTTATCACTCCATTAAGAAGCTTAAATGGGAATCTGGGCTATCTGCACATATAGGTGCATTTCCATTAGATACTCCAGAAGGTAATAAAAATCCCACTGGTGAGCAGTATGTAAGTTTACCTTTGTATCTGGTTCTGTTCTCAGTTTATCTCATGCATAGTTCATGTCACGGCTAAAGAGTATTATTCCCTGACCAAATGCAGTGTTCATAATTTTTTTATGAAACTAGAATGTTCAATTTTATTCAAACTTATAATTTACTAATTATTGATTGAAAAAAATCCAGAATGCATGAAAAAAAGAAGAAATATTGACTTATATAAGTGTACACTGATATTTCTTTTATTCCACAAAACTAATGCTACAGGAATACATAAAAACTTGTAACATTACTGCTGAAGGAAGGATGAAAGCATGTCCCTGAACTGGGATGATAAAACTGTCATGTTGGGACGGTGTGTCACTGAAAGGACTGAAAATTAGATCTGTGCAATTAATATAGGCACTATTTATAAAACTATGAACTTTCATGCTATATGTTTTTAAAATTTAGGCAGGTGCTCATGCTCCTGAAGCCCTGAATTAGAAGAAACTTTGCATCTGTGCCAGCATCTGCTGAATGCATGTTTGCACCAGCACTGGCATTGAGTAATAGTCATAGAATCATAGATACAGACTCATAGTCAAAGAAAGCCAGTCATTGCCTGGGCTGCATAGCAGAAGTGTGGCCAGCAGTTCAAGGGAGATGATTCTGCCCCTCTGCTCCTCTCTCATAAGATCCCACTTTAGGTGCTATGTCCAGGTCTGTGGCTCCCAACATGAGAAGGATGTGGACCTGTTGGAGCAAGTCCAGAGGAGGGCCATGGAGATGATTAAAGGGCTGGAGCACCTCTCCTGTGGAGACAGGCAGAGAGAGCTGGGGTTGTTCTAGAGAAGAGAACCCTCTGGGCAGACCTTAGAGCAACCTTCAAGTACCTAAAGGGAATCTACAGGAAAGAGAGGGAGGGACTGTTTATCAAGGAGTGTAGTGATAGAACAAGAGCAAATGGTTTTTAAACCGAAACAGAGTTGTTCTACATTAGTTAGGGAGAAATTCTTCCACTGGTGAGGCAGTGGAACAGGTTTCACATAGAAGCTGTTGCCCATCCCTGGATATGTTCAAGGCCAGGCTGGATGAGGCTTTTACCAACTTGTCTCTCCTCATGACGGAGGATTTGGAATGACATGAGCATTAAGGTACCTTCCACCCAAACCATTCTATGGTTCTATGACAATCATAGAATCATGAAATTGTTATATTGGAAAAGATCATCATATCCAAGCTCTGGCCAAGCACTGCCAAGCCCACCAAAGCAAGGTGTACCTAAGTGCCACATTCACAAATTTGAATACTTCTAGAGAAAGTGATTTCACCACATCTCTGGCCAGTCTCTTACAATGCACAACCACTCTTCCAGTGACGAAATTTTTCCTAATATCCAGACTAAACCTCCCTGATGCAACTTGAGGCCATTTCCTCTCACCGTCACTTGTTACTTCGGAGAACAACTCCCACCTGGCTAGAACCTCCTTTCAGGCAGCTGTAGAGAGGGACAAGGATCCTCCTCGAGCCTTCCTTTCTGCAGGCTAAGATACCCAGTTCCCTCAGCTTCTTCTCATGGGAACTATGTCCCGGACACCGCGCCAGTTTTGCTGCTTTGCTTTGGACACGCTCCAGCACCTCGACGTCTTGCGGTCACAGCGTTAATTTCTTCTCATTAATTTCCGCTTGCATTCCCTTATTCACTTCCAGTCGGCTTCCCTGGCGAGCGCAGCTTTGCTGTGGGTGTCCGGGAGCGCGGGAGCCGAGGGCTGCTCCCTCCTTTGGCACCACGAGAGGTCCCCCCAGCCCCGCCAGAAGGGAATGCCGGCCGGACTGCGCTGGAGCCGGGCGCGCATCACTCACAGCAGCTTTGACAAAGCCGATTCGTCATCTTGCCCCCATAAAATGAACCACCTGGCCACGAAATTTATTTTTATTTTTTTCCCCACACAATGGATGCATCTGTATTGGGAATAAGAACAGGACTACTAAGATCCAGCAGAGAGCAGAGTCTGCTCATAGCTTATCCAGCCAAGTGTGTAATGGTAGATTTATGGTTCTTTTACCTAAGAAGGTGTTTAAAATAATGATATTCACAAATTCCTGCCTCGTAGTCTCGTCTTTGCATTTATATATGCCTGTGTTTGAAAGACTGGAGATACATGTGTTGGTATTTTAACAGAGTAAGTTAGGAAAAAAGAACAAAACAAAATAATAAAACTGTGGGGGCCTGAATATATGTTGTATTGTAAGACCTGTATGGTTCTGAGTTGCTCCAAACGAGCTGCAGCTGCAGGGTCCTTAGTTGGGCAGCAGCTGTAGCTCGTGAAGGCAACTGAGATAAATAGGGGTGGGTCAAGAGCCCAAGAGGAGCCCCTGAGAAGATAGAAAGGACTGTGCTGCAGAGAAAGGAGAAGAGCCCCAGCAGAGAGGCCATAACAACACTGCAGCGAAGATTACAACATAAAACTAAAACTAGGAGGGGGAAAAAGACATTGACTAAATATTCAGAATAATTTAGAAAAATATTCTGTCTCTGGTAAGTCCTCAAATAAACCCAATTATTGTCTCTTCTCTCCAAAGCTACTTTTAAAATTATAATGGGTGTGCAAACATTTTGCTGCCAAGTGCGGGCCCCTGGCAAAATGATGTGTGTTAAACTTTTTCACACAGCACCTGCCACTGAATCATATTTGGAGCTGCATTTTGGTAGGCATTGAGATGACTTCAGGCAGGGGTGTGGTCCAGCTGAATTGTGAATATGAATAAAGGTCTGTGGTAGTGAAAGTGACACATCTGCAATATTCATCAACATGAAAGGCAGGTGCAGGCAGCAGCAAATTAGCCATCCTGTTAGGTTTGGTCAATGCTGCATCTCAATGATTGTCACTCATTTTTAAAAAATTAATTTAAAATAATGTGAGAGACCAACTCGTTGCAAATTAGTTGCTATTGCAAAAGGTAATGGGAGAGGGACAGGTTGGCCTAGTTGTACAGCTAGAAAGAACCAGGGGCTAAATTGGGTGAGATTGTGCCCTAGCTTTAATCCAACAAAGCATGCATTTAATTTTAAGTTTGTAAGCAATTCATTGACATCAGTATGATTATTCTCATGTTTGAAACTATGCACCTGTAAAAATGCTATACAGGATTGGACCTCTCCCTTCAATACCCTGAGAGTGTTCACACAATCATGTTCTTTGTAGCTTCAGAAAATCTGGTTCTTCAGCTTCCTTTGCCTGCAGTGATACAGCCTCATATGAGAAACAGGCCATTTTGGGCCCAGTCCTGCCATGAGCTCCCCTGAGGCAGATGTCAGAGCCATGAAGAGTTTCAGTGGCCCAAATATCTTAGTCTGTTTGCACTAACTGCAGTGATGAATCCGTGTGCCTGTTGCACTCTTTCCCCATCAAACTGAGTTTGGAAATATGGCAAAACTACTTCAGGTAATTCAAGATCATCACTGCATCAGGGGAACAACTTTAAAATTGCGTAAAAATTAGGCAGTGCCTCTTGACAAAATGCCCTGTTCACTTACAGCCTCAAAATTCTGTGACTTGTGATTAGGACACTATAAGAATACAGTCCAGTAGACTTAAATGTTTGTTTACCTAATCTCCCTAAAACTCTTGCTTAACTCCCAGATAAAAAATGTTCAGTAAGTGCAGAGCACTGTTAGCAAGCGAAACTGGGGAGTGATGCTGTGCTGGAATGCACAGAACACCTCAGGTGCCTCAGGAACAAACCTCAGAGAGACTCTGCAACACACAAAGCACAGCGTGTGTGTTTGCATGCACTGGTCATAAACGCTTCAGCTTTAGCACTGGATGACCCAGGGGGGAATGAAATAACCTGGTAAGTGACAGATTAGAAGGGGAAAATGTTATCCTGTCACTAAAGAGTGACTGAAGAGAGGAATAAATTTCCAGTTCGAAGACACGAGCTGAAAGAATTTGAATTCCTTTCTGATGCTAAGTATATCAGGCATTTGGACAGTGGCCATTGCTGCAAAGCTCCTGTGATGAGCCAGGAGTCAAGTTCACCACAGAATTGCCACCAGGGAGGAGTGGGTGAGGACTGTCCTTCCCAAAAGGCACTGGCACACTGGTGGCATGAACTTGTGTTGGAGCTCAGTCACACAGTGAGTTAGAAGCTTTACGAAGTGCCAGGTTGGTGCCTTCAGCCACGGCACCAGCTTTCTTTTTGGATATATCAAAGAGACAGGAAAAATGTTTGTGTGCACGTGTATTCCTGCAGGTATTATATTCCATTCAGAGAAAATAGAATCTGACCCTTAAAAGGGGCTGCTGCAGAGATTAGAGCACAAGTTTCAGAGGCAGCTGCCTTCAGTCTGCCAGCTTTGTACTTAAACAATTTAAAGTTCTAAAATTTGTGTTTAGTGGATATTCCTGACATTAATGGAAAGTGCAAGAGAGGGTTATGATCCCTTAAGTTTAACTTTTGTATTTTTCAGATTCTGTGCTGCAGTGCGTAACTCTGAGCTTCATATTAATTGTTAGCAAGTTCTCTTCACAGGGAAGGTAGACAAAACAGTCCTTTTCCAACTTGAGACCAAGGACAAATATTACAAGCTCCAGGCCAAAAAAGTACAAATGCTGAATTGAAGAGACAAAAACAAAGAGGATGGAACTTCATAACCTAAATCTGTAATTGGACAATTAATTAACTCCAATATGCAAATGGACCAAAACTTATAAAAAGTGAAGCCTTTTGACTGGTCGTCCATTTTGTGACAATTTTGGGTTCATCTTGGTGTAGCCCTGGCCAGACTCTTTTACTGCCCAAGGTGTATCCATTAAGGCCTTTTAAGAAATACCTACTTTATTCCTTAAATCTGTCTAGGCTCTGTTCTAGGTCAGCCTTCTCAAGGCATCAACTTATATACAAACATATAAACACAGATTGGAGTTTTGAAGCCAAGTGTCTTCTAGAAGTCTTAGCAGTTGTGTAGAAAGAACTTGAATAAACCCATATGGTTGCATCAGCTTTGAAGAAAGAAAACATATGAGAAGCTTCTTCTTAGGGCACACATTTCTGTGTGTTATTAAACTATTTATGATCCCACATGTTTGTATAGAAGGGCTTTTAAATTTTTTTTCATATTGCAGTGTCTTAGTTTACAATGGTTGGCATCATAATTACTATATATCATATAAAGTGTATATATCAGCAAAAATTTATGCATGGAAGCACATGGAATATGTAAATAGATATAGAGGGAATGAGTAAAGTCTCATGTAGCAGAGTGTGTGCTACACTGCACTGCTCTTGGGTGTTATGTTTTCCCCCCATCACTTCCTTTCCTCTTTTTTTCTTGTCTTCTCTTCCATGACATGGAAACAGTGGTTCCAAGATGCCATTGCTGCCATGGGGTGCAGAAGGTGCCTTCTGTCCTTTCTCTTCACCTTCTGCACAACTTTGACTTCATATTAGGGAGAGACCCTCCTGCTGCTTTATGAAGTGTAGGACTGACTTCTCCAAAACAGACGTTTCTAGAAATGCCCCATTATCTGCAAAAATCCCCCAGGCCCCTGAATGTTTTTTTCATGTCATTGATATTAATTCAAATCCCATCACTGCAGTACAAATTACAGCTGAATTTGGCCTTTGCAGGCTTTGAAGCAGTAAGGGAAAACATGTGTGTAATCATTAACATCTGCGAATTTGCACATTTTGAGGCGCATTTTTAAATTAAACAAATGTGCACTCTGAAGATCTTATTCGTTGAGCAGGAATAAATCCTACTGCTATATTGAAGTCTGAGGTGCAAATAACAGTAAAGCTCTGTCTTCAGATGCTCACAAGGTTTTTCATAAAATATTCTACATAAAATATTTTATCATAAAAACTTTCAGAAATGCCTGCAGACCATTGTGCTGAGAATAGGGTAGATCAGAAAGAAATACATAAAGACAGTGTTTTTAGGAAGAGGTAATAAAGACCATATCTGGATAATACAGACCATATTACCTCTATTCATATACTTCATCTTGCATATGCTCTTAAATGGTGACTGCTACTGTAGCACTAGACACTGCCCAAAGGCAGCAGTCTCAGTTTGAAATGCCTCTTCGTTTTTTCCTTTAATACATTCAAGAAGTTTTGACTCATCTAGGAGTTCACCAGTAAACCACCTGTGACATAGCAGACATTTTATTTTTTAAAAAATCATCACACATTTGAAATGCCTAATCAATCTGCTCTATGCCTCTGCTTATTGAAAAGTGGTGCTGCCCAGAAGTGTTGTTCCCAGAATCCAGCAAACGGTTCCCAACAATAGTGGAAATATTCCAACCATTTCCCCATCACACTATTTAAAACTATATCCACACACTGAGGAACATTTAAACATTTTAATCCTGTTAAATGTTTGGACCCATAGAGGACAAATTTATGCCCAAGCACTAGAGTTACCTTTGTAAAGTTTAGAGGGTTTTATTTTTATTTTTTGTGGCTCTGCCTGAAGCACAACTCATTGCCAGGGTGCTTCATTATCTGCATCCAGCTCCCTGACTGGCCAGGCCAGGCATCTCTTGGAGTTCACTGTAGATTTAGCCTGGCTCACATCCCCAGTTGTCCTTCCTATGAAATCCAGGTATCCGAGGCGAGGTGACTAGTATGCACATGGGTTCACCCCAAAATGTGCTCCAGACATGGCCTTTGTGCATGTTCTGAGTCAGAAACTCAGATGTTTGCCAGGTTATGGTGTCTAGACATAGGCTTAGTGCTTCTGGGAGAATAATTTACGTTTTCCTGCACATAGGTTTCTCATCTCCATAGTGGAGGTAAAATGGTGCTGTCCATGTTGCTTGCTGTTGGGGGTAAGAATGGTCTCCTGAGTTCTTGCTGAGAGTTGAGACATGCACACCCTAATTTCTGTCTAGATCTTTAGCCAGTATTATAATTACCGCATGCACAATAATTTGTTGCAAAGTGTTAGGGCATCTATAAAGAGCATATCATACTGCATACTATGAGAAACCAAAAGGGCCAATTAAACTGAAGTTTGATCTCTCAAGGATATGTAATGTGTGCTTCTCTGCTACAACCTGACTGTGGTGATGACTGTGGTGATGCCACATACCACATAAATGCAGAATGCTTATAAAAAAAAAAGTATGTCATACCACCTGTTCTCATCCAGCTTTTCTTTTTTTAACTAAAGCAACTGTGAGTGAAGTGCAGACTTTCAAGCCAAAGAAACACTTCAGCCAGCATCCAATTTCAAAGGGTTCATATTAAAATTGTATGAAGAGAAATCCAACAGGAATAACTCTGGGAATTCAAAAAGACAAAACCTGGTAGTTTCAAATTCCATTCTGGAAGATGACCTATTTTTACAGACAAATGAAAAGTTCTGCTTCACTTTAAAACTGTTCTATTTCTGGAGCTCCAGCAGCTGCCTTCTCAATAAAAATGAGTAATAATAATAACTACAACATGTGAACACTGGCCTTCTCACAAGGGCTTGCAACTTTTAAAAAAACATTGCTGACAGTCATTGCAGATATTGCATCCATAAGTGAAGGTAACTTAAGTGACGTTAAGTGAAGGTAACTTAAACTTTTGTTTAAGTGAATGTAACTTCAACTTTTGGCAGCAAATTTTGTCAGGAATTATGCTAGGTAAATAAATTCAATTCAAGCTGTCAGGAAAAGTGTGTGTCTGGACACCTGTTTTTCATTTATAACATTGGATTAAGTTCCTCTCATCCTGAAGGCAGGAAAAGCATCATTGGAATCCATCTGAGAAAAACTGACTAAGTGATTGTTTATGCAAGAATGCAGAAATTCCCTTTCAACTAGAAGTAAACAAAATGGGTCACTGGTAATTAAATTATTGATTAACTTGGCCTGCCACCCATTCCACAATGCTAACTGATGTTTATACATTTAGACAACACACATCAGCACACATTTTAATAAAGGAGCCCTGACCATTTGAACAGGTAGTTACCTCCCAGTTAATATATGAATATTGTTTTTAAAGATCAGCCCTTTCTGGGCCAGAAGGAGAAAGAACAAAATATGTTGAGTTTTAGTTCTGTAAACAGGGGAACTCTGTGACTATCTAAAGTCTTTTCTACCAGCAAATTTTCGAACCAAACTCCTTTGGCTCCCCATTCAGAAGGGATTTATTACTCTGAATCAATGATACACATATAAAACAAGATGCTAGTGCAGGGGCCAGGCTGCCACACTCACCTGTGCGTCACACACTCAAAACTGTCACACACAAAGCTGTGTGACAATTTTTCATCCTTCTCTGTATGAACAAGCCATAGCTATTGCCTTCAGCTAGCATGCATCTATTATGCAGATGTCCGTATGATTAATGTGCTTTCAACCAGTAAGTTTGGCAAAATAAGTAAATACACATATAAATAGTTCCAAATTAGTATCAGTATTTTGCCCAGAAGTTAATAAATTACATTCTTATACAGTGAAAAAATAACATATCACATTTTCTACATCACTCAAATGATTTTTTCAACACAGGGTTACAACTCTCAAGTAAAAAGTTGTTGTTAAAGATGACACAATTGTCTCAAAAAAAATTAAGGCAAATCCATCTTTATGCAATTAAATATTTATTTCCTTAAACAGTTGCGCTTGTGAAGAAGACATTACTTCTGTTTGTGGACATAACAACCTCAAATATACAAAAAAAGGATTGAATCTGAAATTAACTCTATCTCAGCCAAAATCAGGACAGCCTCTGTTTCACTGTGCTTGTACCTAAACTAGTCCGTTTTCTCCTCACTAGTTCCTGCATTGTTAGTTGCCAGTACAGCAACTCATTTTCATTACAGAAATCTAAACTGTGAAACAAGTGCAATATAATAGTTAATCAAATACTATACAAATAGAAGCATTTGTATTATGGCCTTAAGGCCATTGGCTGATTTTAGATTGGAGCTTTATCTTGCACATCATATCATCTAGTCTAAAATTTGAATATAAATATGAGTGTAGGCATTTAGATAAGCAATACCAAAGCAACGGCAGCACTGTGTTGGTTTTGCAAAACAGCTGCATATAAGGCCAGTTTTATTCTTTCTTTCTTTATTCGTTATACCCTGATGTTACATGGACATACCCATTTTGAGGTATATGTTCCAATTCCTTTTTTGGGAATAGGTCAAGGTCAGAAGCCACGTACATCTTCTGACAAGAATAATTCAGCAAGACTGTTCTCAGAGAGAGACCCTTAGATGGGTTCATTATTTCATCCTAAGCAAAATTTGCAGCTGTTACATGCTGACTGAAGACCTTCCAAATTTTTCCTTTTTGTTGTGGATCTTTAGATATCATTAGTTTTGTATATGTCTGCCCAACATGTCTTGACAGCTATTTCATCTCATATTATCTGATAAGAAAATATAGAATAATTTACTGTTATTAATTCTAAACTCTCTTAAGTGCTACTTTGCAAACACAGAAGAAGCAAAGTGTATTCGCATAAAATGAGCAACGTGTGAGTATGCCCTGACAAGTTTTGCCTTTATTCCCAGCAAAACCTCTTTTCCTTATGACTTCACTCCAGCTGGTTCTGGGGAAGGAAAGATAAAAGGGTGCTGGGCTCTGCTGCACATGCTCTGCTCAGCCAAAGGCGCCTCTCTGAGCTCCCTCAAACCATGCAGGCAACCCAGCTGTGGAGAAGCTGAAGGCACTCTCTGCCTCCCACAGGGCTGGGAGCATCCTGGTCTAGGAATACAGCTGTAATAATAAAAGGGGTGGAATAAAATTTAAAATAAAAGTAGCTAGGTAAAAAAATCAAAAGAAAGCCAAGTTTGCCACTCATTCTACAGCTGCACAGAGGCTTGTGGGCATGTTTCTGTGCTTTGCTACCAGTGGTTGCACATCTGCCAAACCCGTCTCCCAAGCCTGGCAGACCTTCAAGGCATCTGTATAAGCAGAGTCCTGAGTTTAAGGGAAAAAATTTTTCTGAGAAGAATTATCAAGTATCTCATGCTACACTAGCATGTTTGCATGGATGTCAGTCCTCAGCTGGCCCTTGTCTGGCCGGTTCAAAATGCGAGTGGCCATGCCTGCCCATACAGACACAGCACAAAGGTCTGTATTTTTCTGCTTCCCATTTTTTTTTTTTCTGCTCTCCATATGTACATATATATGCAGATGCATTCCTTCCTAGTCCCTCAGAATTATTTTTCTAATTAATTTAACATCACTAGCTGTAAGATAAAGCCTTCACTTTTTTCTTTTTCATTAAACCAAATTCTCTCATGATGAATTTGGATATAAACCTGCAAACCATTATTTCCTTTTCTAGTCTTTGCAGGAGAAATTCAGCTCTGGTACAGATGGCTGTATATATCATCTTGTTCTAGATGAAAAGATTGCAGAAAAAGGGACTGCAGGATTATCCAAAGTAGCTTAAACTCTTAGGAGAAAACTCTCCGTTCCACTGCTTGGTTGCTGCATAGTGCTACAGCCTGCAGTTTTGGGAGTGTGTTGCTGTGAAGTCAGGGATCCCCAGAGCCATGCAGTGTGCCTGGCAACAGGACATGAAGGTCTAAGTCTGCAAATGCTAAACTGCAGGCTGCTCTCTCCTAAACTCTCTGTGCTGTACCTCTAATACTGCTGCAGGAATATTATGATCCATCTCCTGCTGGCACATTGATTCTTAGACTTCAGAAACAGGACTCACAAGAGCCTGTGAGCCCACAAAACAAAACAAAAGATCTTTCATGATCATATCTTTCATGATCAGATCTTTCATGATCTGATATTTCAAACTCTTCATGGATTAAGCTAACTAAATGGAAGTAAAAAGTTTTTTTGCTGCAATGCCAGTTCAGCTATGAGGTTCCTGCAATTCAGCATAAAGGAGGTTTATCAAATCCTCTGTTAATACACTACAGTACGAGTCCCAAGCTAAGACTGATGGAATGAGATAGCTTTTGATTATGGAGCAGACTTTCAAATGAAGCCATAAGTGCCTAATTCTTTGCTTGAGATTATATCTGAACATTTTTTTACAGATCTCAATCCCTCTGAACTTTAAAACTTTACAATAGCATAATTGATTTTAATATTTCCTAAGCACTTATCTGATATATGAAACTAGATACTTTATATTGTGATTCAGCCCTCAGGCCTTAAAATTTGTAGATACAGTTACTGTGAAAAATGAAATGTAAAATCAAAAATTTTATCTCTAATGACAGTGTTAGATTTTTTTAATGACAGTGTTTATTTTTTTAATATAGTGATTAAGATACATCCCCTGTGCTTGATGTAAAAGGAGCCCAGAATTGTGAGAACTTTTGCCCAGTGTATTGCCCAAACCAATATTAATAATTGACTTCACTGAAACATATTGTCAAAAAAACTAACTCAGCTGTGCAGCAATGTTTATAACAGAATTTACAAGATAATGTTTAGGATCTTTAGCACTTCTGCCATGACTATGTCATTTTAATGTCCAGCAATGTCAAACTGCACAGACGAGTTAAATGCTTGGACCACTGCTGTGGAGTGAGGCCACATGAACCTCTAGGTGATGGGGTAAAAATCAAATTCATAACCAAAATTAGATATTGAAGTGTTAACACTACGTGCTGGAGTATGAAGCATCTACAAATAGGATATTTACAGGAGAGCATGCTGACTGTGTAGCCAAATACATGAATCAGTACAAAACGGGGAGAGAAGGGTAAGCCCCAGTGTCAGCACCCTGCTGCCAGATCTGCTTGCAGCCAGCTCCAACCAAAAACATGTATGGATGCCTTTTGTTTAAAAAATGGTTGTTCAAAAGGCATAAGAATTTTGGATTAGATTATCCCATCTTTCAAGCAAATGGATTGAAAGGTGAATTAGTTGTATTCAGCCAGATTCACTGTTTCATGTGCCATCAGTGAAGCAGAGCAGAACACTTTGGGAAACTGCTTGCAGCTTTTGAATTGCCTACCTAAATTTAGCCTGCTTAGACTTGCCCACGCCAGAGAACAACCATTGCTCATGAGATCCTCTACAATGCCAGGACTGGCTATGGCAAGAGCAGAAGTGGAGTGGCTGGAAAGCAAGGCTGGAAATCAAGAAGCTTAGCCCTTTCATCAGTCTTTATGCAATGAAGGAATATTAAGGAACTTTCACCAAATACAGCTGCTCCACTCATCCAGAAGTTGTGAAGGCAGTTGGGGCAGTCAGGTGAATCCCCCCAGGGCTCACTTGGCCAATGCTGGCACCAGTAGCCGTAATTTCAGTATCACAGGTCAGCAGAGGTGAAGTGGTGAATGGATGTCTCTCCTGCTTTTAGGGCAGGAAAATCATAAATTATAAACTGAATGTAACATCTACAAACAGCTAGTTCAGGAATTTTTGCATGAGTTATATGTTGCTGACCTTAAAATTGTGCCTTAATACTGATTGGCAATGGGGGTGATGCATACTTCATAAGAAAGCAATGGGAGCCAAACCTAGAAAACACACCAAAATATTTATTTGTTTGTTTTCGCTGTGCTTTTCTTTTTTCCTAAATTACTCACTTTATGGCTACACCACCAGGTGCTAGTAAAGAGTGGGATGAAAGAATACAAAAATAAAACTGCAGTTTGTGCATTTGAGGACCCAGGTGCCACTTCAACATGAGATGTTGTACTCTGATTACAAAGCATCTCACAGGGTTTAGAACACAGAAAATAAACAGGACCAAGTGCAAACACTGTGAGGACTAATTTTAGCCCTTAGTCTCTTATTTCACTGTCTTGAACTGGAACAGAAACTGCAGAAAAAAAAATTCCTGTAAGCTTAATCTCTGTCTTGGATACATGGATATTTCTCTATGTTATATGACACTCTCCAACCTGTCATGTTCTGCTATCACTCAAAACCATTTATAACTTGTTAACAGGGTGGAGAAGGGGAGCTGAATATTTTCCCAGAATGATATTTACACATTTCAATAAAGATAAATATCTTGATCATTTTAAGGCCACATAAAATAGTGCAGAAAAACAGCCTTCTTTGACAACTGGGAACAAGATCATTTGCTAGAAGGTGCTAGAATTTCACACAGAAATGACCTTAATGAAAATTAGTCTGACCATTGACAGGAACAAAACACGTGCCACAGATTTCTTGATAATTTTGTAGCAATTATTAATATAAAAGAAATAATATTGTAGGAAAAACTCTGTGAAACCTAGAGAAAACTCAGGCTGGGAAAGAATAAACTACTGTGGCCTTGATGTACATTTCTCTGAGAAACATGCATTGCTTAAATTCTGAGGGAAATCAATTTATGATTTTTACAATACTCACATCTTTTCATCATGCTTTTGGACAACTGTCCCAAATTATGCATTCAATTATTAGATATATATAATGTGAATGAGTGAAGAAGGTAAATTTGGTATGTCTTGGTGAATTAATGCAGATCTAAGTCCTGTCACCATGTGTAGAAACTTAAGAAAGATGTAATTAATAAAAACCTGTGAAATAAAGTGAGAAAAATGCAAGATTTAATGAAAAATAAAATGACTGTTAACTTCATCTCTGCAGTCCATGAAAATAAAATCTCTGCAGTATGAAAATAAAATCCTCCTTAAGAGCTTAACAATGCATCTGTAACAGACTAAGTCCTGAAGCCCTGAATTAGAAGAAACTTTGCATCTGTGCCAGCATCTGCTGAATCAAAGTTCACATTGAAATGAGGTTTCCTTCTTTCAAATGTTCAGTTTTCTTTGTTTATTTCAGCCCTCCTTTCCCCTGCACCCAGCACCACACAGCCTCTTTTTTCCCTGTTTGTTGCCAGAACACAGAAAAGTACTTTAAGCATTTTTCCCAGCTCCATCTGAGGAAAAACATCAAACTAAGTGAGATGCAAATAAAAATGCCATCTGTTTTCACATCTTTTAAAGTATATGACTTTTTTATTTACAATTTTAAAAATTACTTAATTTTAAAACCTCAGATTTTAAATTATATCTTCATTATGCCATGAAAACTAGCAAAAGAGCAAAGAACTAAGAAAACAGGTTTTAAATGAATATTTTCTCTTTCCCTGACATGCTTTAACAGAAGCAGCTGCAAGAGTGAAATAGTTAGTTAACTGTATGATATTTAACTCTTTGGATGCTAACTTTGATCTACATTTTTAAAAGGAGCCAACATGTTTTGTATGCTTGTCCTACTTACCTCCCAAGTTAAGCTTTTGAGATAAGTGCATTCTCCTCTCCTCAGCTGACCACCAAAATGAGAGCTCCATGCTCCACCTTTACATGTGTTTTGCTACTAGTTACATTGCTGTCCCAGAATAATAACTGAGAGAAGTTAATACCACTGGGTCACTGCCATTCCTGTGCCCAAAAATGCAATCTTTGTGAGAAAATAAATTGCCGAGATACTACCTGCGGGCACTATGAGAAATAAATAAAGAAAAAATGACAAAGAAACAAACTAAAAAAATCCCAAGGTTTTGTGGGTTGTGTCTGTAGCATTCCTGAAGTCTAACCTTGAGAGGATGTGTATCTGTAAGTGTGTACAATGATCACATTTGGTGGAGAGGAGATACGGGTATAGAAAATGAGTATCCACCACTTTTCCAGTTCCTTTGTCCCAGGCTTCTTGATGGCCAAATTAATCCCCAGTACCACATGTGAGTAAGTCTAATTCTACAGAATTAGAGCAAAACCACAATGGGAGGTACCACTCAGGCTGTCCCATGTCCTTGGGATCCCTGTCCCAATGGACACATATTTCTTCATGCTACGGATGCCCCCAGACAGTTTTGGTTGTTTTTTTGTTGTTTTTTCTTTTTTTTTTTTTGAGCACCTCATGCAGCCTGCTAGCACACAAAGGCTGAGGTAAAGACCAAAGGAATTGACCTGAGTTGGGTGAACATCACTCAGGCTCCCACCTGACTTCTTTAGGAGAAGAAAACTGCAGGTGCCTTGAGGCAGAGCAGGGCTGGGGCACCAAGAAGAAAGTGGCAGTGACAAGCAGCCACAGGCCTCCCCAGGTGCCACCTCCTCACAGAGATGCCCCAGCTGCAGGAGCCACAGACTGCTCTCAGAGCTCCAGCCACTGCTGCTGCATGGGACTCTCATGGCACAAAAGAAAGCTGCCCACCCTTAGTTAAGAGGAATCCTGGTCATCTCCTGGGGCTATGCTTCCTGCTGCAGTGCAGAGCAACCTGCAGGGCTGCCTGTCATGCGAGACATAATTTGCTCTTCTTTGCAAAGCAGAAGTGCCTTTGATCCACAGCCTGGATTAAAATTCGACTTTGAAGGTTTTCTATGTGGTGCTACATTTAAAACTTTCCTCTAGATTAATTTCAAGACCCAACAATTATCTTAGAGAAAGCACTTACAAGCTCCATCACTGTTTGCTGTGACCTTCTTCCACAGAAGCTTGGGTTGGAGTAGGAGATCCTACCTCAGGTAGGCCCCAAGATATAAGCTGAAAATTATTTCCTCAAGTTAATCCACTCCCCTCAGAAGACGTGGGATCAGATGGAAATGTGGATGGCATCCGTGAGTTCCAGCACACAAGCCTAATGCCAGTGAGATGGGCTAATCTCACTTCTCCATGAGCATCAAATATTGCCCAAGGTTCTACTCAGCTCTTTTATAGAACAAGGAATTAGCCAGTTTTATAAGAAATTTGATCCTTTGCACTACTCTGTAGTACTATTTTTTTGGCTGGTTTTGGCAGTCTGTTCGGTTAAAGACACTAAAAACAGGTTAGGCTGCCTGATTTCATTGCTGTGCTAGCACTGTACATCCTTGTTGGCTGAAAACTGTTACATTAATGGCAATCACTGGGAAGCAACCTGCCAAATTAGAATAAGGCCATTACAATTTACACCCAATAAAAAAGAAAATGTATT
Organism: Zonotrichia albicollis; assembly: GCF_047830755.1. NCBI lineage: Eukaryota > Metazoa > Chordata > Aves > Passeriformes > Passerellidae > Zonotrichia > Zonotrichia albicollis. The sequence continues at coordinate 58,681,921 of NC_133820.1, forward strand.
AAAATGCATTCCCAGGAAAACACATCATTAAATAGATGGCACACAAGATAATTCAAGGGTTGCATAACATTACAATCTAGCCAAGTAAATATCCACCAAAAAAAATTTGCTGATCATCTAAGGAAACATTCAGGAAATTTTAGCAGCTTTTCAAAGCATGTTACTGTTATCTGCTAGTCCTCAGTAAACAACATTTGCAACACTTTATGCACATCAGCAACTTGTGCCAACCAAAAGATCACTGCTGCTCCAATATGTATCATTTAATACTTTATGTGTTTCAACACCAGTGCAACTAATTTTCACTTCATTCTGACAGGAACTGTGACTCAGATTATTATGCTGATTTCTTCCCCATTGCCACATAACGCAAACAATCTCTGACCATGCTATCTTTCTGTGTCTTCTGCTTATCCTCTTCCTTCCACTCATTTCATGTAAGCGTGTGGGAAAACATGTTGGGTGTTTTGGGGGATATTGTTTGTCTGCTAGGGGGGATCTTGGGTTTTTTGTTTGCTGGAGGGGGGGGTGTTGGGGTTTTTTTGTTTGTTGGTCGGTTGGGTTTTTGGTTTTGTTTGTTTTTTTTTGTTTTGTTGTTGTTGTTTTCTTTTTTCCAGACAATAAATGCTTTTTATTGTTTTCCATTTTCATTTGGCTTTTTACTACCCTGTTTCCTTTTACATCTTTAGGTGTTTGTCTTCCAAGATCCCTATCCACCCGCCCAGCTTGTGCTCCATCTCTAAGACTACCTTTTTTCTGAAATAGTTTGTGATGCTCTATTTGTTTCAGATTATAGCTAATTCTCCTCATTCTATGTAGACAAAGTGGAGTTTGTTAGATTAATATTTAACCAGGCCAGTAATGACTGGGATCATCTAAGCTAAGTCTCTGAATAATACTGGCCACAGGACTGCCTTGAATTAACTTCCCTCTCAACTAGAAGAGACCTCTAGAAACACATATGTACTTGATTTAAATTATTCCAGTGATGGTAAATCCGCCACAACCCATGATAAACTCTTCCAGGGTTTAATTAACATCTCTATTAAAAATGTGTGCTTTATTTGCAGTTTGCATTTATCTGCTTCATCTTGCACCAACTGGAGGCTATTAAAGCCTAGTTCATTTTAGAGTTCAAAAAGCCTTTTCATAGTGAGTTTCTGGTTTTGATATAGGTACTTAAGCATTCATTGAGTCTCACCCCGAGGCAAGCTTTTGAGGACTCTGGTCATTACTACAGCCCTTCACCTTCTTGACATGTAGACATGAAACCCTGGGACTCTTTCTCTCTAAGTAAGGTATTTTTTCTCTAAGTTCTGTGACCATCTAAAGCCACAAACAGTATTTCAAGTTGAGTTTTTGGTCTATACTCCACTGCTTGCACATCCAAGGATAGAAAGTTTCATTTTCAACAAAGCACCATGTTCTGATGACAATTGTCTTGAAAATTTCCTGCACAGGAGACTGAGACAGGGTGAGAAATATCATAGCCAACACCTATCAGGACACCATTTATGAATTGAAGTGTTACTACTGGTAGCATCAAGCTGTTCTTACTAATGACAGGAAATGGTACACTCAAGTACTGAGACACAGATGATCCTGCATTTACAATCTGCCTTTTTCATAATTTACTTCTTCCCCAAGCATCTCAATAGCAGAACAAAGTTTCATATAGGAGCGCTGAGAATCATTTTGCATTATCTTTCACACAGATCATCCCAACAGGCTTATTAAATTATGTACATACATGTCAGTATTTAAAGCGAATTTCTTGATTTTACATGTTCTCCCTCCCCCCAAAAGAACTTGAAGTGAGCCTTACATATTCTGAGTCCATTACAGGTATTTAATCACCATATATCTTCATCTACTATGATAATCATGGGTGGAAAATAAATCACATTTTTATACAGCTCCTAGAAACTTCTAGAAACTTTGACATTTGAAATATATCAAAAGTGTCTTTAAACTGTATATCACGTGTTTCTGAACTGAAAAATGTCACTCACTCATAATGTGCTCTGTAGAATATTTTCAATTTTATTCTTTCATAGCTGTGCATCAAAACAAAATTGAATTTAGAAACAAGAACATAAATATCCCAAGCAGTAACGTTCTGCTCCTTCCATGACTTGTAAACATTTTAGACAGGAACAAGTTAAGACAAACCAGTTGCAGATCCTCAAAGTCTGCTGAAATCAGCAATAGAACTACCCCCAATTCAGTGTCTGTGAGCCAGTCCCTTAACACTAGGATTGGAATACTTCACTCACAGGTTTTGAAAAAAAAATTGAAAAAATAATTCACTGCTGTACAAAATAGCTATTTTCCTGATGATCAAAATTAGTTAGTTTTAAAAAATAAATAAGTAAACCAAAACAAAACCCAAACAGAACAGCTGAGCTTGGGAAAAAAAGATTATGGATACTTTTCTTAGAGAGTGCAGACTCCCCAACCCACAGATCAGAACTGACTCTACCAGTAAACCTCTACTGCCCACCTTAATACACCAAATTTTTCTTATATAACTTCTCCCATATGTGCACATGTTTGAAATCAAACTATTTACTTCACTGAGGTGGAAGAGAATTTAATAATATCTCTGGAGTTTAGTGATGCCAATATAATATAAATTCTACATCCTGAGGCACTCAAATTGAACAATGTTTTTCTGGTTGCCCCTGTAGGACTGAGTCACCTTTATCAAGAGATGTTTACCTGGCAGTGTTTGGAGGGCATAAGGTTCTTATACAGAGCTGTAGCATTTTGGGTTTGAGAGGGTGTGTAGTTTTACCCAGTCGGACAATCTCCCTAGCAAGGCCTCAAGCATGATGTGCAGCTTCTTTTGGAGTCTTAGTGTGCTCTGCAGAAAGCTGGGTATTATTTCTTTTTTCAGGAAAAATCCCAAATTTTGCAGCACATGAGGGAAAATTGCCAGAAATCCGTGACTCCAAGGAGCCTTCAATTTTTTTAAATTTTCAAGAATTTTGAAGTTTTAGTCTGATGATGAAGCATCCATTCTATAATCCTACCTCTGTGCTATCTGATGGTAAGTTGTTTTTATTTGATCTTTCTGTCTACATTTCATCTTTACTATTCTGTGGACTTGCCTTTTTAAGTTTAAACAGGCCTGGTACAAGGCAGATCCCATCTCTCCACTGTATTATTTCTGGTTTCCTCTGTGACCTCAGAAAGGCAATTCTATTTCCTTACAACCATACAAATAAATTCACATAGTTTCTCAAACTTCAGGGCCAGAAATATTTTAAAACTAGGGCTGGGAGTTTCTCTGGAAATCTACCAACTTATTCTGGAATAATTACTTCAATAAATTCCAGTAGCTTCACAAGTGTGGGCACACCCTCGGAATGGAGACAACAATTCTGCAGTAAGGGGCAAATTCCACAACAAATCCTCTCCATAAATTACTGCCTCAGCAAGGATATAACAATTCCTCTACATCTACACATCTGGTCTTGTTTTTAATATCTGCCAAAATATTTCAAATGGATATTTTTGATATGAGCTGATTTTTTCCTCTTTTGTTGTTGTTCTGGTAATAATTCTGACCTATTCCTTTTTAAAACTATTTGAGAATCGTCACGTTGAAGGGTTCCCCAATTCAAGACATTACCATCATAGTTACTCTTGTATTAACTGGAAATTTTATTTGTTGTTTTCATGACAGTAAGAACAAACTGGCTCTCTTTGCTATTTTTACATCAATAGTGTGCCCTTGTTCTACAGTAATTATTTTGTTTTTCAACACTTTTATTACTTTGGAAGTGGTTTAGCTGTCTTTTGTGTAACTGGTTGCATTCCATGCCCAGTATGCTCACCTATCATAGCATTCATTTCTGGACTCCTTTTTGATGGTTTTCTAAGCTTTTTAGCAGATAAATAATATTAAAATATGTACCATTTTTTTCTTCCTGAAATTGTCATAAGCATTTTTAAACACAACAATGTGACAAGTATGCAGTGAAATAAATGACAGCAAAATTTTGCCACATGGTATTTGTCCACGAGCATGCACATATCTGTAAGTGCACGTGTATTTGCCAATGTAAACACAGGTAATTATGACATTTTATCATCCCAAATGTTAGTTTAAAGCCAATTGCACACAGAATGTCTCAAGAACATTTTCCTTTGATCAAAGTTGATATTTCAGTCAACCATTGAACCAAATGAAAATCATTTACACAAGGGATGACTTAGAGCAGTGGAAAAAAGTGCAAGGTGCTGTTATTAAAATATGATCAAAAGTGAGAAATGTTGGTTGTGCATTTAAAAACAAGGTGAGATAGCTTTTAATTTCTTTACCTAAAAGTGCTTTAGAAACTTGCTATTTGGGTGCCCATTGCTCTCCTGCAAGCACTCAGAATCTTCTCAGGAGCAAAGGCCAAATCTCACATACTGTATACCCTGAGATCTGAAGGACACAGGAAACTCCAGGCATATTTCAGAGGCTGAGAGTGGTATTACTACAGTGGGAATTCATCTATCCTGCAGTAATTTGGGGAAGTGCAGAGCACAGAGCTTGGTGTTACATTTCCTGCTGATGCTGGGTCCCCCCACCTCCTGCTTGCTCGCCTCCTCCTGCAGCCAGAAGCCACAGCACTGCTGGCAGCCTTGTGCTGAGGTCTTATCATGAGAACTGCATCTGAAGCACATGCAAGGCACAGCTGAAAGGCTACAAGCTTCCTCACCCCAGGCTATGAGATGTATGGAAGTGTTTAAACAAAGCTGATTTCAAAGGCCAGAGTAATTTTTGGTCCTGATCCTTTTGGCCTTAGTGCAATTCCAGAGAGCTGAGTAGTCATAAAGCACAAGCAGCATAATGCATTTTGTTTATCTTATCCAGTTTTACCACTTGAAGTAGTAGAATTAAAAAGCAATCAACCAAAAAGTAGTTCGTAATCACTACTCCTTGGTAGGGTGGGAAAGGGCAAGAGGAATGAAACCACCATGAATATCAAAATAGCCAAGATCTCATTAAGTGAACATGATCTTCCACCATGCTTAAACTGCTGGCCCACCCCAGTGCCTCCAGGGAGCTCCTCACATGTAGTTCCTGTCACTCCACCCCCAAATCTGCCTGCTCTGGAAAAAGAGACATCTGAGGGTTTGTCTGCCACTAGCCCCTCTCTCAGGGCAGCCCAAGAGAACCTGTGACAGGTGGCAGAAGGCAGGACTTGCACAGCAAAGTCAGGACTAAGAATCACACAGGGCTTCCTCCACAGGCCATGAAGCATTCCCCAAAAAAGAAGTGGTACAGCTGCAGGTTGTTCTTTGTACAGAGTTGGGATGTCCTCAGAGAGCAGTGCACCACCGGGCTGCAGACCAACATGTTAAAAGGAGATAACTTCTCTTGCTTACAGAGAACTTCTTTGGACCCCCAACAGCAACTTAGCACAGTGCTTAGTCCAGGATAATTTGTTCTTCACCATGCTGTTCATGCAAACTGCTTCTCACCCTTGGCTTAGTCACACATTTCTGCAGCTACCTTAGGATGAGCACTTGGCTGGACCCTGGAATAAACAGAAGTGGTAGGGACTGACAGAATTCCCAATGAACCAGGGAGGATATGGGATATCGGCCCAGCTTGAGAGGGAGCCTCTGGGCTTACAGAATGGCATACAAAGTATTATTTCCCTTAAAAGACCTTTACAGGAGATTTTCACACACATTTCCTCACCAAGAAGATATCACATAAATTTTACCATGGGAAGGGGAAACCTGGGGAATTCTGATAGCCCAGAAAAACCTGTTTAAAACTTCTGAGCTTAGGGCATCTGCATATAAAATATTCTTAAGAGGTGGGTGTATGCATGGAACAACTACATCAGATTATACACACTTCCACCTCCTACAAAATTACACATGCAAAAGAGGGAGACTACATTTAAAAGAGAGAACTACAATTGTCTGCATCAAGATAGACACAAGATTCAGGAAATTACTTTGGCACGAGACTTGGAATACTAAATTGAAATATAATGATAAAGCATGGAACCATGACACACCTTCAGTTTAGATAAGGCTGCACAGCATAAAACTGTAGAAAGCTGTTTTTATGCCATAGCAGGTGGTTACAGATTCCTGCCAGACAAATGACAGCTAAGACAGCAGCACTTAGAGAACATAAATCACGCTAACCAATTGTAATATTCAGAAATTCTAACTAGTAAGAGCTCAAGTTACTCTATGGGTGGGCAGAATGAAAAAGACTTTGAAATCCATGAGGAAGTACAAGACTTAAAATATGGGAACAGGGCTGATTTTTCATACTAATTGAAGGGCCCTCTAATTCTGCTCAGGGTATCTCCTATCTTGCCCTCCTACTGAAAGGAGCAGCTACTTACTGGGAAACATGTGAAAAAGTGGTTCAGCACCCTATACACATGATACTTTGAAGTTAAAGTTTATATTAGGAAGTCTTCAATTTAAAGTAGATAAATAAAAACTTTCTTTCTAGTAAAGTGAATAGTTCTATTTAGTTCAACCAGCAGATACGGCAAGGAAAAAAATAAAACAAAAAATTCCCTGTGTTTTCCTTTTGCAACTTAAATACTTTCAAATGTCCTAAGTAATTAAATTTAAAACACTTATGTATTTTATTTTCCAGCATCTGTGTTCTTTGTTCAGTGATAACATTTTGTCCCCCATCATAAACATAAGAATCTTCATTTTGTTTTACTGTCAATCTGTGTCCCTTATGCATAAAGAGAAGCTTATAAGCCAAATAAGAATTTAAGGCATTTATAATAATTTTAATATGTTTTCGGGAGAAAGGAAAAGGAAAAACTAAATTAAACTGAGGGATCAAAATTAACTCAAACTTTACAGCATACCGTATCTTTTGTTTGAGCAAGCACATTTCTACAAAAGAAGCCCCAGACATAATCCCTACATTTAATAAAAATATGTAGAGAGTCTACCTTAGACAGAACCCACTTCTTTATCTATGGACTATGAAACTGTTAGGATGTCAAGCACAGGTCAGTTTGTGGCTTTCAGGAATATTTGTGAGGATTTTATGTGCTGGGATTTTTTCCCTATGATCTGTTCCAGGAATTTGTGTTTCCTTTTGAAGCTTCTTTTGAGGCTTTGGGCTGTGCCACCTTGGCAGGATTTGTATACCATCAGGGCATGTGAAGAGCAATTAAATGAGAAAGGAAATGTCAGATTACTAAAAATTTGGGCTTGCTGTAGTTGTCATCCATTTACACTCCCAGAGTAGGAAAAAGTCAGAGAAAGAAGAAAAGTTTTCTTTGAAGAAAACTTAGCAGTCATATCCCCGTGAGGACAGTGGGAGACTTCACAGTGTGATTTATAAAAGATGTAGAAAAATAAGTCCTCCAGCAAAACCAAATAAGTACAGATTTGTCAAAACTTGTATTTATTTTTGCAAGCAATGGAGTTTTCAAATATTAGATTTTTTCCCAAGTAAAAAGGTCAAAAATTATAGTAGGGCAAATATAAGAACTATTTTTTGAAATTAGTTATCCTTTATGCCTCCACTTTCTATGTTATTTGTAAAAATACCAAAATCATTATCATGCAAGGAGACTCCTTTTTTCCCTTTCTCCCTAGTGTACTGAGAATGATTTCCAGATATCAAAAAAGAAATATACTTCATATTAGTATCAACATAAAATTCTTACATATTTCCATACCTACTAGCTAGTTTTGACAGCTATCCATTTTTGGGGGCTAAAGAATTTATTAAGTAGAACTGAGAATTTCTTTGATAGAAAAATTGGGCAGGGTCTCAGAACCCTGGCACAGCATAATTCAATCAATGGAACTAGAGCAGAAATTCTGCACCAGTTAGCCCTTAACCTGAAAGCTTTTTCACCCCATCTTTTTCTGCAGTGTTGGACCACAGTAGCCTTTATTCTGTTCTGCCTTTTATTGGTTATTTTAGAGTTTCTTCAGTATTTCTATTGTAGTGGTCATCAAAAAATACATCCTCCTGTACATCCCCAGTGCTCTTCATGCTGAAAAACATTTGTAAGATGCTTCCAATTCTTTCAGACAGCCAACTCAAATAAGTTTATTTTTCTTTTCTATTTACCTTAAAAGAAGGATGTCATTGCACTAGGAGCTGAGAAAGGAGTGAAGTTGCTGTGTCTCAACTAAGCTGTGGTAGCTGCTTATGCCTGTTCTAAATGCAAACTTCAACAGAACAAAATAATCTACGTCCAAGTATGCAGTAATGCTATAATCCAGCAGCATACACAGGGGAAATTATTCTGTTTCAACTGTTAACATAACAAGATGAAAAGTTCAACTACTGGTTTCAAATGGATTTAACCCATTACAGATACTACAGCTGCCACTGTTATGTGAAGTGTAGCAGCAACACCATTAAATGTGATTAACCATTGCCAAGCATTTGTAGCAGTTACCAGTACCAGTTACCAGTATATTTGTAATTATTTGGAGGAAATGCCACAAGCATTAAATAGAAATGCTGGCCCTTTACACAGGAGACGTGACAATTGCAGCCAGTGCCACCCTCAGCACATCTGCTCAGAGCAGTCTCCTCTCTGTGGGCTGAGATCGCACAGCTGGACAGGTGTGGGGAGCCCTTGTGAGCTGTATTCTCAGGTGTTTCAGGGCACTTCTGTCCACTGCAGCAGTTCTTTGGGATACACAAAAGGATCTTTGCAACTGCCAGAAAGGGAAGAGATGGGCTTTTGCCTCAGACCCCTGTGAGGTAGCACTGACTAATAGCAGCATCCAAGGCCAGCGCAGACCCCAAGAAGTCTGTTAGCATCTCACCATGCCCACACATACTGCAACCACACCTGCCAATGGCAACGTGTGGATAACCTCACGTGTTATGTTATTAAAGACCATTTTATGTTGTAAAAGGACTTTTGCAAAGGGGATGGTTACTGCTTACAGTAGTAACTTGTTACTACTTAGGGTGTAGTCTACCTGTACTGAGGATGGCAGAGCAATGGTGTATCCTCACAGGAATACCCAAAACCTTTTTAGCTGATTCTGCTATGGCAAACCCACATCAAGGGAGAGGCTCTGGTCTTTTCACAGAAAGTGTTATTTAAATTTCTTTGTCCTCTCCAATCCCTCCAGAGTCAGCATACAGTTGTATTTTTCTCATTCCTTATATTCAATAAAACTCAAGAATGTAGGGAATTAGGACTAATGGCCCCACTTCCCCTGCCTGAGAGCATTCACAAAGGACCAACCACTTAAAAAAACAAGCCAGACAATATTACAAATATTAGTTTAAATGTGATCTCAGCTGTAAACATTATTACCTTCTAAAATAGCAGTAGACAAAACATTACTGTAACAGTTTTTAAAGATTCTCAATGTCTCACAAAGCATATTTTAAAAATTTTTTACAAAATAAATTATCAAGTTTTCCAAACTCAGTGAAAGTTATCCAGTCTTCAGTCCATCCCACAGGTTCAGCAAATGACATTTAACCCACACAGTCAGAACAGACTGATTTAGGTCCATTCTTTACAGCTGAGTTAGGGACCTTATTTTCTTTCATTCTTCCGTTGTGTCCCACATATATCAGCATACTTCACATGTAAAAAATGAACTCCTTTGAGATGGATTAACTCCCACATGAGATTATTAGTAATATATACTCATATGAAAGAGATGAAATAGCAGCAAACTAAAAAATACCAGTTCAGATTTATCCTCCTCTAACTAGATAAGGAAGGAAAGTCATCCCCCATAAACTGTTTTATGGGCTGGAATTTAAAACCTTCAGAGGTGCATAAAGTAAGTATATTGCTGAGCAGTCATAGTTTGAAACAATAGGAATGGCCAAGGCAATTTTTTCATTTATATGGTAGGAAGATATATTGAATTTTCAAATAGTGATAGCTGTGAAAGTGTGGCATTGACTCACTATTTCTTCCCTTTTAAAGAGACACAATTAGCACAGATGCAGGAAAATATCATTATGCCTGAATATCAGATATAAAACAATATTTTCAAGAAATATTCAGACTTGACAAGGCACAAAATAATTTCACATATACATGTGAAAGTAGATATAGTATATAGTAGATATAATTCTATATCTATAGTAGATAATTCTATCTATAGTAGATATAATTCTGATTATGAGGATGCAAAGATGTCATTGACCAGTGCTCCATTCTGCTCAAGAGTGCTGACAGAGCATTTCCAGTGCACATTGCTGTGGTGGCTTAGCAAAACTAGGAGCTTCAACTGTCTGTTCTACTTCTTTGGAAGAAGATTCCTTCAGGGGGGATCTAAAAGTCTCTGCCACTTTTGTGACAAGTCTAGCATTTTGATAACCTCTTTTTACACACAGCTTAAATCAAGTGAAAGGAACTGTGTCTTTCACAGAGACATTTAGGCTGGATATTAAAACAAGGTTCTTCACCCAGAGGGTGGTTGGGCACCGGCACAGGCTCCCCAGGGAAGGGGTCACAGTAGCAGTCTGACAGAGCTCAAAAAGTGCTTGCACAGTGTGCTCAAGCACATGGTGTAGTTCTGGGGCTGTTCTGTGCAGGGCCAGGAGTTGGACTGAGTGATCCCTGTGTGTCCCATCCAACTCAGGATGTTCTGTGATTCTGTGCTTCTAAGAGGTAGGTCTGGCCAGAAGCCCCTGATGTGCTGTTCCTGCTGTCTCTGCTGGGAGAGCACAAGCTGTTAGCTGGGAATGGTGTGGTGACCGCTTGGAGGTGGGGCTCAAGATCTGTGTGAGCTCATCTGTGTGGTTTTCAGTATTACCTCTCTTCTCTTGCATCCAGTGAATCTTCATCTTTCACCAACTTGCTGCATTTTGTTTACATATCAAATTTCCTGGGGGTTGTTATCTTTGTTCTCCGTGCCAGAAGAGAGAGAGAGAAAAAAAGAACCTTCGGCTATTTTTGCTGCCCTCCTTTCCAGAACTCCTTGGTCATGAAATATTTAAACTTTTCCCCACAAGGTATCAAACAACATTATCATTATCTTTAATTACAAACTAACCTGGTGTATTTTTATAATTAAAGGGAAGTAAATAACATTTAGAGTTTAACTGTGAGCTTCTGTGGAAGGCAGTGGTTAAGTTAAATCACTTATTGGAAATACAAAATACTATTCACAAAAGATGAAGGTGAAATGGACATAATGACAGACAAATTGAATCATATCCACAGTACCTTCTATTTCAACATAAGTTTCTGTATGTTTTCAGCACAAAGAGAAAGAGCCTAACTCTAAAAAGTAGTTGGGGCAGCTATATCATGACACTAAAATACAGCTTTGGACAGAACTAGGTTTCTTGTGAAATAGGGATGAAAATTACTGTTGGCACATCCTTAATTAAAAGGTAGCTATCAAAGCCTTTTAAACCAGAGAGATTACCAGTTCCCAAAATGTAAAGCTTATACTCTCCTCCTTCTATACAGTCTTCCAACACACATGTCTCTTTTCAAAGTGTGTATGCTGAGGAAGAGGCACATGAAAGCTGTGGATATCAAAATGGCAAGACACATATTAACATGATTTTCAAAGGATTAAAGATCCAGTAAGTAATACAATTATTTATACTGATTCTGTCCATTTCAGAGTGGTGTGAAATGCTGCCAGGCAGAAGGAATCAAGGAGCACATAATGTACTGCACACTGCCTTTCCCAAAGGAGGGCAGGCAGCATCTGCTCCCTGGCTCAGAGGGGATCCCTGCCCCACCAGACAGCCCACGCTCGCTGACCATCCACCCAGGGCAGCATCTGTCCCTGCAGGCAGGGCCCCAGGGAGCCTGCACAGGCTGTGGCTGGGGACAGGAGGGTGAAGGGCTTTTTGCTGAGCAGGATACGCAGGCAAGCTGCTTTTCAGCAAAGGAGTCAACACCCCCACAGAACCTTTGTGTGACAACAAGTGAGCTTTGGCCAGGCTGAACCAGCAGGGCTGAAGGAAGAGCAGATGTGCAGAGCTGAGCTATGCAGGGTGTTGGTACTGCCCCAAACTGCTGGCAATTCAGTCACTCTCCCATAGCTGGCTGAAAGATAAGTTTCCAACAGTAGGAAAATTTGTAGTACATCATAGTGCCAATAGCATACACAAACATATTTACAGCACTGAGGATCCTAAAAGGTTCTTACATCAGAACCTTTCATTTTATGTTGCTAAAGATAGGGTCTTTATTATAGCACTTGCTATTTGTAATTCTGTCTTTGAGTTACTGTAACATTATGCAAGGTCCCATGCCTTTCAAGGTTGCTGTGCCGTAAGTCTTGCCTGAAAATGTAGCACTAATCTGTAAATCTCTGTGCGTTTTCACAAATACCACAGCAAACCTCTTAATTGCAGATTATCATCCTAATGCAAATTTCAACACATCTTCCTCTGTGTTCACCTGCCACTCTGCCCACTGACTTACTCTGTGCTAGAGATGTTTTCCAGTGATTTAGCATCTTCCACTGCCTTTCATTCCTTAAGTGATGTGTGGGCCATCATCAGGAGAAGACAGCTTTCATGAAGTTAAACTCTATGTAATGGGATTTGGCCTGTGCCTGCACACTCCTATCAACACAATGAGTGTAGGAAATAAGTGTATCTGAAATCACACCACAATGCCTCAAATGGCTGGTATTTGATACATCCGGATAGCAGTGGTGTTCAGAGGGTTCCTGAAACCACACCTGTCATCAAGTATTCCTGAACCCACTGCTGGATGAAGTTTTTTCCTATTCATAAATAGCATGAACAGTACTGAGCACGTCACTATTCAGACAGGTTTACAGAACAAAAGCCTCTTGTTTTCAATCAGCCAGAATTCTACCAGGCACCAGGCACCAAGACTTTGAGTAATGAGATCTTCCACCAGGTACATGTACAGCTTTGTGATGCAGGGCACTGGAAACAAGTTGGGCTCTCTGACTGAACAATGAACAGTTGTCCTGTACATTTATTGGCAGGTAGCAAGATCCCCCGTCTTCCCTTAGATATATGAGTCTCAGAGATATCAGATGTCCCATTACTGCCTCATTATCAGTGTTTGTTCATTCTTTTTTCCTTGGCTGATGAAGAGGTACAAAATGAAATAATACTTATTATTTAATTTTTAATTATGTATATTTACCCAGTGGAATACGAAGTGAAATAAAGAGCACGCATATAAAATGGATTGTTCTAGCTGCTCTCTTATCCCAGTAAGGTGCTTGTTCATCAACCCTGCTCACTCAGGTTGGATAAATCACAGGAATAACTGTCTCACAAATGGCCAGCAACACAATTTTTTTTTCTCCAACCAGAATATCTCCAGGTAGCACTTGACAGAAGCGCTTGCTGCTCAGCATGATAGAACCCATGGCAGCCTGCATGTAGCCTGACAACATGTAGTATCAGCCAACCACTGTTTATCTCAGAAGATGACACTGCTAATTAAAATCAGCACCTGGTGTCGATATAATGCCAAGTTCATAGGCAAATCTGCACTTTGTCCCACCAGCCCCTCACTGAATCCTCCAGAGGGAAAGCCAAAGCTCTTACAAGTTACTTCTGCTCTTGAAATTAGTTACTAAAAGTTACTAAAGCTCTTGAAATTGATGGCCTTTCTGCTACCTACAGAAGGAGACCCTGCAATAAAGCACTACTCTTTGGCTGTGGCTGTAACTCAGGTCATAGAGTGAAGTAAGACTGGGCATTGCCTTATGTATTTTATTGAACTTAAGTCGATGGCATGCTACAGACACTTTTCAGCATGTGAAAGGGAAGGCCAGACAGGTTCTTCCATTAGACTCTCAGTAAAGAAATTTGAATACTGGCACACTTTTGTTTGGCACAAAAGATATCTCTGTAGGAAGCCCAGTGCCTAACCAAGGCTAGCGAAGTCAGTGCAGCTGCAGTTTACTAGAACGGGACCACAGCATAGCTGTACAGAACAGCTACTTACAGCTGCTTTGAATTATTTCTTTTTCCTTATCTGAACGAATAAAATACTGGGGACAGACATACAGAAGCTGATGAAATAACAAGCTTTATTCACTTTAGGCAAATACAGCAAAGATCATCAAAGATCAGGAAATAAGAGCAAACCATTCTCAGAAATCCCTTCATACATGTTTTTTTTTCTGTAGTAGTGATGAGTGATACTTTGTAAACCTTTCACATCTACAAGGACCAGTATCATGAACTATCATGAAGTATCAATAAGTATCATGAAGTCATAAGTGTTTTAGTCATACTACAATCTTTTGCAGAAACAGTCGGCACCATTCCAGAGCTGTCACTTTTGTACCATGGAGGATACAGGATGTCTTCATCTAAAATACTGCGCTCAGTTTTGATCCCCACTACATGACAAAAGATGTTGGAGACAGGTTGGAGAAAGGCCACACTGATGAAGGAAACCTGCTATTTGAGGAAAGACTGAGAGAACAGGCCCTGTTCAGACTTGAGAAAAGAAGGCTTAGGAGAGACATTATCATCATATTCCAGTATTTAAAACGTGGCTACAAAGAAAATGGAGACTGCCCTTTTACAAGGAGTCACATGGAAAAGATAGGAGGTAATGGGTACAAGTTTCTCCTGGGGAGATTCCAATTAGACACAAGAGGAACATTTTTCTCAATGAGAAAAATTAATCACTGGAATTACATCTCCAGGGAAATGGTGGATTACCCAACATTGGACAATTTTATGATCTGGCTGAACAAGGTGCTGGGCTGTCTTTTCTAGGCCATGCTTTTGCCAGGAAAGGTTTGACCAGATGATCCTTCAGGTCCCTTCTAACCTGGTATTTTATGATTGACTCTATGATTGAGAATGACTTCTGACAGTGGGTGCCACAAAGCAGACTGGTTCTCAGAGGCCTGAGGTCTCCTCTGTGTTCACCTCTCCTGTCTCACAGGACCCACTTTGTCATCCTCTTCTTCTTTTAGGACATAAGGATTCTCTACTGAAATCTCCAATCTGCTCTGAGGCAGGTGTTTCAAAAGACAGAGAAAAGGATGTGAAAACACAGGGATCTTCAAGGCTCTTCTTCTTTTCCTAAAAAAAGGAGCTTCTGCAAGTAACATCTGTTCTGGCTTGCAGGAGAAAGGCAGGGGAATTGTAGGGCCAGACGCTGCAGGTTCAGGAGGAACAGAATAAAAAATCACTGTAAACTGTTACACTGACATAGCTGCAGCACCTAAAATTTCTGAAAACACTTGCTGCTGATGATGGTGAGTTTATACCCCAGAATTACCCTGTAGATCTACTCCCATTCTGCAGCTTCTTGTAGACTGCATCTTCACACAGTTCCTGCTTACAAAAGGAATCCAATGAGACAGAGGGCTTAGTCTGGACATTTGCTTTGATCTTGTGGAACATATAGGAATACAATATCTCATAGATCATGGCACCCTTCAATTGCTATTTATAACTACTAAAAACAAAATCCCAAGTGTTGGCATGGAACAAATTTTCCCTGTTTATTTCAGTATGAGAATTTTTGGTTATCAAATAAAACAAGTCACGAGGTCCAGAATAAACAAAAAAAGAAATTGCTTCATCCAGCATGATGTGAAGTTGCAGAACAATAGAGGCATTTTCATTTTACTGATGGCTTTGGCTATGCTATGAAGTTAAGTTCATTCCTTGATGAAAATGTATATTTAATAAACAAGTGCATAGAATAGGTCAGAAGCTGGGATATATCACATAAATAATGGATCCATGTTTCTAATGTTTTGAGAGCAAACAAGTACATCACTCAAAAATAAATCAAGAAATAAAACACTTTGTCATGTACGGGCATGGTCCACAGAATAAACAGGCTTCTAAGAAGTTACTTTTCTGTGAAAATTCAGTAAGGAATTTTAAAAACTTTCCCTCTCATCACTTATAGTATGACTTTGAAGATACTATTAGAACTTATGATTACTTTTCCTGAGTCATCTTCACTTCAAGTTTATAGTCTCCTGTTTTTTCCATTATTTTCACTATCTTTTCATAACTCATTGTTTTTTAGAAGAGCGCACAGAGCTTTAAGGTGAGGAAGAGTGTAAAAATATGTCTAGGGAAAATAAACTGAAACTTTGCAAATCATGAGCTAGGAAATGTGTTAAAGTAGATACAGAACTCCAGACTGAAAACAGATGAATGTCAGAAGAAGAACATCTGCTTTGGAAAAAGTTGGCAGCAGATCAGCTGACCCTGATGTCTTTTATAACCTCTGCTCTTTTGTTTATATTTTTCCTTATTCATTTGGTATTTTTATGGCTGTAGCTAATATGGAAGATTTCTTAAGGACAGTAGGATAAAGCTGTGAATACTTCACACAGGAAAAGTATAGTTTATCATCTATAACCAGGAAACAGGGGAAAAAAAATTAGCAAATCTATCAACTCCTTCAAAGTAGAATATGTGAAACAAATGATATATTGCAACTGGGACTGCAGACAATTGCTTAGGGATTAGATCTAGTTACTATTTCTTCTGAGACATTGATTCTGTTCAGATGTCTTCTTAATGATAGTGCTATTTATCAAAGCTGGCTATTTAAGAGTGGTGACAATCTGTATATCTTCTTGTCTTTAATTTCTTCAAATAAGCCTACTCTTCTCTGGGAGGTGAAACTCGGCCAAAAATTACACTAATGTTGTTCTATGAGTCAGTTACTATATATCATCATCTGAGGACAGGTTCTTTATGTCTGAATATCCAAAAATAACACACAGGCAAGGCCTCAGTTCAGAAATATGCATTTATTTACGTATTATTGACTGTCTCCTTCTTAAAGATATGGACATATAAGTGCTTTGCTGTATGGATATATAGATAGAATTAAAGAAATCTCAAGTCTCTCCCCCTTTTGACTTTTGAATATGATTATAAGTTTTTGACTGACTAAGATTAGGCTCTTGACTGCAGAGGGAGTGAGTGCCCAGAATTTGCAGTCGTTCCATAAGGAACTTGAATTGCTCAGCAGAGAAACTTCAATTTTTGTTTGCAGTATGTGTATTTAGGAATATAACATTTAGGCAGTACAGGATTTTTCATTTCAGCTACTGAAGTGAACTCCCAGATATCAGAGCAATGACAAGCAAGGGAAGCTAGAACTGTCTTGTTAAGGTCGGTACTAATATAATTCACATAAAACTATAAGTATTTGAGCATCTTGACTACTGCATTCCTATAGGTTCATGCTTCAACTAAATGGGTACTGAATCAAAGCCCTGGTATAAAAGAGCATTTTAGAAAACAATTTCAAATAAGGCACCCATAAAAAACCAATTTCAAATAAAACACTGACCAAAAAGAAGTCAGTAAACTTGTTCTTAGTTTGTTCTTGAGTATCTGTGGGGAAAATAAAGATTGGGACAGAAGGCCAATTCTGCTTAAGATTGGCATAAAAAAGGGAAGAGGAAGGGAAAAGAAGTATGAGATCTGTGAAGTAGACTGTGGGTGTTTTATTTAAATGGGGAAAATTCTGAAGTATGAAGTGAGAATAAAGGGCAAAACTGAACAAATGCTTGAAGATAGAAGCATGGTGATGTTTGCAGTGTCTCTGTGATCAGACATAAGTATTTATAAACAACATCTTGTCTAAAATAAGAACATTCTTTCTAGCTGCAACTAACTTCATGATCTTTTAGAAATCATTTTGCTGGAGTTTCCTTAAGGGTATGCTCGTGAAACTCTGTGTTTTGATAACTAGGCAGGTGGCCAACTAGGATCTCTACTCTGGATCACCGAATTGCACATCTCAGATTTGTTTCTCCATTCCCTTTCTTTCCACATTGCATCTTCTACAGAGGAGTTGGAATTGGATTTGGATTTTGGGGGGGTTGTATTGTTTTCTGCAAAACATGACATCTCATGGGTGAAACCTCAGAATGTTTTAAGAGTAAAGGTTTGGTAATTAAGTGCTTTGAAGAAAAGGGTGTGCTACAAGGTATGTAATTTTTCTTTAAAGTAGGATGAGAATACAGTGCTTCAAAAATATCTGCTGACTTCTGAAAAACAAATTACAAAATCATTGAATCTCCCATTGCAGCTACATGAGCAATACTTCTAATCAAGCTTCAGCAGCCTTAGGGAAGTCAATTGACTGACACAACTCCACCAGAACCTCTGGAAAGAGTACTAGGTTATTAAAGTTTGCAGGTTGGTGCAGAACTTCACCCACCCTAAGAGGCAGAAAATCACAGTGGACCATTTCAGTACAAGTGAAAAGAGGGAAGAAACTTTGTGTTTTCATTTAGTGAAACAATAAAGAATGAAGACACGGCAGAAGCTTCTTTCTTCACTTCTTGGATGTGTGTGAGGACAGGTAAGGGCTGTGAAACTTCATTTCACAGTAAGGTAAAAAGCACACTATTGCCCTAGGGATGCTTGTTCTTATTAATCTTCAAGAACACTTTCAATAGAGAAACTTTTGAAGTTTCAGAACCAGATTATTTTGGGTTGGAATTCATGCAGAATTGCTTTGCATTATTTCAGGTATAGTATTACAAAGAACTATTTTTACATTATTCTAAAGGGATAGGAAAACATACTGAGGGAAACTGAGGGAAACTGTATGGCCATACAACATAAACCAACACTATTCCTTTGATTTAATTTTAGCAGAAACTTACACAACTGAAGATCTAACAGAGTGAGAAAAAGTAACTTGCCTCCAGTCATAGCCATGTCATAGAACCAGGAATAAAACCACAATTTCTGACTCCCAATCACAGGTAAATTAGCTATTACTTCCTACAGCATGCATCTACATTATCCTTGAGGACAACCTCAAAGCCAAATTCAAAACTCTCTATGTTATCTAGATGTGGCAATGCCCGTGAGGCTTCCCTCAGAGCGATCCACCTGGTGTGCCAAGAACTAAAAATCTCCATTTTGCTTAGATCTCAAGGTACTCATAAGGGAACAAGTCAAAGCTGTCTCCTATGAAGACCCATGGGGGAAAAAACCCACAGGCAAATTGTAATAAAAATTCAAGACCAAAGACAGGCAAAAAAAGCTGTTTTCTCCACCCAAATCATGAGGTCAGAGACCTGCTATTTCAGAACACATTAAAGGCAGACAGAATTTTTCTCCTTGAAAAATCAAAATTTAATGGAACTACATCCAAAGCTATTATTAACTAGAGCACTGCAACTGACAGTGCAGAGTGTTGCAGATCAGGGTGAGTCTGATGACACACTAGGTGTTAACAGCGAGCCGGTCTTTCAGGATATGCCAAAGGGTCTTGATTTTTCTGCCTAAAGGTGCTGTATCTGAAGTTCTTACACATTATGACTCTCAAGGAGCTTGCAAGTGCTGGAGCAGGAAGTGGGAGTAGGTATCAGCAACACCTGGCCTAGCAGCAGCCCTGTGATCCAGCAGGAACAGGATGCCAGCTTCTGTCGGGATGGCAACGCAGATAATGCAGGTGCTTGGATTTGGGTATTCTAAAGCATCTCTCCTCACCACAGGGCTGCCTTGCCTCATGGAACAATATCCCCCTAATGCTTTAGGAGAGCAATGATCAGCACTTCTGACATCAGCTGGGACCAGGATAGATAAGCATTGCTTCAGAGATAGTGCTGATCCGCCATAAAAGGTTCTGAAAATGGTCTTCCACCTCTGTAAATTGTTATCACTTATCATCAGGAGATAGCAGCCACAGTAGATGTGCAGGATGAAAACTTGTAACAGCACCAATGCTGCTTGTGTGGTGTTTATAAGAGGATATCCAGCATTATGCCACCCTTAGAAAGGCTGCAGGCAGCACAAGCAGCGGCTGCATGGCCAGTGAGTGGGCTGTGACCATGGCACTGCTTGTCCTCTGATGGTTCCTGACCTCCTCTCTGAACATCTGCTGGAGCTCCTGTGTACTGAGGGAAAGCAAAGGCAAGAGGTGCAGACAGCTCACATACAAAGCAACATGGTAAATCATTTGATGTATATGATACAAGTATATAAGGCATAGCTTGAATATTATGAATATTAGATGTATTAAGAATAGAGCAGGGGTACAAACCCCTTTATTTGTCTAGATTGTTTCTTCCACAAATAATTTTTCCCAAGATTTGGTTATATTTAAGAAACTTCTCCAGAAATGTATTACTTCTATCAACTGAGAATCTTTTATGGCTTTGACCCAGTTAAGCACTGGCTATGAATAGCAGCCCTGGACTTTGTTCTGTTTCCTGAAAAATTTTTAAAGAGGAATCTAAGAGCCTGAGATCCTCATGTGGTAAAAAGAGAAGGATAAACCCACTAAATGTTTCTCAAGGAAGATTCTGTCTACATTTAGAAAAACTAAAGCAATTAATTGGGAAGAGAGCATCTCCCTCTGCAGGACTTCCTCTCCAGAGACACCTCTCTGGTTTCTCACAGAAATCACAAGTGCTTCTTCCAGAAAAGCTTTTTAGATACCTAGAGAGTGAGTAAAAGTTGGGTCCCCAGTTTCAGGAATTTCCTATCTCAGTAATTTCAGTGATTAGAATAAAGCCTCTAGAGAGGAACTTAATGGATTTCAGACCACTTGTGCTTGAATGCCTTGCTAGCTTAGTGACTACAGAAGAAAGAGTGAACTGATGATCAAAAAGCGTAAAAGTGAAGTGTCACCTTAGGTAAGTTCTGTTTCTGACTCTGGTCTGTTGTGTGCTTTATACAAATCACAATATTATCCTCATTTTATGTAAGGAGTAAAAATCATTATCAGTTTTTGGAAAATATTGAACAGTGGAAACAACAGCTGTTGCTATTATTACACACATCTGGCCAAATTTTGAGGAGCCATAAAATAGGAAGTAGCAGATAGTTCAGGCTGACAGAGTCCACAGTGAAAAATAGTGTCGTATATGCAAAATGCAATGCCTAAGCTTTAGAAGGTTAGATTGACAATAATTAACCTTACTTCTCTTTTTCATATGTATGAAATAAAGATCAAAGACCTCTAATAAACAATCAGGACTTGCTTTTGCTTAAAATCCAGAGAAATAAGAGGCGCTTTCTCTGAAGAGCTTTGTTCTTAAAGCACCATTGAAATTGAAGGGGTTATTTTAGTTCAGCACAGCCCACCCATACATTTTATTTCAATATAAGCATTTCCAGTTTTACCACAAAAGCTACAAATGGAGTCTTATCAAAAAGCTTTCTGGTGATAGAAGGTTGTATGTTAGAAGAATGCAAATGAATGTTGAAAGAGAAGTAACCAGCCTGGATAATTTTCTTTTATTTATAATAGTTGGAAGTGGAAATTAGAGAAAGAGAGAAATTCATGGTTTTTTCATGTTTTTTTCCAGCAGTGTATACCTGAAAGTCAGTTCATTACCTGCCCCAAACTTCTTTGTACGTGCATCAGTTCTTCTCCATCTCAGTTGCCAGAACATCAAAGGCCTGCCTGGACAGGTGACACAAACCAATAATTAAAATCCGTCCTGCCAGCAACAGAATTACATTCTGAATCACCTTTTGTAGGTTTCTCGAGCATTTCTGGAAATATTTCTTGCCATCTTCAGGAGCAGAGCACTCCTTGCCGGTGCACAGTGCGCCGTGCCACCAGCAGAAGGCTCCCTATCCCAGAGAGTGCGGCGGGAGCATCATTCCCCAGCGGCGCAGGGCAGGGAGCGGGGACGAGGCGGGACAAGGAGTAGCTGCAGCCCACCCACGGGCAGCGGAACGAGGGATCCCCGCCGGACCCTCCATCGCTCCCGCTCGGCTATGCAGTGCCATTATCCGCTGATTGTTTGCTTTTGTTTTAACGCTTAAGGCAAACGGGACCAGCATATTGCCTCCTTCTACTTTAGCCTTTTAAATGAATTCTCGGTTACTCGGTGTGCAGATATTTGCATGCGTACCTCCCGGCTGACAGGCTCGTATCACTTTCATCTGCGCATGTGGTATGCCCAAAGTATGGGGTATGTGTGGATGGGAGCTTCAGTGACATCTTCAATACGGCTGATTATCCTAAAATCCATCCTGCTTGATATGTGTATGTTTTATTAACAGCTGAAGTACAGAGGGCTGAATCAATCTCTGTGCCAAAAGCTAACTTAGCCTCAGATCACTGAATATGAAATTCAGTCGTACATTTCTTCTGCCTTTCCTCTGCACTGCAAGAGAGAAAGTCACAGCAGCCTTGAGGATTTCCCTGCTCGCCAGGGCTACACAGGACCCTCCAGCAATCCTCAGAGCTGTGACCTGCAGCAGCACAGAGAATGTCTGTCCGTACACTGCCATGACCCACAAGCCTCCCCCTCCCTCTGCGGAAGCGCAGTGGTGACCACTTCAAATCTGCTCTAGCTAAAAAATGCCTTTACACTGCAAAATACTTCAGTGAGTTACTTATGGCAGCTTCACAGCTCATTTACGTAAAGGAATCATGAGCCACGGATGAATCAGGCTCAAATAAAATGATTTGCAAAAGGCCACACAGTAAGCAGCAGGGAGGACGTGAGCCAGGGACTAAGAGCATGCCCTATTGTGCTTGGTTCTGCCAGTGCAAAAATCCAATGCCAGCGTGCAAAATGCACCATTTTCTCTGCTCCAAATCTCGACAAAGAGACAAATAAAAGTAGTTTCTCTCATGTGATACAGCTGCCTAGCAAACCGACCTTCATGTCTGACTTCAGAACTTTATGAAAGACTGTAACTTCCTTTTGCAGTCAAAATTATAAAGGATCTTTTAAAGAAAACTTTCTAGCTACACTATTCTCTCTTCTTGGGAGGAAACTTAAATGTAGTGAAGACTTTGAAGTGAGCCTTGGGTTTGCTACAATGGACTAACCTGATTAGAAATCATGCAAACTCTTGCTGCTCTTTAGCTGCATTCCCCCACAGGCTGTATTACAGCTCTCTAACCAGTCCCACAGCATTGAATGATGTCATGGGATCTGCAGCTCAGCGAGATGAAAGGGATAAAGCGGAACCCGCTGGCACTGGGGAAAGCTTCCAACACACAATCCACAACACAGCTTGGGAACTCAAAAGCTACAGATCCAGCCACTCAACCCCAAGCATTTCAGAATCGTGCGCATTCTCCCAGCACAAGTAAGGAGAGGGGGAAAAGAGCCAGTGCAGAGCACTGAAAGGCAGAATTTGAGCGCAGCTACCTGCTGGAAAAGGAGCTCTTTTTCCTCGCCAAAGCACTGCCTTTGATGTACGGCAACTGATCACTGATCAGATTACAGGCATTTGGTCTCAGTGCTCGTCTGCCTTTGATCTGCATGGTTAATTTTATTTTCCCGGATTTGGAGTTTCGTCTGGGCTTGTGCTGACATACTTTTTTTTTTCTTTTTCTTTTCTTTTCTTTTTCTTTTTCTTTTTCTTTCTTTCTTTTCTTTTTTTTTTTTTTTTTTTTTTTTTTTTTTTAAGGAGGTAAAAGCATTTAATACAGAAGCTCCGGCGGTGTGAAATTAAGCTGCAGAAACTCTGGCACTGGAAGACTTCATCAGATAACAGGTACTGAATTTTGGGGTTGTTTCTCAGTTTTGTGTTGCAAGAATTGAAGGAATTGTAAAGTTCACATAACCAATAATACTGCACATCATTGTGTGTACAAAGTTCAAAAGATTGTTTGTAATTTATGCAGCATTTTGTTTGCAGCTCTTGGGCAGAATT
This sequence comes from Zonotrichia albicollis, assembly GCF_047830755.1. Classification (NCBI taxonomy): domain Eukaryota; kingdom Metazoa; phylum Chordata; class Aves; order Passeriformes; family Passerellidae; genus Zonotrichia; species Zonotrichia albicollis. The sequence goes on from NC_133820.1 coordinate 58,705,481, forward strand.
ATATAGAGAACAGATTATCTAGAATAATAGATTGAAAAACTGAAGCAAACCCAGTATTTTTCAATGCTTTTGGGGTACATAAGATTTGGGGTTGCACTGTTCATTCATACCATCTATAGTTTTGTAAATTTGTATTTGAATACATGTATTACAAGACTTAGGGGAGTACTTCTTTTCTGAGGAAAGACCAACCATATCTTCTACACACTGCAATACTTTGTTTGCTCTCGGTGCATTTATTAAACTGTGCCTTCTTCAGACAACACTTTTAAGCCTAATAGTTCCATACTTGAGGTGAAAAAAAGTCTCCACTTCCACAAGTTTTTAGAACTAAATTTATAAGCATAACATCCCTATCCACAAAAGGAAATGGTTTTATTTTAAGGTTGAAGGCATTATAGTTCAGCTGTACCATATGAAATATTGAAAATAAAAGTAATCTTCTGATCTGATGATAGAAATTTCCTCTAAGGCATTTTAATAAATATATTAAAGAAATCTTAGGTTTGTCTAGAGCTAACAGCTAGTTTTGCTGAATTTCATAGAAGTTTTGCTGCATTTCAGTGATGCAATTTCCACTCACAGTGTTTTGTATTCTGTTCCTCAAACTCTTATTTATGAAAAGTATTGTGCTGAAGAAATTTTGAGACATCTACTCCATAAATTCATTCTAAGGGAACAATCTTTTGAAGGTTTAGGATTATTCACACATTTGCAGTTTTAAAGGGCCAGATCTTTGTGCGGGTTTGGGCCAAATCCATGAGTGTTCTGTGCCTGCAGCTGGAGTCAGACTGTTAAAATAAGACTCAAACTCATTCTGTAGTATTAAATATAATTTAGATTTTCAGAAGAACTTAGAACCCATAATTGAGACCAGACTTGCAAACATTCCAGACACTGAGGTCTTTGAAGATCTAGTCTTAATGGTGGCTAGTAATACTGACTTATATAGTCTTAGGTCTTAGGTGTATATAAAATTTAGGTGTATATAAATTTTAAATACATTTATTAAGAAATTGCAACTAAAAGTCAGTCAAGCATCACTTGAACACTATTCTTTAAGATGTCTACCAGTCCACAGGACCTTGAAGATATTCATATTTCAGTATGCACTATTGCAACATGCAAACCCCAATTTTAACAGGCTGCTTGCATCTGAGGAAGACCAAGTTATCAACACTTCCAGATAAATGTAGATACCTTTCATTAGTCTGCAAAGTTTGTTTCTTCTAATTAAAACAGTACTTGTAAATATAAAACTTCAATTTACTGAATATCAAGAGATAATATGCCAGACACAGATTAACTAGGCCTGACTTGGAATCACTTAGTTTTCCATGCCACCAATTAATTCACATTCTTACTTAACAAGTCAATTATATTATAAGGAAAGTAATTAGCACTGTATGAATAATATGTGTATAGCTGTCAAGAAAGAATATAATTTAAGGCATAGCCAAAGCAAAATGTAGTATTTCTCCCTAAGTAACAATGATGTGCTAAAATATGTTCCTGTAACCCTGGAAAGATGGCTTTATTTATTAATTCTATGGTTTGCTGTTGAGCTTCTCTGCCTTTCCAGTCCCCTCTTGCTTGTTGCTTGCTTTCCAATATGTACATATATTTTCTGAGGAAAATTGTTTCTAAACTTTACCTCTCCTTGGTGTAAAGTAGAAAGGGAAGCAAATTTTAAAAAATAACACAAGGAGTCTTTTTCCTCAGAAGTCAAAATAGCTGTGCAAGTCTAATGCAATTAAACTATCACTACAAGGGTCTGACCTATCACACAAATGGGTGAAGTTGCACACAGGAGAAACATTGGTTAATCAGATAGATTACACTGTTGAGTAGGATTTGTATAGATAATTATTTGCAACATTTAGGCTCTGAAAATGCATTTAAGAAACAAAGTTTTTTTAAATTTTGTAAAAAGCCCCTAGGATTTTAGGTAATCCACCAGGTATTTAAACCAAGATGGGCGTCAACCCAATTAAGCTGAAAAATATCTTTGCTTGTCTGTATGTAAGTGAGGCTGAAATGAAAGCACACTTGAACACATTCAAGCATGGTGGGAAGAGGATTTTCAGCAAATTTTGTTGTTTTAAATAGCAGTTCTCTGACAGTTTAGCCTGTCATTGATCTGACTTTTAAAGATTAAATAGTAATAATTCTTGGCACTAGTAACTTTGCTTTTACTAAGAGCTGTATAAACATTAATTAATCCTCAGGCTTAAGCCTTCAGAAACAAAAAATTCACAATGCTTTTTCAAGCAGATCTGACTAGGAAACTCCCAAGTGTATGATTTATTTATTAAAATAGCTTGAGCAATTTCTGATTATAAATAGAGCCATTTTCAAACAGTGTGCCTTAGATAACATCATAAACATATTTTAAGGTTTGTAATAGTTAAGATTATCAAAAGACATTGCACAGTTATACTGACATCAGTTTCCAACAGCTGTCATAACAAGAGTAGATCTATCTCACAGTTGACTGGGGGAACTGTGTTAGCATTTGAGATATGGAGATAACAACTTCCTATTGCTGTACAATTTCTGCTTCCACATCAGATATGTCACGCAACTTAGTCTTATCAAAGGGGTCAGCTGAAACTTCTTTCCAAGTATTTCTTTTTTGCTTTCTCTCTTGTAGTGAGAATCTCTGTACTAGTTCTAACAATTCACTTCTTCAGTTTCCTGAGAAGCATCATGATTTAAAACAATTCAAACTCTACAATTTTCAATACCTTTCAATGATGAATGGAACTAACTCATCCATTTTACATTCAGAGGAAAGATTTTACATGCTACAACAAGAACTTAAATGTTTAAGTTCCAGTGTTACAGACAACACGTTGCTCTGAGTTCATTAGCATAGTAACCCACTGTCTGATGAAAGTCTTAATGTTTCTTTATATGGTAATCCTGAGTGTTTAGTCAACACTTCAAGAACTCTGAGATATTTTAATACCTTTGTCTAACTATACTGCTTTAAAACAAGTATCTGAAACACACATGATGATTCTACTAAGAACTCATGCAACAGTTTCACTGGTGGCTCCAGAAAACAGATAACACACAAAAGATTGTCTGTAAATAGTGCGACAGTGTGCAGTGCTCAGTGCTGTGCAGCAGCTGCTATTCACAACAGATGCGCTGCTGTTGCGCCGCAGCATGCCATTCCTGGCTGAAATTCCAGCCCCTTGCAGAGCTCCTCCTGGCAAGGGTCCTGAAGCAAAGCTCTTCTTTGAAGGCCCTTCAGAAGAGAATTACATGAAAACCCCTGTACACTCAGAGTTGTTTGGGTTTTATAATTGGAAACAACTAGTTTTGCAGCAGTCATTTCTCTCTTTGCATACAACTTCCTGGATTTCAATAAGCACTCCTTGTTTTTAGAGAAGCACTTTGGCTGGTGATCTTCAAACTTTTTTGGGGAGGAGATCCAAAATTTCTGTTTATTTGAAAATGCTTTACCTCCCAGTATAATAGTTTGTTCATTTTTTCAGAGCCTAACAATGTTCCTTGTGTGTCCATACAGTTGTCTAGACTGTAAGAAGATCATTAACTTTTTCATTAGAAGTAAAACTAATAACATGAAATCCTTGCAGCAGCAGTACTTTTACCAAGGTCTCCAAGACTAGTTTCACCAACTAGTGGTTGGAGTATCACTACCTTCAGAAAAGCTCCTAATTTGTGTCACAGTAAGTGGCAGAAACACCCAACCTAGTGACTATGAATAATTTACTATCCATGAAGGGCTGGATTTCTCCATTTCTCCATGGATACTTGCATTTGGTATTGGGCCTGTGCTTACAGCTGGGTAACTTATTACCTGCAGAATGGATAGAATATTTCAGGCTCTGAGCTAGCAGGAAGAAAAAGCTACTCAAGAAAGGAGAATTTGCAGTGTGTTATCAGAAAGCCTCTGTCATGCTTTTTGGGCAGGAGAGGTGGAAAGGGCTTTGCTGAATTACAAGGATTCATCGAACACTCACCTGAACAGTGGCCAAGGGCCAGTACTTCTAGAGCAGCCCAGCAGCCACCAGCCTGAGCTCCCTCTGAGGGGGACCAGCAACGCCAAGGCCGCTGTCCCAACACTGGGCAGCATCTGGAACCAGAGGTGGGCACAGGAGTGCCCTGCTATCCTGTCCTCCTGGTGGGATAAAAGGGACACCAGCCCCTCACTTGCAATTCCCCCTGGCTTTGCACCAGTGCTAGGGGACACACTCCCCCACTCACGCCCTCCCAGTGCGGACACACGGCTCCATCCATCCATCCATCCATCCATTGGCTGCCCGCGCTCAGCTGACGGGCCGGGCCGGGCCGGGGCGGGGCGGCGTTGCCGGGGTGACGGGGCGCCCGTCGCGGGCAGGCGGCGGCGGGGGCGCTGCGGGCCGGGCGCTCCGGGCCGGCCGTGGCAGGTGGGTGCGTGCGGCAGCCGGGCCGCGGGGGAAGCGGCGGCTCCGTCGGGGCACCGCGGGCTGGCCGGGCACCGCCGCCCCGAGGCCGCCCCGCCTGGCACCGAGCCGCCCGCCCGCCCGCCCCTGGGGCCCGCGGCGGGCTCGGTGATGGCAGCGAGCCCCGCGGAGAGCGCCGGCTGAGGGGCGGCGGGGCCGCGGGCAGGGCTCGGCCGGGCCCTGCATCCCCGCGGCCGCTCCGGCGCTCCGAGCCGCCCCCGCGGTGGGTGCGCGGTGGGTACGCGGGGCACGGCGCAGCCACGGAGCTGCTGCTGATGGTGGTGGTGGGTTCTGCAGGTCTCGACAGCCCTGGAGTGGCTGCTCCACGCCCCGGAGTGCGGCGAACAAAAAGCCCTTGAGAGCCGGGCTTTCATGTTCGCAAGGGCTTCTCGTGTCTGCTGCATTAATAAGCTGCTGTTTGCTTCAAAAAATGTTAGAGCTGGAGTTGAAGGAGTAGGAGCTCCCCACTTTTTCTTTTGGCTGGTAAGAGGTTTAAAAGCTCCAATTACAGTACGGCTTATTGAAAAGGTTTTGATTGTTTGACTTCCTTTCCTGTCCCTGTTTAATCTGATCTTGGACCGAAAGCTTTACCTGATATTTGTGAAAAGTCTAAATACTTATTTACCACCTTTATATTTACAGCTACTTTAGAAGGATGCTTTTATCAAGTTTATAAAGTGGTCCAGTAGCATTTAATATGAGTAATGGCAAATTGACTCAGTCTGTAGGTAGGTTTCTTAACTACTGCATAATCTCTTTCAAGCACACCTTCACCATCAGGTGTAAAGCGAGTTACTGAGGTACTTAGGCGTGTTACCTGGAAGCTTGTTACTGTAAGAGAAGAGGGTTGGGTTTTTGGAGTGGGTTTTTCTGTTGTTGTTTTTGGTTGGTTGGTTGGTTTGTTGGTTTTTTTTTTGTTTGTTTGTTTCTTTTAGACCTAGAAGTAAGCTTCTTTATTAGTTTTCTAGTAAGATACTTAAAATGTCAGTTAAGGAGGTAATAAGTCACTTTTTCTCACTTTGAACAACTTGCAATCCTAGTAAAAGAGAATGGTGTGAATGAAAGTAACTCATGTCTGTGGTTTTTGAGACATTGCATGCCATCCAAAACTGCTCAAGGCTGAATAAATGTAGCATGTTGGCATTGCACCATTGCAAGGTATATTAACCAGCCCAATGCTTTATAATTCACGATCCCTAAAAATTACTTTGAAAAACAACTATTCGTATATTTTGGTGTAAGTGAAGTATGAATATAATACTGGCATTCTCAATGTATTACTTATTCACATATCTGAGTACAAAAGTACAAATGCATCCTGACACTGAGCTTTCATGTAGCAAACCAGTGTCTCCTAGAACTTGAGATGGGTGAGACATATTAAACAGAAGAAGCAACATTTTTTTCACCACAGTTTTGATGTTGTGTGAGTAGGCTCATCAGCTTTGGTGAGAGTGGGAGTTCTTGTGTGAATCACAGGCTCTGATCCTTTAAAATGCTTTGTTTATGTGTAGGAAAATTGTTGCCACACTGCACCTTTGTTACACTATTTCACTCTAATATCTAATTAATGATAAGCTGGATATGTTGAAGAACACAAATGATAAACTGCTTTATCACCATTATTCCTGTAAAGACAAGTACTTCAATTAACATGACTTGAAGTGTGTGGTACTCAGAAGCAGCACAAATATTTCCTGGCTGTGTCTTATGGCCCTTTCTTCTCATCTCCCTCAGCCCCAAAAATACATCTAAGTGGTTTTGATCACCAACAAGGTTCTAACTTTAATCTGCTACCTCTGTCTTTACAAAATTAGAAATAAATCTATAGCGGCTTAATGTCGTACATTTCATGTATGACAGGATTGTAAATTACAGATCTTTTCAACGTGATAGTGTGACGAATGTGCCCTAACTGACAGTATGGAGTTTTTTCCCCCACATTTCTTGGAAAAGTTGGAGCAAATGTGGTCAGACAAGACCTCATTTACTTCATAAAGGGGAAGACTACAAGGGTTGTGGGCAGGGTTTAAGGGGAAGGTGTCCTGGACCTGTGAGACAGAAATAACAATGTGCAGCTCTGTAGTGGAAGTTCTTGTCCCTAACTTGCTCCCTTGCTTTGTCTTTGTCATTGCAGCAGCATGAGCACTTTCCCTTCTCTTGTTTCTTGCCCCTGGGGCACTGACTCTGCTGAAGCCATCTGCCACTCCTTGTTTTATTGCGCCAGTTGACAGCTGCGGGTGGGAAGTAGGTGGTTAGAAAGGAGCTGAGACCCTGTTTGTTGGATACCAGAGACCTCTGTTGGCAAGATAAAATGATTATATTTTCAGCCCTCTTTCTCACCCAGAACTTGTCAGAGTACTCTGCCAGTGTTATAGAGTGTGTGAAAAGTGGTCATCAAGTAAAAATATCAAATCAAATATGGGAAATTTCAAAGACCTGGTTGTGCATTAACTGAGAATTCACAACTTCAAGTTAAGTCAGTGTGAAGTTGAGAGTCTTCACCATTTCTAAAGTTTACCTTAGAAGATGAATGGTGTTGACTTCAAAGTTTTGATGCTTCTATGTCTGAGAAACCTGCTAGTCAGCCATCATTGAATCATCCTGCTTTGGTTCTTGAGGTGGTGTGTCTTTCATGGGAGAATTTGAAGTATTTTGGAGAGAAAAATGACATATTTTTCTGACATGGACTTTGAAATAAAATGATGAGTACTATTCAAGCAAGCTGGTAAATGTAGGAGTAAATTTTAGAGGGCCATGGATTCTATAACCTTCAAAGGCTGGAAGTTCTTACTTCCACAATACATTTATTACATGTTTGATATTGCCCTCTTTATACATATGCATAGTAGGCCCCAAATGACCTTGAAATTATGCAAGTTACCTATCCTGAGTTCAGTACATTACCAGTAATGATTGCTTTTCCCTGAGTATTTTAGGCAAGCACATTACTGTTAACCTAATAAGATGTATTTGGAATAATTTAGTGACCTCAAAAAACTCTGTCCACAGATTTCATTCTTCTAATAAAACTGAGTATAACTGAACTCAGTTTAATATCAGTATCTGGACAAGAGCAAATAGTCTTTAAAGGTATGGAACCTCTGTTTGCTCACATGTGTTTTAGAGGCAAAAAACTTCTAATAACCTCTTACTTGAAAGCATGAAGTGAATGGCTAGTATCCAACAGACATCAGTGTAATGCCACTTGATATCATAAGAGAAGAAATTTGCCCAATGACAGCCTATTATTAAGTGCTGCAGTCTCTGCTTTTCAAGCAGGGCTTTTTACCAAACTGGAGATTGAAGCAGAAAACATGCAGCTGATGCAGTTATCTATCCTCTGGGACTTGCATTCAATACATTGAGTTATTAAGGTGCCTTTCCATTTTTTTTATCAAAATGTTGTCATGAAAGAAACATTTTATTTGTCCTCTTAACAGCTGTTATTTCTTGTACACTGTCTCATTTCTCTCTCACGTTAGTCAGTATAGTCTTTGGTGTTGTTTTGGCAGGAGTGGTGACAGTGGATGCAATGATGGCATGATAGAGGACTACAGGCTTTCATACATGTCTGCTGAAATTATTTAAATGTGTTTTGGTGCTGCTGAAGTGCTCTGAAGTTTAAGGTCCATAGACCTGCAAGCCTCTTTTGGAATCATATTGATCATAGAAGACTCATTATATAGAAGATATATTATAGGCCTAAAGCTGTAAAATCTCATGAGGCTTGTAATGATCAGTCATTAAACTGAACCTTAGTCAAGCATAGGGCAAGTTGGAGAAGTCCTTGCTAGTTTGATGCCAGTAATAAAACACTTGATTTTAAAAATTTGCTCTGGGTTGTGGAACTCCTGGTGATTGGACTTGCCAAGACTTATAAAGGCAGTAGTTTTTCTTTTAAATAAAGAATATTTCACAGCTGCGATCAAATTTCACACCTAAGTGTACAAAATGTATTGTGGTACAGGATGGTTTGCCATGTGCTTTTTATGTTCTAAAAGTCCTTGAGATACTTGCTATAAGAAGATCATCTTATAACAGACAGGGCAATTCCAAAACTGAAATACAAGATTCAGCATGACCAGCAAGATTTTTAATATTCCTTTTTGTTCTGTGCTGGCATTTCATTTTTATTCCATTGTGACTCCAGAATACTAAAGGATGAAAATATGTAATTAGCTTTGTTTCAGTATTGATTTTGATAAGTTGTATGTATACTGTTTTTTAACAATATTAAATCTTCAAGTTATTGTGTATTAGAGAAAAGGTATACTATACCTGGATTACATTAAGCTAATGTAGTTTTATTGTAGATAATTAGTCTGCAGGGCAGTTAATTAGGCTGTCCTTAATTTGCTTTATTTTTTCTGTGCTTCAGGCAGCTTGCACAGAAAAAATAGGCCTCTTAGATTATGTTACAGCTCCACATTTTAGATCATTAGGCTTATTACAGCTCAGCAGTATTTTTTGTATTGAAAATTCATTGTGAAACTTGACACAAAAATATACAATTTTTACAATTGTCAGTTTCTTTCTGATATGTTACACATCTACTTTCAGAAGCGAAAGTAAATATCGAAACTTTAAATGAAACTTACTTTTAATCTTAGGAAGAATCCTGGTTTTGAAGTTTTGGTAGTATTCTATAGATGGTCATAATTACATTAGAACTATATTATGGTTTAGCTATTTTTTAGTTATTAAGGAATCATATGACTTGGAATAATCACTTGTCATTCAAATGTAAGAAATTCAGTTATGTTTACAACTTTATTTCCCTTTCACACTTCTGTAAAGTTTTAAGTCCTATAGCAACTAAGAAAGCACATGAAGTATTTATTTTTTCCACTAAACAGAATTATGTGAAATAAAAAAGTTAATGGGGATTTTCCTGCCAAGTCCCATTAATTTCAGCATGATTCTTTGGATCAGTATTTAACCAGTTTATTTAATTTAACGCTTAGACTTTTAGTTTTTCTGTCTTGTCTTCTCTGAATCACGTGAAGTCAAGCTTGTTTTACAGGACTGCTTTTCTGTAATGCAGTGTAGCCTTATTTATTGTATGATGAGTCTAAGTTATTTTTTCATTTCTTCATATATTACTCTTGGATTTCTGTAGCATTCCAAAGAGAATGAACAGCAAAATTGAACAGGATCAAAATTAAGACTTGATAATTATTTCAAGGCTACTGAGATGCAAAGTGTCACAATTTGTCTCTTATCTAATCTGGTTTTACTTAAAAGATTTGGTTACTTGTTGGCCAGTACATGATATAATGTATGGTGTGTGTATTTACCCATTTTCTATGTTTCTAAAAACAGATGAGAAACGTTTCTTGAAATTTCTGAGTTCTCTTAACAGTATTTTTACTGTCTCTGTCTACCGTTTGCTCTTTGCTATTACTAGAAATTGTTTTGTTCATGCATACCTGATATTTTTTCAGCCTTAGAATTGTCAGCTTCTCATGACTTCAGAACTTTTAAAATTTGTTGACTTTCCTTTTTCATTTTTCTATTTGTCCTACAGTGCTTTTTACATGAAGTTGTATTTTGGTCATCCAGATTTTTTTCTGAGATTTTTCCATTTAGTGTTTCTTGCATAATTTTTTTCCCTCAGACTTAAAAAAGAAACCTATGTCAAGTACTATATCTGTATGTATTTGTATTCCTTGAAACCACGTCTCCTTTTTTACCTATGCTGACATGCATTTAATCTGGTAATTGTCATTGGCCCATAGACCATTGCCATCACTTAAGTGAGAAATAACCATAAAAATGTCATCTTGCCTTTCCTGTGAAGTGCTGTCTGACACTTCTCTACCTGCTCTGTTCTTTCTAGTAGACTTTTGCTCTTTTTGCACTTCAAGATACAGCTTCTCTTAAAAAATATCAGTAGTAATTGAAGTATACTTTCTTCTTATTGATTAGAATTTGTTAACTAGGGTATTCATGCAGTAAAGTGTGGAATTGTGTGTTTATTATAGTTTTTGTTCATTCTGGTTGTATATTTTTGAAAGCATATTATGCTTGCAGTAGTTCCATGTTGGAAAGCATTTTGTGATTATTCTTAATATTTTTCTCTGGTATTTTCCTTTTGTATTGGGTTCCATCGTTTCATTTGTCAGTCTCTACTCTTAAATGATAAAAACAACATGGTGTATTTGAAGAAATTAATTTTTCTCTGTTGATCACATACTTAGTTGAGTGTTTTACAAGCAAGAAACATATGTTAGGGATGTTAGATTAATAAATGCTGATCTTCTGTAATCTGGATTGATAGCCAGTTAAGACTCTCTTCTTTTGAGATTTAAAACTAGAGAAACTTTGTGTTTATTGTCTTGTCTTCAAAAGGCATATGATTTTTAAAGCATATATTTGTTGTTTAGCAGCTTCCAGAAATCCATTTGAAAATGTTAATGGCATTGACAGATTGTATTTCTACATGCCAAGTGTCATGAAGTACAATGGACACATGACTTCTGCAATTTAAACAATGTAAATATAATATTTTTTTTCCTTTTTATATTTTTCTAGGGAGAAAGGTTTAATCACAAGAAATGGATGCTAAAGGATTACAAAGAGATGATAAACTGAAGGTGCTTGTCATTTTACTAGTGTATTTGGTAAGTTAAAGATTATTATTTTTCCCCCATGTTGAAAAAATTGTACTGGACACAGAAACTGTGTCTTTTGTTTTACACATTACTGCTAACACTAAAAGTCTTCAAATGCTGCATGCAGACAATGCTTACACATTTTATTGATGTGAGCTTAAGCTTGGTCCACTGATTCATATAATTTCTGGCTGCTCCTCATACACAATTACAAAATTTTACCTTGTGAGCCTCTTCATGGATGAAGGAGTGGACTAAAACAGAAAATATAAGTGAATATAGTGCTGTGGAGGTGATGCTGCTCCACTTCAGAGGTGGCCATCTCTTACTCCAGTGTGCTGTACATAGTTTAGGTGCTTGGAGTATTCAGTTTATGGATAGATTGTAGCACAGCACACAATTACCTTGCCTGCTCAGTGTACTTAACTCTGGCTTGCTGTAGAACTAAGGGTAATTAATAATTCAGAAAGTTATTTTTAAGATCAAAACATGGATTTATTTCTCAGATTTAGTATATTTTGATGAATTTACTTTTGTTTGTTTGTTTCTTTTGTTGTTGTTTTGGGTATTTTAGCTAAGTAAGGTAATTTGCGAGACTGGAGACTGCAGAGAGCAAGAATTTAGGGACCAGACTGGAAACTGTATCCTCTGCAAACAATGTGGTCCTGGAATGGAGCTCTCAAAGGTAAGGAAATCATACTTTCTTGAATTTATTTCTGATGAGTGCATTTATGCATTTGATCTAAAATTATGGGTGTCTGTACTTACATGAAAAAATGTACGCTTTTGGCATTTGAGCCTTCTGCAGTTGTTCAAGAATCATGTTATCTGTTTCATTTTTTATGAAATGCTCAGTTCAGAACATCATGATGCCACTAATAAAGTAGGCAGTACCATCTGGATGGGCTCTCAAATGATTGTTTTAAAGGTAACAACAAAGGAGGGGAAAAAAATACAGGGAGTTAAGACTGCATAACCTTACTCTGTAGAAGAGAATGTGAAAAATTAATTTCAAACCAGTGATTGGTACCGAGTGCTGACATGGAGGGGTTTAATTTTTACAGTGCTGGCATTCACAATTGGTTCTGGATTTTGGGTGACAAAGTTTAAATATTTTATATATTATTTTTTTGTCTTAACAGAATGGGTCATACACAAATAAATACAGATTAAGATTCAAATGAGAGCTAATATATTTCCTTAGAACAGGAGGGAAATAGGTGATTGTTCTGTTTTCACTAGGTGTATGGTTGTAGCACTTTGGGAAGCCAGATTCAAGTCAGGCTTGAACAATTTCTTTGTTTTACAATTCATTAAAAATGCTATAAACTTAATTCTAATCTTTATGCCATGTGAAGTAATTGAAAAAGTTGAGGCCAGAAAAATACATGATAATATTTAGAAAGCACATAGGAAGATTTTTTTATTTCATGGAGAAGGAAATACTATTGTGAATCTTAGGCAATTGCATTTTGCTAGATTGCAGAACAATTGCAGTTCTTCCAAAAGCAAATCCCCATAAAAGTTTTTGAATTACTAGGATTTGAGGACAATGGAAATGAATCAACAGAGATGAATGCTGGTTGTGATTACAGACTGGGATTCAGTAGAATAGAAAGTTCACTTGGCAAAATTTTCAACAAAATTCCAAGTCTGAATGCAAGTCACGAGGGGGATCTTAGTTGTTTTCAGTTCAGAGAAAGTAGGTGCTGTGCATGAGCAGGGATAGAGAACAATGAAGGAAAACAGCTGAAAGGGAGGAATATGTTGGTATTCATTAACTCAGCTGCTGGAGGTGAAGGAGGCAACAAAATGGATTATGTGTCTTGGGAGATTGGATGTCTTGAGGGAGCATGAGTGTCCTGCCAGAAACCTGAGGATGGTAAGGCAAAGAACAGTGCGGGGTGGTGTCGGGAGGGTGAGGAGACCTACCAAGACCCATGCATGTGTAAAACCCTTTCTGCAGTGCCCAGCTCTGAACCCACATCTTGCCCATTGCTGGAGTGTGAAGCTGTGACCCTGACATAACTGTGCAGTCAGATCCACACCTGGGAGGTGCGGCCACAAAGAGCATCCATTTGCATGCAGAAGGGCAGACTCTGTCTTGTACTTCTACTGAGAGTGTGAAAAGGATGCTGAAGGGGGAATTTAGGGTGTTTAAGGGAATTGGAAATGTTTATTTTGAAAATTTTTTAACATGAACCGTTACTAAGTTTGGTGTGTATGTGTGTTCAAACTGCAGGGGGAAAAAGAAAAGTTCAGTTTCAGTTTATGGCTCTGTAGTTCCTATTATGTTCAGCTCTGAAAAAAAGCACAAGTTAAGTATTGTGGCTTGTGTGAGATTTGAAGGGATTTACTGAAATTGAGTGACACCTTTTCTCTGTCTCTTGACCCCCTGTGGTGATTGTTCAGTGCATTAACAGAAATACTTAGTTTCACACTTTAGTGGGAATCCCTTTGTATGTTGGGCAGCATTAGTTAAGGTTTAGTCATACAAGCAATGCTCTTTAAGCAGAGATTTAGACATGACTTATGACATGGATGTGGTTTAGTTTGGAGTTTTTCAGATTGGCTTTAAATTTGAGATGTTCTAGGGGGTGTTTTAATTTATAAAGGCACTTGAAAATATGTCACTTTGTAACAGTGGGCCAGTACTATGTGCATTTGTATAGTTAGATAATATACTTATCTAGTTGGCAAACAAACCCCAAAAGCATAAAAACTCAGACCCTCAGTAATTACACTCAATTTAAAGAGAACTGCTAAACTAAACAAGATTATAGTTTGCAGTAGTACACTATTGAAGCTATGGTTTTGCTTCACCTATTTTTGTTTACAGTCTGTTAGTTTACAGATTGTTTACAAAACTGATAGGTTTTTTGTTTACAGTTCTGATTCTTCTAGGACTAGTTTGGTGTTTTTGAAAATAGGAATGATTGTTAATTTCACTATGTAAGCAATTACTTGTCACAGACAATAATAGGCTTTCAAAAATATTTTTCTTTTATACTAGGAATGAAATAACAGATTTTGTTCAAACCTAAATGATTGGAATTATAATTTCCTGTATAAATAGAGGTACAATTTTCTGTGAATCATAGTGAAGGATGTGATGCTGTGGCTGTAACTGAAATGTGATTGAAAGTAGTCATGCAGAACTACAGCTTGAAGCAACAAATATGTAAAGTCAAAGGTCAAAATGCAAAGGGAAGAGGCCTTTAATGATACACTTGAAGTAACTTGCAGCCCAGGAGAAGTTTTGTTTGCTTGGTTTTTTTTACATTTGAGAAAACAATGATATAATAATGCTACAGTTTATTAACAGTTTCTTAACACTTAATAATATGTCAGTTTTCCTGTTGAATATTTAGTGCTCTTGCATAAAACTAGATATACTGATGGATGTGTCAGCATGATTGTGTGTCTAAGTGTATTGTAAAATGCAATGTTAGTGGTGGGGTTTTTGGTTCAGTTCTCCCTGAGTGTTTTAAGCAATTGACAGACAGGTTTCATTTTTATATTTGTAACAAAACACATCAGCCTGTATGGTTGAATGCAAAAGCCCAGCTTTTATCACCTTGTGTATGAGAAATTACCTCAGTTACAATCTAAATATGTAGTTTTTTTTCTTGTCATGACTTTACAGAAATACAGGGCAAAAACTCAGCTGTACAGACTGCATATGTGTGTGTATACTTATTTTTACAACTTCAGTTAGATATATCTATCTTTGTTGCTACACTCTATGAGCATTTCACCTTTCTAAATGAGGGGAATTCTGTTGCCCTTTCTCAATTTATACATGAGACACTAACATAAATCAACTTGCCTGTGGTAATGCAGGAATATTTTGGTAGAGTAGACAGAGGTCATAGTGTGTAACAGAAGCTTTCTCTTCACAAGGCACCATATAGACAAGGCAAAGGGTGATGGGCACAAATTGTACCAGGGGAATTTCTTTTTTATAGTGAGAGCATTCATTCACTGAAACAATCTCCCTAGAGTCCCCATTACTGGGATCTTCTGGGATCAACTGGACAGGGTGCTAGATCATCTCAGATCAGCTCAGGTCCCTGACCCATGAGCATTTGCTTCAGATGTTCTTTCAAGGCTCCTTCTGATCTGTCTGTTCTGTGATTCAATGGTGAGTCTTTTAATTTTGGTTGCAAACCAATGCTCAGTCTATTGGATTGACCTTCCCGTATAGGTAAGCAACTTCGGACACTCTTGATAGCATGAAAAAACAAAACCAGCAAAAAAACAGCCTTATTTCATGTAACTAATTCTGAATCTAGACCATCCTTTTCAGCTTTTGCTGTCACAGTTTAATGGAGCTCTTTTTCAAAAATGTTTTTAAAGTAATTTTTCTTCCTTCAAGTAAGAAAGCAATAGTACCACCCGCAGCTTTTCCTTTCTGATTGCCTATATGCTGTTCTAATAACAATGCTGCAATGTTACATTAGCTTAGAACTAAAATCCATTGATCACTTATGTTAATTGTATCTTTATTAAGTACTTTTAACATATTGACATCAGAAGAAAGGAAGCTTTATTCTTGTATCGATAGAATTGATGGGGAAGAGAGTGAAAGCTGCTTCCCATGTTTTTTTGCTTCTATTTGTTAATTTTAAAAAAAATCTCTGTATAGCCTTCTCTTCTCATAAACATGTCTTTGGTAATGTTTGCGAAGCCATTGAATCACTGAATTAGCTTAAGTTTTCAGTGTGAGCAGTCTTTGTTTCATGTTGTTTTTTTGTTTGGGGATTTTTGTTAGGTTTTTCAGATTTTTTTTCCTTTTTTTGTTAAGCAGTGCTTTCTTCTGGGGTGGGAGACTGAAATGGTTGTGTTGATTCAGAAGAAAGAGTTTGCTTCATGTGGCTCAGCATTATTGCATTTCTCATTCATTTAGTAGACAGCAAAGCTTCCCATAGTTAAGCAGAAATAATGTAATACCTTTTATTCTTTAAGTGGCTTCAGTTTACCAGTGCCTGAATAGTCATTGGTTTGGATTGATAGTAACAGCATTTCATCCTATCTTATATATGTTTCTGAAATAAATCAAGCCTTATATACTATTGACATTTATACCAATCACAATTAATGCAGAAAAAAAAATGACAGTTCATGTTTCAGCCATTTTCTTAAAGATATTCAAGTACAGAATTGAAGTCCTTCCAGTCCTTTCACCACCATTTTTTTAAAGTTATCAGCTGAGCCAGTGCACTGAGGACAATATATGTCAAGGAAGGAATAGAAACCAAGAGGTAAAAGGGAGAGTGCCTGAAGCCAGCAGTGCCATCAAGTGAGCCGTGATAAATAGTGTCACTGAGAGACAGCTGGTGGGACAGAGACAGCTTGGTGGTTGCTGAGGTGGGGCTGTGTGTCACAGCTTGCTTCCTTGTACCAGGTGTATGATGAGGAAAGAGAAGACTTGCAGGTTGTCTCAGAAAAAGGAATTGTGACTTAAACAGGCAGGTACTGTTTAAAGCTTCTCCTGGATGTGACAGTCCTGACACAAGAACATCAGCGTGCTGTGCTGCCAGTGACGAGCTGTCACAGTGAGGGCACCGAGAGCAGCTGCTGCCATGTTTGCAGTCACTCTTAAATTTTCAAAGCAAAGAGCTGCTTGTGAGGAAGCCTGCCAGATCTCAGCTCAGGAGAGGCCAGCATGTGTTTCTGGAAACTGGAGCAGCTGCATGTAGGCATGTCAAATCATCTTCACTGAGAATGAAACTTTTCTGACCCTAGCTGTGCACTTTGACACAGTAGCTAAGCCTGATGTTTGCAGCATGCTGTTATAGCCTGTCCTGCTCAGAGACTTCTGCTGATAGATCCAGCTCATTATTGGATTCTAGATGAGGCTGACCCACTGCCTGCGGTACTTTAGGAAGCTAAAACTGTGTGCTATTTAAAAAGGCCATGTACTCAAAGGTATTAGGAAAAGCTTCATTTCCCAGCACCAGCATAGTGCTGCAACCTGTTACATGAACCAACACCAATTAAGTGTCTTAATGTCTGGTAGACTTTTTCTTGAGAATACCAAGTATTCTTGTAATCATCATGGCATAAGTGGAACTGCTTTGGCTGTGTTGTCTAGGGATTTGCATAGTTTGTGGATAATCAGTGGGACTAGAAACAATTCTAAAATATACTTGCAGATTATGATCTTAATGATGCCTGAAAGCATTTTTTAAATGAAATTTGAAGTTATTTTAATTGAAATAATGTTTAAAATCTAATTTACTCTTCATTTACTGTCTGTGTTGGATTCAACTTTTAGGGAAAAACCATACCACTTAACTCCAGTACCCTTTACAGTCATTCTGTCTGGATCAATGTTTGGGTAGTACATAGTGAAAGAAAACTTTAACAGTGGCCTGGTAGTTCTTGAAGAGGTGTCTGCATTATTATGTGCTTTTAATATTTTTATCTAGAAACAGAATTATGAGTTTGGTTAACTGGTTTGCTGCAGATTCCTAGGCAGCCTTGACCAGTCACCCCACTTGATACCTCAGTGAAACACTTCTGAACAGAGTTGTTCTGGAGATACCTAAGTTAAAGGTCAAGAGATGGCACATTACCGAGGTAGTGAAAGCTGTATAGATATCAAGAAAATTGAGGTGCGTTTGAATTTTGAAGATTTTTTTTTTAATTAACTTGAATTCAGTTTTCTAAAGGAATATTTGAGTTTAATGGCTTGTACTGTGTGTCTTTTGAGAGAGAAAATTTTCATTCATTGTGAAGGGAAAGTAGAAAGGAGGAGTGTACTAAGTGTTCTTCACAGAAAGCTTTGCAACAGCAAAAATAAAGGTAGTATTTATTTGTGCTTTTTTTTCTGGCACAAAAATAATTTTTTTTTTTGAAATCTAGCTGATTGCTATTATAAATTTTATTTCTCTTTTCTGCAGTCCTAAGTTCAAATGCCACAGGAGATGAACTCTTTTTTAAAGTTAAGAGTGGGAGGATGGAGAGGGTGAGGGGGAGTTGGGAACTATTCAGATCTCATCAGCCATATAACTTGACAGTTTTTTAAATAGAACACAGAAAAAACTGGTGCACAACACTTTTGCACATGCACTGATAAAAAATGAACAGTCAATTGTTTGTATCTTTGCTGGACTGCTAAATTATAAAGTCCAAGATTTCAAAGGGTTTGAATCCATCATCTAAATCATATCCTTCAGTTTGGGGAATGTGGTTAATTATGAGTACAGATCTTTTTGAAGTTCTGCCTGGTTTACAAGCTTAAATGTTTATTTGCACCTGCCAGGCAGTTAACTACCTCAAATATTATGTGAACAGAAAAAGTACATACTTAAAAGTTTTAGTTGTTATGAATTGGTATCTGTGGAATTCCTGGCAAGGACTTAGAAACCGTCTTTGAAAAGATGGGAGACTGTAAATTCCTTGGGCAGAAGATTTCTTTATGTTGCATCCACTGTTTTATAGCTTTAAAGTAAACCATTCAATGATGCAAAGGACCACTAGGATGTGTCCATACATCCAGCCGTAGCAAAGCAGATCTGATCTAGAAACAATTTACTCAGGTTTGGTTACTGTGTTTGGGCCAGTGAGTGAAAGCATTTAATTCTAACTTTTGCTTCCTGCTTGTTTTTTGATCCAAAGCCTCAAAGGTAGTCTGGAGAGGAAAATAATTAAGTTAATTCAAGCCTTATATTTGAAAGTTTGATAGGACTTGGGAGGACGTGATTCCAAGTGATTTATCAAAAGATCCAAATGTAAATGGTTTAACTGAGTGGTATAATATATTCCATAATGCTACTGTTTGGATAAGCTAACTAGAAGGAGTAGGTATTTAGAAAGAGTGTGTTAAAGATTAATGATATTCAATGAAAAAGTTTATTTGGACTTAGGGAGTGCAAAATCTAACACAAGTTTGTCTGGTTCCAGTCTCTGGTGGTAATCATGTAGCTTTGTGTACAGTTTTACAAGTACATACATGAAATGGAGTGTAAAAATTAACACAGGAAGATAAGCTAAAACTGACATTGCTTTGGCATTGATTCCTAGTAGAAACTTGTCAGTTTGAAATAAAATTGTGTAAAATGTTCTATATCTGAAGTAAGTAAAAAAAAAGAAAATAAATGTTTTTATATATTTTTAAAACTTTTTGCCTACCAGCTTTAATATGGTCCCAGTATATCACAGGAGGACCGTGCTGTACAGTGCATGAAACTATAGGGTCTTTGGTTTTGTTACTAACTGCAATGATTTGCCTGTCTGCTCCTTGGTCTGAAAAATATTCAGTAGTAATAAGCTACATTTTAGCTAAAAGAAAGCAAAACAAAAACTAAAAATTATTGACTAAGTTTGTGGATCTATTTTTACTATCTTTTAGTAGTTGCTTTCATAAATTGTTCATTTTTGCATACTTCAGGGCTGTTCTTCAGAGGAGATTAAAGTTTATTCTTAACATAAAGGAAAATTAGAAATTCTTAGAATGTCCTATAAAATGCATCTGAAGTTTTTATTGTTACTTTGTCATTTCAGGTTAGAGGCCTATTGGCCAGCTTGATCACAAAGCTCCTCCCATAGATGCTTTCTCAGCACAAAGCCTTGGAAGATCCAAGTGTGTTGGATCTTGGAGAATCTGAGAGTGTTTCTAAAGTTTAAAAGCTTTTCTTTTTTACAGCAGATTTGGTTAGGTTGGTGACTTTGAAAAAAGTTTTTTATATGCATCACACACATGCATGTTTATATGCATCACATTGGTGGAAACCTCCTCTGAAGTTGCCCTAGTTGAAGATTTCCTGCAGCTTCCCACTGGGAAGATGCCCTGTTCTTCCACTGAAAATGGAAGAGCAAGGTCCCCATATTGTGCCTTTCCTAATTAATTCTTTCTGGCAATTTGTTGTGTTCCCCTTGCAGTTTTGTGGTGTATCACTAATACATCAAACCAAACTTCAAAGTACCAAGCAAAATTGATAGGATATTTGGAGGATAAGAGGGAATAGCAGCTCCCAGTAACTTGATAACTCTTAAGAAGTTGATTGATAGTTCTTGGTAATGAATTCATAGGATTCAGTCCCCAAAATTTTACATATGGCTTGGTGTTTATCTTTGCAGCTTGTCCATTGTATTAGATGCCCTTTTGCAAATTAATGGAAATAATGCCTTTAAACTGCTAAATTTGGCAGAAATAACCAACTATAACAACGTTACTTGTATAGTAAAATATTGTGCCCCCTGTGATCTGCAGATCTATTAAACTTTTCTGACAGTTTGAGAACTGTGAGAGCTGTAGTGGATTGAGTTTTTGACATTCTTATTGGCTAAGCAACATTTTATGCCTAGCTGATGGTCATTAGCCAGCTCTGGTTTATTTGGTAACAGAAGTCCTAAGCTTTTGAAGATCAGTGCACTCTCTTCGGCAATTAACTTTGTTCGCCTTAGCTATGAACCTTAATATCAAAGTGCTTCTTTGCTGTTTTTGTAACTGAGTAAGTGCCTTCATACTTCACTTGTCCCAGTTTCTTCCCTTTCACATGACTGACCTAATTAAAAAACAGACAGCTCAATAATTCTACCATAAGCTAGTAATAATGAAACTGTGGGAGTCCTTGAAGCCCTTTATCATTCAAATACACAGTGGTTTCATGAATAAAGTGGATGACTAAGTATTACTTATAGAAGTAAGGGAGATTATTAGCAGTGGAAGACACATTTGAACTTGCTGAAAGGCTGGCTTTTGTCTAGAGAAAGACCTACTCTCAGTAATAATTACACCAGGTCTTCATTTTATCCCAGCATTCTCCTCTTGTTCACGCTTTCAGTGACTGAATAGCTTGCTGTTGCTTGTTAATCCCTGCAGGAATGCGGCTTTGGATACGGGGAGGATGCACAGTGCATGACATGCAGGCCAAACAGATTCAAGGAAGACTGGGGCTTTCAGAAGTGCAAGCCTTGTCTGGATTGTGCCTTGGTTAACAGGTTTCAGAAGGCCAACTGTTCTGCCACCAGCAATGCACTATGTGGGGACTGTTTACCAGGGTAAGACCATTTCTGACGATGAGACTTGAACCAATTCTAACCTGATCTACATTAAAATTGCTTGTTCATGTTTTCTGGAAAAATGTTGGTACCCTTTGTGTATGTATGAAGGTTCTGTGTTCTAATCTTGGCTTTACTATGTTATCTGAGCACATAATTTCTGAATTGCAGGAGTGATTATCTACAAAAACAGTTTGATAATTACCTACTTGGTCTGTGAGAGTATTGTCTGTACAGCGCCTGAGCAAAATACCTCAAACAGTGTTACTGGTGATATAGTTCACTGTTATAAACATTTAAACATTTGAAAACATACACTGCTACCTTCTTCAAAAATTATCACATTATTTGCTTGCATTTTTTCCCTCCTTAGGTCAATGCCTAATAATTCTCATGCACATAGATTCTTAGGTCAAAAGCAGTGGCTGTGGTTTACTTTCGGGTATTTCTTTCACCTTTCTTTTCTTTAAAATTCATAAAGCATGATCCTAGCTGAAAATCATAAATTAATCTGAAAGAATTGTGTGCTGAAACTGCTGTTATAAATCAAGACCTGTGCTTCATTTGTTGTCCAGTCATCCCAAAATTCTGTTACTAATTTTCTCTGTTTGTACTATTAAATCTTAAGATCTCTAAAAGGCTATTCTTTCCATTGTTGCCAAGTTCTGATATTATAAACACCTGCCATGAATTTGTAAAAAGACACTTTTGTTGCTTTTTTGAACTAGTAATTTAACTGACAGTAGTAGTGTATGAGAATCGTTTTGAAATTGTAAGTCTTTGTATTTTCAGAGTATATATTTCAGACACGCTAAAAATTTCGTACATTTATTAGTATCTATATTTCAGCTGTTCTATTTTATTTGTATATATATATTTTTTTTAATGCCAACTATCAAATACCTGAACACTGTTGAAGCTTTTGCCATTACTCCTTCCCAAGCTAGTGGTGGATCCTCTTCATTTAAAAGCACTTAGTACAGGTCTAATCTTAGCTTAAGTCACTGTACAAGAGGGTGCAGCCCCAGGCATTATAGATGTTACTCACAACCACTTTTAATACTACTTGCAGCCACATGGTACATTGATTAATGCTCTTATAGCATATTAATACATAATTATTGCAGGGCCTACTTGGTTGTCAGCAAGGAGAAGATTTTCTTCTTCTGTTAACAATATAAGCTGAATTTTGGAAGATGAGAAAGGATTAAAAGAGAAGCCACATTAGGACATGAATGAAAGGTAAAGCTAAGCTGGAGGACATGGGAATGCTTCTCAGTATTCCAGTCAAGAATGCCTCCTAGATAGGTGTGTTGAGTATGTTTTAAAATGAGAGCTGCTTCCACAACCTGAGTTTTCTGACAGCATAGCTGGAAACAGGAGGAAGGAGGGAGGGAGTCATGGCCATGGCAAGGGTAGTCATGGGACCCCTGGTCTGAATATTTTGAGTAACAGAACTTTAAAACATACCACCACTCATACCTGTCCTTCAGTTTAGATGCTGCCCAAACAAATGGAGGATACAGCTAGGTTAACCAAATAGTTTAACTGATGTTTCACCTCTCAGCAGTCTTATTTATTTCTGTTTTGCATGGGTTTCCAACGTGCCATTCTCTATTGTTCAGCTTCAAAATACTACAGTGAGCATGTCAGCTAGAAACAAATATTAACATATTTTGTTCAGAGTGATCATAGTGACCCCTTCAGTCTTGCAGCCTGTGGATCTGTTTCGGTTCACATTGATAAAGTGGGAGTTTCTTGAGCAGTTGGAAAGCTATTTGCATTATCTGATAAAAGCTTCATACTTTAATGGCATTTGCAGTGTTAGGAATGTAACATGAGTAGAGTTGGCACCTTTTATTTAATGTGCCACTACCACTACATGTACTCATCTTGAACAGGCCACTACTGCTGATTCTGTCTTACTACTATCTTAGTAATAATGAATGGTTGAAAGACAGACAGACCTATTTGATTAGTGGCTGTAGGTAAGTTCTTTAGAGGATGTCATACATAAAAATGTGAAATACAGCATTATAAATTTCTGTTTTTTCTTTGGTGCTACTCTTGTTCCCTGATTGGGAATGTAGGGTTTTGCCAGTCACTGTAGTCAATATGATCTTCAAACATTAGCTCAGTATTAAAGTTCTTGAAGGGTCTTTAAATAAAATGTCACTGATATCCAGCCTGTTATATATTTTTAGAGGTGATAATTACGTTGTAGTATATAGATCAATCACTTCACTTTTAGTTTTTAGACATGTAACTAAGCCTGCATAAGGTAAGTTCTTAATGCATGTCATTAATGTATGTTGTGATCTGTGTGGAAAATGGGATATTGATTTCTGTCCAAAATCTCCAGAACTGTTTTTCTTCTGTGAATATAAGATTTGGACTAACAGATCTAGATGTTTTCCTCCTATTTATTTTCAATCTGTCTTGTCCTATTAATTAATAGGTACTGTACTTTTGTTTACTTTTATTTTCTTCTGTTTCCTGATTGTTTGCATTGAGACACAGATCAACAAAACTTGCAATTATAGAAGATTTTGTTAAAACACCTGAATTATTTTGTGAGGAATAATAGCTTGTTTCGGTTAACTATTTTTTCACATTCTGCTATCTTCTAGATTTTATAGGAAGACTAAACTTGGAGGCTTTCAAGACATGGAATGTGTTCCTTGTGGTGATCCTCCTCCTCCATATGAGCCTCACTGTAAGTGCTGGTTTTGCTGTTTTCTCTTTTAACTTTAAAGCCTGGCCAAAAAAAAAAAATAGTCACAGTCTCTTTTTAAAATTCACAGACTCTTTTTAAAAAGAGTCACAAACTCTTTTTAAAATTCATTTTCTTGTTAGTAAATTATTTTGTTCATACATTTCAGCAGGTCCAGTACTATCATTGAGAAGCTCCCACAAATAGCCAGTCCAATGCTGATCAACATTCCTGTCACACCACATGGTCAGGGAGTCTTGATTCCACTTCTGATCTTGTCTTATAATTTTTTAATTTCTGTGTCAATGCCAAAAGAAAAGCAATCTTCCTAGACCCTCTGATAATTGTCAGGTAGGATAGTATCCTTTCCTGACACCCAAAAAGGTATTTGTTGATACGTTTAAAAATAACTTTTATACCATGATTACAGTGAGAGAGAACAATATAGACAATAACTTTATATTCTTGTATACTATTAAAAGGAAGTAAGTAATTCGTTTGTCTATTTGTTTTTTGCCAATGAGAGAATTAGAGTCTCTTCAAAATGAGAGAACCTCTTTATTCTGTAGCAGAATCCTTGTTACCACTTCTTCCAAGACTGTTGGTGGTCTACATTGCATCATGTTTTTAATTCATTTAAAAGAGTGAACTATTCTTTTTTGTGTTTATTGCTGTCTACTTTTCTAAAATAAAAAAATACATGTGATTCAAAATAATTATGTGGAAAATCTTGGGGTTACTTGTTTGTTTCTGTAACAGTGAAGTTATGTTTTAAGAGGTTTTTTTCCCCTAGTTCAAATTGGAACATTTGTTTATAGAAAGAATAAATTGTCAGGGTCCTGAAATACTTTATGCTACTTTAATAAATACACACAGTCTCTTATAAATATCCTTTCTTTTTTTTTTTAATTGTGTAAAATTAAAATAGAACCAAGAGTATACTATTGTGCATTAAACCCATACTTTTCAATAGTTTTATATTGCATTAACTTCAATGAAATAATTCATCTTCTTCAACATTTCATATATTGCTTTAATAGTCTTTTTACAAATGAACTGAACTTTCTTCTGTTTTTTCCATCCTAGTTTTAGTGCCTTTTGGGTAATAAACTTGTAAAACCAGATTTTCAAACATTTTCCACATCTATGAAAACATTTAAGCACTGCAACACTCAAAGCCTGTAAATCAGAGAATAAGTCAAATAAGTTCTAATGTTCGCAGCAGTAACTCATGCCCATGTATAACATAAGCCTAGAAAGTAAATTCAAAAATGTTCAACTATTTTTGCAGTCTAGACAGTATCTTAGTGTGTTTAGAAAAAATGTTCTTCATATCAAACACTGTTGGGTTTCATGCCAAGAATGAAAAGCTGATCTCAACTTACTGATGTAAATCACTCAAATTCAATGAGTTGCAGAAGTTATTCTAGACAGAGTATAGCCAGGCCATTTCATCTGTGTATGTATTTTAATTCCTTCAACTGGGATAATTCATATCTTTTTAATCTTTTTTTATCTGAAAAAAAAAAGTGAAATGTAAAGTGGAACAATGTTATTCTAACGGAGGATCTCTAATTCATAAATTCATTTTATGGGGATTTTTTCTCTTCTCTTGTTTGTTCCCTTCTAAGAAAGTGTGCTCTTCAAACATGAATTCTGTTCTCTAGCACAATCAAAAACAGGGAAGAGGAAATTATCTCCCTTATCATTCGGCTTTGACTGTAGTTAGCGACTTGTGTATTTCATATTTTTCAAAGTCACAAGTTATTATTTTGAAAAGGTGATGAAGGAACAGTTGCCAAGTCTTCTGAAATAACTCAGATTGTTTAGTTTATAGTGATTGGGCTTTTGTAATTGAGCCTGAGCTTGGATCCTAAATTGAACCATTAGGAAGCTATTACTCATTTTAAGTGGACAACAGGCAACCCCATGGAAAAGAGCATTTTCTCTGGCACAAGCTGAAGTGGTAAATCCAGATTAGAGACATTTTCATTCCCTACTCTCATGGCTGGCACACCACCTTTGGCTAAATGACAGAAGTAGTAACAGCAAAGTTGTGAGAATTGGCAAGTATTCCTAGCTTTTACAGAAGCAATAATAAAAGGTTTGAAATCATTAAAATGTTTGTTATTTGCGTAGTAACCGCCCATTAAAATCCTAAATAACAGAAATCCTACATGAAGTACAGTTGCCATATGTTGCTGTGGTTTTCATGAGGCTTTTGTTCAGAATTTGTGTGTTGATTCTTCAGGTACTAACAGCAGCTGCCTCAGTTTTGGAAAGTGTATATGCCTTCCTCAAGCAGCCTAGGAAGTTTTTCCTACAACAGTTGCTAAATGAACTGAAGTACTTTTGAGTTTTACCATCAAATAGGGGGAAATTTAGGTCCGAGTAAAAACCATGATTCTGTAAGTGTACATAAATAATGTAATGCTGAAAGTGTTAGTGGTCTATTCCAATAATGGATGTATTTTGATAGTTAAGACTGCATTACTTGAAGCTAAGTGGAGGCAGACCATTAAGTGTGTGGGACAAGCTCTCAATGATCAGAGAACTAAGTTCTAATTCTCTGCTTTTCTTATCCTTCTCTCTTTCCACTGTGAAACTGAAAGTCAAATATTAGTGCAGCTAGCTCTTATGTTACAGATGAAAAGGAAAAGTTTAAATGTCCTGTTTCAATGAATTAATTGTCCTCCAAGGTGTGTGGCAATCTTTTGTTTGCTTAAGAACATTACCAGAAGGGCACAAAGGCTCACAGCCCCCTACCTGGACTACAGGCTCATGTTAAAGCAGAGACATGGATCAAATTCTTTCTAGTAGCAGTTGATTATTACCCAGCTAGCTATAAATCTAAATACTTGCTTTTATCTCTTTTCTGTAGACATTTTAAAACAGATCTGGTTTAAATATTTACTCATGAAAAAATGAGTTTGCGAATTGCTGGAGGCAAAGTTGAAAGGATTCTATAATGAACAAGTAAAGAGAGTATTAGAGGCCAGGAGAATCGCTATCACCTTTGTGCAAACTTTAAAGGGGGACACAATGACTTATGTGTGTTTTTTAAATGTCAGACAATTAAATACACAATTATATAGTTATATTTTAATTTACTTAGTTCAGGTAAATAAACTATACAGACCAATCTTATGTATTTGGTCAGCATCTAAACATTAGAAATGAAAGCATGTTTTTAAAATTGTGATTTATGCTCACTTTGTAAACTGGAGACATGTTTGTCACCTGAAGACTTTTTTTTTTCTCATCTGAATGACAGAATATGAATTCTTTGAACTCGGAATTAGAGTGGAATTAGAATTTATCATAGATGCAAATTCTGAAATAGAAGCTAATGTAGACTGTCCAAAAGTGTTGAAACAGTAAGTGTGATAGGGTTCAATGACACTTTTTTCTCAGTACCAGTTTAGATTTGCAGAGTTCACTCTCCTGCTCAGGCCACTGTTGTGCTTTCCCCTCAGTTATGCTTAAACTGTTGCTGAAACTGCTCAGTAGGCTGGACTGTGAATCTATCTGTGATAGAACAGAATTAAAATAATTCCCTTCTAAAGGTTATTTTTAAATCTAATGAGCTCATTGACCTCAAAACACTTGTGGTGGCACAAGTTAAGGAGAGATGTGGGAATGGTTCAGGTAATGAGCAGATTTTGTGAAGATACCATTGCTTTCTTGGAACAACCATTATGTTTTCAGCTAGTCCGTCTTAGCAAATAAGCAAAACAAAAAAAACACAATTAGAAATCATAATTACCTTCTTTCAGTCATAAGAAGATGGCAGATTAAAATTGAATCAAGAGATATATGTCAGATATTCTTACAAGTGGTTCCTTTTGTATTGTTCAACTCAAAATGCAGAGAAGCCCCAGAGTCACAAGAATCCTTTTGTTTCTGGACAGGCTTTCTGCTAAGCAGAAGAGCCTGTGGCAATAAACCTTTTTGAGATGGATTACAAAAATAGTTCCTAGAACTTCCACATTAATGTTCTTTTCTGTATCAATCTAAAATCAGTGATGTTCCCCTTTTATGTGCAAATTCAGTGTAGAATTTGGCTGTACCAACAGTTAATTTGGAATAAATTTAGAGAGTCAAGGAAATGAGAAAATGAACACCTAGGCACAAGAGAGTACTTTACAGCCAATCGGCCATCAAAAGAATAGTCTTGTGCTTTTTTTCCCTCTAGCAACCATACTGTTACATTTATTACAATACAAATTTTTTTACATCATGAAAAATTGCACAGCTTTTCCAGCCAAAAAATTTCTCAGGTTTTCTGCTTGTCTTCATGGCACAGGTCAAGGAGCATGGGATTCTGGGGGGGACAGGATGGGGGAGGGATACCATTCCATGTGGAGCTTGGGAAACTAGCCTCTACATGTTCCAGGAAATAAACACATTCTTTGCTTCAATGAAGCAGAAGTGTTTTGTTGGGTAAGTCCCAGCAGTGGACATATCTCCAGTTTGAATGTAACATCATGTGCATTTGAAATAAACTGGCAATCAGGTCTAAAATTGCTACTTTGCCATGAACCAGATTGATTTCAATTATAAAGCAGGTCTCAAACTAGAAAAGAAACACTTTTTTACTAAGGTGTGGAATAAAAGTAGAGACTATGGCTTGTTGAGCCAAAATACATAAAAAAGATCATTAAATGTGAAAACATCACATTTTCTTGAGGCATCCATATCTTACCTTTAAATTTACCTTGCTTTAAATTTTGTTCCTTTAAGGAACTCCTATGACATTTTGACTGCCTTAACTAAGGCTGTTCACAAAGTTCCCTTTACCGTTTTCTTGTGTAGAATTTTTATTAGTTACTTTCTGAAGGTTTACAGTATTGTTTTATCTGGGAACTAAATGTAAGTGTTCTGGAGCTGTGTCACTCTTCAAATCCACAAGGTATGTTGTTTCACTAATGAAAAGTACTATTTAGGGGACAAAATTTGCTGGTTTTTCCTTCTTCCTGGTGTTAAAGGTGTAGGATGGGTAGGAAAAGTGTAGGATGGTGTAGGAAAAGTCAGATTTCACATAGATCTACTTATTTACATTACCAAGATTAGGATCTGTGACTTTGTAAACTTTCCTGTGAGTGTAATGGGTATTGGGGGTATGCAAGGACTAAACATCAGAACAAAGCTGAAAAGCTAGAAATTGCAGTCTGCAGGGTTAGAACTTATCTTGTTTTGTAAGGGGGGAGCTGGAAGCTTGCTGGCTACATGTGTATTCTGTAAAATAATTTCACTAGTGGTAAAACAGAAAAAATCCCATTGTCTCAGCTTTGCTGAAACTTTCTATATTATTTCATTAAACATTAATACAGCTTTTCAACTTGTGAGTAACTTTTGGATGACGTTCAATTCCACATTAGTTCCACTGTTTATATAGTGGATTGTTAATTTATTTGTGTCACTTTCTTCTTTCTGTTTACAGAATTTTGTGATTTCAAAGCTGTCAGGCTCCAGATAATGTTTTTCCATCAATTGAGTTTTTCTGTAATTTTGTTTGGTTGCTTTGTACAATAAACTTTGTATTACTAATGCCAAGCAGCCTTTCAGGGAAGGCTGCTTATGTGCATGAAGCAAATGGCATCTGAAAGTACATAGCAAGTGAAATTATTCCTAATTTTTTGGTTCTGTTCCAACATATATCCCTTTTTATTTCAGTATTTGTTCTGATTTGAGATTATCTAACAGCATCTCTCATAGTCGTCTTTGCCATTTTGAACACTGTGGTAGAAAGCAGCTGGAGTATTGCATAAACCTTTCACAACATTCATAAGCAGTGACAGCTAATTTAAGTACAGATAATAGCATCATTAGCTTATAAATATCATTACTTTTTTATTGCAGAGACATTGCCTTCCCATTATTTCAAAACTGAAATGTAGACTTCTGTAAAAATGTAGTAAGTCAGTCTGATATTTTCCATATGTGACCTGATGATAGAGTAACTTATCTTCAGGAAGTCTGAAACAAACTCCATGAGGTGTTTAAGAGAGATGAGAATTGCTATTCATGTCTTAAAAAGTTTTATTACAATTTCATTTCTTTCACTCATCATAAAGAGAGTTAACTTAGGAAACCTAAATGTTTTCAATTCATTGTCCTTGGTATTGAGTTGGTTCTGACCCTTTAGGGTTCATGTATAATTTAGAGTAAAACAGCTCCTTTTCTTGCTGTTCTGAATTTACATGTTTGGCTCCTCCTCTAAAAAAAGTTGTAAAAAAAGAGGGGAGATTTTTATTTATTTTAATAACAGAGGTATTACCATTAAAATGAGTTTAAATAGTTCTGAAGTGTTACTTAATGGAGAGGAAATTCAAATACATTGCAGTTTAATCATGTTCTAAAACTTTCCCAGCTTACTCTCATCAACTTTCCTTGCATGTACCTCTCATTTCTGTGCCTGTATGTATGGAAACACTTCATTATGTAGCTTGTTAACACTACATATGTATTATAGTTAGTAGACAGAAATGGTCAGAAGTATTTCCCTTGTTTCTATCTGCTATCCAGTATATGCCTCTTAAAAAGAAAAGGAAATTAAAAAATGAAACCAAGCCTAAACAAACCAAAAAACACCACAAGTTTTCCATCGAAGAAAATTTAGCTTATGAATTGAAATGACATTGCAAGGAGGTGCAACTCCCAAACCTAACAGAATTTCTGTTAAGTAAGCCAGACACTTTACCAAGGAATTTAACAGGGATTTACCAAGGAATCAAGATTTGGAAGCTGAAGCTCTCAGGGCATCCAGTCAGTTTAGTGTTGAACTTCTGCCCACTTTTTTGCACTATCCTTAAATGTTTTCTACCATTCAGTTAATTTTTTTTACAGTTGAAAATTTGTTTGTACAGAAAGATTTCTAATCACATCTATTACAGCTTAATTCTGCAAAAGTGTAGGTGTGAAGGCTCTTCCAAGGAATTGATTCACTTACTAGTAACTTCTGTGGGACAGAAGTATTCAGTATAGCATGTCTGCTCTCTTATGAAAATCTACAGTAACTTCAAGTAATGAGTGTTTGAAATGTCTTTATCTTTTTATCTTCTTTGAAGCACTTACAATGACAATAAGCAGAGTCCTTATTTTGTGCCTACTACCTGAAGTCTAACTTAGATTTCTTTGTACAGTGAAATTTCATTTCATTAAGTTTGTTTCAAGTAGCCCAGTTCAAGCTACAAACTTAAAGAACTAGGCTAGTAGCAAATGCTTTAGGGGTATCTCAGTATATGTAACATTAGCCCTGTCAAGCATCTAAAAGGTATGTAAGGTGTAAATATTCAAACAGACCCAGGATTCTGACTCCAAAATTCCATCACCAACTGCCCTGCTTGAGAGCTCCCTAACTCTGCAAACATTTAAAAGCCCAAGGGACCTACAACAATTCATTTGGTCTCCAGGAGTATTCCACAAATTCTGGGTCCAGGAGGCTTGGACACATTGCAGCTTTATTTTAGGCCAAAAGCTTTGATTTACCCGCTTTGCCCTCACTGCTCTGCAAGGAAGTACATATGCATGGAGTGAGCAGGATGCTCTAAACAGGTGTATAACTGGACAATACAGACCTCTTTCTCCGTCACAGCTGATCCAAGAGGTAATGGAATTGGAATTTAATGAGGCCCCTCCAAATTTCTCTGTACCCTTCCATGGTCATCCAAAGGCTTTTGCAGCACCGACCAGTGACATGTGCTGCCACTGAAGCCATCAGGATCTACGAGCTAATTGCTCTGTTGCTCATCTCTGAACAATCTGTTCTGTGGTGCCTTCTGATGGCAAACTCAGCAGAGCAGGCTGGGATAATGTCTGGGTGTCCTTTTCTGGGTGCCTTCTTTGAATGCAGAATTCTTCCCTTACCATGAGCACTGGCTGTGTGTTGGCTGTGCCATTACTCTTTGGTTCTTACATCACCAGTGTGTTCCTCTCCCAGGTGTGTTCCCAGCACTGAGGATGCAGCCCAGGTGATGCCTGCTTGGCACTGCAGGCACTGGGCCTGTTTGAGATCCTGGTTTCATGCCTTCTCAAAATAGCAAGTTGCAATACAGTTCAATACAGTTCAACAGGCTCTAAAGATTGCTTGTTGAGATAATTACAGTGTTTATCATTTTCACGTTTTGACTGCAACCCAGTCATGGTTAAATAATAGAATCTAATTTACTACTCACAGCTTTTCAAAATGAGGGGAAAAACATATCTGCTCTGTTTCCTGTTTGGATATCCTGATGAAAGCATACCAGTAAGACTGTTCTTTTTTGGACTACAAATTGTTCAAAAAGTTAAGAATTTGAGTTGGTTTTTGAAGTACAATTCAGGCTATAAAATAGTGAATTTCCATTTAAATTATTATCTGACTAATCAACTCTGCTCCATTCCATACTTCCTGCTTTATGTGTGTGAAGTACGGATGATTGGGTCAGACTTTCTCTTTCAGTTATTCTCCTCTTTAATCTCAAATAATGGGCAGTCCTCTGTTTTAGTTGTTACTACTTTTGTATTACTAGATGCATTGAGACTGACCAGCAAGTCATAAAGGAGGTCTGTTAATAATATCCAATGGAAACTTAAAAAGCTGAATATGACACTGTAAAGGCTTTGCAAAGGTTTAATGCATTGCTTCATGCACTATAGTGAGTAAGCCTCTACATAAGGGATTGAATCTACACAAAAGAATCACTAGATGACATTCTGCTGTGTTAACTGGTGTGGGTTTAGCCCCTTTTAATTCAGAAATGTATTGTCTTCTTGTCTTTCCCTCATTATAATTGCATTTACACTTCTGAAATGCAAATATTTTCTGTGTAAAAAGATAAAATATCCTTGAGGTAAAAATAAATATTTCTGTGGAGTATGCAAGACCAGGATATGGTTCAGTAACAGAATTTGCAGTAGAAACACAAAGCCAAACAAAATTTTTATTTTAATGCATATGTCTTGGTAGTATTTCTGGAAGCTTTAGAGAACTTGCTTTGAATCCCTCTTTTCTGCATGTTAATTTCCCAGCAAATGGTTGAACCTTTCCTTTAACTACATGTGGTAATTATAATATGTGGTTTTTCTTTACACGGAACATGGTTTGTTAGATTGATTTCACGCAGGTTTCCATAATTAGAGCTGTGTGAGATGGATTGTGACATGTTCTTCTGGATCAAAATATAGATAAAAGTTTCCATATTGAAGAGTTTTTATATATGAAGGAATGCTGTAGTTTGTGCAACAGAGGAAGACTACCAAAGTGGAGAAGAGAAGCCTTGTTCTTTCCTAGTCCTTTCCTGCTGTTACTTTGTGCAGGCTTGTGATGTAGCACAAGTAACCATAAGGTTTTCTCTTCCAGAACTGGATGAGCTTGTGTCCCACACTTGTGCTGGTTGTCTCTCACAGACACTGCTGCAGTTTCAAAAGGCTTTGTTGCTCACAGCCAAACATCTCCTGTCATTCTACATCACTCTAAGTTCTGAGTGAACTGGGTTGGCTTTGTTGACTGAACACCTATCAGAGCACTTGGTGGTTATTATTGAGGACATGGATCATTTCTTTAATGCCTGCATCACTCTAATCTCTGGGTCCGTACAAGAATTTTCCTTCCTGCCAGTTTTGTATTCTCTGGGGGAAGCTGCTTTTTCCTCCCTTGCTGTGGAAGGCTAGATTTCTGAGAAGGGGGAATTTGCCTTCCATTATTATGTACTATGTATTTAAGCATGGTGCATATTGCCAGTGGCTCATAGGTGTCACAGTTGTTATTTTTGTCTGCTAAAAATAATTTCAAAATTCTAAATTTAAGTGTTATTGTAAACTTTTTAAGATGCATATTAAGAACAGAATTGTGGCTTTTTTCAGTTTGCTTTCCTAGGTGAACACAGTGTATCTATATTGTTGTTGTTTATCCCTTTTTAATCCTTTTGACCATGATGACTAATTTGTCTGTGCTGACAGAGTAACAGATCTCGGACAAAGAATTTTCAGATTTTACAAAAACAAATGAATGAATAGTGAAGAGGGAGGCACATTAGTGCACTTACTGAGATGAGAAGGTTGTGGCATAAACTCCTACCACATTTGTTGATGGCAGAAAATGTACAGAAAAGAAAATAATGGACAACAAAATTATAATTTCTGAACCTCTTGAAACCATTCATTTATTATGACTGGGGAAAAGAATAGAAAAATTTGAATACTAAAGTTTGAAACTTTAAGAAAACCATCTATCTAATATAAAATCTAGATTAGTGTTAGCAGTCTCTACTTATTAAGGTGTCAGCAATATAAATATAAAATCATTTCAGAGTGAGTAAATATAATGTAAATGGCTCCATAATACACATGGAAATCATAGAATAAATTAGGAATAGAAATGTCTTTTTTTAACACTACTTGTTCATAATCTCTGGAAGTGTAATATATAAAATATATATGGTCATAATCCAGTAAAATTTTAAATAGATGAAGTTGATGTGAAGTTTGACCAAGCTGAAGTGCTCAGAGTGGCCTTGGCTGTCTAGTTTAAGCATGACAATTGCACTAATTATATGTAATCCATTTTTATCTACTAAAGCATGTATTAATGTATTTTGAAGAGAACACTGTATTCCACAGTGTTCTTGGAAAATACATTCCTTGTTTCATGCTAGAATATGATGGAAAGTATATATCTTAAAATCAAAGTAGAAATGTCAACATGTGATTTTTAAAATAAATTGAATCAAATTTCATTTATTTCATGAATTCACATCCCAAGCTCATGCAGCTGATAGTAGGAGTTCACATAAGCAGTACCCGTCTGGCCTTCAGAAGGTTGTATCTGGTCAGTTCATGACAACACATAGGGCATGTTTTCTATCTTTGTTCTAGCTCTCAACTGGCAACTTTATCTGCTAATCCCAGTGAAAGCTGCAGCTGGAAATGCAAAACTACTTTTGAACTTGCATATCCTTTCCCAGAGATGTCTGAAGCCTTGGAGATGTGTTTCTTTTGTGATTCCTATTAAATTAGGGAATTAATTGTTGCATTAAGAATGAAGTCAAGCAATGAATCCTCGAATACCCATTGTAAGACCATGTTTTATATAACAAAAGAAAGTTAAGAATGACCAAAAATACAGAATTTTGCATGTTTTCATGTAATAAAAACTCACTGTAGAGCTCACTTCTTTATTACATTTTAAAAATCCTTATTACACAATGATGAAGTAATCACTGTGTTCACTTCTAGCTTGTTCATCTAAAATGTGAACAAGCAGTTTGCAAGCATATTTAGTTTTGTTTCTTGACGCTGTTAAGTACAGTTAGAACATTAAATTCTCAACTGCAGACTATGAGAATTTCCATGTGTTTTTTCAAAGCAGCTTACCATACTTCAGTTTCTAGTAGTAACTTGTGCAACCTTTCATCTTATGAGTCAATCCTATAATTAGTATCCTTCTTTGCCAGAGGCATACTGCATGTTTGTTTTAGGTACAGAAAGTCTGCAAGAAATTTAACTTAATCATTACTTTTTAATGTAAGAGCTGGTTAGCTCAATTACACTAGATTAAAGTGAGCTTGAAATTCCTGAGTTACAGAGAAGGGGCTAATCTGTGACCTGTAGTGAATAAGTACTGTTTCCTATGGTTTTTGCCTTATGTGCACTTACTAGTGTGGGTAGCCCTTCAGCCCATGTTTGCAGTAGCTATAAGCAATTATCAATTTTCTGTATGGAGTGGATTTGCAAGGCTCTTATTTAACTTGGCCATTAGATTATTCAAAATTATTCCAGGATTGCATGCATTGCAGTAAAGCTGAAGAACATTTTTTGGTTTTTTTTTTCAATAAACTTTTGCATTATTGTTTTTAGGGGCAATCTGAAAAGAATAAGTGCTGGTTACAGCTTTTCAGTATTTTTTTGACAATTTCTAATTACAGAAGCATTAGACTGTTTCAAATATATTAATTTAATAACATGCTTTTAAGCTGCATTCAGACTGAAAATACTGGCTCAAATGTATCTCTCTTAATCATACAAGGAATGGTTGCATTAGCACCACTTTAGAAGCACTGAGTTTTGGTACCTCTGTTATAAATCCATGCTGACTGCTCTGACTTTGGGTACAGAGTCCAAGCTGTGACTGGCCACGTGAATATAAAATGTTGCCAAACAAGTGCACAGTAGTGTGTTGGGGTTTTTATTCTGCTTGGTGTTGATAGGTACTATTTGACTCAATGATCTTAAAGATCTGTCTCAACTTCTAAGGATTCAATGACTCTAAGTTGCTCAGCTACAAAATTCTTTGGCTGTGTTCCACTTAAATTTCTTTTTCTTAAGAAAATACAGAATCCATCTAAGGCTCAAACTTTCCATACTGCCAACCCTGTTAAGAAAATCATTGTCAAGCAAAAGGGTACTGAAATATCACACCAGAGGACTGGAATTACCTGGAGGACTGGAATGTATTGGAAGTAGGATAAAATACAATAGCCTTATAACAGGAGTTGTGTGCTGAGCACCTTGGCAGTAATGATTCATTATAAACCTGCACCTCATGAGCTGGGAGCAGCCTTATAGAAGAAGGGCCTAATGTTCTTACAGATCACTTGTATCCTTCAAATTATTGTCCTCTGCTTTGCTCACCTTTAATTTTTTGGGTGATAGACCTCACACATTCTCAGTCTTACTGGTTCACTTGTGCTAAAGCAGTGTACTGCCAAACTCCTCTTTTACAAAGATCATAGAATAATCTCACATGTTTGGGCAGTGACATGTGCCTTTGAGGTATAGTCTGTGACTGTTTCCTAAAAGCATGAGCTCTTTGTTAGAGCTTTTTTAACTAAAGGGTGGTGTCCACCAGTTTTGGTGAAGTTTCATTTCAGTCCAGTGGTATGATTCTATGTGCATATTACTGAATGGGATTTATAGTTAACCTGTCTGCATGTGGAAATTTAAGATGGAATTAGTGCACCCTAATTTGGGCATCTAAAAGTTAATGCTTAGCACTGGAGTTGCCTGCCCAAACTCCCAATCAGGGGTGAGAATTAGGTACCACAAGAGTTCAGGCAAGCCAGATAAGGTAAGGTAAGCTTCAGTGACTAACACTAAGCAGTCTTTCAAGCCTTTTCAGAATAATTACTTCTCAGGAGATTCTGTTTCTGGCTTTGTTTTAGAAAGAGAGTCTAAGGTGTCTAGCTCTGGCTTTGTGTTCAGACCTTCAGATTTCTATAGTAATGAATTTCACCTAGATGCCAATATCTGGTGAGATGAAAACTGCAATTCAACATTGAATGATTGTGTCTGACTCCCTAAAACCTATCTTGCTCTTTTTTCTTTTAAATTAATTTTAAGGAGGAAAATTACTTTTCATAGTGTAGATTTTTTTTACTCCTGCTATATAAGTAAAAACACAAATAAGAATTTAGAAAAATATTTTTCTTACTTTTTGATAAAATGTCTCTTACAAACCAAAGCCCATATTCTAAGAGAACTTGCTAAAGTTAGAATATGCCAGAACTGAGGCCTGCAACCATGAGATTCCCTCATATATAGTTACTCTAATACCGGTTGTATTTACATTGTTGTATATTATTTCCCACTGGGCCTTTGTTCGTAAAGCACAGGATAGGCAAAACCTGGAATTCTGTAAGTCTCACTTTATTTGCTACCCGCTATTTTATATTCCATGCAGAATGTGAGGTATTAAATATTGCTGGACTTTTCTGGGGTTTTGCCACTATAAAGAAGTTGTCACAGATTTTGCTGTTGTGAGTGACTTTTATCCTTTCAATGGAAGTGGCGTAAAACTTTTAACGTCTGTTAGCAAACTGAAACAGAGGAAGTCAAAGACCCTCACAACCCTTCATTGTTTCTTGACAAAACCAGGGAAGGATGCCACCTTCTTGACTGTGAATATGTGTAGTGGCTACATCTGTGAGCTGGTGGTCTGAAGTTCTCTCTATATGGAGAGTTCAAGTGTGGTGTTTAAACAGATCAGACTAATTACACCCTAATTTCTCCTACCCACACACCCCCCAGCCCTCCCCATCCCCTGTAGAGAAAGTTCAGGTGATTCCCTCCAAAGCAGATATTTGCTTTGGTCAGATTAATCTCATTTTTA
Organism: Zonotrichia albicollis; assembly: GCF_047830755.1. NCBI lineage: Eukaryota > Metazoa > Chordata > Aves > Passeriformes > Passerellidae > Zonotrichia > Zonotrichia albicollis. The sequence goes on from NC_133820.1 coordinate 58,743,368, forward strand.
AAGCTTGATTTTTCAAAGATAACCTTTCAGAATATCTTCTGCATTGTATGGCTAATTCCTACTGACTTCTGTTAAAGAGGGGAGGTGTGATGTTTCAGATTAAGTAATGTAATAAAGCAAGGATCTGGTATATAGCAGCCTTTTGTTCTGTATAACTTGATTTTCTGATCCCCACAGCTCTAAGTGGTGAATTAATAACTGCTTTTCATAAGCTATTGTTATTTCTGATGTCAAAGCTACAGCTTTTTCATTTGTAATGCAGTTTGCATGTGCATGCACACTGATGCATTTAGGTAATTTCTTTGCAGTAAATTACAGCATTTATGATTTCTGCACTAATAGAACAAGTTGCGGATGCATGCCCAACTTCTAAAGGTGTTATCCTCTATATTAGAAAATTTTGAAAATTTATATTTAATCCCATGTATTTTATTCCTCCCAAAAAAGTGGTTTTAAAAGATCTTGGGATTGCAAAGTTAAAAACTTTAAAAATACAAGTAGCATTGGTTATGCAACTCTTAACCTTAATTCAGAATTGTAATTCATCTCAGTGGAGTGCATTATGAAACTGTCTCAATTACATAAACATACTTTTTGTTTTCCCTAGTGCATAAGCATACTTTTTGTTTTCCTAGTTTTCCCTTATTTCTCTCCCCAACATGTGCCTTGTGTGGAGACTTAGTGGTATTTAAACATAATGGTAAGCAGGAAAAATGTAATTGCTGAGCAAGCCTAAGTCTAGTTTATTTAATTTTGTTCCGTCTGCATGTCACGTGATTGTCGGCTGTGCAAAGAAGGGCCCTTACTCCTTCTGCCAAAGCTTTACAACTGGACAAATTCAGCTGGGGAGGAGAAATAAGCTTTTACCCAGCTCAGGTTCTAGCCTAGTGGCTAAAACAATCTCCATGAAGGTGGTAGAAGAGGCTTCATTCGATATGTCTTGGCAAAGAACTCTTAAGCTTTCTCAGAAGGCAGAAACGCCATCATTACCTCCTCTTTCAAGAGCTGCATCTGAAAGGCATTATAAGCCATGCATGTGATTTGTCTCTTAATTTAATTTCAAAATAAGATCATAGATTTTTGTTCTCCATAGAGTTTTAAGAGAAGTGGAGACTCCTCTCTGCCTCTGAGTAATTTATGGGAGGAGCAAAGTACATTATCCTTCTCCAGGTTTCTGTATCTATAGGCTGAGCATGGTGACATAAGGAACTGTGTTACTCATGTGACAGATATTTCAGATTCTATTCTGTATTTAACCTTTTCTTCACATGGTATAGGAAGTATGTGACCTAATACAGGCCTTTAGCTTCCCAGATAGATTTGTATTTTAAAATTACAGATTTTACAGCTTAACTTAAGCCTTGTCCCTTTGTCACTTTTCAAAATGGATACCAAAATACAATGGCATCAATATTTTATGTGTATTGACTTTTAGGTTACCCTGAATTATCTGCAATCTGAAAGTTGTGGGTTTTCTTTTTTTTATTTCTCATATATTTTCTCAATTTGGAAATAAGCTTTTAAAATTTTAATGTAATAAATAGTCCAGTGTTGAACACACATGCACATACTTATGTATTTCCAGATCTCTTTGAGAAATTATTTTTATTATTCATATCTAATAACTAGGCTCTTTCTGCATGGGATTTCTAATACTTCAAAGAATTTCCTTGGCATTTATATTTTTCATATTTGTAGCAAAAAATGTAAGTACATTACAGAGAGTTGGAAGAGTGAAGTTGTTTCTAACTATCAGGATTTTGTTTTCCTTTCCCAGTTATTTCAGATTTTAATTTTAGACCAAGAAGCAACAATGTAAAGTTACTAAAACTTTATTGAATTTTCTGGTAGCTGCTGGAACATCTAGATGTCTGGACTCGATAAGTTATTTGGCCAATTCAAGAAGCTGCTTTTTGACCATAATAAGGAAATTATTCCTGCACCTAATTTGATATCCAAATAGAGTAGTTTTTCTTAATGTATGACTTATTGATATATTTGTTTTTGAATATATAATCACTATTTTCTAAAGCTTTAGAAACTTTATAAATTAGTTATAACACAGTATACTCTGCTATTGTGATGACAGAGCAGCTTGCTCTGTGAAGTGGCATAGCTGAGTATTGTTACCTTTACAAAGACTTTTTTAAGCAAGGACAAAAGCCATAGTTCTTGAAAATGTATTGCATAGACATATGCAATACTTATTGCATAGTGATGTTTATGGAAATTTGTGTCAACAAACTTAGGGCACAGTCTTGCAATCATTATGAAACTTTTAGCTTTACTCGCTGGGTGTTACCACAGCTGAACCAGGATAAGGAGGGAAGTTTTTGGGATGGTGTTAGAAATTACTTCTTGTTGAATCAGTGAGGGACAAAAGCCCTTTTATGACTGATTTACATATAATTTCTTGCTTTACTGGGATTTGGACAAATAAATACATAGGTGTGTATGGAAGAGCATGTATGTTCCCTGCCTAGGGAAAGGCTTGGCTGCTCTCCCAGCCCTGGACTACCCACAGACCCAGGACTGAGTTTTGTGCTCTCTCATATTTCAACCTACTGAAAACCAATATATGCACCAATCCAACCTCATCACCCAGCAGCTTTAAGAGCTTGTTCGAACCTTTTGGAACAGATCTGTGACCTGTATGCATGGGATTCACAATGTTCTGTTACAGTTTTGATTAATGAAGTGGGTTATTCTCTGTGGGCTAAGGAGACAACCTTCAGATGTGCTGACTCTTCTGTTTACATGCGTGCCATTGTCATTTAACTGGTGAATATTCAGGTTGATTCTGAGGGTTCATGGCTCCCCTCTCCTCCCTTAGCAAAAGGGTGATGGCAGTACTTGCCCCCATGAACATGATTTGCTTTTCAGCAGTGCAAACTCCTCTGTTTATATGGGCCATGTCTTGTGGAAGTGTTTTGGGACTGAGAGTAACGGAGTGTGTACAGAGACTGAATAGAGCAGAAACTGTCATAAACAGACCGAATTGACTCAAATTCTGCACAGGGACATTTTATTATCTAACTGGATAGTCCTAAAGATTAAATAAGACTGCACATACAGAATACAGAGTACAAAAATACAAAAAATACTTCCTGCTTTCGTTTTCTGTTGAAAAGATGAAACACCTTTCATAGCCTGTGTGAGGTGGATAAATTCTAGAGTTGGATTTGAACAAGAAAAAATACAAAGCCTAAAATAGCGTGTTATATTTCACAGAACATATCTGGCAAAGAATGTGTTTAAAATTACAAGTTAGAAGTGATGTAAGAAAATAGATTTTCTGCTGTATCAAGCAATCTCATATGTTCTGACATAGGTTTTATGGGACATAAACATATGAAAACACCTAAAAAAGAAGTTGCATTTTCAAGAAAATAGGTGTTGCCCACCCTCAACTGTCAGCAATGTAAAGTTGGCTTCTAGAAGCAAAAGTCAGAAAGGAAATTGCTGACACCACCACAGTCATTAACAGCAACACAGACTTGGTGCCATTAGATCATGCTGGGTGTTTCCAGTTTATGCAGGAGAGATCTGTCTTTTCTTATTATCAGCCTCTTATGTTGGGGGGTAGAATGTGTAGTTTAGTGGTGACACAGATTTCCTCCCACTTCCTCTGATTTTTTTTTCTTACTCTTGGGTTTTTGTTATTTGAGGGTAGCAGTGGTCTGAGCTGTTACTCTCATGGACTTTTATATTCACATGCTAGACAATTCTTGAAGTTGGAAGTTTTGTGTATGAAACAATGTTACTTTTGTGCCCTTACAGTGGCTCAATTTAGATCACCATGGTAATACCAAGATTTCACATCTCTGAATTGCTAAAAGAAAAATGTGTAGCAGAGGTTGACTATGCCTTACAGACATTGTAGTGTATATCCAGTACTGTGGAGTTAATATATATTTTAAATTCACATACAGTGTGCAATTGTTCTACTATTTTAAACATAAAAGCCTGTCAGCAGCTGGAGTTTGTGAAAATACACAGTGCAAGAGAAATGGTCTTGGAAATGAATAAATCAAATTTCAAAGATTTTAATTTATAAACATATTTCTCAGGATTTCCAAACAATGGATAAATACTTGAATAGTCATTTTCTCCCCCAGGGATTTTTGGTACATTTATTTAAAAAGTAACAAAACCAGCAAAATAAAACTAACAAAAAGAAAAAAATTCTAGTCAGCACTTGGAGCACATTTGAAAAATGTGGTTTGACATGATGAACTTTGGGTGTAGGCTGTGCACGCAAAAGGCTGTCTTTTTACAGATGCTGGGAGACTCTGTCCCCACTGTTTACCACAGTCTCCAACAGTAATTTAATAAAGTTTCTTACCTCCTGCTTGAAAGACCAGGAGAAGGGAGGCAATCTGCTGCTTTGAAAAAGACTCAAAGATATTTTTGGGGAAACTTGCTTTCCATTTATGTTGATGCTCAGTAGTACATTAAACATACGTATTTAATCTATGTATAGGGAGATCTTGCACATGTAGTGTCTGAATTGTCTATATAATATATAAGGATATATAAAACATCCTTCTGCTTGTTTGGGGCAAGGTAAGCATATTGCCTTCTTACTTTTAAATGAATATAAACTTTTTTTTTTATTTTTTCAAAATGGAGGAATTTCAAAGTGAGGCACATTGCTTTATGCTGCCTTGCCTTTTCCGTGGATCAAGGGCACACACACAGATAGCCACTGCAGTGCAGCTGACAAGCAGTAACTTGTTAAATTACATAACTTGAGGGTATGTCTGAGCCCTTAATTCTTGTCAAATTAAGGTTGATACAACTGAGTTGGGCCATTCAACATAAAGGTAATGGGAAAACAGCTTTTGTAATAGGCAAATATTCCTTTCCCCTGTCAACCAGGAATACCCATATTCCAGGAATTAACAGCATTTTAAGCTTTGCATCTTACTTCCAATCCTGGTAGTAACAGATGGCAGTCTGTACAATGTTACCATTTTACTGCTTTTTAAGTGAAAGATTAGCTTTGTTATTTTGAGTAAACTCTCTTTAGGTTAGCATTGACTGGACACGTTAAGAAAGAAACCCAAACATAATATTCCACATTTAATCCTCCTCAGCTTTACTAGTTTATAGGAAACTATATGTTTCCTGTATCCATGGAAGAAACATACAGCATTGCAAGTTCTGTTTTCACATGGTTGATCTAGGACAAAAAGCTTTCTTTTAGGCTTGCTGATTCCAGTAGCAACTGTAATTAATTACTGTTCTGAAAAAATAAATAAATAAAAGTGGAGAAAACATGAAATCAGTGACAAAGGAAGTATTTTTATATTTTTCCCTGTCTCTTGTTGTTTGGTATAATAGGCCGAAAATTCAGCTATTCTGTTTATTGGCAGAGATTTTAGTGATACAGCTGGGATTCATATGTTCCATATTAGCTGAGTTACTGCTGTTTAACTGCCTTGGATTAACAGAAACTTTACTTGTTTTTAAGGACCACACCTTTGCATATACTGCCATTATAATGTAATATTGATTAATTAAGGGAAGAATGCGTATTTAGGCTTACTGCTCAAAATTATGCAGCAGACAGTTTGATATTTTGGGCAGTTCTCCTTCAACATTAGCACATTTTCAGAATATGCTAGAACTAAGACTTAAAAAAGGAAATCAACTTCTTAAATAAAATACAGATAATATGCACATGCTTTCCACAATCAGAAAACCGTGTGCACCTCCTCCCTCCTTTCTGAATGTATCCCATCCAGTTCACAAAGTGTTTAATTGAATATTTAAATTTAATCATGTAATCATCTAATAGATGTAAGTAAGTACAAGTTTAAATTTAAAATGCAACTCCTTGCTTTACTGAAGTGGGACCATTAAGTCTGTGAAAAGAAAGAGTTTATGAAAATGCATACATGTCTGAGTAACACTGAAAGCAGAGTTCAGCAATGCCCAACGGGCCACTTCTACAATAGCAATCCACTTTTGAAATGTTGGTCTCTGCAAGGAAGATCACTATCATTATAATTAGAGCTAGACTACAATGGACTGCTCAGAGTAGCTATTCCAAAAAGTTCTTTGAAGGTGAAGATGAGTGGTAGACATTCTCAGGAATAGAAAATTGCTTTCTCAAGTGAAAAAAAATCAACAAAATTATATTAAATAGCTAGATGGCTAAAAAAAAATCAGTTTTGCTATCCCTATTTAAAATGAAATCACTGCATTTCCAGTTTGAATATTGCTGGTGGACATTAAAGAAATATATAATTTATATTTGCCTAGAATATGTAATATGTAACCATACTTGAAAATAGATGTATTTTGTAAGCAAATGAACGGAGACAAAAACATAGAAGCTTCATCTCCTGTGCTCTTTTTCTTTTTTGCCCTTCAAAATTCATAATTCTTTTTTCTGCAAATTATGAAGGCCTAATTGCTAAGAAATGTTTAGTGCTCTTATGTACATTAATACAAATAGATGTACTGATATGAAAAATATTTGAAGATGTTCAGATCACTTTTTTTATTGTCTTGTTTTTAAATACTTTTCCAGCCTGTCTTTAACCTTCTAAAGACTAGTCAGGCAGTTAACTAAAACTGAAAACCTGATACCAAAGCACAGTCTGATCTTCACACCAAAACCAGCACACCTAGCTATATAGACAGGATTTTACATATATTTACTGCTTCTCACAAAAATCCTGGAACTTCATGCAGAAATTTTTTCAGTCTGCTTAAACTATAAACTGTAAACTACAGCTGCAAGAATCCTAGAAACTGAGTGAAAAGTTTTTTCTGTGGAAGATTGAGGTGCTCCTGCCAAGAGCATTCAAGTAATGACAAATTATTATGACACTTATTGCATTTTCTTTAAAAGTAATATTGGAGATTTGGAAAAGAGGCCATAGCACTTAGCTCTGACTGAGAAAGGAGCATGGCTCTGTCCTGTCTGCATGCTCCCTCCAAGGATTTATACAAACTGAGGAGGTTCCCCTGAGCCTTCTTGAGCTTGAGCCATCCCAGCTCTCTGAAACTGATGATAAGAGAGAGACTCTTCCATTCCTCAGTCATTTTTGTGGCTCTCTGTTGTACTTGCCCCAGTTGCTTCACTGTGTGCAGTTAGGCAAGTTGAAAGCATGTAAAAATGATCTGCCATGAATTTACTCTTCACATTTTGATGTGACAGTGGAACATAATAGTACAAATGAAAATATTTAAGCAGATGAAAATGCAGTGATACTTGTTTATCTTCATGCTGAAATCAGTAAATAAGCAATTAAACTAACTTTCTTCTGTATAATGGCCATGATCTGATCTCTCCACTTTTTTATATTACCCTATTTACTAGCAACTACATGATACTATAAGCTGCAGAAACTGTTTTTATTTAATTCATTTGTTGGGTTATTTCTTTAATTTTCTGGATTCTTTATTTCATAGAATAGTGTTTTCCTTTGGCATTAAGTGCTTTAAAGTTATAGAATTAAGTCAATTTTTCAAAATGCCTAGGTTTTGTCAATCCCTAAATAACAAAGCAATAAAGTATCACAAACACTTTGGTACCCATGTTTGATGTGTGTAGAGGAAATACCATAACTATTCCAGAAAATTATTCCTTAGTAATACAGTTCCACTGATTGCACTAGCTAAGCTAGGAAGTTCTTTCCTGCCATCATGAAATTGCAGTAATGATATTGAACAATTGTATTTATGTACAATTTGATTAGAGGTTTTAATATACTCTGGCAGACGTTTATCTCACAATTTAAACTTATGACTGCATGGACCATTTCTTAGGATATTATAGTCTCTAGGTTTTTACCAAATATCTTGTGGGGTAAATAGGCATGGTAATCTATTTTTGAAAGTTAGTAAAATATGGTTTGGGGTTTCTTAAAATTTTGCTGTCATATAAGTTCTTTATGTTTTATTCCTTTTTTCTTATTGAATTTAGGAAGACTTCACAGTAGATTGAAATAGATGGGCTGTCAAAATTCATAGATTGTTTAAAAAATAATTTAATATTAAAGTACAAAAGACAGTTTCAACAGTTGTAGTTAAAGTTTTGATCCTTTAAAATATTTTTCACCTTCCACCTAAAGGTGAAAACATTTGTAGCTGGAAACATTGCTTAAGTCTTCACTAATTTGGGTATAAAGTTAATCTGTTGAATGTTGACTAGAGGTATTATCTAGTATTAAAAAAATCACTGAAGAAAAAGAGTTTGCGGAGTTAAAATCTTGGGTTTGATCTTGGAAATTACCATGGTGTCATGACATATGTAACAAAGTAGGATGATAATTTTGACGACATTTGAACTTCTGTGGGTGTCTCAGTGCCCAGAAAGTTTCCTTTTTAGGGGAAGTTCATGTATTTGTGCCTCCCTCTAGTGGATCACTCTCTCAGCTCTGCCCTAGGAAATGTTCTCCATATGAAATTCATGTGGCATTAAACATTCAAATGTCCTTGTTTTCATAGTGAAGATCTGATTCCCATTCTCATGGACATTCTGAATGTGTTGGTGTGCATCTCCACTCATTATGGCACATTTTGTAATATATCTTTTCTAAGACTCCTTTTCATACTGAAGGTGCTGATGATCATATCTATCTACATGTGCAACTAATGTTGCACATAGAAATACATTTTCTTTTTTTGAAAAACATTCTCTTTTTTTCTATGCCAGAAATTTCTTCTGTTTCCCAGACTTTCATTTACATGACTATGTTCTGGAAATGTCTGCAGTTTGGTTTAATAATTATTTAATTATATTTCAGGTACTACCAAGGTAAATCTTGTGAAGATTCCTTCAACTGCTTCCAGCCCTCGAGACACTGCTTTGGCAGCTGTTATCTGCAGTGCACTTGCAACAGTGCTCTTGGCTCTTCTCATCCTTTGTGTTATCTATTGCAAGAGGCAGTTCATGGAGAAGAAACCAAGCTGTGAGTTTCCAGTTTTTACTCTTTTATGGTAATACTTATGGAGTGGTATTAGTTTGGCAGATCCCTCTGTAGGTAACGAAATGAAATGTCTACATCATTTAAGCAGGTTTAGATTGAGGTGGTCAATACAGCAGAGCCCAGGACTCCATCCAAGTTTGCCAACTCGAAAGTTCCAGCTGCTACTGAGAAAATGCTGTGTAAATGCCCAGAAATACTCCAACTACATCAGCCCCATTCCATACTCTGCTAGAGGCTGCACAGATACATTTGGACTATTCATGATCCAAGATGGGGCATTACAGTTGCAATGTCAATGTGGAAATACCAGTTTGGAAGATCTGTGCATCAAATGCTATTGTGAAACACAGATTAGGTCATCAAGATAATGAATGTGGCCAGTGTAGATGAGAGATTTGTCCTTAACAGTTTTGGTTTTATGGACATATTCAAGATGAATTAAATGCCTGAGACAGATCTGTAAATTTCTTTTAAATCCCTAACAGCTCATCAATGTAATTTGTTTATAATAAATATTTTTCTGCCTCTTAATTTAAATTAAGTCAGAAAAAAGTGAAAAGCACTCTAGTTCCCATTTATAGTTTTATAAAACTTTTATTAAAATATGTTTATAGCATCTAATAAACCCTGGATGCCAAACAAGAATACTATCTTGGATAAGTTGATGTTGCTGCTGCTCTCAGCACAAGCAGAAATGTACAGAGGTTTTCACAGGCATTGTAAGAATTATTCCTAACCTAGAATTTGCTTTACACATGAGTTTTGAGAAATTCTGACACAGTGAACTCAGACATCATTTAGTGAAGTGCAGTAACTTGTTTGCCTTGGCCTGCAATTATAGAGATTAAAGGTAGTCTGCTGTTAATATAAAGCTCTTTAAGATAATATATACAAAATCCCAGTGGCTGAAAGCTGACTCTGGAAAATTTCAGATGGGAATCACTGAGAATCATTAAACACTGCAGAAATGTAACAGTGAATAAGATATACTCTCAAGTCATCCAAATGAGAGCAGATGTCTTCCTAGAAGAGGCTGTAGTTGAACCAGCTGTTCTAGGCTTTGTTGCAAAATCTGTGGTTTACATTATTGGAAGCCACATGGTCACTGTGGGTCTTTCAGCTGGAAAATGTATGGACATACTTTATAGCATGACATTACACATTTTGTAAAGATAGAGGGCTCTGAGCAGGAAAAAGAGTAACACTTACTGACATGGACTTTTATTCACTTTGTTCAAAGGGTCTCTGAGATCACAAGACATTCACTACAATGGCTCTGAATTATCATGTTTTGATAGACCACGGCTAAGTGAGTATGACCACAGAACATGCTGCCAGTGCCAAAGAAGTGCATCACAGACATGTGGTATGTTATGTCTGCTGAAAGGTGACTTTATTTTATCTAACATTGAGTTGTGGCAATTCAACTGCAGAACTAACACTGTCAAACTAACCTTTGTCCTAGGCTAATTTCTTAATAAACAGAAAGAATTTTTAAGTAGCTATTTGGGGTTTTTTTTTTTTGTTTCTTCCTGTATTTATTTCCGTGACTTCACGTGAAAGAAATTAAAATGTCTATCTCATTTATCCCTGATAAAAATAGCACTGCATATGGCTTTGAGACTTAAATTAGTGTGAAGGATTTACCAGAGAGTATCTAAGAAAGTGGTATGAATGCTAAAGGACATAACAACCTGGACAGTTCAAATCCTTGCCATTTTGTAAAGTCCTATCAGAACAGATGCAGTTATGACATTAGGAAATAATAATAAGAAGAAATAATAAGACAATAAGAAATAATAAAAATAATTAAGAAATACATAATTTAACACAAAAGCACAGGATTAAATATCATCCTGATAGCTTTACTCAGAAAGCTTCCACTTATGTATATTCAACTGAGAAGAAGAAAATTAATTTAAAAAATAGGTACTCATGACTGGCTTCTATGTTACTACTAGAGAAAGGACTTGGCTTTTATAAATATTTCAATTCTAAAGGAATAAAGATTTTTTTAAAATATTTTTGCAGAAAGAAATCTCTTGCTGAATTTCCTCAATTAATGTATTATAATGTAACTGGCAAACTAATACTCAAGTTTGAAAAAGATCGGAGACTAAGTTTATACAGAGTTTTAACACTATTAAAATTAATTTTCATTCCTCAGGACCAGTTCACTTGATTCCCTCACTGTGCTGTGATGAAACCTGTAGCATGGAGCACAGCAGTCACAGTTGTGCTTTCCACTCACAGACCACACTCAATGAAAGGTAACTTAGTTTTACAAATATGTATTAAACATGGAGTATTTTTATGCAGTCAAATTAATATTTATACAGAGACAACAGCTGCTTGAAGTGGAATGAGGGATTTTGATGAGCTGTACCCATATCATCCCATGTTGTGCAAGAATAGGTTTATGGTGAAAAAATTAAGTATTACTTAGTAAATGCTGACTTGATCCTTGGTTTCTCTGAAGAAGTGGCTTCTCTCACGAGCAGATAATGTTCCTTCTAGTCTGTGGAACTAGAGGGGACTAGAAGTCCCCTCTTCTGCTAATGGTTAGCAAGTTGCTGCCTAAACTCATAAATCTGAGGGGATTAAGGTACAGTTCACAAGTGGCATGAAGATTATTTTTAAGGAACTCTTTAGGACTGCAAGATTTGAAGTATCTATTATTTCTGAATTTCTAGCAGGTTTTAGCTTTTATTTTCTCCCAATCAGCTGAGTATAAGTATAGTAGTAGTTATTTTTACAGCAGAGCCACGAGCTAAATACATAAAATTTATGGTGTCCTTCAGAGTTTCCTGGTTACAGATTTTAATACAGGATGTATTTATTTCTTTTAGCTAGAATGATTTTCCATATAAGGTTTAAATTGGTCTTCAGCTGTTTTGTCCTTATGGCCACATGTTACTAAAAATGTAGAGGCGGCTTCTTCATAAGTATTGTTTGTGCAAGGTGACTTAGTGACATAAGTACAAATATCTAAGTTCTCTATAACAACTTGTTTAAATACCAACAAGCTTGAGTCATCCTTGTATACCACCAAAGCTGACAAATTGAGAGTTGTGTACTTTTTGAGGAATCTTTTGGTTAAGGCTTTAAAAATAACTGTAATATCCATGCTATGTGGACATCAAAGATCCTGTGGTTCCTTCCAGTAGAAATGGAGATTGTGCCAATTTCCTTTGCCAGAATAATGTATTTCCTTCAATTGTGGTGCAATGTCCTGACTTTTGGCCTCATCTCTGAAAATGCTTTGTCTGTGTATCAAAGCTATTAAAGTGTCATGTTTTGGAAATGAGTAAAGCTATTTAAAAACCGTTCTAGGTGTGTTAATATGGGACGAGTTTTGTCATACTGCATATCAGACTTAACATAGCCCTTGCATTTTTAAAAATCTGCAGACAGTTTTTGGAAATAAAACATTGTTGTAACTTCCTGGCTTTGTTAATACTTTTTTGGTGTATATATAGTGAAAAACACTACTGGATTTTCAACGGTGTTTGGCACATGTCACTATTATCATGCACTTTAAATACACTTGAGGTAGATAATACTGAGTTTCCACTTATACTTTCTTCCATTTTCCATAAAAAGAAAATAATGCTTGCTCTTCTTTAACATTATGTCCTTTACATGTAAAAGAGAATAGAAGAAAAACTTTTCACATTTTGAAGGCTAGACATATCAAACTGAAAAATCTAAAGTGTATACGTTTTCAGGTTTAAAGCAAATACAGTTTCAAGAAGCCTTGTTGCCTATTCCATTCTCTCAGTCTGAAGCAACTTTACTTCTTTTACTTCCATTAGATATTTGTCTGTCTACAATTAGGGGAATTAAAAAACCAAACCAACCAAACCCCCTCAGTGTTGAAGATTCTAAGTGTTGAAGATTCCAAACCATCTTTGTTGCTGCATTTTAAGCCTGTTACATCTTGTCTTAGTACTCCCTTATCTATGCACTGAGAAAAAAAAGTTCTTCTTTGTGACAGTGTTTATGCCTGAACACTACTATATTATTTTTTGTCATGTTTCTGACCCTAAACAGCTCCAACTGTAGTTCATGTTTTGTGGAATCCTGGATTCACCATCCAGAGTATTGGTCACCAGAGCTTTTGTCATTTCCTGCCAAAGAACAGACTGTATTCCTTCTCCATAGAATTACTTTGTACAGGATGTCTTTAGAGTATTAATATAACCCTCTTAAACCTTCTTGAAATACCTATTACAAATGATCAGTAATTAAAATACTGATAATATTTTCTGGAATGGTTTGTAAGTCATGTGCCTTTTATCCTTCTGCAGAGCTGCTGATTCTGTTGGAGAAATGATTCCTGCTTTCCTTGGTTCTCTTTCACACTCTGCCTGTGGAGACATTCCAGATGCTTGGCCTCTTATGCAAAACTCAGCTTGTTGTGACAGCATTTCTATCTGTGAATCATATTCAGAACTGGCTGGAAGATCTGCAAAATCCTGCAGCCCTGAGACTGAAAATGCAGCCGCTGTTGAATTGGAAAATAACCAGGAACCAAGTGAAGTACTTCTTTCAGCTAAGTCTCTTGATGAAAATGTCGCAAAGTCCTTTGAAATCTCCGAACATAGAACATGCACAGAAGTTTCATCACTTCAGAACTCGGTGACTGCTGAAAGCCAGCCAAAGACAAAGTGTAATGGAACAACAAATGACTCTACGGACTGATAAAGAGGTAAAAAACATAACTACAAAGGAATGAGAATAAGTGCTCCAGGCATGTAGAGCTAGATAAATATAGAATTGTAGAAGTTCTAGGGTTATATTTCTCCATAGGTTACACCTAGCTATTGCTGAAATAAATCAAACCTCTACAAGAGATCCAGCAGTTTCACATTTTTAAATCATTAACTAAATTTGAACGGTGTAATTACGCAAACTGTGGTGTTGAAATATTATTCAGAATACAGGGGTAAGTCTGTACATCAGTCAGCTTTTATCAAGGATTTTTTTCATTAAATTTTAAGAGAAAAATTCAGTTTAATAGCCTTGTGACCAAACCATTGTGTGAGGCTGGCCTTTGTTTATGAGTGAGAACTGAGGAATTGGCTTTGCTTATTGCAAACAAAGCATAAAAGACATACAAGTGTTCATTTAAAAATATTTACAAAGCCTTTCTGTGGAGTTACTGCAGTAGTACTAGAAACACAAGGGAATCTCAAATGCCTTATAATGCCATTTATATTCCCATGTCATCAGATAAAATGTAAGTTAGTCCATAAATTGCAACTTCATGTGTAAAAGCTCAGAGAAAATACAGGTCTGAGGTCAAAATGCAAAGAGGTGATAAACAGTTGTCTCAACTATGTAACAATGGAACTGTTGCAAAAAGTCACATTGCTGCTGCTTCATCCTTATGTCTTTTTTAATATTACCTGTGTTCCGTACTTTTAAAATGGAATTTTCTACTTTTGGAAGTAATCTGGGGCCTCAAGTAACTAATCTGTGACATTAATATTGGGCATACACAAAAATAAAACATAATCCCAAATTATAGCTTGTCTTCTGATGGCAAGTGGTGTTGTTACTCCAGGCCTATGCAGGTTGTGGCTGAAAAGGAGAAAGTCTCTTATGCATGAACTCAGAGGCAGGAACACAAGAAGTTGCCACTAATATTAATAATGCACCAAATTTAATTAAGAAAATTATGCTATCTGTAATTACCAGCATTTTGGGCCATCTACAGAAGTAAAACTGCATTCCTTTGATCCTCTTCCATTTGGTTTGCACTAACACTTTTATGTTATTCCTAAATTTGAAGTAGGAAGTAATTAGTATTTAGCAAGAACCACACATATTCTGAAAGCATATAAGTGCACTAGTTTCTTTGTAACTCCTTAATTGTTTAGGTGACATTGTCAAGAGGAGAAAAGGGAAGGGAACTGCTAAATCTAGAATGGCTTTGCCATTGACTTCCGTGGAACTTGTAACCTGAAAATCTGCTGTGTCACTGACAACATCAGCCTTATCCAGGTGGCACATCTTTCTCTCAATGTATTATTTACAGTGTAAAGTTTCGTCTGTAACAATGCTGGGCACTGCCTGCCCTTGTGTCAGATAGCAGCACTGACTTTTATTTTGGTGTGTGCCCAATATTGTTTGGTGACAGTTGTACTCTGTAGCTGTGTGTAGGAGGGGACAGTGACATGGATACAACCTGAGATCTCAGCACTGCCAGTTCCTAGCAGTTTTAAGGGAATACATTTCCATATTGACAAGATTTTTAAAATCAGAAATTTGTGGGTGTTTTCCCACCAAACCATGCATCAACTTCAGAGGTATGCAATTAATATTATTTAAGAATTTTCTTAGATCAAAAGAACCACAGGATTTCAAAATATGATTACAAAAATTAGCTTTTATTTCACTATACTTGTTACGGTGTATGAACTGTAAATTTTCTTACTGATTTCTATGTGTATGGAGACAGCTTTTCTAGCATCTCAAAATCCTGTATGCTTTGATAGTTTTCCGCTGTCCTCTATTACTACTGAGATTTGTGTATCCTTTTGAATCATCAAGGTCTTCAGGAGGGTTAATTTTTTCTTCATTCTTTTTCCTATAATAGATCCTACTGATTAATTTTTTAAATTTCTCCCCATTCAGACTCTACAGTGCATCATTATGTGTGCATTTTTGGCAGAGGAATTTCAGTAGTGTTCACAGGACAAGACCAGGACTAGGCTTACTTGAGATGTACTTTCAGGTTGAACACTGGCCAGCTGTACAACTCCAAGACAATTAGTTCATCTCAGTCTATAGCATTTTTCCTCATCTGCTCTTCATCGTTCATGTCTTTTTGAAATATTTTGAGTCAAGGATGGTCTTTGTACTGCCTGAGGATGTATTACAGTCTTTCATAGGTCAATGTTTTATTATTATATTTCAAAAGAGTAACGCTAAATCAGAATATTGCATATCTTATATATGTACACAAAATTCTAAGCTTTTTAATGTGGGTTTTAATACAGGTTTAATCTTCAGGTTTAGGTGAATTTTACAGCAAGCAGTAAGTATACCTCTGCTCTTTTAGTGTTTAGTCAAACACAGAAGTGCATACAGGTTTCTTGTGGGTTTATGTAACCACTCTTCTTTCACTTTGTTTTAGGGACTGGAGCTGTTTCTCAGCACTAAAGCCGAATGCTTCCCTTACACTCCCCTGCTGATTCTCATCAGACATAGTCAGGTCTTCAGTGTTGCATGGTTTCCAACCCAGCTGGAAAAAAATGGCATCATTTCACACCTTCTGAGCAGTTGTGTCTGAGCTGTAACAGCTGTGAAGTTAAACTTCAAGGAGCATCCTGTGAGGACCCTGAAAGTGGATTTATGACCTTTCCAATCTATTTCTGTTTTCTCAGAGTCTCAACAGGTCTAATGGAGTAAGCTTAATAGTATATGTAAATAAAGCAAGAAATAAAAATACTTCAGTGTTTAGGGGGGGTCTCAGATATGGCTACAGGTGTCAGAAGATGTGGGATAATTTGGTGCCAGTTACTCTGCCTGCAGATTTGTGCATGCTTTAGGATTTTTTTTTCTGCTGGTTTTAATTTTAAATAGTATTCCTGCTATTGAAGGACGTAAAATCTGTAAAAATAACTCCATTTCTGTTTATAAAAGGATCACCTATTAATAAACTGAAGCTTTTATTATGTATTACACTATAGTCAATAAGCTACTTTGGGGAGTTAGAGAATTAGCATGTTACAGTATGTGTGGTTGAAGTCCCCTCCATCCAATTATTACATTTTTGGGAGGTGGCATTGTTCTGTTAAGTGTAGCAGGAGATTAGCTTTAAATTAGATTTAGTTTAATGAAGGTCAGACATATAGATAAGGACATTGTGTTTAATTAGTAGTCTCAGTATTGGAATACAGCACTTCTTGTTATAGAATATAATTTTGAATGTCGGAATAATTGTAATCAACTGTCAGATCAAAATGTCAGACTATAGCAGGTGTGCCATGAAAGTATTTATACAGTGAGACTGTTACAAAGATTTTTTTATTCGTGCATTATTTTTAAGGGTCAATCTCTGTGGTGAACTCATTGATTCATTTAGAAGTCACTTTCATTCAAGACCCTCTGTCCTTCTCACTGTAGTACTGCATCAAATTCAAATTTTGCACACAAAACATAAGCATAAAAAGCAAAGTGGTTTGCTTTATCACATCCCTTAATATCATTTTTTTCAGACATTTTCAACCCTAAAATAGTTTTTGCTTCTGTGGATAATGTCAGTAACCTCCACTGATTCATGACACTCAACAGGCTCACACTTGCCTCTGATGAACTCTAGCAATTATTCCTTAAAGTACCCAATGTGCCTTGACTAAAGCAAAGCAATCAGCAAAACAGATGCCAACAAATTGGCAATAAATATTACTCATCTTTCCACACGTGGTTTGTGTGGCAATGGAAATGTTGAGACAGCATTCAGAATCCATTATGGAAAAAGACTTCTGCTTTGAAGCACACAGAGAAGGTTGGACCTGCACAAAAATATCTAAAAACAGTACAGGCAGCCATGGCAGAGAGATGCTCCAGCTCTTCACCACTGAGATTATTTCTTAGTGCAAAAGCCAGGAATAACACTTCCCAAATTCAGACCAATGAGAACAAGTTACCCAAGTGATTTTCTGGCTGTTGTTGGGTTTGGTGTTTGAAGTAGTAGGTACCACCTTTTGGTCACTGATGGAATAATAAGCAGTTCTACAGTACAATTACTCAGATAAATACTTTGACATATATATTTATATATGAGTAGTTTTCAATAATTTCTTTGTATACTTTCATACGTTTAAGAAGTTACAAAACATTATTTTTCACTACATGTGCATGAAGAGATGTGTGCTTCTTTGTATATACTTTGTAAATAGAAAAAAATCCAATGTGCATTTCAGTATATGGCAAAATATTTCCAGAACATACAGAGATTTAACTTTTCACTAATAACAGTTCTTGAAAAAGTAATGTTCAGAAATTTTGCCAGCATCTGCCACAGTGTGTTTTCCCATTGGAATTTAAAATTTGTATAATTGTTTTTATCCAGCAACCCTAGAAAAAGATACTCTTTTTTTTTTTTTTTAATTAGTGAAAGCTTGAGAAAAAATTGGGAGGAAAAAATTAAGAGAGTGTTTTTTAGATATATGTGTATATTTTGTATATACTTTTTTCCTTTATTTAACCAAATTGGTCTTTTGTATATTGCCTGTGGCAAGCAGTGTTGTACATGCCAATAGAAAACATCCACTATCACTGCATTTAGACTGCCCACATGTCATGTCTAGGGACTTATAGTGCTGTTTTAAATACTCCTTTAACAAATGTAAATTACAACCTTGTATAAATTGTTTTGTAATACTTTTTCTACTTGTGAATAAAATGTTATGTGAACCAGTCTTGGTTTGTTGACCTCAAATTAATAATAGCTTTCTGTACAAATTTAGTGATGAATTTTCTAGTTCTTTTAGAATTTCATGAAGGGGTAATTACATTAAGGTTATGGTAGAATTTGGTGTGTCTTTGTCTTGAAATGTTTGCAGTTTAGTAGTAACATCATTCTTCAAGCAGGAGGATCCTGAAGAAGCAGAAATTTAATATCAGTGGTTAAAATCATAGTGCTTCAAAACTGTTTAAAAATTCTGCTTCTCAAGAAAGGGAGAGGGAAAAGAGGTGGGGGGAAAAAGTCAAATTGCTTTCTTTACAATGTCTTAGAAAAGACAACCTGGTGCTCCACACCACCAGGTTGTTTCAGACAAGACAGATAAGCAAATAATGAGAGGAGCTGTATTTTTGGAGCAGGATTGGAGTCATGGCCCCAATTTAAATTAATAAGAAAGGAATGGCACAGTCTGACTGACTGAGTAGAAGAGTAGAAGACTGAGGAGAAAGAGTATTTTGATAATTGCATAAAATTGGTCCTTATGATAAAGCCATAAGTGGTGACTGGAAACTGAATCCAGATAGGGATTGCAGATAACATAAAGCCAGGGCGCTTGTCTGGAGTGATTTTTGGGGGGAAAGTTGGGGGGAGACTCAAAAGCTGCTCTGTCCCTGTCTCTGGTTTAGTTGAGCAAATTCCACATTGATTCTTTTCGGTGTAATGCTGTTATTTCTACATTCTTTGAAGTATATAATTCAGAGCTTAACTGGGGATCCCCTGCTCAGAATAGCAAGGACTCCTCATCCTCCTGTGTCCATGTGCTGCACTCCTGAGCAGCTTTCTACTTGTTTTCTACTCTGACTGCCACATGCCCAGCCCACCTAAGTGTCCTTGGAGTTCACATGGAGATCTGCAAGGCTGCACAGCAGCACGTGGCCTGTTTGGGAGGTCACCTTGTGCCAACACAGGGATCTTCATAACCCTCAGCACTGCCAGGGTTGCAATGGAGTGCCCCTGACAACAATTTTTAAAAATATAATCAATAAACAGGAATTGAAAAACAGATATTTACTCTATCTGGAAACAAAGCACAACTCAGAACACATGACATACATGACCACAAAATTTGCACAGACATTTGCTCACACCAATTACTATATAAATGTCATTAACCAGGCTGCAATTTCCCATCCAATCTTTTCAGAAAGTCTAGGAAAAAAGCCACCCACCCCAAAATCTTTTCCCTGTTTGCATTCCTATTCATATAACAGTATTTCCTGCCTTTTCTACAAGGTAGACCAAGCCCTTAATCCAGTCCTCCCCATCCTACCAGGAGTTTGAGATCACATGGCTTTTCCCTTTGTTGTGGGCTCTTTGAGGGCCTTTGGTTTGCATTCCTATGAAGTCCCTCCAAGCAACAACCTCCATGCATTAAATTAATCCTCTCACTGTCTTTGGTGATGGAGGTTTAGATCACTACCTGCAGCACATTCCAGCACAGACACTGCTGCTTTGTTTTGCCCTTTTAAGAAAGGGGGATTGAAGGAGGGTGCAGTGTTTTATCAGGCATGGAGCAAGCTGAGGCTGGGCACTGCAGGCAGAGCCACACAATGCACATTTTGTGCTGGCAGGGTGCAATTTAATCCATATTTAGTTTTGGCCTGAGCGATGGTAAAACCCACTTGCTCTTCCCATAGCAGCACATGAGCCATTTCAATTATGTCCGATAAGGTGGCGCTTTCAATAGGATAAAAATCATCGTGGGGGGATTTGCTGGGGAGCCTGCTGCTCTCCACACAGCACTGAATGATGGGATTAGAGGAAATGTTTTCTAATAGCCAGCTGACAGAGAGGGTGGCAGATTGGGCTTCTACACAGTGCCACAACTTCAACAGCAGGGTCAGCTGAGGAGGACTGAGGGGGTTTTCCCATCATTTGATTTTCTAAATCCTTATCACAGTTGGATTTTTTTTTTCCTTTTGGTTGATCTGACAAAAGGAGATTTGGCTTGCTTAAAAGGTTATAAATGACATTTTTCTAAAGCATTGGTGGAAAAGCAGACAAAAAGAGAAAGCAGGTTTTAGAAACTGCTTCCCCTGAGCCTCAGTCTTTGTGGAGTTTTCCTTTTCTTTTGCCCAGGTTTCAGTCTCAGTTTATGGATGGCTAATTCACATGCTACTTAGCATGCAAAAATTCCCTTAAATATAGCAGCTAATATATCAAAATCTGGTTGTAACCAACAGTTTCAGGGAGAGCACCAATTTACAGCTTAGAAAAAATATTCAACTATTGGAATTCCAGAGATCATTTTGATTTGCCCCAGATCTGTATCACACAGTTAATTGGAACATAACAATAAACAAATATAAATACAGAATGTGTACCAAATAATGAACTTGTCAGCTTGCACATGACCTGAGGCAGGGCATTGTCCAGGTCAGTTAGTAATTTTATTCCTAAGTCTTTAAATTTGAGGAAATTACAGAACACTGTGGACCAATTCAGGGGAGGCCTGTACATCCACCATGCAAGCACTTATTCTGCATGTGGCAGAGATTACAAAATGAACTGAGAACATAAAAAAAAAATACTAAAGGTTGTGTTTCAGTTTTTTAAAATGCCTTTCAGTCCAGGCATCCAAGCACAGTAGACATTTCACAGGCCAATATGGGAGCCTTAGGGGGAAAAGTTGCACACAATGGGTGTTCTACGGACCAATATTGAACAAAATTGCAGCAGCAGAGGTTATTTGTCATTAAAACAAGAATGAGAAAAGGATATCTAGCTTTTAGTGCACCAAAAAAAAAAAAAAAAGAGAGAAAAGGGGCCATTACATTGCAAAACATACTTTAAAAGCCAAAGTAAAGCACTAGTCTACAGCCACCTTACTTCTCTAATTTCATGTTCACCTAAACACACATAAACTCTGCAGCAGCCCAAAGCAAAATGAGGCAGATCTGGAATCAGCAGAGTAACAGCATTTACCATGCCAGTTTTGTCCATACCTTGCAAATGTGCTTTTTTCATTTTGATCTTGATTCCAGCACCATCTGGTAGCTGAGTTTAACCTGAAGAAATTCAGCAGCAAGTATCAGCTGGGCCATTTGTTGTCTCTCTGTTGCAAGAGAAAAAAGAAAGTTTTTGACCAACATGGTGTTGGTTTATGTTGTTAGATACAACAGTAATTTTGTCCCTTTATCAGAGTTTCAGCTTTATTAAACCTTTTCCCTAAGAATGCTCAACAACTAAAGCTAAGGGGACACAGCACCAGTGCAAGAGTGAGAATATCTTTCTGACTGTAACGCTAAAACTGACTCATAATATTATTAAATGCAAATAACACTTGCATTTTGTCAAAATTTATCACACTTTTTTTTTATATTTTGGGATGACAAAAAGACAAAAATCCTTGATCAGAAAAATTACACACTTTGACAAAATGCTATGAAAATTTACATGAGGAAGCTTTCTTTGGGAAGGTTTGTGCAGCTACTCTCCATGTTAAACCCTCAGTCTAATAAAATCCTCAATTTAAATATACCTCTAAATGTACTTTAAACCTTGGAGGATCTGTTGCTTACTCAAGAAGGACCAATCAATTTTTTATGGGCAAGAACTACCTCCAAGTTATCTTCATACACAGTTTTTTAACTGGCAGAACAGACGGACTCAGGCAGAAGAGACTCGAAATCCTTTAGGTGATAAAATGCCGGCTGTATTGATGGGTTAATAGAAGCAAGCCCCGTGGGTTCAGCCTTCTCATTAATACAATGGAAGAAGCTGTGGGATCTTCAGGGAAGAGCTGAAGAATGCCATAAATTACATCTCCTGTGGCTTTCAACAACAAACAGACAGGGGCTGGAGTTGACTCAAGGCAAGTGCTGTAGGAGCGATTCCTGAAAAATACCTGAGTGCCAGATGATGTTTCCTAATAGACAGAGTGTCACTGAGGAGGGCTTGTGGCATTTATGGCCCAGATGCTTTCCTTTCCTAGAGAAGAAACCTTTTGATTGCCTTTCTGCAGCGAGGGGACTCTGGGGGCAGCAGGAGCAGCCGCAGGAGGCAGGGGAGAACAGGGAGCAGTGCTGGCATTTCCAGCACAGGGCAGCCTCTTGCAGCTGGTTTCCTTCTGCAAGTCTAGGGCTGCAGACATAAGCTGTAAAAGCCCAAAAATCCCCAAAGATGCAATATTGCACCTTCTGCAGATGTATCAGTGTTGTAAGTGCAGCAGCTGAGAGA
Organism: Zonotrichia albicollis; assembly: GCF_047830755.1. Lineage (NCBI taxonomy): Eukaryota > Metazoa > Chordata > Aves > Passeriformes > Passerellidae > Zonotrichia > Zonotrichia albicollis. Next base: position 58,765,973 of record NC_133820.1, read on the forward strand.
GGTTAGTAAAAAGCGATTATTATCATCTGTTAGCTGAGGGGGTGAACATAAAACAACTAAAAGTTTTGGACTCAAGGCTTCCTTGGATCTGCTTTCTGATGTTTGCTTTTCATCCAGTCCAAGGTCTACAGCTGCTGCTGCTCCTCTGAGGATACCCCTGTGGTTCTTACCTGATCTTAGGGAAGAGAAGTTGGCTTCCAGTTCGGCCTTGTCACACTCCATGCTGTGAGAGCTGGAGGGTTTAAATGCCTGACAATCTCTGTTCTTTTCCTAATTGCCTCAGGTTTTGGACAAAACAATAAAAAGATTGTATTCAGATTCTGCTTAACTTGCATTACATTTTCTCATGGGGAAAAAAAAAAAAAAAGAAAGGCAAACCTAATGCCACCCAGAATCCTAATGGCCCTGGAATCAACTACTGCTTCTCTTACTGCTGCTCTGTCCTCTGGCCCGGTAACCAGGCCAGGAAAAAATACAAAAATACCCACATCTTTGACCAGATCAACCTCAACCCACACCAACAACCCATTCTTTAAAAGTCTGCTATTGAACCACTGCCTATGGGTAGTTCAAACAAAAGAAAACAAAAAGGGGTGGAGGGGAAAGAAACAGGAGAAAAAAATTGCATAAAAGTTGTACTGGACAATCATTCAGCAAAATTCCCACTTGTGTATTAAAAGCTCAGCTAAATAACTCTGGGCTGCATGGGAAAACAAGTAGGAAAGAAAACTCTTCTATTCTCTAGAATTACCCTGCCCCTCAAGCATACCAAGCATTTTATCTTCTCAGTCTTCATAAAATATCCATTTTGTGAAGAAGAGATGCTGCATTTACCCCTTTTTCTTGACACAGGAGGATTTGTCCTCCCCATCCCCTGCCCCGTGTCAGAAATAGTAACACAGTGAAGACTCTTTCCACTCAGGAAAGGAATGTCTCTCTTTCTTATCCCCTCTCCTCCTGTTTTATGGCTCCCTCCTACCCTTCTGCCTTATTTATCACCGCTGCAATTGTCAGGTACTTGTTTGCCTGCTTTCCTCCAGGTCTGCCTTTCCCATTCTCCCCAACTGCCTGGTCTGATCTCCCCTCGACACTGGAAAACAGAACAAATTCATTATTTGGGAAGATGTAACACATGCAAGGTAAAGCTTGCTTTTAGACAGGCAGAGAGCTCAATTCAAAGGCAATCTACCCAGGGATTCATTTGGTTGGATTCTTATCTGTGGACAGCTGCTTCTGAAATGGAAGAAAAAGTAAAGTGCTTAAAATGGAAAATTTTTTTAAGTACATGCCCTGATTGGGATTTTTCTGCAAGAACCCTCCATGAAAACTAGGGACAAGAGCTGGTCACAGCAGGAGACAGAGCTATCCAAGACAGTATGTAAAAATTGCTGATAACAGGACTTACCCTCAGGTGCTGCAAAATAATTATCTGTGGAAAAGATTAGACAGGTCAGTAGGGAAGTGTAATGGTTTAAACTGACTGGAAACACAAAGCTGTCCTCTTTTTTTGGTGTGGAACATTCACTTTCTCTTCCCTGAGATAATCTTACCACAAAATACTGCAGCAAAACAAATAATCCTTCATATCAGATCTACTTTGCACACCTGGTATTCAACTCAATTTCCTAAATGGGTGAGTCAAAGCAGGTAGGGCTGACCTGTTAGCTGAGACATAGCAGGGCATTTTCTCCTGTGCTCTTAGGCTGGTGGAAAACAGCACCAAAGAGCAAAGAAGTTACAGCAGAAAGGAGGACACAGTTAAATTGGTCTCCTGCTTAGAACTGCTAATTATAAATCAGCCCAAAGTTATAATGGTTATAAGTTATTTGGTTATACTCAATTAAACAGAAATTATTTTAACAATAATGTTTTAAAACTCTTCAAAAACTTAAGAACAGCCAGATGGAAGAAGTGGAAGACAGAACCTAATTTTGGCCAAACCAGGCAAGAGTCCCACAGGCACTGGGAGGGGACTGGACAGGGAAGCACCCGCTGCCTGCAGGCTTGCTGGCAGCGCTCCCCTCCCACCTCACACCCTCATCCCTTCACCCTCCCCAGATACTGATGCTGAACAGGTCCACTGTAAACCACAAAATTATATACTTTTCTATTATGCTGTTTCAATCTTTACACTTCTACAGGAAAGACAACTACAGGGCCCTAAAACAGGGCTTCCAAGAGCCCCTTCATTCAGCTGCTGATCAGGGCTGGGCTCTGGCTGTTCCAGTCCCTCTGCAGCTCCTCACCTGCCCCCCAGTGCAGGCAGTAGCAATGCCTGGCCATGGCTCACAGCAGCTCCTCTCTCTGTCCCTGCAGCAGGAGCAACCCTGGGTTATCATGGCATCCGCCCCTCCCTTGGCTTTTGCAAAGTGTTTTGTTTGCTCAAAGTCTTGCAGTGGGTGAGTGGCTTTTACACAGGAAATATGTACACCATTGCAGTGTCCTGCTGTGCTGTGACATGTGGCCACAAAGGAGCATTTTCACTTGGCCTGCTTGTCTCAAACTCTTTATTAGGTGATTGAGTGGGAAACTGCAAACTGGGTCAATGAGTGAGTCTTTTTCTTAGCACTGCCCATGGACCTCCAGCAGTTGAAGAATACTTCTGTCTGCAATTAATCCATCAGTTTGTGGTGTGTGGGAGCCCAGATACAGGACTGTCTGAAAATGGTGCCACTGCCATGTGCAAGCTCTTCCAGTGGTCTTCTGGGTTGGGATTTTTTTTGCTCCTCTTTTGCTTTAATTAAGAAAAAGTGAAGTCTCTGGACAAGGAGGGGGACTCCAAACACCACAGAGAGCTGGCAGAGCTGGCAGCCAACTCGGTGCAGCACTGAGGAGTAGAAGCCATAGAAAAATGAAACATATTCACCAGCAGTACCAAAAGGGAAGAAAATCAAGATGGAAAGCAGGCTGTACAAAACAGATCCTAGAAAAGAGTAACATTTGTATCATGCCATCTGGGATTGTATGAAGACAGCGACAGTGGACTCTATGAACACTTAAAGCATTTTTTAACTAAGTCTGAGTAAGGTATTCAGGTGATTTACATGTTTCCAGTCAAAATAAAAAATTCAACATTTTCTTGGCAGGCCTCAGCAAGGTTTAATTCCCTCTTTAGAGCTTTGTGAATTCCTATTTGAATGAGCACAGCTGTGCTGTACACATTTCAGTTCAAACCAGCCCATAAGAACACGCTTCCCGAGCCCTGAGTTCAGCAAGTCAGCTGAGGATGTGACTTGAGTGTGCCTGCAGCAGCTTCACCAGGACCATTGTGGCTCCCTTGGGACCAGCTTGCTGTAATGGCCCTTTAATTACCTCCTCATTGTTAGCTGATCCCACCTCAGGGGTCTGAGTGTGAAATTCAGACCTGGAACTGTAAATTAAATACTGTAAACTCCCAGCTGAGCCAGCCAACAACTACTGTCACTTCAGCATCCTTTTTCTGGGAGAGAGAGAAGAGGCATGCTAGACTCAGGCCAACAGGAAAAGCCACTGAAGGCATCAACACTCTTGGGACATTGACACTGTGGCTGTGCTGCTGAGCAGCAAGAGCAGGCCCAGTCTCCACTGGTGCAGCCCTCTCGTAGAAAATCCACCAATTACCAACAACTCCATCCCCTCAGTGTCACCAGTGCCCACATTTCTGTGGACATCTTCCAGTCCCTGCAGCTGAGATGGCAATTCAGCATTCTCACTGATAGTAATCCTGAAAGTGGAGTGAGATGTGGAGGCTGCTGGCAAACACCCCAGCGCTCCTGAAGAGTAAGAAAATACCAGTTTGGCTTCCATGGGCCCTGACAAGGGATGTTATGAGCCCCAGATGACCTCTGGGGATATCAACACCTACTCTTTTCTAACCATGTCATGCTGAAACCAGTGCTTCCTTCCACTTTGAGCTGGTTTATTCACATTTAAATTGCTTAGAGCAGTAATAATGAAGAGAGAAATTAAAGACACCCCTGCCAGACACTTGCCTGCCTTTCTGTTAGTGTTCTGTTTGTATTTTTTTTTTGGTACAAATAGCAGTGTCCAGGAAGCTGTAGTATTTATGATATAGTAATAGGGAAAAGGCAAACAAGAGGTAGGAGAATGAGTTGGCTGCAGAGACAGAATTTGTCTTTCTCAGGACCAACTTTGCAGGGCTGGAGAGCAACACCATCAGTCCAGATGGAATTTCTCTGTAGGGTAAGTCAGTATAAACAGGGTAAATTTATCTGGCGGATTTACTCAGGTTTATTTCAGTTCAGTGGAGGATGGTAAGGAGCAGTAGCAGTACAAATGGAAAGAACCAAAACTGGCGTTGATAATCTGGCATAACAAGGAATTTTCTCCATTTTGCAGAAGACAAAGCTTTTCACCTACTCCATAATTTTCCCCAACATTCAGGGGGAAATAAAATAGAATTACAGGATATCAGCCAAAGCACCAGATCAAACTTCCTATTTCTCCTATTTCCATGTTCATACTGTGATTGAGGTTCCAGGTCTTGATAAATAAACTATCCAGGAGCTCACTTTCAACAAAGCCTCTCAACAACCACAGAAGCCCCATGCTGACTTTGGCCCTTAAACTCTGTTTCAGAGGTCCAAAGCTAATGCAGCATGCATATATATGGGCACTGATGGATTTTCTACTGGAGCTGGAGCACCAGAGGGCCCTTTGGGTGAGCACAGTGTGAGCTGAGGGTCACCTTCCCCAGTGCTGATGTTGATAAGATGTGCACAGCCTCTCTGCTCCAGGCTAAAAGCCCAGGTGAATAATGGAAAAAGAAGAGCAAAGCTCAAGGCTCCTGTTTGCTCCAGCAAGTCCTGCACTCCTGAAGTGACCTTTTCCATAGCGTGTGGAGCTTTTGACAGGCTCCTGACAGCCAGAGGACAAGTTCTAAAAAGGGGTTCGTAGCTTTTACTGACCCACTTAAATTTGCAAAACTTTTTTTTTTTTCCAAATAAGGGGAAAAAGCTGGAGTTGCAAGATGGGATGAGAAACAAACCTGAAGCGGAGAAGAAGAAAAAAAATACAGGCTATAGCCAGAGACGCAGAGGTGCCAGACCAGCTGACAGACACTTCTGACAGATGAGGGAAAGGCATGGGAAATGGGATAGCTCACAAAGAAAAACACTGAATGTGAAATTAGCTATTTCCCTGTAGTCAGCCAGCCTACATCAGTTTTTCACGTACATTTGAGACTGTCAGAAACAAACAAACAAAAAAAAAAAGCTGATTTTCTTGGAAAACAGAGATTACAAACTGAACAGACTATTAAAACCACTTTGTCTTGGGAATTTGGCTTAAACACCAGATGAAATCAAAGATAGCTAATTTGATTAAGCAGAACAACTTATCTAAATCCCTACTTAGGGAAAACACCGCCAGCAATTCAGCACTGTTTTGCAAAAGACCTCCAACGTTAAACAGTTTCAAGGAGAGCAAAACCTACACACACATGGCACTTCTCCATGCATGAGGGACACGTTTGCTGGGCAGGCTTCAGGGCAAGACAACAAATTAAACTTACAAGAGATAAGAAGAAAATTTGCCATGATGGTGAGGAACCAGGAGTGATGAGAACTTACCTTGTCACCATCAGCTGAGGTTAGAGACCCCAATGGCACTGCCTCTTCCTTGGAATGGCACCTCCAGTTCTTGGGGAATTCCTTCCCCAACCTCTCTGTGACAGCACAGGGAGAAAAGGCAATATATTTGTGCAAATGTTAAGAGACAATGAACTGTCACTTCTACTCTCATTTGTAATGAGTAGGATTTACTGTGGCTAGCATGAATCACTTTGATAACATATATAATTAGTTTTATAGAAGTTTTAGTATGTTATAAAAGCTGCTCTATCACTTGTGTTCCCCCAGGGCTCTCTTATAAAATGATTTTGTTACAACTGTATTCTCCTTGGAAGTGAATTGCAGACAACTGAGCACATCTGTATGTCAGAGGCATTGTAAGCCAAGGCATCCAAAGCAATTTTAATGCCTTTTTCATTTCTAACACCCATGTGAAGAAATGCAGGCACTTGTGGGCTGCAGCCCTATCAGCTGCCCAAAGCCAAAGACAGCCTCTGCTTCCAGGCTGTGGCTCAGCCACCTCCACACAGCCCCTGGCTGCCCACAGCAGATGCTGCAGATCAGCAACCCAGGAGCTGGGATGCTGTCAAATGACCTTGGGGGAAAACACTCAGCATAAATAACACAAGTCTTTAATAACTTCATTTGAACTACAGAAAGGTATGTTGGAAGAGGATTTGTCTCTGTGCAGGGAGATGCAAGGTGAGTTAACTGGATTCCGTCTTTGTGAGGAAGAAAAGTGGGGCTGGTAGGAGAGTGCACTAAGTGAAACCAGCAAGCCCTTCTGATCTCATACATGCTTTTTTTATTTCATATGTATTTGAAATAATGTAGGCTATGATTGAGCCTTGTGGCTGCTTCAGAAGAGCACCATTAATAAACAGACTATTTTTAACAACTGCCCTGGTAATCTGCTGTGAGTATGCTTGATGAGGTTAAGGGCTGCTGCAAACATTAGCCAAACACCTTCAAACACCTACCTGATAAATCATTCATGAGGAGCAGCTGCCTGCAGTGTATTGAGAGCTGCTGTCCTGTGGCCTGTAACCTAAAGGGGCTTATCCACCCCAAACTGGCCCAGCTTGGCAATGCTTCAGCTTCTTAGTGGGTCATATTCAGGGCATTTCCCCAAGGCCCAGCTTTCCCACAGCATGGGGAAGGTGGATGAGAAATGCTGTTAGAGTACAATACAAACCCCAGGCTGAATGGGCACCAGCTGCAGCTGTGGACAGGGTGGGAAGCACCCGCCATGGTGCCATTTTGCTTTTCCTCTGACATGATCACAACCCCCAGGTCAGTCACAGCCCAAAGCATCCATCGTCTCCTCCCACCCTCTAGGTCATGTCCTAGTGCAGCTGTAAGAGCAGGTGGAGATGGGGCCACTTAGAGGTGCCTAAGGACTCAAGTGAAAAGGTCATAAGGAGTCAGAGGGACAACATCCAGAAGGCACTTCATAAAACCCACAATGTCCTGAAGATTAATTCAGAGCATCTTCTGTGTCTATTTTAGTATTGTACTACGTGATGCTGTCAATGATGCATGAACTCAGTCATGTATGACAGACAGCAAAAGCAAACAATGATGGCATTTGAAAATTGAAAAATTGTAACATTAAAAAAAGTCCAGTACTTTGAGGTGTTCTGGACAGAAACCAGAGTCCCTGACACTTCTATTCCAGCCATCTGTGCTCTCTCTCTAGTTACTGGAGCAAGAAATGGCACATAAAAGAACTGGTTCAACCCCATCCTCAGACTGGTAGGATATATTCCATTTTGAAGATGTCTGCTTCTTCTCATAAAGAGTGAATGCAGCCAGAATGGCAAGTTTTGGCCACTTACAAACTGCCTTAGAAGCTACTGGCTCTTTGGCAACTGCTGGCAAGAGGCATCCCACTCCCTTCCCAGTGTGCTTTTAAATCTACAGAGCAGCAGAGCACCAGCCAGTCATCCTGTCAGATCTGTATCACCACTTTGCTTCTGGTTTAAGCAGTTTGTCTCCAAGAGATTTTTTGGATACTTCCTCCAAACAAGAAGTTGTAATGATTTCCTACACCCGTGCAGCTCCACATGCCAGCTGTTGAGGAGCAGCCGCAGCGGACTTGAAAATAAACAAATCTCAGCCCGGGGAAGATCAGAAGGGCCGACAGACAGCCCTACTGGTGCTGATTTATACTTCCTTATCTTTTATCTCCTTCCCTCTCCTCCCCGCGCACACTAGCTGCTCTCCCACGGTCCTTCTCCCAGGGAAATCCATGTGCTTGCCTCTTGCTATCATGCATCTTCAATTCTCAAGTTCCTTAACTCTTAAATTCTTTCTAACTTTAATGTACTACTCCCCTTTTGGTACACTGCGAACCTGCTGGGGCAAAGAGCCAATTTGAACTTGTTCCCAAGAGCACACAAATAAATCCCTGGCTCTGGGAACACAAAATCTCCAATACTTTGCCCAGAAGCAATCTGAAATAGCAGACACACAGTGCCTCCCACTTCACAGCAAGCAGAGGAGGTGCTTTGGCTGGCACTGCTTTTCCAGCTCTCCACAGAAGACAAGGGGAAGCTGCCAGCAGGACAGTTATCCAGCAAGTACAGACTTGCTACCCTTGTGGAAAAACCTCCATCTAAAGACACTCTCCTCACCCACAGCTTGTTAGACCACAAAAGGTGGCTCTTCCCTGGTGGAACTGAGGCTACAAGGCTTCTCTGAATTAATCTGAATTTGGTTTTTCAGAAAACAGTCCAGTTCTGATGTACATTTCTGGTGCTGATCAGTCAACCCCAGCTCTTCTCATACGTTGTCCCTGCTCTCAATATAAACTAGAAATCAGGTGCAACTTTGTCTAATTTCAGCTACCAGCTCTTGTTAAACACTTGTTTTCAGATCAATGCTCAATCTTTCAAATTTATGCTTCTGCATCATCATTACATCAATCTTCTGATAGACTAAGATGTGTATTTTCTAAGCCACCAATATTGCTGCCACAATAATCTCTTCTCTACATTTCCATCTTAGTGTCATCTATAATAGTAAAGTCTCTTACTTTGATATAAATTCATTATTTCTTTTTGCACAATGATTTAGATTCTGACTTGCTGTACAAGCAGCTATTTAACATCTGCAGAAAAGCTTTTATCAGCATATGATATGAATTCTTCCATCTGGCATTCCACTGAACAAAAAGCAGAAACATTTTTGAACACCTGCCTTTTCTGTTACTGGCAGTCCTGTAATTTCCATTTCAGACTTACTGCTGTGCAAAGAAAGCCCTCTTTTTCTCTGCCCAAGTTTTTAACTCAGAGGTTTTTTTGCTTCTGTATCAACCCATTCCCATGCCTGGTTTCTAATCTATATTAAATTCTTCCCTTCTCTTCCCTGCCTTCTTGAATGCTGCCTTTTCCTCCTGTTATCTTCTTTGAGGTTTAGAGAACTTCATCCAGCACCAGCTGTATTTATGTCACCTGGTAGTAATTATTACACAATATTTCAGTCTATCTTAAGTGAATCAGAAAAATAATCACATCAAACATTTAAAAAAATGAAAGCAGCAAAGTTCACACCTCAGACTTTCAAATGTAATCCACCTGTGCTTTTCTGATGTGTTATAATTATGTGTTATTATTTCAGGATTGCATAAGGGTATAATTTCTTCTGAAGATGTTCACTACTTATTTTCCATAGCAGCCAAAATCCAAAACATTGTAAAATTTCAGATTAAAAGCATGATGCTGAGTTACAGTATAATAAACCAAACTTTTGGATAGCTGGTTCAGCAGCCCCAGTGGGAAAGCATGGAATGCTGGAAAAGGATTACAGTGGTTTTTACATTTATGAAGAGTTACACTGCTGGTCGCAAGAGAGCTCTCATGTTACTGAGAGTACACATTATTTGCTGGAAAATGAAAGTCTCTTGAAAAGCAAAAAAAGAAAAAAAAAGAAAAAGCATCAGACATTTGAACAGCTGGGAGCATTTTTAGAAACTATCAAAAAAAGAGAAAAAATTTAGAATAATATTTCTCCTTCTGTAGTTAGCCTCATTATGGTGGTATATAATATGTTCCCTAGAGGCTTAATCATGTCTACTGTTCAATCCTCAAAGGTTATTTCATTTAAAAAAAATCAATGGAGTCAACAGTTTCTTCACAAAAGAACCTGAAGCTGTCATTCTGAGATGTATTTATTTTTCTATCAGCTCTCATCTTTGTCAGATATCTCACGAGTTATAAATCTGAGCAATAAGCTGCAATCCAGCGTGCTCAGGCTAAAGGCAAGATTTTCTTCCTTTCTTTGTTGACATCTGATTTCATATTAGGAAGATATTGTTTGATGCCACTTTGATAAAATCTTGAAAAACTGTTGTTTGCAGAAGGAGCAAATGAGATGGTGAATTACTGAAGTAATGGCAGCCATGAGCATAAAGCAATGTGACTACTACATATAGTTTGAAGAGGTATCTGTACACTAAATCCAATACTACTTGAATTTTCTTTCAAATTAAAATGTAGGAGCAATCTCTTAATTGTCAATGCTCTGCTTATTCCGCCAATTATGATGCTTTATTTTCTTTACCACAGCACTTCCAGAGCCGTGTCAGCACGAGGATTTCCGTTTGCTCAGTTTTTTTTGTCACAATGAATCTTTCAACGTGTGCCAGCTCCAGATAAACATAATCGCTAGTTTGTTCCAGTACAAAACCCAGGCAACAAACAATGAGAGGCTCCCTCAGCAACACCCTTGAATTCCCTTTGAAATACACTTCCATTAAATACCCCACTATGGGCTGTTAAATTCACATTCATCAGCTATTGTATACTTTACAGGCCTTCCCATCTTCACAATGTGGCTCTTCTCACACCTAAATGGACACTTACTTTGTAGGTTTTTTAATGACTTTACTTACAGCAAAATGCCCACCTAGTTTGCTAAGCCAAACCATTCATTCTTTCCTCTCAGGAACCAACCGCAGACCCACAGTGGAGTGAGTCAGTGGTACAAGAAATAAGCCTAGTTGTGGTACAAATCTGAAAATGCACCCACTATGGCTTAACCAATGCATCTAAGAATGTCTAAACCCAGCTCTACCAGAATGACAGCGCTACTCACACAAGGCAACTTCCACTTTGCAAAAACAGGCAGTGAAAAAACTGGGTAAAATATCAAATACCTTTTGCACAGATTCTGCTGAAAAGAGGGCAAATCATCCAATCAGCTCTCACTCTTATTTATCCCTTCCCAAACACCCACTTTTTCTGGCTGGGATCTTTTACCTTTACTTGCTTCTCTCTGTTACTTGCTCTCACGTCTCACCTTTGGTTTCGTCCTGTCTTGCTTCTCTCACTGCATTTCCGCTGAGCAGGACACTTAAAATATGTTTTATAACAACCTAAGGAGGACCTCTAAACAAGGCCATTCCTACAGCAAAAATCACCAGGGGTTTTTTAGGTGGTTTGGTTTTGGTTTTTTTTTTTTTTTATTTGTGATTTTTTGGGTTTTGGGGGGGTTTTTTTGTTTGTTTGGGTTTTTTTTTTTTTTTGTTTGTTTTTTTCCCCAAAACATCCTCAAATACCATTTCATAATTTTCTTAGAGGGAAAAAGAAAAACCCACTGATAACATTCCCTTTGTTCATCACCCACTATACAATACGCAACCTTACCAAACTGCTCCAGCCTATCCTGGAAAAACATTTTTGTTCTAAATTATTTTGTTTCCCCTCCAAAACCCACCCTCTTGTACTTTAAACAATTCCCCAAACTTGTCCACTCATCGTTAAAAGGAAACTGCATGTGAACAAACTTAAAAGGACTAGATAATCTGTAGGGTACCTATTTTACTCCTTTGTCTTTCTTATGTGTTGCAACATATCTCTTTCCTCCTCACCTAAAATTTTCCATTACAGACCAGTAGGACCACAGATTTACTTCTCCCATCCTTCTCTTCCTTATCTCAAATACAGCTTCTAGTTTCTTTCTTTCCAATTTTCCCTTTGTTTCAAACACAGTTTGCTCTTCCCAGTGCAGAACTCCTACAAAAAATATGGTTAAACAAAGTTAAAGAAAATCCATGAGCATGTGAGAAAGACCTGTGTGAGCAGTTCTGGGCCATAACATCAAGAGGTAAACCCTAATAGTGAATCAATGTGTGCACCAAAAGACCTTTCAAACCCCTCCAGTCACCCTGAACATGAGTTCAATTCCCATTTACTCTCTTCCAACAAGATCAAATTTTCTAACAGACCATGCTAGAGGATTTGTTCTCCCAAATTCCATGCTTAAACTCCTATGCAATGGAAAACAGTCATCTTCATAAATGAAACCAAGTGATCCAATAAAAGTATTTATTACCATTCCACCAACATGAACAGTCAAACTCTAAAATTGTTCACCAAAAAGCAAAACCAGTCACAACAATATTTTATCCACAATTATAAACACGTACACAATCTTCCACAAAAGAATTCGGTTCTGTTGTTATGAGTCCATGATAAATGTTTCAAAGTCATGGTCTAAGTCTGAAACAAGGGCATCCACAAAATCTTCAACTGAAGGGGATTTCTGCAGCATACCTACAAAAAAACAAGACAAGACACTCTTCATCAGGATGCTGTGACCTTGACAGCTTCGTCAGTGGCAGCACTTACTGCTAACTATCTTTTAATGTCGCTATACAGCAGAAACAGCTATCGGATTTCTTCGTCAAGAAAAAAGTGCAATTAGAGTGTAGAGGGATTATTTAATTTCTTCAAGATACCTGTTACACATTTGCACAGAATTGACAGATTTCAAGGCTTTTAACTGATTTTTGTCATTAAGACCTTGTTTAAGCAGGGAATTATATCTGTTTTAAAGCAATGTAACTGTAGACTCAGTCATTCCTAAATGACTGAAATAAAATAGTGATTGAGCAGGTGAATGACTGAAATAAAATAGTGATTGAGCAGATAAGATATATAAATCCTTATCTGCTAAGTCTCAGTTCTGACCAAGCCAGAAAAAAAATGTATTTTCTGAAAGCATTACATACACCTTAGAACCATTTAATTTAGCCATTTAAAATACAGCTATATCTGAAAATTTTGACAAGGCACAAAACATAAACAAAAGCATTTTTAATATACTGCAGTTTTGGTTTTGCTTTTTTGCAGTACTAGGACTTTTTTCAAGAATTTAAATTACTATATCTGTTAGCTACAGCACTTGGCTACATGATAACAGACAAGAAAATTAGCATCATGAATTAAAATCATGCCCAAGTACTTCGTCAGGTAATTTTAGAAACAGAGAAACTAAAAATTTCACCCCTTCCTCTCCAGAATCCCAATTTTTTGATGGCATGAGAATATATCCTTTAAATTATTTTCAGATGTTTCTTTGTACTTAACATCACCTACAGTTGGTCTTTTCACTGTTATTAACATTTCAAGATTACACATGAAAATTTACTGCATAACTTGTACCAGAAAAAAAGCCCCAACCAAAAAAAAACAAAAAAAAAAACCCCAAAACAACAGTACAACTGGCAAAAATGTAAAATTTAATCTTTGTATTTCTTTGAAGTTATCTTTCTGGCATCTGCCAATGTAAATATAACCTTGTTCTACCCTTTCTGATCGGTGTACCTACTGAGCATAAATTTATATTCCTTCACATCCTCAACAATATTTGCTTTTGGTGGAAATCATAATTGCATGCTGCTAAAAGACTATAATCTTTTACTATAACACAATGATTCAAAACCCATCAGGAAACAGATCAGCTCAAAGTAAATTGGTGTGAGCAACCAAAAAGAATTTTGTTGCTAAGACCTTACAGAATTCCATTTCAATCTGATTTAAAAACATGTTACAAGTGTCAACACAAACTGCCATGACCCAGTAGATTAATAGCAAGCACTAAAAGGAAAACAAATCTCACACTATATATAGATTGACTGAAATGCTGTTAAATGAAGTTTGCATCAAGCTATTTTCAAAATGAAAGAGAACAGAATTAATATTTCCACGTACTTAGTAAACTTGTCATCTACTCTAATGTTAGAAAAATCACAGTGGAATTATTTGTAGTTCACAATGAAAAATGGCTTGCTATGTGTTGGGCTGAGAAACAGATGTGTGCAGATAGCCAGCTACTGATCTGAGCTCCCCAGAGAGCCGTGGCCTCTTGCAGACTCCCTCTCTTGGGTTCCTGGCTGGGGAATATGCATATTTGCTCCCTAGCAGCCTTGGAAAAATTCCAGTTAGACTCATATTTTCCTGCCGTTTTCACAGAAGAGAAGAGTGCCTTAAGAAGGTGACAGGGATGGCAACCCACTGGAACATGTATAATCACTCCTTTTTCACCAGATACCATGATTGAGAGATTACTAAAATACTGCAGAGATGTTACATAAAGATGGCCATAACAGACATAACCACCATTCCTCGAGCCTCATTACACAAAACTCTCCTGCCATTACCGACTTTATAAAAAACAGCCAGTCTGGATGATGTTCAGCCAATTCTTTGACACACTAATAACTACTCTGCCAATTATCAATACATTGGAAAAAACCAAGAGCCAACAGTATAATGATAGGCAGAAGAGAAGAAACTGAAGCTGGGATTATCTTCAAGGAGATTCAATTTTCCCTCTTACATAAAAATGGCAAATCATAACAAAAACATTCCAACCCTCAATATTACAAAATTAATAAGAGAAATATAATTAATTACAGTATACTTGGATATACTTTACGGCAGCTGAATACAGTCTTACCAAATATCACTCAAAACTTGTTACAAATTGTATTTATTTATTAAAACCAAGTTTGCTTTAAATATGTAGGAGATTCCAAAATCATTCTGGCAATGGTGATGTCTAATGACCTCCGATCCAGCTTTTGATAACAAACACAGATTTCAGATTTCTTGCATTAGTGGTTTGTTGCACTCCTATTTTCCCAACACTGACATCAAAAGCAGACACCAACAGACTTCACTTTTGCAAAGAAGAGACAGAGAGTAACCGAGGTCATTGCTAAAGAACTCCTACTGTAATGAAATGATCATGCTCTCATTAAATAAATAACTACAGATTTTAGAGTACTACAGTTCCAAAAGAAACAGGCAATGATGGCATTTCTGTGTTTTAACCTCTTACTCTACTCTGATGTGCTAAAGAGTGGTCATCTCTCTTCAAACCCCATTAAAATATATCAAAGCAAGATCAGCTGTGATATATTGTTAGTACTCAGCACTTCAGTCTAAATGATTTAGTAAGATGTCCACAAGGTCTGATGGTTGCAGTTTTCAAATTTAGGAGTGTATTTTAATACGTTCAGCCCAACTCCTATTTCAGCTCAGTCTCTCCCAAGCCTAAGGCAACTGCATAGCTTATCTTCATCGCTTTGAAGTTTCTTTCACATTACAGCACTGTGGTTAACCACACCCTTTTGAGAGATGGTTAGCTATAACCTACAATCACTGAAAATTGAGAGAAGAATAAAGCCTGTGGCAAAATTTGGCCTCTGCCCCCCTGGAACACTAATTATTCTGGGTCCATGTAGTTTGAGCTAACATATGTTGCCATTCACATCAACTTCTAGGATTTATGCGTATTTCTTACACTTTCAAAGAGACATACAATCATTATCTGAAGATTTTTGCAGCCTCTTCAAATTATAATTACTCCATGAAGTACAGTCTGAGGCATGGAAAAGCAAATTTTCAAACAGCATTGGAGGAAATGGGCGTTTATTTGTACAGTCAGTTGGTTTGGTTACCATGTAGGCTCAGAGCTGAGTATGACTGTCTGCAACGTAATACGGCATCAACAAAGCAGGAGTGCAATCTCACGCATTTCACACAGGGACTTCTTCAAAAGCCCCAAGGACAACGTGGCTGCACCAATGCTGTAGGAGAAGTGCACTCCAGGATATGTTCCATGTGCTTAGTTCCCAAAACATCCAACCCAGTAGTTTTCACACTGCAATTCACTTTCTGCCTATGCACCTGGGTTTCTTTCCAGCCAGAGACTGCCAAGGAGAGAGGGAGGAATGGTGCACACCTGAATCTTGTTCAGACCTGCAACCAGCACACAACTGGACCTGGAAGGGACACCTGGGTTATATAACTTCAAAGGAATTTGGATTCCCTAATGCCACGTAATCCTAGGAAGGAGAAAATCTGCAAGAGCCATGTAATCAACACAAAATCACAGAGGAATCAAGTTCTTCTTAAAACATAATTTTTCTCTAAGGAAAAATTAAAATAAAATAAGCCTCTTAGACAAAACATTGTCTACCCATTTTCAATTGCTCCTGATATCCATATTTGTGGCTGTTTCACTATTTCATGGACTATCAAGGGGATAAGATAAAAGGGATCTCTTCAGAAAATGTTTAAAAAGTTCTCAAAAAACCTCTATGATTTTGGCTTTTTAAAAGGAAACAAATACCAAGAGAATCAAATGCAAACAACAACAACAAAAAAGTATATTGTGTTTCCTAATTAAAGACTAGTTCAAACAGGAACCTTGTCAGCAACTCCAAAGGTCAGATCCTTTATCTTTCCTAATCAGTACATCTATGGAATCATGTTGGAGAAAGATGAAAAGCTAGGGTCATATCCAAACACAAAAGAAAAACAATAGATAGCTTCTGAGAAGAAAATCATAACAAAGAAGCTGCATTAATGAAATGTGCTCGTGAAGTAACCTGCTATCAAACAGCCAATGAACATGGCTAACTTCCTAATGAAGTATGGAAACACTTCAAGGGTGAGGCTGCAGATGTGCATCCAAAAGCCAGACATGTGCAAGCCCATATAAAAACCACCTGAAATAACAACCTAAAGAACTTTTTAAAATAAGGTACCAATGAGCACAGATTCTTGACTGTTTCTCTGAAGAGGAATAAAATCAACAAGCTTTAAAGTGGAATCTGTCTTTAATCAGATATGTTTTGTTATCTGCTATGGGAGCACAGTTTTGCAACTGATAGAAAGCAACAGCAGATGGAAGTCAAGTCGTCTGGAATATCAATAATGAAAAAAAATCAGCAAGAGAAATCAGAATCTCATTGAACCTAAACAAATTGAATTGTTCCTACTTTTCTCCATAAATTCTCTTCTTTTGTAAGAAATACAGACCAATCAAGTACAAATATAACTTTTTTCATCAGGTGTGCTCTATTATTTAGCTTCCAATAATCCCAAATCAGCAACCAAGTTATTGTCTTATCAGAATACCTGAGTCACCCTGATTTTATTGTTCAGGAAGTCACTCAAGCACATTTGTTAAGTTTTTTACTTAACTACTTTTACTGTCTACAAATGAACATCATGATAGGCACAAAGAAACTGCGGATGAACACTTGTTATTTTTATGATCTTGAGTATCAGTTAGGATTTCTGAATAAAGAGTGTACAAGTGAAATTCAGAATACAAAAGGGAGATAATCTGAAGCAAGGAAGGTGTACCTTTGATGGAAGAGGATCAGATCATGGTACACTTAAGAAAACTGGGCATAAACAAGCCCACAGGCCCGGGCAGGATGCACCCTGAGTGCTAAGGGAGCTGGCAGATGGCATTGCTAGGCAACTCTCAGTAATCTATTAAAACAGGAGAGGTACTATAAGACTGCAAGAAAGCAAAACTCATGTCTATCTTCAGGAAGAGCAAGCAGCAGAACCTAAGGAACTGAGGCTGGTCAGTCTCACCTCAGTCCCTAGGAAGGGTCTGGACCAACTAATCCTGGAAACTGTTTTCAGACTCACAAACAGCAAAAAAATCAGGAACAGTCATGGATTCACCAAAGGCAAGTCATGCTTAAGTAACTTGATATGATGAAATAACTGGTCTGGCAAAAAAGAGGAGAGGAGTGTATGTCACCTCCTTTGGACCTCAGTGAGCCCTTTTGACATGGTCTCCCATAGGATCCTACCACGTGCAAGGGAGAAAGCCAGTTTTACTTCCACAGATTTTCTGTAAGAGCATCAACAGATGAATTTTGAAACTTCATTCAAATAGTACTTGATTCACAGAAGTACACTGCCAGCAACTTCAACATAATTACCAGGACATTCCAGGAAAATTCCATGTTCAGTAAAATAAAGAATATATCCCAGAAAGAGATCATAAGCATATCTGGTATTTAAAAACATTTTTTCTTTCTCTACCATATGACTTTCAATGTAAAAACTGGTTATGCTTGTAAAGATGCACATTCCTGTCTTGCAAATTCTAATACACAGTTCTGGGCTACAGTTTTTCAAAGTTACAAACACAAACTCTTCAAGAACAGTAAAGAGAAGTAAATTTGCGAAGTCATATTGAATTAAAAGTAACCCTGTAGATCAGAAACGTAAGTAGACAACCTAAAGAATATATATAGTTGCTTAATATATGATGAGTCTAAGGAGAGCAGAGGTCATGGCCTCAAATATAAACAGATGGGTCAAAGAACTGAAATGTTCTAGTCATGAAACTGTGCCAATCTCATGATGAAATACAGACACGTTACCACTGTCTTCCTTATCTGTAGAAAAAAGTCCCAGAAGTTCCAGTCTGCTAAAACGGAGTTTACAGAGGCCACTGAATTCATATTTTCATATTCATTCTTAATACTAAGGATTTCAGAGAAAGTTGAAAGCTGTGCCAGGACTTAGCAAGTGCTCACCTTAGGAACAGCGAAAGTAATGTTTGGTTTGAATTCTGCAACATTACACAGGAAAGTCTTTACCTTGATTTCAGAGATTTGGGACAAAGTCAGCAGTTTCTCAAACTTGTTTCATTCTCCTGGCACTATTTTCTAAGATATGAACACACAGAGTGTTTTTGCTATGGGTATGAATGATTTGTAGAAGTTATTTTCCAGATTCAAGAGGCAAATATTGTAGTGAGATGAATAATGAATTGTGTTTCTTTATTACAGTTGTCAGAGTTGCATTTCATGAAAATGTACACTCGAAGTACTGATACAGCCAAAGATATTTTCATGACACTGAAATGATGTGGCCAAAACAAGTTTAACTTCTCCTATACAAAATAACCAGAGATTTTATGAATTTCATGTATGGAAAAGTTACTACTTTATTGTATCCAAGAAATAATCTAATCTATCTTCCTTCAAGTTTATTCTGAATTCTTTAGACAGCCTCATAACACAAACCTTTCCAACACTTCAGCCCAGCTATCTTGTGTGTACTCCACATACCACACGGAGTTCTATTGACCATGATACAAAGGTGATGACCAGTCCACTTAAATTTTTCCTTCATAAATCCAGTGAACATCATAACTAAAGTAAAAAGACCAAGTTGGGAAATGCAGTTAAGTTGAAGTTTCTTCCTTTTGCAAGGCAATAAGAGAGTTATAACTGATTTCCTACCTTGCACCATCAGCATGGGCTCCTTTCCACCGCCGTGTGCCAGCATCTCCCTACGATAGTGCTCCCCCATTGCCCTGGAGAAACACAGGTGTCAGAGCCATCTGCAAACACAACCTGTCCAGCCTTCACTCAGGTTTGCTTCTAGGATCTCTACAGACCTCACAGAGTCAAATGAAATTTTCCACCATGAAACAATGGCTGGTGCCACATTAGCTCCTCAAATTCAAATTACATTTAAAATCCCATTATGAGGAACTGAACTAGAAAAGTTTTATTCATAAGAGTGTGTGTTGGTGTCTATAGAAGTTAATTTGTGAAGAGCATTTCAGGCTTCATTGTGCCCAAGGGAAAAGTTGCTCTGTTACTGTGTCCTGAACATCCAGCAAAGGTACAAGAATGCCTACAATTTGTGACCTCACAATTTGCTTTCTTAATTTCACAAAGCAAAATGAGTAGGAAAGCTCCACTAAGCTTTGATGTTGGTGACATGAAGCTTGTTTAATACCCACAGTTGCTTTGATTTCAATAGAAAATTACAAGTTATTAGGCATCTATGAATTTCAAGCTCTCTAATTAGATCTAAATAAGGATTTCAGTGTCTCCCAGCTGACACACCTGTATTTTAAAACATTGGCACATTTTTTTTGCACCAATGAACATGTCCCAAAGTACATATATACACACACACACACACACACACGTATATTTGTGTGTGTATGTGTATGTATATATATATATATACACATATGGTTTTTATTGTATATGTTACATATACATTCTATGGTTATTTTCAGCTTTGTAGTATCTTAAAATCAAGAAAAACACTAAAAACTAATTTGCGGCAAAAAAGCCCACCACCTAATTCATTTCATGTTTTCCAGAAGCAACTAGCATTTCATTCTATTTAACATTTCTGTGTTTTTACCTGTCAAATGGGTTCTGAGCAAAGCACTGTTTCCACACCATAGAGGCAACAGCCCTGGACATGAGGTAGGAGTAGTATTTGGCACCGTAGCCCACAAGGTGACTGAATCTCAGCTGCCAGGCCTGTAAAATGAAAAAGAACCCAAACCCCATGTTATCTTTTAAATTCTTTACGTTGTTCAACATTTCCTTATGTATGATGGAAGAAATCTGATCCTATTAATGACAAACAAAAAAGAAAAAAAAGAAAGAAAAAAAAAAGTCACCAGAAATAAATCCCAGAATGAACAATACTTTATCAGAAGAAGCATTTTTCAATCTAAATGGTGTGCATGCAATAGGCTGATCATCAGGATTGAAACTATATATAAACAGGATCAGAAGGGGAGAAAATAAAGCAGTAAAATAAATTACTCATATCTGATAATAGCTGTGTAGTTCTACTGGTCTTGAACAAAGCCCACAATTACCTTGTTACAAGTAACACAGTATTTTGTAATTTTCCATGTGGGTATGTGCAGTATCACATTCAGAAAAGTTCAACTTATAATTTTTGTCAGAAACAAAATGGTAATAGTGATTTGTGTTTAATGCTAAAAAAAATACAGCTTTCCGTGTGGCAGCCATCTTAGAAGTACACAAATTCCATCCACATGCAATGCCATAATTCACAGAC
Source organism: Zonotrichia albicollis (assembly GCF_047830755.1). NCBI lineage: Eukaryota > Metazoa > Chordata > Aves > Passeriformes > Passerellidae > Zonotrichia > Zonotrichia albicollis. The sequence continues at coordinate 58,786,500 of NC_133820.1, forward strand.
TTGTCTGCACATTTTTAAATGTGTGCATATACAGCAGATTATAATCCACAATTATATTGCTATTCATTTATGGATTGTTACTTCACATAGTGACTCATTCAAGTGATGATAGACTTTTTTAATGCTTTTTAGTGTTGACTGTTTCCTTATGTTTTCTTTGCAAAGAAAATCAGAACTATCAGCCTTATCTTCACAGAAATCAAAATACTTTTTTCTTTTTATTTCCCTGACTGCAACAGAATAATTTAAATTGTGACAGACCTCCAAAAGTCATCTGGTCCAACCCTCACTCAAAGCAAAGCCAGCTTTGGAGAGATTTCTCAGGGCCCTGTCTAAAGTCTCCAGGGATGAAGATTTCATCACCTCTCCAGTGTGATGTGTTAAGCAAGTAGTTCCAAACTGAAATGCTGTTTCCCAACAGATTGAAATGAAAATAGATGACTGTAGAAAGGAAGGAGTATGAAACTTCCTCTGCCCTTTGGTTCTGAGGAAACTCCAAAGAGAAAACAAGTGCCCTATCTTCTTTGCCTTCCTATCCAAAGTCAAAACTCTTATCATTTTTGTGATATGTCTGTTGTCAAGTTACCCAAAAAGATGTATGTCTATTCTAAAAAAAAAAAAGACCAACTGAAAGGGTGGAAAAAAAGTAAGTATTTGGCTTTTATTTAGTCTTTTTTCCTTAAAAGAAAAGAGAACAAACAGTGCTTCATAATCTAAATTATTTCCAACAGCTGATGAGAAACAAGTTGCTAGGTACACGACCTTCTCTGAGCAACAGCTACAAATAAAGTTCTCCAAGTCAGCCACAGCTCAGCCATTCAAAAGCTACTTTTTACAAGATGGTTACTCCACCCTAAGACAGGTGCCCAAAACAAATGGAATTTGCCATGGGTGTGCAATTGATCCTGTACTGGTGACCTACACAACCAAAGTAGGAGTAGCAAGGTTAAATGAGATGAAAAAAGTCTCCAATTTTCCTATGGGTCTTGATGCATGGTGCAAATTCTTTAAAATTATTGACTTTTTTCTCTTTAAGGTAAAGCACTGTACTGAATCTCACTGTAATGCAAGTGTGTTACAACATCTAGCTCAGACACAGAGTCTCCACTTTGCTTTGAAAGGTATTTTGGTTGCCTTTGAAAGGTATTTGGTTTGGTATATGTTTATACTTTATAGCTAGAGTTTTTCTAACTAGTCCCTTAATTACAACCATAATCATTAAACTAAAAGCACATTTTGAAACAGAGCAGAGAGACTACATTTTTAGAAGACTGAGCAGGAAAACATGTCAGTTTCTTTTATAATAAGTTTTAAAAGTTATGATTAGAAGTTTCTACTCTCTCTCTCTCTGGAATGTGGAAAACTTTACTGATGAATTGGTTTCACATACTCAGAAATGGTTTTTAGGCTACAAACAAAAATAATTTCCAGGTGTTTGGCATACTGAAGGATATTCCTACCTCTCCCATCAGAAAGGAATTACTTTGATGATCATATAAGCTGTAACTAAGACAGTATGTCTTACTTGAAACCTCAGATTATACTGTTTCCTCAAATCTCTTGGCATTTAATGGTCTGCACCTAAACCAGCTCATCTGCACTTCCAGGTTGATTAAGTACTCAATTTATTTGGTTTGTTGAAACTCTGTATCACAATTAAGCAAGGAGAAAACAACAACTTCTCAGCAATCTGTCCAAGACCAAAAGCTTGATTTTGAAGTCTGCACCTAAAATGGCCTCAGTACACTCTGCTCAATTTTTTTTTTCACTTTGTCTTTGCTAGGCTTTACTAACAAATGTCACATTGTTTCCTTTCATAAGAGAAAAGGAAACTACAGAAAGACCAAGGAATGACAATGCTCATCTCCCTCTCTGCATCTGCAGAGACTTACAAATATGATGAAGTGGAAATTTCAAAAATTTATTTCGGAACAGAACAGTATCTAAAACAAGAAACAGAAATGGAGGGTGAGTCAAACTGAAACTAAGATTGTTTTCCCACTGCAAACAGCAGTAAAGGAAAACCAATAACAAACAGTGCTATTCCCTACTGAAATTTGAAGCCTGTAATTAATTTTTTTTTAATCAGTACAGATTCTCCCCACTCTAGAGCATGAATAACTCTAGCATGTCATCATTTCTTGTCACTACTTTTGTCCAAGTCCTCACACTAAGTTCCTGATCAGGATCTCCCAATGTTCAATATTACCCACAAACCATTACATTATTCAAGTACATTTTCTGATTCTATTCTGTCCTAACAATTAACTTTTCAAGACTGGACTTAGCTACCTATAAAAATATATTTAAACATTAAAACCCCATCCTCTACCCTAATTCACAAGAAGCTACCTGCCCACATAAAAGAACTTCTTCCTCTCCTCCTACTTCATACAGAGGAGAGATTATGACCTAGGCAATAACATGTTCAAAAACCACAAGAGTATATAGGCTACTGCTCCATTAAAAAGTTCTATGATTAATAAAAAGACACCCCGCATTACTGGGGTGATTATCACAAATAACATTTAAAAATATTTCTCACAAAAAAGAGAGACATTTTAAAAGATTATCACAAATATTTAAAATGAAATGATTGATCTTGTAGCATAAAACTCCATTTCTCCATGGTAATAAATTCAGCTATAAGATGACTTGATTTCTTGTGTTATTTCCAACAAGGAGATATTTCTTCATTAAAAAAAAAAGACATATCAAATTCTCTTTTGGACAGGGTAAAGGCTAGACATGCAGAATTAGGGCAGTCTCCTTATTAAATGGTATATTTTTGGTAAGCAGCTAGAAAGTTAATGAAGACTCTGGGTAATTGCTTACTTCAAAAAGTTCCATGAACCCATTCCAGGAGTTTATAAAACAGTGCATTTTACAGCATAGCCCATGGGTTATGATAATATGCCATCCACAGGTCATGTTCATGCCTGCTTTTTATTCAGCACAACAGACTGCAATAAAGGTGTGTGACTGATCCACTGCTGTTATTAAACAGATGTTCTTGCCACCAACATTATCAATCTTTTCTTATAACCATGTCTGAAGCATTTCCAAAATTCCATGTGCAATGGCTTTCCACCCCATCATGTGAATACAAAAATACCTCACTGATACTTTGTATTCTCACACCTTATCAGGAGTTTTTTTTAAAGTCCTTGTAGAATACATTCCTAGGGTAAGATTCAGTTCATTTTACTCTAGCTACCTAAGCTATATGTGTCTTGCCCAAACTAGTCACATAGGCCTCCCTTGTAGTACAGAAATATTTATCCTGTTATCTTTTGAGAGGATAGGATTACTGCTTTAGGAGGAATCTGAATAATTTACTACACCTTCCATCTTCAAAAATTAAGCCTCTTTGTTCATTTTAACAATATGGTAGGATCAGTTAAACCAAACTATTTTAAAGGTTACATTACTTTAGGATTCAATTGTTTGAATTTTAAATTTAGAACTGTTAATATTGTCACAAAAATAATCTGATACAAAAATTTATATGTGATGGTAAAAAGACAAAATTGAAAGAAAATCTGTAGGCATCTTAATATATACTAAGCTAGCTTTTGCTTGACTGGCTAAACATGGTTCTGGAGGGTTCCACTAATTTCATCATAAATCAGTTCTACAAAATCCTACTACACCTTCTGAAAAGAAATCCTACAGAAATTCTTGACTATTGCTTGGACTTTTCAAAACATTCTTCCAACAGTTTCTGCTTCAGATACTTTAAAGTACATTTATGTCCATTTTGCTTTGCATCTTAAGACAAAAAACACAAGTGAGAACCTGAAAAGACTCAATACTAAATTAAGGGAAGTACTCGTGTCATTTAAGACTTCTAATTACAAAAAGTGTGCTACAGTAATTACATCAATGAGAAAGTTGTTGAATTGTTTCCGTGAAGAACAGTATTTGATGGAGATGATATCTGGTGCTCTCTCCCTTCTTAATTAAAATTTTATTCTGGCAAGAAATCCAACAAAGGAGCAGCCAACTTATCTCCTTCAGGGGCTACTGGGTGGAGAAGCCCTTGTGTCTGGCACTCAGGTGACACTGTTGCTCCTAACGCCCTTGAATTTAGCTATCAGCAGGGGTGGATAACTCTGGGAGGTCAAGGGGAAGCTGCAGGCTCTGGTTCCTTGGAGCCAGGAGAGAAGGGCAGATAGCATGGGAATGAGCACAGGCCATTTCCCTCTGCTGAGGCCCAGCTTTACCAGTACCAGCAGAAATCCAGGACAATGCTGCTCTGCCATGCAGACAAGCACACTTTGGCCAGTGCTTTGAAATGGTTGATGAGTATCAGAGTGCACAGTTTGCAAACTGTTTGTGCCACCTTTGGAGAAAAGCTGTAGCACTCCCTGACTGCAGAAACAACTCTCTCCATAGGTAAGCAGCAGCTTGCATGGTCAACTTACATTCTGGATTTTTGACCTCAAGCCCTCTAAGTTTTATAGAATTATATCATCATTCTTCTGGAGTTTCACAATAATAATTAAATGCAATAAAGAACCACTTTCTTTCCTGTAGTTTCTAATCTTGCTTAGAATAACAGAAAACTAATTTCAAGAAACCTCATCTCATGCTGCATCTCTAACTCGCCTAATATCATTACTCTTCAGTTTTCCAGTGCTCTGCGTTTCTGTGTTAGGAATGGAGAGAACACAAAGTAAACCAAACCAGAGACACCGCTGACATTTCAGAAAGTGAGTCAAGCAAGAGATTAAGTCTTCAATTTATAACACTTCCGTGTTTTTATTATAAAATGATAAATAAATCTAGCAAGGGAGGAAATGTAAATATTTTTGCAGTTGTTTACACTAAGGAAGAGGAAAGGAATTTAACATTCAATTAACCACTTAGGTGATTCTAGATATGTACCATATGGTCTTTGAATTGCTTAAAGAAAAATATTTCATTTTTACTTATAAACTATTCATGAATTTGAGCTGCTTACAGCAAAATCATTTAGAACTATTTACTCTATACCCTCTTCTCCCCAGAAATGGACTGAGGGAAGGAGATCATAATAAAGAATACTGACATCAAAAATCTGTACATCTGATTTGCATTGCTTCGAATCTTTAAAAGACACAGAGATATGAAAATTGATTCTTTATTGTATCCTTTAACCTATCCTATTTGGACAAGTTAAGAGACAGTGTTACTTGTAAAAATTACAGCTAGTCTTTGAAGTAAAATATAAGAAATTTGCAAACGTACGATTTTCAAACAAATCTTTCACGTCTTACCATGCAATTCTACACAGATATACATACACATGCAATAACCCCCTCTTCAATTATAATTAGTAATTTCTATTATTGCCTAAGCTTTAAATTCATAAGCCTGAGATACACAGAATCAGGTCACTGTTTCCTTTGCATACAGACCTGCACTGAAGCACAAATTTTTTACACTACTTTTCCAATTAAACCTAATTTTAAGTATTGACCTATTATTTTAAAATAAACATCATGAACACTGCTTAAAATAAGCCCTTACAAAACCAAGAAATACCTTAAGCAACATGGTAACTGCAAAATGTATTTGCAAGTACAACTTAATCAAGTAAATATCTGAACCAACACTGGAAGATGAAATCACTACCTGTTTACTGTTTATTTACTATCTTTTACTAGAGTAATTTTAGAAATGGATTGAAGGGATCACAACTCTAATCCTTAATCTGCCACAAGTGCAGTGTGAATTTAAAGAAATTATGTTCATCTCATCTCAGCCACCTCCTGTGAAGCAAGGGTGCTAACAGTTCCTCTGTTTTGTTCTTTTCTGGTTTGACTTTTCACAGAAAAGATAGTCCCCCACAGCACTTGAAGAGAATTTCACTTCAGACTCTCTAGGCTGTGTTTATGGCAATGACGTATTCAGCTGTATATATCACTGTCAAATATAGCTCCAGTAATGCAATCTCAGGGGGGAAAAAGAACATGTGAGCCATGAAAACAGAACTATATCAAACTAGATGAAGCTATCTGTGCTTTCATATATATGCACAATACACCTAAATATATTCAGAATTTTAACAGGAGATGTATGCAACTGCTTCTTGCACTGCTTCTTAAAATGGTCTCCCACATGGTAAATATGGCAAATGCTATCACTAAAGTATGTTTGAGTTTCATGGGGCTAACACTTGGAAAAAGAATTTCCTTAAAAGTGCTTCATATCTTATGATATCTGTAAAAACTCTACTGCTGTAGATAGTTGCCCAGTGAATAGTGTCATATAACCCCTGGAAAACAAATCTTCAGAGTATTTGCTATCAGCATTTTCTTTATCATAAAATGAACTCAACTCCACAAAGACAGAAACCTAAACAAACCTTGAAAGGTGACTTTAAGAGCTTTTGAAAGTCCCAGCATCTACTTTAATACTGACCTCAGCAGGGCACCAATCTTCTTGAAATGGCTTTTAGCTATTAATTATTTATAGAACTATCACTTCCCCAGAGTTCACTGTGCACTCCTTTATTAATCTTTTCCTCAGACCCAGACCCTTCAATTTGATTTTACAGTATACTTTTAAAAAGGCTCATATGAAAACTAATCCAGGGACTTGCACTCTGTATAAACAACTTTAGTTTCCAACATGGCAAGGTAAAAAATTACCTTGAAGGGGTTACACAAACTTCAAGGGGTTGAGTAATAACATATGACTTCATCCCTCTTCAAAACTCAAAAAAGTGCAATATGAGCAACATCACTACCTTTCAAGTAACTGCAGAGGGAGAAGTGGAAAAGCCATCCTCTATAAAGGCTCTCTGGCTTTACTATGAAACTTATGTCTCTGTGATCTGCAACAGTGGTTTCTCTAAAACTGCCTACAAGAGATGTGAGACATACTGGGTGTCTGCTTCTCTCTTCAACAAATGAGCAAAAAAATTAACAATACTTTAAAAGATTAGATACTACCCATAGTCACACTTGTTATAAATTAAATAATTTTTCCTCTCCTACTATTTTCTCATTAATAAGAAACAAATAATCACCGCCTCAATTCCAAATACTTTTTTCGTAAAGATTTTCAACACCATTCACGTATGCCCATATAAATTTCTCTTTGCTAGCCCAATACTGGATTTCCTTAACTTTCCTCGTAGTTCCTGTTTCCAATCTGGACAGATTCCTGGTGATGTCCACTTAAAATGTCCCTGTCTGAAACTAAGCTTCCACCTGCTTTGTCAGCATGTTTTCTGTGTGTTGACTCAGCAACAATTCTACAGCTTGGTAGTGCCATTATGACTTACAAGTGTTAGAAAGCTTGTTAAGCATAGAGTTATGCTATCAATTACTTACATCCTGTTTCCAAGATCAATCAATGTCTTAGGGAGAAAGTGGATTTTTCCATCTGAGGCAGTTCTTAACAAAACTGGAGTTATTTTGCTCACTTGACTGTTCTCAAGGTACTTACGAGCTGCTTAATAATTGCTGCAATTACTTGTTGAGTGACAAAATCTGAACAATTAGTCTACAGTTCCCAAGTTCTTCTCCCTTCATAAGAGCAGTTATCATAACACTACTACTTTTTCATGAGTTTGAGAGTGATAATTCCTCCAAGTCACTGACTGTTCTGACAAGCTTAAATATTCTGAAAATCTGACTACATCTAATCTAGTTATTCTGTTTTATTCTGTAATCTCACTACTGTTTTAATCCATCTCAAAACCTGCATGTATTACTTACCTAATCAAAATTCACTTATTGTTCAAAAAATGTTGAGGCAGAACAGAATATCACTGCTTTCTCTGACATTTACTGTTGCTCTTTCTCCCACTCTCCTCTTGTTTCTTGAGTAATTATGGAATTCTATTACCTTCTCTACTTGCAAATCTCAACTCAGCATTTCTAGCCTTTTTTGTTCTGAATTCTTGCATTCTTTTATTAATTATCTCTAGTCGTACAATGATTTCTACTTTTTATTATCTTAATAAAGTTTTACAGGGCTTGGTCCTTTACTGCCAAATCTTTTTTGCATCAGGATGGTTTGTATGGTTTGTTCAGTCTCTTGGATAACTACATAATGTCTTTTGAATCATCATACTTAGCTATGTTCCAGTTCCAGCAAATATCTGGCAGCCTTCCTCTTTTTGATGCATTGTTTTTAATTATTATTGCTGGGTTTGGTTTCTAAGCTGCTTGAAACTTCCACAGTTTTACTTCTGGTTTGTTAGAACTTATCCTGTATTCTGTTTTTCACACTTTCATTGGCTTTTACTTTTCCAATAACCTCCCTTTCTCAGATAGTCAGATATACAGGCTTTTTCTTCCACTGAGTTCTTTTTAGCATCTTATTGATTAGCACCATAAATTTTACTCTCTCATCTGCCACCCAGAATTTTTTCTTTTAAAGCTCTTTGCTAATAGTACCCACTCTACCTTGTAACTGGTTTTTGATGTTTTCTTTAATCTGGCTTTCAGTTTTCCTTAAGTTCTCAGGTTACATCATAGTTTAGCCTAATAAATCTAAAATGAATTTTGGAAGGTTCTAGACAGAATAAATATGAAGTGAAATTGCAGTTTAAAATTTAATAGGTGGCCACTACTTAGCCTTCCTTACCAATAATTTTAAGATTTATGTTCACCACTTGAGTTAAGTTTTCAGAATTCAAAACCACTTTTACCATCAGAGGTTAAAGGTTATCTCTTATTTACTTTAAGCCAGCTGCCTCATTGCTTGCTCAGTCTGACTATTTATTCTTTTTATATGCGTTACTGATATTCACATGAAATTTTATACAAAAAACAGAGTTATATACAACTGCACATTAGTAGTCACTCCAAAAACCTATCAAGAAATCCTAAGACAACAGATGCCACAAGAACACAGATGGCAAATTCTGTAATAAGATACTTCACTCAAACTGCCAGCCAGCCCTCAGTAGGCTGAGGAATAAGCCTGTTAAAACTACACTCTCTTGCACACAGATTTTCTTCAACAACAACAGAACAGGAGGCTTTGGCTCATGGCAACCATGTGTGATGCAAAAACTATTTTCTCTCTGTAGAGAAGCCAGTTCTGCCTATTGACATCAACTCCTCCTCAGCTGACCAAACACCCATGCCTCTGCATGTTCCCTGTTAATGAAAAACGTGTGCTTTCAGCTCCCATGGCAAGCCACATCTTCCCATACTGCCTGAGCCTCCCTGAGCAAGCACTCCAAATGTTAGGTTGCATCTCATCCATTGATTTCCTTTGTCAGGAACATGACAGACACAACCACAGCAAGTTAAGACAAGGACCTAGGTGGAGCCTTCCAAGGTCAGGATCCCTGTCTGGGCAGAGTCCTCCCAGCTGCAGGAAGAAGACAGACTAACAACCACACTGGTGATACACCATTTTCAAACACATCTTTGCTCTAGGGTATCTCTCACAATACCTGCCTTGTCTTCTGTGGGCAAACTTGGCTGGCTAACATTTTTGGTCTCACAGGTGTTTTGGTCTTTCCAAACACTAGTAACAATAGGCCATGCTGCCAAAGAAACTTACACTCTGGACAAAACTATATAGCCATAATTAAACCTGTAACCTGATGCACACCTTAAGGTACCAGTAAAGGTGGTTCTTCTGCAGTAATCTGTATTTTTAATATGTTAAAACAAAAAGGCATATAGCAAATTATTCAGTGTTCCAAAAAATATCAAAGGCGCCCTGCATACCAACATGTTGCCTCCTATCAAAAGTAATTATAATGATGTGTGTGGTTAAATTCCAGCATCTCACTTTGTATTCAAGTACCACACAAGAAATTCAGCTGTTTCTGGAAAAAAAGCCTATCAGAAGACCATGTAATTTTGAAAAATGCAAAAGGGACTATTTGGCAGTCATCTGAAAAGGAACCCAGATTCCTTGTGCCTCACTCTTCAAAATAATTTTTCCTCACAGCCACAGTCAAACCATCTCCCACCAAAATTCCAGATTAGGAAAGGTTACTACAAGGGACAGACAATTAATATATTGAGTCCATAATTTTCTGAAAATAAGAATTAATAACTCAAACTACTTCACAAAGAAAATACAGGTATGATGATCTGGGGAGGTGGTGTTTATTGTACTACTACTTCATTATTGAGAGCTCTTTCTGTAACTGCAGGAGGCCGCAAACTCCACTATCATTGCAGAGTCTGTTTACCCTGTGTGTCATTTTCTGTTACAATACTGAACCAAGCCCCCAGCAGGAGATAGGAATTATTATGCTTGGCGAAGGACTAGCAATGGCATATCATTAAGTTTTGATAACTGTCTCAAAGGAAAGTACTTTTCAAGTCAGAACTTGGGGGACATGAGTGCACTAAGCAACAGATTATGGGGAGAAACTTTGATCATGTCTCAGATTGATCAAAGGGTCACCAGATACATTTTCAAAAGCCTCTCTGGGCATCCTGGGGACAAATGTAGAAGAGACCATGGGAGACACTCTAAAAGCAGACAGTATCATCAACTGCAGGCCATAATTAATGAAAACTGACTTCACAAGAGATAAGAAATAAGCTATGATTTGAACAAAAGTTTGGAGCAAAAGCAGAGTACTGAATTCCCCACAGTGCACAGATTTTGACAAAATGTACATTCAGGAAGGAATGGCTGGAAAATATATGGTCATTACTAGCATGTTTATCTTGCTTACCTAAGAATCAAAAAGAAGACTAGCTGCTTTTTAGAGGGATCACAAGGACTCAAGAATCCAGTGAATAGCAAAATTGCTATTCGCTTTCCAAACTCAGTAACACTAATCTCCTCTGGCAACAAAAACTGCCGGACTCTACAAAAACAGGCAGATACATTTCCTTGCTCCCTGCCTGGCAATCATCAGCTTCTGGATTCAGTAACAGAGCAATGAAATCCCAGTGGAATTTCATCTTCCAAGAGCCAGCAGTAAACCCTGTATACTTTTGAACAGATAAGCAATGGCCAGCCAGATATTGAGATTTGCATTATTAAGACAAACAAAGTCTAGTGGGGTGCTGTTTCTCCGTGCTTCCATCTGACTTCCTGTCTGCCTTGCATGTGGCACCAGCTCCCGCGCCCGTCTGCATCAAAGCAGCCAAAGCAAACACGGCTGTGTGCAATGCCAGCTGCCCCAGTGCCTGCAAAATCTGTTTGAATGGCAAATACAGACTTCAACGGGACTTATTTTCTGCTGTCCCCCAACAGGGCTTCTTTTGCACTATCCCTCCTACTGTGAGCATGTAACACACGATGCTTAGGTTTACCTTAAACAAGTACAGCCCATAGGTGCAGCAGTAGCTTTTACTTACTAGGTGTAGTCTGTATGCCTCATTTTAAAAGCATTGTAACAAAAAGACATGTCCTATTATTGTCCTATTATCTGAGCTGTGCCTGAGAATGACAGAAGACACATGCTGTGCCTCTACTCCAGAAAATAAGTCTGCACAATAAGACTGAAGCCCAACCAAGTACATTCAGAGGATATATACTCCGTTTACATGCCTGTCAAGAGCAGTAAAAGAGAATTATGGTTCATCAGGAAGAGATAATAATGGATGCTTGCAGCCCTGACAGACAATGCTGCTACAGAAAAACCACATTAATGCAGTGAAGATCTTCACTAAGGAAGAAATTCTCTTATCCAACACCACTAACTTAAGACATAGAAGCCTGACTTAACAATACATAATGGAATCTAAAGGTATAGAGAACAGATAAATTCAAATAATCAAAACACTTTGTTTTCTCTGCCAGCTCTGTAAGCGCCTAGCCAAATAACAGACAAAAAAAAAAAAAAAAACCTGGTCCCTACTACTGTATTTCAATGTCTAGCTCTGAAATCAAATGTAAGGAAGAAATATGCTCTTCACTTAAAAACCCCAACCCTTACTTCAAGGCTTTTTTTTTTTAAACTGGACTACAAATTAAACATGTGAACGTGTCTCAGGTTTGGAGGGAGGAACAGCGAAGGACAGCAAGAAAAACTACAGACATTAAATACTCTACAGAGTAGTAATGCTATTCTAATGCATTGTTCCACACTATTTTACTGAAAATTTAAACTGTGTTACAGTTCTTAACACTAATTTTACATTCAATAAATATAAACATAGACTTTCTGATTATTCAGAAGTTCACAGTATATTTTGCTGGGATTAAGTTCCAGGCCAAAACCTGCTGTCCCACTTCGAAATGATCACAGCCTCACGACAAGATGTTACACTCTTTTGGAGGTGTGAGCAGGGGCAGTACAGTTATGATGAGGGAACAGATCTCCCAACACTGTTCTCAGAGAAGGAAAGACATTTTGCCAAGGAGGAAAGTACATTTCCTGAGAAGCAGCAAAATCATTTAGGTATTCTGACCACAGTGTCAAACAGTGACTGAGGGGGCCAGGCTCCAGGCAGGAATTCAGCTTCACACAGACCAGGAAATCCCACGACTGCCATATACAAACTACATCTTTGGCTGTCACATGATGTACAGAACAAATGCATGTCGTGATGAAGATCAAAATTAGACAGCTCAGTAGAACTCCAGACTTCTTCACTCTCACATCACACATGAAAGTATAAATGACATGATAAAGGTCACAGGAATACAGTGAGAAGAAGAACACACTTCTGTTTCCTGCTTCACACCTTCTCTCATGCTGACAGCATACACACACCAATTGCACCACAGTGTTTTGCTTGCCTTTTATAAACAGCCTTTGAAAAGCTCAAATAAACCCTCTCTCCAAAATATTGTTTCCAGTGCCCTCTTTATTAAGACAATAAAGGCAAGGTAATGAAGTTCATCATTAAAAGACTACATTTATACAAAAACATCCCTACTCTCTGCATAAAGTGAGTATATAACAATATAGTGAGTATATAACAATACAGCAGTAAACACATGAGTGTGCAGGGCAAGGGTCATAGAGAGGAAGGGGCATTATTATGCTATCAAAGAAAAGATGCAGTTTATACAGTTATTCTGTTGCTACTCACTGTATTGGGTACATATGGCAATCCATAAACTTTCTCCTGTGTTTCCTTTAAAATTTCTGTGGTTGACTTTTTTAGAGGGTGTTTACCATGGTAGATTTGGTCCAAGACAGCATAAAAAACCTGAAGAGAGAAAACACATTTGTCCTTGGCACATGTTATTGGCATATGAAAACCAAAAAAGACACAAAGAAAAGAACATGAGAGATGGACTAGGGAGAGGGAATAGTTAAAATATATATGGTTTGGAAATCTTCTATAATTAGCATAACATACTAATGTTATACGAGGAGAGAAACAGATTTTTGGAGTTCATCAACCACCACCATCATGACCTTTCATAAATCCATGTTTATGTCATTTATCACACTGGGAGCACTAAACTGTCTGCACCTGTTAAAAAAGTTAAGATCTGTCCCTAAGGTCCTCCAGCAATTCCCCTTTTCAAGAAAACTATTTTTAAATTTCTATTTTGAAGTTATTTAAGTGGACACTGCAAAATAAGCTATTTCAAGATGTGTACATGCAGCCATGAGAACACCTCACCCCTGCAGGGGCAACTTATGGCTTAGGCAGCGAACATAAGAATTATGTTAAGAATATGACAGAATCAATGAGGTTGGAAAAGGCCTCCAAGATTATCAAGTCCAACCTTTGACCTAAAAGCACCATGCCCACTACACAGAGCTGTAAACACTACTGAGTTTCTGTCAGAGCCCTGCAACAGTGTAGTACCAAGGCCAATCTTTCCTTTATTTTAGCTCTCACCATTAGAGCAATAAATTGCTTAAGTGTAAGCTTAGCTAAGAGCACACTGCACCAGGAGGGTACTGTGCCAGAAGTAAGAGCTGATCCATAAGCAATTTTTATGCATGTGAACTACAGCAGAATGCAGGTGCATGACCATATAACTGAGGTGTTCAGAGAGTGGGAAAGCAGCACCATTAAAAAGACTTTCCAAGCAAAGACAGCAAGGCAGAGTCTCTGGAACAGTAAGAAAAAGCATGAAAGAGGCATGGACAGAGGAAATTATTGCAGCCTTTTTTTTAGTATGAAGATTTTGTATTTTGTTGAAGTGCAAGGAAGACAGAGGACACCCACTGCTTTACAACATAAGATATTTTTAACTAGTTTGATCGATCCAGATGCTCAAGGGAAGAGGTCAGGTCATCCTGTAGTCAGCACACTTCATAGGAAAGTTGACAATAAGGAGCCTCAAAAAGCTTTTTTGCAAGGAATTAAGCAAATAATTTGGCTAGAGATTCAGGCCCAGTCACACTCCTATAATGTGCAATACCATCCCCAATGACATAAACACACTGTTCCAGGAACTATAACCATGAAATTTTATGAAAAAAAAAAGTTGTTTGGATGTTTTATGTTACCTAATTAACAAAACTCCTTGAACCTCAGAAAAGATTCTTTATTACAAAATGTTAGTACAAATAATTCTGAATTCCTTAACAATTTATCAGAATTCAGAATATTTTTATTTGTTCTGGATACAACATGTAGTTTCACCAAAAATGTTTCTAGAAGAGCATAATCCTTCTGTTTGAATAAGCTGTCTTCTAACATACAGAATTCTGATAAACCCTTTGACAGTCTCTCTTGGCAAATAACAAGACATTGGGTTTTTTTTCCAAGAAAAACTGAATGTTATAAACAGGGGGGTGAATAAACTGTGACTTGCAGGAGCTACTCATAGATTTCCTGCTTGCTCCTCATTAGCCATGGCTAAGGAGCAGAAGAGATGTCAGTAAGACTCAAGTCACACAATCACCCATTAACGACACTGCAAGTTTTATGTCTCAGGTAGCAACACTGAACAAGACATGGAAGCACTCAACATTGTCCATCTACTAATGCAGAGTAGCCAGAAAGCATCTGTTCAGACTAAAAATATACGGAGAAATCTACACTAGACTGCAAAAATACTTTACTCTTATTTATATGAGAAGAGAAAGAGACTTTACAATGGCTTTGCATTCCCAGTCACTAGAATCCCATTTATTTTTTTTTAACAAAAGCTACAGGTTTATGACAGCAAGGGCAACTAAGAGTATGACCTGCAGTAAGTACCATGAATAGACCTGAAAATTACCTCATGTAATAGTCCTAAAAAGGTCACTTTCTCCTGTCACCATAGACCTTTTTAACTCTGCAGTAGTCATTTCACACTAACTTCCCCTCTCCTCTCTACAAAATCCAAATCAAACATGAGGAACTTCAGCATCTGACAACAGACTTTAGCTTCAAGCTTCAGCACAGCCTTGATCCTCTTTTTTCTATCTTCCATCTTTGTCTGGACCAGTCTGCAGTTGCTCTTCCGTGTTCTTCACAAGATGGGGGAACTGCATCTGCACTGCAGGGGACCTTCTCTAAAGTAAAATTTGGAGTGAAGTAGTTTGTGGTCAAGGAGCAAAAGCTCAACTCACAGCTAGGAAGTGGGGAAATGTCAAAGAAAGGCCAGTGAAATGTTCTGTCTAAAGAACAATGTGGTGACAGGGAAATGAGTCACTGAAGTCAGCTATAAGTTCTCCCTTGATCCTGGCACATGTACAGTGTGGGAAGAAAGCTGTGAGCCAGGCCACCTGGACAGCACGGTTTAAAAAAAATCCCTGAAAATAAACTTGGATGAACTTTATACCCACAATGCATTTCCATCTACAAACCACAGCTCTGTGTGTTTACAGAGGCCTTTGAAATGGGAATGGGAAACACATCCCAGGATCACAGGATTTTAGATGATACTGCTGAGGAGCAAGCTAATACGTAATATCAAGCAGTGGACAGAAGATGATTTCTAATTTCATTAAAACACATTTCTCAAAAGATGTAAAAAAATAATGCCATTAAATGCTCATTAATTTTCATACTGTCTCTCTATTTTGCACTTACATTGGTATTTATTAGTTTCACTTCATTCCAGTTCTTTCTAGCTCCTTGTCTGCTTAATAGCATTAATATGCACACACTCAGGCATTTTCCAGTGAAGTTACTACTGACTGAAAGACTCTGGGACTCAATCTGCCTGGCAAAAGCCTTAGGAGATGTATGTACTCTCCTATCTTTCCTTATGAGTAACTGATTACACCACCTAAAAGAAAATTCAGAGGTATTACAGTTATGAAAAAGCAGCAATATTTCTTACTTTCATGTGCTAATAGACTTATTTCCTGAACAGACCACAGAAGAACAACTTTCAGGTGTATTCCACACTGCTGGAATATTTGTCAGCATTTTTTCTACTTTTAAAGGTCAAATATAGCTAACATAGCATCTAGCCATCAATACAGAATATAGTCTTTGCAAAGTCTGAAGGAACAGTATTAGAATCATCATTCACAGTATTTTCAGGTATACAGCAAGCAGCATGTATATATTTTGGCATCTGGAAATTAAAATATATGTTGCTTCAATTAATTATTATACTTTTTAATTTGCATGACTTACAATATGCATTTCTAAAATGGAATATTAACTTTGTATTTGCCATGTAGTCAACTTCTCTGGGACATTTTTGAATTATTCAACAGAATAGCTCTGCCAATTTGTCTCTTTGAAATGAGTGCACACTTCTGCAGGTTTTACACCTGGCATCTCCAAAAACATAGTGCTGAAAGTAGGAAATGAATAATATTATTCAGAATGGCATTGTGGTCATTTGCCATGTGTTGAAACTAGTTTAACTTAATTTACACAAGAAAAATTTGATGGCAAGCAGCCTGCTAAATCACTGCCAGCAGCAGTCAATCATTAGGCACCCACAGGAACTTGAGCCCACCAGAAGTGGGTGTTCTTGAGCCACAGGCTGTGGAATGACTCCAAGACAGACTCTAAAGAGGCCCAGGAAAGAGCTGAGGGCCAACAACAGCAGGGTCATTGCACAGCCCCACCACAAGCAACTGATGCAATCACTTCTCCTTTTGGAATACTCACTCCTGCACCACAGAACAGGGAGGCCACGGCACTTGTGAATATATTTGTGACTTATACTGCTCAATATCTGAGCCCATTTAGCCTCCACAATGCCAACTTGGTCTCAAACCTTGGCAAAATCATAGCAAATACATACAAAAAGTTGAAAGAAATCTGTCAGACTGATACATAGCTGTTATGGACAGAGACACCAGAAAAGAAAGGGTGCAGGTCAAAGGACCTCCTCAACATTTTGGTGGTTACTAATCTGTACACATGCTGTGCCCCCCATGAGTAAAAGTCCACAATTAAGCATTCACAGTATAAATTTTATTTCAATCTGGATTTTTTTTTCCCCCAATAAAAACCTCCTGTATTAATTATTTATATTCTGTCCCACATTCTTTCTGGATTATCAGACCTGTCTATGAGAATCTTTCAGAGCCAGCAGGGTGCATTTTAAAATCAGACCTGTAGAGAGAGTGCAGTTATATTTTCATGTCACAGAGGTATAGGCACAGGTAGCACCTGCCCAGCCAACATTGGCTGCTGACAGCCAGCACTGCACTGAAAGCACAATTCAAAAGTCCAATTCAAAAGCCCATTACATTTAACCAAGGAAAAATACATGTATACACTGAAAACAGCGTTCAGTCTGGCTTTGACTAGTGTCAATGACATGTATACAGCTTACAGGTCCACACTTGAGGCTTCTGATTAGTTTAAAATCTATGTAACTGCACAGAGAAAACTGCAAATATTGAAGTTTCTCTTTCAGATCAACTTCAATTAACCAGCCCAACTCCTGTTTGTAGACAGGGCTGTGATCATTTGGCCACTTCGCAAAGGAAGACATACCAAAGATCTGTAAATTTGTTTCTTTCCCATTTCAGCAACTAACCTTCACTAAGGTACTAGCAGAGTTATCTCACCTAAACACCAGGTTAACTGTAGAAGGAAAAACTATATGCTTTGTGCTTAAAGAAAAACAAAGAAGAAAACAAAATCAAACAGCAAAACCTTGTAGCACACTAAGCACAGCCAAATGCTTACTGGATGCTAAAGCGACTGTACACATCTGAGAACTGCTATTGCAGGACTGAAAAAGGCCAAATACCATTTTACACAGAAATCTGATTTCCTTTACTTCCTTTGAAGAACAGCATCACTGGTTGTTTACAGAAATTACTGATCAATCACAGCTACCCACAGAAAATAAAGGTTTATGAATTTAGTTACTTTTCCTAACACTATGAGAGAGAAGTCTTACATTCTCACAGCTCAGCCAGCAATTTTGATGTGACAAGTGGCCATTTTCATCTGGAGCTGCAGAAGACAAGGAACTCAAATCACATTCTAGTAAATAGATGTGCTGGTTTGATTTTACTGTGATAGCCTGTATCTCCCACTCCTACTATATTTTAATGATCCAAGGTACACAATACTTCCTCTACTTCACGTTCTCCTTAAATGATTCCATCAACTCAAGAATTCAATCTTAAACTACATTTGGGGATTCTGATAATCCAATGATTTTCAAAAGCTGTGGTTTTCACAACATTTTCCTACAGATAGAAGCATTTAGGTTTAAGCAGCAACACAGAATACGTGCAGAAAAGCAAACATAAAATTAATGTAAGAATTAACTTAAATTATCATATACTTAGATAACACATCTACATTAAAATAAAAAATTTGGTCAAAATTATAAAAACAAAAATATGTTTTTCAAGTGCTGAATAGAGAGTTGAAATCAGAAGGCAAAACACATACCTGGAGTTGCATATCAGCTGCAGCACACACCTTTTTGGATTCACACAGTCTTGACACCATGTTTTTTGGTAGTGGCTTGAAAAAAACCAAACAGGTCACATTTAGACTTATTGTTTATTTGTAAATTGTGTTTAAATAGCTAATTACTAAAAGAGGCTGAAGATACAAAAAAAACCCTTATAGTACTAAAACACATTTGAAGTGCTTTGCATTGAGGAAGGAAATATTTTTCGAACAAAGCATTAAATGGCCAATTAAGATATCAGCATTAATCCACATAGCAAGAGAGAAATCACTAATCAAAATCTGTTTGTTTTTCTATAAACTAATTCCATATTCCCTTATATGTCTGTAAAAGATCTTATTACTATTTTTAGACATAAAGAACAGACTGGGGCAGTTAAAACCCTCCCACATCATATAACTCATAATACTGAGCTTAATAATACTGGGTTTTCATAACTTCAACTGAGACAGCATGAGACCTTCTGCCCTAACCCACATAAAAATATTTAGTTGTACTGGACAGTAAATATCTACCCTTTGAAATTTTTAACAAAGTTAAATTTATTCCACATCTATGGCAATAAAATTATCCATGCCACCACATACTGAAAAGTCAGAAACACTTTTCAAGTAATTATAAAAAAACCTTTTGACTTTCCATCCACATGTCTGCAAAAACATCCAGACTTTTTAATGCCACATTTTTAAGAACATCTGTCTATGAATGCGTGACCTTACACTTCTTCCACCGCTTGCTGAAGTTTTTCAAGAGCTGTTTTCCTAACAAACATTTTCTTTTTTTTTCCCTAGCAGCTTCCTTAAGCAAACAAATGGAACATAGTTAAAGTAACTGCATTTTTGCTAAAAAATTAAAAAGGTACTGAAAGTTGTACAACATGTATAGAGCTATGTTTAATACGTAGCATCTCTATGTTATAGAGATGCTAGGTAGTAAACTTGACTCTAAAATCACACCTATGCTTTTATAGTGTGTTGAAGCATTCAAGAAATAAACCAAGAAAGTCTACAAGATATGGCAGAGTCATATGTTTAGATTCTATGCAAATTATATGAATTCCAGACAAGCAATGTTCACAGAATAAAACCCAGCTCTAGAGAAGGTACACCTAAGTGAAGAAACTTTATCAATTGACTCTAGAATCTCAAAGTTGAAGCAGGTAAGAAAAATTCTCTGCCTGTGCAGCTGCTTTATGCAGTACTTTCTAAGGCTTGCAACCTCCTCTCCAAGTCAAAAGTTAGCTAGGTCAAGCATGGTATAGAGCCAGACAATTTAATAAGGCAGAAAATCAAAAGAATCAAGAAGAAAGTAAAAGTGAAATCAAGAAGAAAGTACAGGTCACTCTTATAACCACCTGTTGACAAAAAGGCAAAGGAGAAAAAATATTTATGTCTTTCTTAAATCTATCTGTGTTACTAACCTGGCTCAAAGATTGTGTTGTGATCATAATTCACAAGCCAAGTAGAATTTGGCACCAGAAAAACACTGCCAAAATTAGATTAAATTGAAAGCATTTAAGTTGATAAAGAAGTCACTTATTTTTCCCAAAACACCTTTGGGATCTTAAGATTTCAGGGAAGCAGAATTTGACTCCAGAGGGTTTTTCAAAGATCACAACTCCACTCCAAAGTATGTTTCTGTGAATGTCATGCACACAGATACATTCAGGTCTTGAACTGGAGCATGTACTGTTTCAGGCAGCAGAAACTATTCCTCCTTGCTCCATTACAATCTCACACAGTTGCTTAATAAGTAGCTGAATTAATTTTAAAAAAGGTATCAGCATTCTTACTTCACTTCTCCTGAAAGATGAACTCTCTGATAACACCAGAATGAGACTGTCATCTTCCTTCTAAAAGAAAGACTTCACAGAGCTTTGCCTAAAACTATGTCATTGAATAACCATTCAATTTTTAAAATTTAAATACTACATGCTTTACTTTGAGTCCACTCTTCTATTCTTCTCCATTAAGTAACTTAAGATCTTGGAATGAATTTTTCAGTTTTCATGGTAGCTAAAAGAAAAGAATTCCCTGTGTCCCAAAGCATGCTTAACTCCTCACTGTTGTGTAGTAATTGCAACACATTGTAACTGTACTATCTGTTGGCTTATTCTTTCAATCATGTTAATACAATACTGTCTTTGTAATTCCATCTCTGTGAAAAATGAACTCAGTTCAAATTTGAACAGCTGAAACACTGGCCATTGTTCAAGAGAGCCTCCAAAGACACAAAAGCTTAAAATTATTTAGCTCAGACCTACCATGTATCTCTGCACTTTACAAATGAAATTAAACAAAATCACAGTGATATAGAATGGCACCCAGGCCCCAGACTGCTTAAGTGCTGCAATGTCCCCATTTTGGTAAGGCTTGACTTCATGAGCTTACCTGATTAATCCAACTTTAGTAACTAATAATTACAGTCCTTTCTATTTATTCATTTTATCTCAGGGATTTTCTGGTTTGAGTGATCTTTTGGATGAAAGGAAAACTAGGCTTGCTTTTTTCTTGAAACAAATAGATTTGTTCTGGCCAGCTTTTTCAACTAAGTTCAAAAGACCTGCTCCTTTTGACAGGAGAGCTTGCAAGCTTTCTCACTCCTCAACATTCAACAGCACAACCTTTCAAAAGACACAGAAAGCAGAGACAAGCTTTCTATAAACTTCAAGATATTTTGGACCAGAACCTCATGATCTACATCTAAATGAGCTCTCATCTTTGAAGGTCTGCCCATCAATTTCTTTTCCTGCAATGCTACTAAAATACAATTTTCATCAGTTCAGATGTTTTAATAATCAAAACACCTCTTTCTCTTCCCACAAGCATAAGCACTGATTATAAGTGCAGATCCTCAAAGATGAGTCCTTCTACAACTGCCTTTAATAGCAATGGCTAATATAAGAGGAGATTACACTAGCAAGTTTTTCTGATGCAGTTATGTTCAGTAGGAATATTAGAAACCACACCACCTTAAGTTTCCATGCAAAAACTAGAGTGCAGATGCAGCAATGCCAAAAGAAGGATGCTTTGTAAAATTATCTGCATTGCCTCCAACACAAACTGGGTCAGTAGCAAGTCCACCTTCTGCAAACATCTAGCAGAGCTGTGTGGTGTAGCTGGTGCAGAACACAGCTTTCTAGCAGCCTTCTAGCATAGAAAAGCTCAGTCTCTTAATTCATAAGAAGAAAATTAATGCATGTTCTCACAGAGAACAACATACTGATTAAATGGTTTCACAATTTTCACATTCTACCTTTTTTGTCCATTTTCCTTACTTCCCCTTGAAAAGGAGATAAAGTGGACTCATTTTTTTTTCAAATAAATCAAAAACTGGAGAAACACAATAAAACCCTGAATTTCCTCTTTGCACCACAAAAGAATTAATCAGGGAACAAACAGAGAAATTAAGCCCCAAAAAGATCTTTGTGAAGTTGAAAATGTAAGAGAGATGGGATTTTAAAGTCGAACTACTTCATAACATATACACAACAGAAAACATTGCTTCAATCTATTTGTATTTAAATGACAAACACAGAAATCTGATATCAGATTCTTAAAGTCAGCTTAGATGAACCAACATAAGCAAAAGCAGATTTATATATGCTGGATAATGGCTTAAAAATGCATTCTAAAATTTTTAAAAAGCAATTAAAAGGAAGGAATCTAACACTCTCAAGAGCCACAGAGCAGTTTCAGGCTCTTCTCATCATCCAGCATAATCCATTCTTCAAGACTGGACTTTTACATCAAGCCTCTCTCAAGTGCTGTCTGAAAAGGGAAGATTTCACCACCAATAAACAGAAGTAGTTTATGGAAATGCCAAATGGGACACAATGTCTGGTTCTTAGCTTTTGCACTGAAACTAAACATGGTTTAGATTTGTCAAGTCATTTTAAAAATACAAAGCCATAAATAATGTTCTACAAATCTCTTTCAGATGTTTTAGTGAGGCTCATTCTCTGAACTCGTATGCAATCAGATTAACTCCATGCTGCTTAAACACTTCATGAACTTTATAGAGAACAAGAGAACATTACAAAGTCCTATTTCCGTATGTAGGTTCAAGTAGATAAATGATCAACACTCCTGAACTGAGTTTAATTCCCAGGTTGCAAAGAGACCTTTCTTAGTGCAATCAATTCTGCAGAAACAATTGCTCTCTTGAAAAAAAAAAAAAAAAAGAAAAATTACAGAGCAAATTTCTCAGACAGTATCTATTAAGCAGAAGTTGGATAGCATATTTTCCTAACTGTTCAATGGAGGCAAACATATTTCTACTTCCATAATACTGAAATGCACTGAATGCTTAGTAATGGATAAGAAGCTCCAATGAAGTACAACACTACACAACTTAGGAGGAATTTTTGAAATGTCTGTATAAATATAAATCATTCTGTATTAACATGTCTTAAAGTGACCACCAAAAGTCACCTTGCTCCAAAGAGCACTGCTTTCCAAACACCCCACAGAAAGCAGATCCTTGTAACACACTGATAAAGAAGAACTTCATGTAAGGTTTTAAAGCAGAAATTCATGACTAACAGTATCTAACTAATCCTAATATAATCCTAAATAGAGCAGTATATTTTTCATCACAAAATATTTCACTCACTGCCCTACACTGTGCTAAAAATGGAAATTTTGAAACACTGCATATAATTTCCATTTATATCCATGATTGGTTATCTGAGCTTTTTTTTAAGACAGACTTTAGAGAGTTCAATGACAAATGCTATTTTTGTCATAACTTACCTGTAACGATATTAAATCATTCCAAACAATGTGATTCACACAGAAGTTGTTTACCTACTATACCTTGTAGAAAAAAAAAGGCTGAAAGTTTTAAACATGTAATTGAAATCTAGGATATAGGAACCTAGTATTCTTACACAGATTTACATTTATCTTTTTTGCAATGACAATATTAATTTTTTTCCTGAATAACTGAAATTGTAGTACTAAAATAACTTTATCCATTGTTTATTTCTACTTTAAACATTATTAATTAATAACACATGTAAAGATGATTCTTTTCCTACAGACATTTTTTCCTATTTTCAAAATTTTACATTTTTTCCCCTACCTGTCCTGTTTTATAATGCCTTGCAAACTGGTTAACCACTCGATAGTCATTTGCAAAGTACTCCATCAGAATTGAGGGAACTTCAGCAAAATCAGTAGCACATCTGGTTCCTAGAGGTAGAATAATTGTACACATTAGCATCTGCTATTTTCACTAACAAATAGTTAACTCTTCCCAAAAGGTTTTGCAACTTGCAATTTGGACTTTTGGTGAACTTTAATGTTCTTTCATTTATTAAGTCAATATTTTATTTCCATTATTGTACATACTGCCAGAAAAGCTTCATTATAATCCTACACATTTTACTATAAATCACAAAGTAAAACAAAATATTTGAACAGCTGGGCGAGGCACCTTATAATGCTCTGGATCACACCCTTTTTAAACTAAACCAGACTGTAGCCAAACTGGCCCTACATGAAACACCAAATCTATTTAAGTGTCCTAAACCTAATTAAACTACAATGTAAATAAAACTCTGCCTTAATCCCATTCACAGTTACAAGTTTTAGCTTCCATCTGTTTGCTGAGCTTTCTTATGCTTTACATTAACCTTGCTTTATGACACCGAGTCATTCACTCAGAGAACACTCTTGCAGATTGAAGACGTGTTCTATGTACACGCAATGAGGTAATATCTCAGCTGTTACTATTTTCAAAAAGCCCTTTACCAAAAACCTTATTTACTCTAATCCTTATCAGCATCTTGCCCAATGGAAGTGACTAAAAAGCGCAACACATTGCCAAATCAAAGCTGAATTTCTAATTTCTATATTAAAGTTAGCAGTGGAAAAGTTGCTTTCATGGTGGACCCACTGGGTCACCACCTCCATCCTGGTCTGCCAGAAACAATGTCAACATTCAGAATCAGTCTTAAATCCCAGTCTGCTTTTACCATAATTTGAAGATAGGTTTGTAGAGGTCAAAGGAGTGATTTTAGAAACCATTCTCTAATTGTTAATCTTAATTTATAATCTGTTTACACTCAGTGATTCAGACAGATACTGCTCTTTATTACAAACAGCATTTATCACACTGGTTTTTACCTACTAAATAGAGAGAAACTATATTCTCTCTGAGCATCATTATCCAAAGGCAAGATAAAATCTAAGAAACATTCTCTGTACTTGCTGCAGTTTGAATTCACCTTCAGACTAGACACACAAAATGAACATGCCCAAACACTGCATGAGGTTTCACCAGTACCTTTACCATTCTAATACCTACTGCTGTTAGATACAGCTCTGATGTAATTTCAAATCACACTGGACCTTTTCACAGACACATTAGCTATATGCACTTCTGCACTGACACATAAATCTGTGATTCTGTTTGTGCACCACTGCTGAAAAATCCATTTGATAGCAAAAATTCTCCTTACAGTCTGAAAATGCATGATCTGCACTGTGCAGTTTTGAATTAAAGAAAAGTAAGGCAAGAGAGAGCAGGAAAGATGTCAAATTATTCAGCTCATCTCAACTAGAATGTCAATTTTTTTTGTGCTCACAATAGCTTGTAGTCATATTGTTTCCATACTTTACCACCCTCATGTTCCATGAGAGCAGACAGTCCCTAACAGACATCCCTGAGACAAGCCCTTTGATTTTTACACATTCCAAATCCATTAAAAAAGGATTCTCTGCAGAAACAACAGCACTGACCTCCAACCTCCAATGCTGCTTTTGCAATGCTAGATCTGGAGTGAAATCCTCTGGGATGCAGGACTGCCTGGAGCTAAGGCAACACAGAAACCATACACAGCGACTCCTGGAAAATCTGAGCCTCACAATTAGGCACTTCCTGCCCCTTCAAGGGTCTGACATGCAGAAACACATGATTCAGCACAAGAGGAGAACTCACACCAAAGTGGCTACTTTGGGCATAGAAATATTCCTGTAGCTCAAGATGAGGAAGGCTGTATGAGTGGAAGGAGTGCCCTTAGCTGTCCCAAAGACTATACAGAGCTTATACTCAAGGAATTATGCAGTGTTCATCTGTTTTAACAATGTCTAGTAGTGACATACTTATAAAATAGTTCAGTCAACTTTAATTTTAAATGGACAACTTAAAAAAAGAGTATTTTGCCACTGGGTGCAAAGGTATCTATTGACAAAACATTAACTCAACATTAAGACCCCTTTGTATCATTAGCATAAAATGGTAAAAGATATTAAAAAACTAATTCTTCAGACAAGGGATTCACAATCTCACCTGTTTTGTAGTTTGGTTTTTATTTTTTAATAAGTAAATGTCTACTGCACTTGAGATTTCCAGCATACTATTATAGAAAAGAATATACCAAGCTGTCCACAGGTAAAAAACGTAGCATGCCAAGCAGCCTTAGCCGGCATGGGTGTTTGACCTGTTTGCCACAACTGCAGAAGGCTGTAGAAGCCAGAGACCTGCCAGCCAATACCCTCACTACTCTTTGCAAGACTTAATTCACTGATTTTCCTTCATTCATTTTTCTAAGTCATTTCCAACCCAGGATTCAATGTGGTTTTACATTAGGTACAACCTATTTCCCAACCTCCAACTACTCCAATGATTATGAAATCCACATAAGATAAACTTGAAAGAGTGGATACCACCAACAGAATAAAGATCAACAGTACATAGAAAAGAGATACAAACACCTAATTCTTATTAGAACAAGAATATTCAAATGTTGTTTGGTTGAGTTTTACATAATATCTGCAGATTCGATACTGTATTCTCAAATCATCAAGGGTATAGAGCTATTAACATGACAACGATTTTTGGTTCATACTCTTTTTATTCTTTTGTTCTGTTCTATTTTTTTTTTTAATCTACACCTTTCTTCTGGAAAGTAAACATTTCACTAAAACAAAAAAAATCTCGACTGTAACTTTCTTACCAGTGACATGTTGGTAGCGAGTTCTCCCCAGCATAGAATGCATGGCATGACCCATTTCATGGAACAGATTCTCCATCATGCCAGGACTCAGTAGCGTTGGTGCACCTCTTGCTGAGTTGGGAAGGCTCAGCATAAGAACAACTACAGGTAGCTGGTACTCTCCATTTTCCTTTAGCCTGCCTCCTCGAACTGTAAAGTGACAGTCCTTTTCAAGGTAAAAACAAACATGGACAGCCAATGTCATTATATTATAGTGATATTAAAACAATGATTAAATTAAACTAAACTATTCAATCAAATCAGAACATATACTCAGCTACACAAGTAGAATTCAGTGCTGCTACTGAATAACACTGTTCCTCCATCCTTACCATATACCTCAAACTCATAAAGAAATTACTTTATTCCATAAAAGAAAGTCTGTGTCACTTCTAGAAAATAAAATTATTTCTTTATGTTTTAGAATTATCCAAACCATTGAAACTTTCCAAAAGGTATCACTAGTGCCAAGAAATTTACTGATGTGTCAAATCCATAATGTACAGATTACATTCTCTCCTCAACCTTCAGCAGTAACTTCTTTATAAAATATACCACACAGCACTACTAGTATATTGTGAATTGCTAGCAAAAGAGTTATATTTTTAACTAATGTAGATTTAAAGTTTGCCCACTCATCACCTCACTAAAGGTGGCAATTTGCAGATGCTTCTACTGAGTGAAGTGTCCACTGTTCTGCATCCTATTGCAAATATACTGGCACTAGGTAGTGACTGAGCCACAACACTTAGAACCAGCAACAGTTTTAAAGACAATTTAGAATAAAATTAGTTGAGTGTAAAGATTAGAAAGTATAAATGTCAGATTGCTTCTACTTGTAAACAGTAGGCCAGAAAACAAGTGTTTAAATCTCTACCATTTCTCTAAACAGAGTTCTCTAAACATTTTGTAGCACCTGTTATTTTGCACCACAGAGTCTAAGCTCAGCCTATTGGGTTTTTTTTTAAATGAAAGCTTGCTCTAAAAAATATTTTACCTAAACCCACACATGAAGTTACAGACATTCTCTGTTTAAATTTATTTTAACATGAGGAAAATTTTACTAAATTTATATTGAATGCAAATAGCACTAATGCTACAGTTATTACTTATATAAAACCCAAGCTGAAGTCAGATCATAAATGTTACCTGATGTGGTTTATCAGGTCGCTGGAAGAAGTCACAATAGATGTAACCTAGCAAACCTTCAGTTTCGTGAACAACAGCCTGAAGAAAAAAAGGGTATCATTTCCACAGTGAAAGCACTGATAATGTGCAAACTGAAGATGTAATATTCAAATCCCAAGACTTATAATGAAGAAATAACAAACGAACTGGGAATAATTAATATAAAATCTGTTCTTAATTTTACTTGAAAATAAATATATGGACAAAATTCACATCTTGTATCTCAAACTACAGACATTTCTGCATTTCACTGAAAACTAGCTAGTCACAGATTAGTATTAAAAGTACTTTCTGTGTTAAAAAAGCCCACAAATGACAAACAGAAGTGATTTACCACAGAAATAAAAACAGAAAGAGTAAGGAGTAATTATAAATTGACCCACAGTATATAAAGAACAGCATCTCTTGCTGGAGGCTGAGGATAGAAGAGCAGTGGAGAAGATCTGGCAATGAATAAATGTAGGAAGACAACAGAGGAACTTGGGAACCTGATGAGTAAGTTACTGCCCAAGTTTTGATTTCTACTCTCCCCTAAAAAGAGGGCAGAAAGACAAAAATCAATCTCAAAGTCAAGATGACTTAAAGAGCAAAAAAAAATGAGGCAAAGACACACCTCCAGCACTCTAGTCATCTAAGGTCATCTACAAACTGAAACTAAAACTAACAGGGCCCATTCAGAAAGGTGCAACAATAATCTCCAAACAGAAAATGTTTCTGATTCAGGCATCGTTGACACAGATCTATTAAAAGGCCATAAAATACCAAACATCCAAAAGGCACTTAAAGAGATGATAAAGCTCTTGAGGTCTAACTTCAACTCAAATTAGACAACTAGTTTGTGTTTTTGATAGGTATCCAAATAATTATTTTTAAAAAGTTTGATTCATAGCTCACAGGAACACACTATCTTGATTATTTTCCTTTGGTTTCAGATGCTGGGAACAAGAATACTTACCAACTTTCTAACATCTTCAGACCAAATCTCTCCTCTCTTTGTCTGTTCAGCATACAGAGAGATCCCTAGGAGCTGACTGAACAGAGAGTTCAAACCTTCCATGCATGCCCCAAGAGAGAAAAATGGACAATACAAGCCAGGATCAATGTTGTACCTAAGGGAATACAAGAATCCCATAACAGTCAGTCAGCAGAGCTACATAAACTATAGTACTCACCTTCAAGCCACAGGATGTCACAAAATACACCAGCTCAGCCCAAAGACCCTCAGCGAGCATGTTTGGCTTTATTTTTCAAATAGTGAAACCAAGTTACAGGCACAGTGCTTTGTAGTACCTCAATTATTTCAAATAGAGATACCAAATTCAACAGATGTTGACTATGATTTTGAGAAATGTGGTGAACATGCAGCCCAAATAGACCATGGGTGGCCAAGCAGTGGCTTTTGATACTCAAGAGGCCATTGGCACTTAAGTGCCTTTCCCATGCCAAGGCTGCATCGTGTGACTGATCAGAAAAACAAGCTGGCTTTGGCTGTGGTGTAAGCCAAATCCCCAGCTAGGGCAGGAAACCAACTGGTAAGCACTGCTGACTCTGCAGTCTTGCCTTTCACTTCAGCAACAGAAACACCAAGTAGACACAATCACCTCCCACACAAAAATCACACCTCAAGCTCTGGGGACTCTTTTGAACCATGTAGAAAATATCTTACAGCTGCAAGCCACCTGGAAATTTCAGTATGTGACATGGATTTCAAACATGGCCAACACAGCTTCCTGAGCCTAACCTCAACCAACCAGGTTCAAGATGTAGTACAGAAGACACTCATAGGAGGAAGACATCATACATCTGCATGCATACACAGAATGAATAAAAAATTCAAAAAGGAGTTCAGAGATGTATGCAGTCTGCAGAAGGGTTTACACTCCCTGAGACTCTGACCCTAAAAAGTAAACACACTACAAGTGTATCAAGCAAATAAATGCTTTACAAAATTACACCTTTCAGCAGCTGATCAGCACCATGCAACTCTTTTGAGACAATAGCAAAATCAGAACTGGAATCTGCTTGTAGCTGTGTGTGCACCCCAAATGGCAAAAAATACTCTTGTCTCATTTCACATACAAAGCCCAAGCGTTATTTTATGCTGTCTTCTAGGGTCTGAGAGTAAAGACTGTTTAACTCTAGACAATCACAGTCACTGAAATTTAAACATGCATCAGCTAGACTACAATAGCTGGACACCAAATATGAGAACCATGCTGGTTTAAGGCCTGGGATCAAAAGGCTTAGTTACAGACCAGCTGTGAAAGCACCAGATAGTCTCTACCCACACACCTACCCTTCCTTCCTTCCCACTCCCACAGAGAAGACCTGAAAAAGAAACCCACTGGGAATACTTCATTTGCTGAAGTGCTGCTTACAACTGCAGCTCTGATTCACTGATGGGCATCACTGAGCTGTGAGGCACAACAGAGGGGGGTTACTCCTCTAAGCCATGATATAGTGAGGTACAAGATTTTGCTTATTTTCACACCACAAATGCAAGAAGCTAAAGTCGTGTATTCCATTCTATTTAAACTATACTAGAACATAGAAAATAAAGTAGATTTTGCTTCTACCACACAAACATAGTTTTTCAAGAACTCCACACTTAAATTCACACACTGCATGCTTCCATGTACATGTTTTCCCTCTTACTCAAAAAGTCATTACACCCAAGGAATAAGCATAATATAAATCACTTTAGATCAAGTTAGAGAGAAAGACTGAAAGCAAGTCTTTAAAAGAAAGCAGAAGAGATTAGTTAATTTTCATATAAACCACAGAAATTTGGAGTACAAAGGACATTGATTGACACAGAGAACTGTCCCTTCCACTGCAACATACAGAATTACAGCGGCCCTAATGCTTTCAACAGTGGCCCTTTTTGGAAAGCTTTAGCAGGTAAATCTCAGATGTCTCCATACTTTTACAGAATCACCCAGTGATTGCCTTCTTGCCAGACTGTTACCATTAAAACTGAAACACACCACTAAGTGCTTCAGACCTCCTGATTCTGCTCTGAAGCTCTCCCTGCATACAGACAACAAGCCCAGTTAAAACGCCCCATCTTTGGCAGCAAATCATAACAACATCCATAATAGTTTAAAACTGGTTTTTGTCATATCACTTTAAAATCTTGTACTATCATTCTACTATCATTCTACATGCCACTATGAATAGTAAGCCGTAATTCAAAGAATTGCTTCTTTAACTAATATCTGGCTACAAAAGTACTGTCTCAATACACACCACAGACAAGCTCAAGGGGCTTCATTGCACAAGGGCTCTTTGCAGGGCTTTGTTGCTGAGTGCACTTCAATCAGCCCTGCCAAATCTATGCTTATTTGCAAAGCCTGCACACCCTCCTCCCCCCAGACATCCAGTATCATTCAGGATTCCTGTGCTATTTCCTCCCTGCCCAGTGGGAGAAGAGAGACAAGCCTACAAGATATTTCACGAAAGAAACATATGATACAGTACTACAAACACAGACTTCAGTAAATCAAAATTGAACACTACCAACAGCTCACATTCATAACAAAACATCAGATTTTCACAGCTGCAGGAAACTAAAATGTGTTACTCCCAACAGTGAGTTCAGCTGCAGGATAAGAGAACATGAAAATAATAAGAAATTAAAGAACAGCCCCTTGAAAACATTTCATGAAATTAGACAACTTTTACACAAGAAATATGAAAAATCAAAAGATGTGTAGAGACTGCTCAAAATTTTCTAAGAGCAGAATTTTTTTTTGATGGACCAGCTAACCCTGGAAACCATTTCCAAGTACATGAAAGACAAGAAAGTCACCAGGAGCAGTCAGTATAGATTCAGCAAAGACAAGTCATGCTTAAAAAAAGACTTGACAACCTTATACGATGAAATAACTGGCCTGGCAGAAAAGGGGAGAGAAGTGCACATCACCTCCTTGGACTTCAGTGAGCCCTTTGACACTGTCTCCCATAAGATCCTCACAGAGAAGCTGTCAAGGTATGGGCTGGATGAGCAGACAGAAAACTGGCTGAATGGCAGGGCTCAGAGGGTGATCAGTGCCACAAAGGCTGCTTGGAGGCCAAGGACCAGCACTGTGCTCCAGGGGTCAGTACTGGGTCCAGTCCTGTCCAGTCATTGGCAGATAACACCAAACTAGTCATCCAAACTGGGAGTAGTGGCCGATATGTCATAGGGTCTTGTTTCCATCCACTGGGACCTTTACAGGCTTACAGGATAAATGAGCTGACAGGAATTTCAAGAACTTCTCCACTTCGCCTGGGGAGAACAACTCCAGGCACCAGTATGTGCTGGGGGACATCCAGACCCAGCAAGAGAGGCATTTTGCAGACAGCGACCAGGGGGTCCTGGTGGACACCAAGTTAGGCACCAGCTAGTGAGGGACCCTTGCCACAAAGAAGGTGACCAGCACCTTGGGTGCATTAGGAAGAGCATGGCCAGCAGGCTGGGGGAGGTGACCCTTCTGCTCTACTCAGCACTGTGTCCAGTGTTGAAGTGCTGTGCCCAGTGCTCAGCTCATCAGGAAGAGAGGCACAGCCACACTGCTGTGCCTGGGAAAGAGAAGGCTCAGAGGGATCTTAATAAAGAGTACAAATTCCTGAAGGAAGGGTGCAAAGAGGAGAGAGCCAGACTCTTCTCAGTGCTGCCCAGTGACAGGACCAAGGCAATGGGCACAGAATGGAACACAGGATGTTGCATCTTAACATCAGCAAGCATTTTTTTCCCAGTGAGTATGAGCAAACACTGGCACAGGTTATCCTTAGAGGCTACAAAGTCTTGCAACTTGGAGATACTGAAAAAGCTGCCTGGACATGATCATGGACACTCAGCTCTAGAAGATCCAGCTTTAGCAGGGGACTTCCACATGACCTCCAGAGAAAATTTCCAACTCCAACTACTTTGTGAAGATGTCATATGGAACCCAGGACTAAGAGCACACAGCTGCAGCAAGAGATAGATGCCAGCTTAATCAGAGGAAGACAATGTTTCATACTAATCACAAAGGATTACCACATTCAGTTGAAATACTGGATTAATGTGTTTGCTGGAGGGGTGGAACAAAACAACCTCTGAAACAAAGTTTGATTTCATGTCAGTCAAATACAAAGATATGTACTAGTAGGACAAAGCAATGATATTTCTTCATTGATAGAACAGCTGACACTAATATATTGCAGGGAGAAGATCAATACCTACTTCTCATTCTCAGCACTCCTTGAACATGCACAATGTCCCCATGACCCCGCCCCAGGATGAAAAGTATGTGAAGAAGGCCTTCTGATAAATACTTTGTAATACACTGTCACTGTCCAAAGTGGGAGCGGGGGTGGGGTGGTGGCAGGAAGTCAGTCTGGAATAGTTTTGTCCTTTGAAAAAAGCATGATACTTATCCACCCCCTCAGAAAAATAGTAGCAACAGACTACAATGCCTTAAGGCAGACTCCCCAGAGGAACTAGCCCCCTACTGTGGCTAATGTTTGAAGATGTCACAATCTTGACATTTTGAGTACAATGAGGTCCTGACTAAAAAACCACTTTAATAGAAACTACACAAAGTTAATGTCGGTCCCTTCTGCTACAACATTGCCAGGATCAAACCTCTCCCACATTTAATGAAACATGTGTGTTAATGTTCTTCTTGCCAATGGAAAATTGAAAAAAGTTTTGAAAAACAACATTTTTTTATAAAGAATGCCAAAACAAAAATGTTTCTACTTCTGATCTCAATTGTCCATTTCTGCCTTGCCTATTACACCAGTGGACAAAAAAATATCAAAGCAGAAGATACTGAAAAACCCTCAAATACCACTAGTATCTTATGCCACAGACTCAATATTTAACTTACATCTGGACACACATGGCAGCAGTCAGCAGAGATTATTATACCTTGAGTTATCTGGCATCCACAGTTTGCTAGCCAATGCAATGTCCTAGCAGTTATGCAGAAAGGAATTAAAACCCATAATACAGTGCAATTATCACAATCAGATTATAATAACCAATAATACTTCAAAATGAGTACTGGGTAGTGAAAAAAAAAAGCTACTCCACCAAAAAGTGTGTAATACATCTTCAAAAATCTTTGTCTAAATCCAGTATACACCCACTAAGCAGTAATCATTCCAGACACCAAAACACAGATCTAATTCCCAAGTTTTGAATTTGGTCCTACCTCATACATGAACTCTATTTTCACAAATTAAGTACAACCAACTCCAAGTGAAGAAAACCTAACCCCAAACTTGCACTGATTCCAGGAAAACTTTCTTTTTGGGCTTACTTAGGAACAGCAATTAGCTGAAACCTCAGCTATCTGAAACTGATGTTCTATAACCAAAACCTCAGCTCCTGGAATTATTACTGATAGATGATCTTGCCTTTCAGTGGCAAGAGCAAGCATATGATCGACTCTTTTCTGAGCCCCCACCTTCAAGATTTAATGCTACTCACTGAAACATAAAATGTGTAACACTAGGTAAGATTAGAAGACAATGGGGAAGAGGGGAAAACTGAAAAGATTTGCACCTTCCCCAAAAATAAAAGAACAGGAAATGCTGCAATCTCTACTAGATCGCTAAAACTTAAATCTGGCATATGGGTGTGGGTAGGAAACTATTTGGAAGAGTTTACCAAGTAGATGCTCCCTTGTTGAAGATTCTTGGTTGATTTCAGACACTCAAATGGTAGCAGTCATTAGCAACTTCATTGTTTCCAGATGACAAGAAAAAAGCATCTGTTAGCTGGCAAATGATTACCCAATCTCAGTTACTGACAGCTTCATCTCATAGTGGGATTGCAAGAACACATTTCCCAGGCACAGTATTTTGGCATTCAAATTCCTACCAATCTAAAAACATGGTAGCAATGGTGTACTTTGGGCAGCAATGGTGTACTGGTTTAGGCCAAATTTGTTAAAGAATCTGCAAAGGAGGGCCCCTCCAGAAAGCGAAACCCCCACACGGCCCCTCCCCCCAACCGGTTCGGGAAAAAATTCCTCGGAGAGAGGTGGAAAGAACCTGTTTATTTGACTGGCCCCGCACCCCCCAGCACACAAAATGAACAATACCCGATGACACCGCTCTGAGAAAGATGGCAAAATCAGAAAGTCTCTTTCGGGGGTGGTTGCTCTGTTCTCAGTCCCTCCGGCGCTGGGCCAGCCGCTGCAGCCGAACCCTTGGTGTTCCCGGGTCCAGTCTGGAGCAGGTTCGAGATGGTCACAGGAACAGGAGAGGAGAAACAGTCCAGGAAGCAATGTGGACTGTTTAGCTAGAACTAGCTAATAAGCAGAGGCAGAAAGCAGAGCAGAAGCAAGAGCAGAAAAAGAGAGCAAGCCAAAAGCAGCAAGCAAAAGCAGCAAGCCCAAGCTGGAAGTAAAAAAAACAGCTCTGTGTACCGCTTGTCTCTGTGTCCTGATAACAGAAACCCAAACAAAACTTCCACTCTCCAGGGCCGGTCTTAAAGGCACAGAACAGATGAATGGGGATATACAAGCATCATAACGTCACCCCAGGACATTCCACCCCTTATCCCCATATCATCAACATACTACAACACATCATGCATTATTCATACAAAATTTCTATCTGTTCCCCCAAAATTACAAGCAATACCCATCATGCCTTCATCACATCCCCACACTGGACCACTGAATCCAGGCCCTATATTACAGAGCTGCAGGATTCCCCCTTTTCACTTTAGTCACTTAAAGCTCCATCTATCACTTGCTCAGACCTTCGACACTTACACATTTCCTTCTCCATCTTCCACTTGCCCAGACCTTCAACTCTTACACATTTCCTTCTATCTCATGTCTGTATGGTTTAATGTACAGACAATGGCAGTAACATCCAATGAACAGTGATATTGCACATCATTCTTACCCCACCATCAGATCTCCCTGAGGTACACATTGTGTTGTTCCATCTCTTTGCATTATCCACCACGTGCAACCTGGTCCCTGAGCAAAGACAACCCCACGAATAGGTTTGTCTGTACTCGAGGCAGAATTGATCCACACAGTCTTCCCTAACAAACCTCTGATATGTACCACTGGGACTTTGTCCCCTTCTATTACATTCAGGGACTCAGACTGGGCAGGACCTGCTCGGTTGGTGGAACCTCGGGTGTTAACAAACCAGGTGGCTTTTGCCAGATGCTGCTCCCAATTCTTGAAAGATCCCCCACCCAAAGCTTTCAACTGGGTTTTTAGTAGTCCATTGTACCTCTCCACTTTCCCTGCAGCTGGTGCATGGTAGGGAATATGGTACACCCACTCAATGCCACGTTCCCTAGCCCAGGTGTTGATAAGGCTGTTCTTGAAATGAGTCCCATTGTCTGACTCGATCCTCTCAGGGGTGCCATGTCTCCACAGAACTTGCTTTTCCAGGCCCAGGATGGTGTTCCGGGCTGTAGCATGAGACACAGGGTAGGTTTCCAACCATCCAGTGGTGGCCTCCACCATGGTCAGCAAGTAGCGCTTGCCCTGGCGTGTCTGGGGCAGTGTGATGTAGTCAATCTGCCAGGCCTCCCCATACTTGCACTTGGACCACCGCCCACCGTACCAGAGGGGCTTCACTCGCTTGGCCTGCTTGATGGCAGCACACGTCTCACAGTCATGGATAACCTGAGAAATACTGTCCATGGTTAGATCCACCCCTCGGTCTCGTGCCCACTTATAGGTGGCATCTCTGCCCTGGTGGCCTGAGGCATCATGGGCCCATCGAGCTAGGAATAACTCTCCCTTATGCTCCCAATCTAGGTCTATTTTGGACACCCCTATCTTTGCAGCTTGGTCTACCTGCTCATTGTTTTGGTGCTCCTCGGTGGCCCTACTCTTGGGTACATGGGCATCTACATGGCGGACTTTCACAGGTAGCCTCCCTACCCTGGTAGCAATGTTTTTCCACTCACCAGCAGCCCAAATTGGTTTCCCTCTACGCTGCCAGTTAGCCTTTTTCCACCTCTCCAGCCATCCCCACAGAGCATTGACTACCATCCATGAATCAGTGTAGAGGTAGAGCTTTGGCCACTTCTCTCTCTCAGCAATGTCAAGGGCCAGTTGAACAGCTTTGAGTTCAGCAAATTGGCTTGATCCACCTTCTCCTTCGGTAGCTTGTGCAACCTGTCGTGTGGAGCTCCATACGGCTGCTTTCCACTTCCGGTTCATCCCTACAATGCGACAGGAACCGTCAGTGAAAAGAGCGTAGCGTGTTTCCTCTGGGGGCAGTTGGTTATAGGGAGGAGCCTCTTCAGCACGTGTCACTGGTTCTTGTTCCTCTTCATCTGTGACACCAAAATTCTCACCTTTGGGCCAATTTGTAATGACCTCCAAAATCCCAGGGCGATTCAGTTTACCTATACGGGCGCGCTGAGTGATGAGAGCAATCCACTTGCTCCATGTAGCACTGGTGGCATGGTGAGTGGAAGGAACCTTGCCTTTGAACATCCACCCCAGCACCGGTAGTCGGGGTGCCAGGAGGAGTTGTGCTTCAGTGCCTATTACCTCCGAAGCAGCCTGGACTCCTTCATAGGCAGCCAGGATTTCTTTCTCTGTTGGAGTATAGTTGGCTTCAGCCCCTCTGTAGCTTCGACTCCAAAATCCCAGTGGTCGACCCCGAGTCTCCTCAGGCACCTTCTGCCAAAGGCTCCAGGACAAGCCATGGTTCCCAGCTGCAAAGTAGAGCACATTCTTCACCTCTGGTCCTGTCCTGACTGGGCCAAGGGCTACTGCATGAGCAATCTCCTGCTTGATCTGGACAAAGGCCTGTTGCTGCTCAGGGCCCCACTGGAAATTGTTCTTCTTGCGGGTGACCAGGTAGAGAGGGCTCACGATCTGACTGTACTCAGGAATATGCATCCTCCAAAAACCTATTGCACCCAAGAAAGCTTGTGTCTCTTTCTTATTGGTGGGTGGAGACATTGCTGTGATCTTGTTGATGACATCTGTAGGAATCTGACGCCGTCCATCTTGCCACTTCACTCCCAGGAATTGAATCTCACGAGCTGGTCCCTTTACTTTGCTCTTTTTAATGGCAAAACCAGCTCCCAGGAGGATCTGGATAATTTCCTTCCCTTTCTCGAACACTTCCGCAGCTGTGTTCCCCCACACAATGATGTCATCAATATACTGCAGATGTTCTGGAGCCTCACCCTTTTCCAGTGCAGTCTGGATCAGTCCATGGCAGATGGTGGGGCTGTGCTTCCACCCCTGGGGCAATCGGTTCCAGGTGTACTGCACTCCCCTCCATGTGAAGGCAAACTGAGGCCTGCATTCTGCTGCCAGAGGAATGGAGAAAAATGCATTGGCTATGTCTATAGTGGCGTACCACCTTGCTGCCTTGGACTCAAGCTCATACTGGAGCTCTAATATGTCTGGCACGGCAGCACTCAGTGGTGGAGTCACTTCATTCAATGCACGATAGTCCACAGTCAATCTCCATTCTCCTTCAGATTTTCGCACAGGCCAAATGGGGCTGTTGAAGGGTGAGTGGGTCTTGCTGACCACCCCTTGGCTCTCCAGCTCTTGGATCATCTTATGGATGGGGATCACAGCATCTCGAGTGGTTCTATACTGCCGTCGATGCACTATGGAAGTGGCAATTGGCACTCGTTGCTCTTCTCCCGTCAGGCATCCTACTGCAGATGGATTCTCAGACAACCCAGGCAAGGTGTTCAATTGCTGGATGCCCTCTGTCTCTACAGCAGCTATTCCAAATGCCCATCTGAGTCCTTTTGGGTCTTTGAAGTACCCACTTCGAAGGTAGTCTATGCCCAAAATACATGGGGCCTCTGGGCCAGTCACAATAGGATGCTTCTTCCACTCATTTCCCGTTAGGCTCACATCAGCTTCCACCAAAGTGAAATCCTGGGATCCCCCTGTCACACCAGCAATAGAAACAGACTCTGTCCCCACATATCTTGATGGGATTAATGTGCACTGCGCACCAGTATCGACCAAAGCTTTATACTCTTGTGGTTCCGATGTGCCAGGCCAACGAATCCACACAGACCAGAAGACACGATTTTCCCTGGCCTCTACCTGGCTAGAGGCAGGGCCCCTCTAAGCCTGGTTATCATTATTTCCCTGGGTGTATGTTTTGGATGTTCCTTCGAGGGGATCAGACATGTCATCATCATCATACCTGGCTGTTCAGCTGCGGGCAACTGGAGCTGCTTTCCTCCTGGTGGCTTCCTTCAGTTCACGCACCCGTCATGCTAGAACAGCGGTAGGTTTCCTATCCCACCTTCTCATGTTTTCCCCGCAATCACGCAGGTAAAACCACAGCTCAGCTCGTGGGGTGTATCTTCTCTCACCATCTGGGAAACGTCTGCCTTGGATACCGGAACCTCGGATCTGTACTGCTGAAATTTGGAGAAGGTCTTCTTTAATCTCCTCTCTAAGCTTCTTATGGTTCTCCTCTATCTTATCCTCTAAGTTCTGCAGACGTGTTTCTACCGCTGCGATTCTGGCATGTGTCGGGCCATGTACAGCATCTGCATATGCTCGGAGCTTCCTTGCCATGTCAAGCACAGTCTCACCCCTCTCATCCCTCTTCATGATGGCTAAGGCAGAGGCATATTCTTGTGGCCCGAGTCGTACGAGTTTTCGCCACATCACAGACGTGCATGGTACTAAGTCTGGGTTCCTAGTTGTTACATCATCTGAGAAGATAATCTCAGCCACGGCCATTTCTCTCAGGCGTTGGATCCCTTGCTCTATTGTCTTCCACTGAGTCTGCTGCATATAGAGATCGTCTGCACACAGGTATCTTTCTGCCACACTTCTTAGGACCCGTTCCCAGAGGCTGTGAGAGTTAGCCCCCCTCATCATTCCTTGGTCTATGACAGAATCCTGTGACAGGGATCCCAAATGCCTGGCTTCAGTGCCATTCCAAAACGGTAGCCTCGCCTGCAGCATCCCAGAGACGGACCAGCCAACTAATTATGGATTCATCAGACCTTCGAGTGTAATCCTTCTGTAGGCCACGAAGGTCCTTCAGGGAGAAGGACTCAGTATTGGCATCTGATCTTGCACCTGCTGCTTTGACTCCTGACTTTACGTCAGGAGGCACTGAGGTTCCTTCTCCTGCATCATCATCATCATCATCATCATCATCCACTGGTCGATTGGTCTTGGCTGTGCATTTCCCACTTCTAGTGCTGGTAGCAACAGCCATGGGTTCAGCTGCTGGCTTCGAGCCTGGAGTGTTAGCTACAGCCTGAGTCACCGGGACAGTTGCTGACTTATCTCCCTGCCCCCCTGCCTCTGTCTGCTGCCCTAGAGTATCTAGCAGTGTGCGATAAGCATATGCCAGGGCCCAGCTCACTGCAATGACCTTCCTCTCCTTAGGCTCATCCTGGTACTTCTCTTTCAGATATTTCCCCACCTCAGCTGGGTTCTGAATTTGTTCATGGGGAAAATCCCACACTATAGGGTCAGAGAATTCCTTCAGGATTTGGCCCATATCCTCCCATTTCCCACACCACTTAGGATTTTCCACACCAGGGTTTACTCCTGAGTCAGGGGTCTCATCAGCCCGTCTAGAAATCTCAGCCCTCATTCTAGAGAAGCAGCAGGCTGTATAGAGGAAGGTTACCAGATTGAATACCAGGAAGATGGTTTCTTTAACATTGAGGGGAAACTGAACATCCTTCACTAGTGATGCAACTGATTCATAGGAGAAGGAGGAAAGCAGAGGCTGAAAAACCTCATTCCCTCCTGCTCCTCCTGCGACAAACTGGATGCATAACCATAGCCATGAACCATTCATACCTGGAGCAGACCTCAGCATGTTTATAAACTTCTTGCACATTATTGCCACCAAACCCAGCAGGATAGCTATTCTGGTCACAGCCCCTCTGATGTAAAAACTACGTATTAGGGGCAATACTAAAGCTATTTCTGGATAGGAAAATAAGCCTAGGGACCAGAGAGGTATTAAAATCTCAAAAAACCCTAGGGACCAGAAATGCATGCAAACCTTCACCCCAACAGACATTATGAATCCAAAAAGCATGGCTATTAGCTGATTTAAACAAACACAGAGTAATAGCAGCCAAAATGCAGTCAAAACAGGGTTTTTCCACTCTCTCTCTCACCTCACGTTTGGGCGCCAAAGATTTGTACTGGTTTAGGGCAAATTTGTTAAAGAATCTGCAAAGGAGGGCCCCTCCAGAAAGCGAAACCCACACGGCCCCTCCCCCCAACCGGTTCGGGAAAAAATTCCTCGGAGAGAGGTGGAAAGAACCTGTTTATTTGACTGGCCCCGCACCCCCCAGCACACAAAATGAACAATACCCGATGACACCGCTCTGAGAAAGATGGCAAAATCAGAAAGTCTCTTTCGGGGGTGGTTGCTCTGTTCTCAGTCCCTCCGGCGCTGGGCCAGCCGCTGCAGCCGAACCCTTGGTGTTCCCGGGTCCAGTCTGGAGCAGGTTCGAGATGGTCACAGGAACAGGAGAGGAGAAACAGTCCAGGAAGCAATGTGGACTGTTTAGCTAGAACTAGCTAATAAGCAGAGGCAGAAAGCAGAGCAGAAGCAAGAGCAGAAAAAGAGAGCAAGCCAAAAGCAGCAAGCAAAAGCAGCAAGCCCAAGCTGGAAGTAAAAAAAACAGCTCTGTGTACCGCTTGTCTCTGTGTCCTGATAACAGAAACCCAAACAAAACTTCCACTCTTCAGGGCCGGTCTTAAAGGCACAGAACAGATGAATGGGGATATACAAGCATCATAACGTCACCCCAGGACAAATGGGGACTGTGACAGCAATTGAAACATCTCTTCCCTCAGTCCTTTCAAAGAAAATTCTCATGCTGTTAAAGGGTATCAGGTTGTATCTTCAAAACACACTCTGACCTGGGCTAGATTTTGTAAAAGACGACATAAAACTTTAAGATGATGACTTCTCTCAATACACTCCTTCAGCATTTTAAATTGCGCAGTAACGAAGACAGAACTTGTCTGTGTAGGATGTAGAGCCTTTTTGAGGGCTGATCCAAGACTGTAAAATTAACTTCTCCTGAAGCTAAAAGGAAAACTCAAAGTTCCCCATCTTCTATCCCAGGTGTATGGTGCTTCTTTGATCCCTATTCTTACAAACATGAAACCAAGTGTACTTGTAAATGCAGACTAAAGCTTCCCAACAAAACCCTACCAAAACCAAGGCATTCCTGCCTTGGCAAGAGGTTGGACTAGATTATCTCCAGAGGTCTCTTTCAACTCTAACAATTCTGGGATTCCACCATATATTACTTTTCAATCGACAGAATGAAAGTACAACTTCAGTCAATGAATTAGCTGATATTGACTGACTCTACATAAAAAGGAGCAGAATTTCCAAAGTGCTTTAGCTTAGCCTGTCCTTGAGATGCTCACTAGCCTGAGTAAAGCTATCTTCATAATCTACATGTTAATAAATGTTGATGACCCTACTGTGCATATAATTATTTTTATTATACTACATGTTAAAGCAGCAACCAATCTAAGACTCACTTTATGCACAATTTTCAAGCTGTTATCTAACTGTGAGCTTGAACAGTTGTACAGCTTTGTGACTTCTATTTAAAACAAATAGTAAAAAACTGAAATAAAACTGCAAGAAGCAGCTGCTTTATTACGAGCACACTCTTTGGCAAGCAGCCTACACATTTATTCAGACAAGTTATGATTTTATCTCCAACAGGAAGTGCACTCAAGTATTTTTGGGAAAAGAAATCAGAAAGGAAATCATCATGACCCACACTGAACTACCAGCACTCTGCTACCAGTAAAACTTCTGCTAAGGGTTACTGCTACTAGGAGGAAAGGTTAATGTTCGGGAGACAGATAGCATTTAGTGACAATAACTACTGCAAAGGAGACCTGGAAGACAGGTTCTCTTGTTTGCTGTAATTTGCAGCCCCAGAAGAGCAGACAGACTCTTCTGCACATGGCAGAGTAAGATCACCAGAAAGACACGGTACTGCTGTCTCCAAAGCTGGCAAACACATGGAAACATGGCTACAGTATTTCCTAAGGAAGAAAAAGGATTCAGGGCAGCTAAACACCCTGTCTGGATACCCTTTTGCTTAAAATGTGAGTTGTGGGCCTTAGGATGCCCATGTCACCAGAGAAGGGCAGACACAAACATTATGACACTTTCAAGCTTCATAAGGTACCAGTCAGAGACTAGCACAAGTCTAGAGCTCAGCTATGAGCTCTTGCTTCTTGCTGGAACTTAGGCTTCCCAGACTGGACTGCATGTTGT
Source organism: Zonotrichia albicollis (assembly GCF_047830755.1). Lineage (NCBI taxonomy): Eukaryota > Metazoa > Chordata > Aves > Passeriformes > Passerellidae > Zonotrichia > Zonotrichia albicollis. The sequence goes on from NC_133820.1 coordinate 58,829,629, forward strand.
ATAGTTGAATCCCAAAAGGATGAAAAGCACAGTACTTTCTATGGGAATTTGCCTTTGAAAATGCAGGCAAAAGAGATGGATCTCAGATGGTGTTAACTTTGCACAGAACTATATACTCCAGTCAAAAAAATTTCTTACCATGTAACATTTCCTCCAGCATATCCTGGGTAAAAAAATCCACAGGGTATGGATTGATTTTTGATATTTGCAATTTGCTCTGCTACAAAAAGACTTTCCCAACTACTCCTGAACTTGAGCACATAAATTTTTTTAAGCCATTATGTGAAACTTAAAGGATCTGAATGTAATTCTGGAAGAACAGGAAAAGGAAATATCAAAACTTCTATCCGTTACAGACATACACACACCCATTAGAAAACACAATGATTAATCTAAAAGAAGACTTCCTGAAATCAAGGATTTTGTACATGCCTAGATATTAATAATTATTTTTAAAAGGTTGCTTTTAGTTTTGATGTGGGAAATATAGCATTTATGTAAAAAAAAGGGGACAGCAACACACATTCACCCTGCATAAATCAGTAACAGCATCAACAAATATAGACATGAACTCCTCTACAATGGAAAAGAATATTTTCCTCTGTGCCAATCTTTCAGTTAAGCTGCTTTGACTTAAGAAAGATAAAAATCAAGACTCAGAGGTCCTTTTATTGTAATAATGAACCTTAAATTAATTGTTTCTCTTGTAGAATTGCATAACTCTCATGCTTACATGTCGAAAACTGTGAAAGACTGAGACACAAACTTGAACATAATAGGTTTGCTCTGTATTCATTTTGCATATTCCAGTAACTTAATTCACTCTGAACATCTGACTTCAAATGCCAAAGCATTTGTATTTATAACAAAGCCCAAGAAATAATGAAAATTCTCTTATACTCTATGTCAGAATGTGAGCTAAGTAACTTTACAAAGAGTAATCTCAGTAGCCTCCTAACAAAAGTAGAAATATCGAAGAAAGCTGTAGTTTCTTTAATGTAAATTCCTACTTCTTATTAAAGGATAAACTACATTGAAGAAATCCAGACACTTTACTTTCACAGTTTGCAGCCCAGCAGTATTTTTAAGAGAAGCAAAGTAGCCAAACCAATTAAACAAACGATTATAAAAAGAAGTTAACTGACACAATGAGGTTTGGTTATTCTTCAAGAACAGCAGGCTTCAAACAAAAAGGCTGTGCCTCTGTGAGAAACAAAGATGCAGTATGTGATTATAAATAATTATTTCTAAGCTTCTGTGACTTCACTGAGTCTAAATAAAATGCAGACTCCTAAAATCACTTTCATTTAAGCTGTGTCTATGGAATGAGGCTAAGACTGTTTTGTGCAACATGACTTTCATCTATTCTATTAAGAATGCTTTTTATAAAATTTAACATTAGGGATATTTGAATCAGGATCACTGTTCTTCAGAACACAAACATTCAGACTCAACAACTGCAAATTAGCTGCCAGGCAAAAATTCTTATCAGTGGCTATTATATGTAGTCCCTGATATATCCTGACCTCTTTGGGGGGTTTTGTGAGAAAAATTATTATCCTGTTGATATCCACAAAAATATAGACGACAAAGTTAACTATCTCTAATAAAACAGATCCTGTCAAAACTTTCAAAGAAACCTGAAAAGATCTTGCTAGTAAAGATAAAAGTAAGATGAACCCCTCAGGTTAACTTGAAGAGATCAAGACAAGGAAAACCCCTTCCAATTTTCATTACATGCCAGACTATGAAACTTAATTCTTTACCTAAAGGGAGGCTCTGAACCATAATTTATAGAAGACTCTGGATTTCTTAAAAATAATAACAATAATAACAATAACAATAACAATAATAATAATAATAATAATAATAATAATAATAATAATAATATGCCTTTGTACTCTCATCAACTATAAAGTAGCACCTGTATTTCACATTCCTTTTTTCTTTCTGTTAACTGTACTTCCTAGAATATTCTGGAGGAGGTCAAGGGTACGTTGGAATATTGGTATCAACACTGCACACAGCTTTTAGATTTGATTTAGTTCTCAAATCAACAATTTCTTTGTTCTTCCACAATGTTTTGAATAAAGAAATAATTCTTGAAAGTTGAATTCTGCTTTACAGCAATGCTTTTCAGTAACTTTCACATTTTCCTCCAAAAATCTTAATCCACCAGCTTTAGTGACTGGTGAGTTAAAGTAGACTTTCTATACCTTCATTAGTTGATTTAACAGAAGGGATGCCTTAGCTTTCTTACAGTTTGTTACATGAAGTTCTCCTCTCTGAGCACTTTGGTTGAAAGATTTCCTAGTTACATTTTGCATTACGTTTCCACTTCAGCTTTCAAATTGAACAGTGACAGTTTTCTCACAAGTTCTGCAATAAGTCTGGGCTATACTTCCACATGGCATTCCCAAGAGAGAAGAGTCTTTCATAAAACTAAAAATAATTTTACAAAAAGCAGCCATGAACAAGTTTCTTTACTAGTAACTTGCAAACCTCAATATTAATTGCAGCTTTTAGGAACTTGTGAAACATCCAGTCACATTTTCATACCTTGGTACTTGGTAAGCCTCTGAAAAAACCCAGAAATGGTGCCCACCCTCCCCTGAAGCCAGTAAACCATGTATAGTCCCAACAAGAAAGGAAGTGATTTATTCCTAATCTCTGCTAAACTGGCACCCCCGCATTCAAAATGCCTGCAGCTGTCATGGTGGCTTCTCTTTCCTACACATCAGGAAACAAGCTTATTTTTGCAATGATCTGTAAGTACTCTGCAAGCACATCACAGCTTTAAGTGGAATAAGATCCGGGACATTTTGGCAAAAATCCTAACAGTGAATTATAGCCAGTGAAGTCAACTCAGCCTGGCAAGAACCACAGATAAAGGAAACAGAAGTCAATACCAAATACACAAAGCTCACTGCTGATGGTTCTGAAGAACACTTCTGCACCTCTGTCAGAAGTGACTAAGCACAGCCAATCCTACCTTCAAGGCAAATGGCTGATCTCAAAAAGTCTCTCACAGCATGTTGTGGTGATTTTCTGTTGTGTTTTTTAATCTGACCTGGAAGAAGTCAGCAGGACTACCACATCTTTGCAAGACCAGGGCCTTGAGAATTACAGCTGCACTTACTGAGAAGTAATGCAATTTAATTAATACTTGGGTACTTGTCTGCACTAAAATGCAACATTATTATTTTTATAATATACATATTAGACAGCTTCTTACTTGTTAGACGCCGAAGCATGTCCTAGCATTCACTGGTTTATTACCCTTAGCCTGCCAAAATTCTTGAGGTTCTCCTAATTACTCTATCTTCTTTTAAGAAACTACTATCATGAATTTCAGACTTTTGTCTCCTGTTTCTCTTAAAAGTACATTTATACCGACATGTATTTTCCCTGCCTCTTAAACTATAGCTACAAAAACATTACACTGTCTTAAGTGTAGGTTTAAAGCCAGAGAGGCTACTTAACATAGGCTGGGAAAAAAAATAAAAAAAGGAACATATCCTGTTCCCATCAACAGGAGGCTTACGCTTTTGAAGTAGGATCAAGTTTCCAGGGAAAAGACTTGGTGAAAGCTGACAGAAACAAAATTGTTGTGGCCGGGTTTAGACAGAACAACCGCAACGCTGCGGCTTGAGTCTGGAGCGCCTCCTGCTGTTCCAGGGACAGAACAGCAGCGACGGTCGGGAACGCCGAGGAAAGAAGTGACAAAAACCAACCCGATGCGACAGCAAACAGCATCAAAACTCTACAGTCCAAACGCATGAGGGCATTCTGCATCCTTCAGAAGTAAACATCTACCTTTTAGAACTAGTTATTAGAAATCTGGTGAAGGATTTGTTTCTTTAATACTGCTACAGTAAAGACTAAATGTATATTTACTAGACAAAATATATACATAAATTTAAAATACACAACATGCTGCAAATATAAAATAGACACATTAAAAACATGTCACGAGTTTTAGAGTCATGTGAGATGCAGCTGGTCAAAATCTGGAGGACTAAAGAGGAATGGCTGAATAGGCCAACATTTTCCAGCAGACACACGGTCCCATCGAATATTTCTTGCACCCCCTAGTGCTGAGTTACTTAACTAAGAACTGAATCCCCATAGTCTCTTTCTTTATACCTACATTTGTAGAGATAATCTGCATCTCCTGTACCTGACGATACCTAGAAGATGATGAGTCTGTACTTCAGCTGGAGCCACAGTGACATCAGTAGTCCAAAGGGAATACTCAAAAGCATACATTTGCTTCCTCATCAACAAAAATGTTTTACTAAGCAGAAGAAGAGAATTTCCTAATACAAAAACCTGCCATGCAAACTACTACTGAGTCCCAAAACATGAGAGACAAATACATAAGCCATGCTATGTGCACTGTACTACTACAAATACAACCATGGCATTTCTGTTAAAGACCTAAAGCTAAAAGTAAATTTCTTCCAAAAGAAAGAAACCCTTGGAGAACAAAATAAAAAAATCTAACAGACAAAATAAAAAATCTAACAGACTAAATAAAGAACAGGAGAAATGCATGACAGTTAAGTGCATCTTGTTTTAAAATATATTTTGTGATTCCAAGATGAAAATGTGCAAAATATAATAGAACATAAGTAAAAATGAATTATTTATTGAGCTTATAAATAAAACAAAGAAAAACAATTTTTTTAAAAGCATTCCATAATTTTCCTATGGAAAAAACCAACCAACCAACCAAGGAAAATAACATCACTTTTCCTTAGATGAATAATTTAATACTATGAGATAACTGGCTCAGTTAAAAAAGGAGTAACAACAAATAGCCAAAAGTCAAACTCCAGCCAAGCATCAAGGTTTCTGTGACAGATACAGTTCTCATCTTCCAGTTACAAAAGTGCTGAACTGAACATACCATAGTATCCACAGGGCATTCAGGAAGGGATGTGGTCAAACAAGGAAAGTACAAACAGAAGATAAAGAATAGGAGATTCCCATTTGGGCAACAGGGCATTTAGGGCAGAGACATGACAAGGTATATTCCCATCCTGCCTAGTTTCACTCATAGAGCACAGTCTTTGAGACTGTGCAGGGGAGTAGTGAGTTTTACTTTTCAGAGCTGATTACCCAGCGTCCAGTATCCTGTTAACCACCCACAATATGAGCAGAATAAATGTAAGGCCTTGTTCAGGCAGTTAGATCAAACACTTTTTCCAAAGACAGGCAACTATCCAGAAAACAGACCCATGAAAGATCTACACTCTTGTGTTAAAGCAAAGTAGCTTTGCACACAATGGAAAGGAAAACTACTTTTTTCCCTCCCCCTGTCTTGCAGACGCTTGCATATCGGCCAGAAACAAATAGTCCTACCCAAAATGGAGGGAGAAAAACATTGGGCCCCAATCCTGGATTATAATCAGGGAGGCCCTACACAGATTCAGGAGACTCTTCACACTGACCAAACTTTCAGACTTGGTGCCTGAATACAAAAAAATAGCAAAGATATACTGCCAATGTCTAGGTCTGTTTTACCTGCAGCTCTCCCTTCACAAAGACACCATGCAATTCTTAAAGTAACTTAATTGGGTCTCTTACAAAGCCCTCCAAGGAAAGGAAATATTTTTCTTTCTAATGCCAAAAAGAGCAGAATAATCTACTTGTGATCATCAGCAACTCTACCATGAGATGGTTAGCTTCATGAGGAGATCTAAGAAGGACAGTAAGACCAGTAAGATTAAGGACAATCAGCACCAGAAGACTCTTCCAGGACAAGTAAAAAACACAGTGCCTTCTACACCTAATGCTCTAACCCTTATGGTACACACCAATTCTGAAAACAACGAGGCCAGCTTCTAGCAATCCTTTCATGCTGTCTATACTACCACAGCTTTCTGATCCAGAGTAAACTACTATTTTAATCAGATACAACCAGTCTATGTTTGTTTAAAAACCAAAAAACTGTAAATCTGAAGTGAAGGAAGAATTTTTTTCTAAACCCCCTTGTGAGAGCATCACATCTTTCAATTATCTTTTCCAACAGAAACCTCAAAGGTCACTGCTGCTGATCTAATAAAGGCAACATGCAGGGCTTACATCTTTCAGGGCTGACATCTCATTATGTGCAAAGGCCCTGTGCACTATTTAAGTCTGTGTAAAGGATTTATTTCCCAGTCTTTGCAAGAGAGATAAGAATGAATTCTATCCATAAACAGTAAAGATTTACGGAAGAAGTTCCTATTTCAAGTCTGCAAAAGAGGATGAAGTTGCACATTCAGTAAGAAGCACAATGAAGATAAAATATGAAGCTGAATTGTATTCAGGGTTCAAAATTTATTTTTAAACATTAGTACAGCCCAGCTAAAAACTAAAAGCAAAACAAGAATAAGGATTTTCTATCAGTTCTAGAACTGCTTTGTCCTCTTTTATCTTCAGAGGGCCAATATTTCCTTGCAAAACAACACAGGAGCCAAAAACTTGTACAGGCATTTGAGCAGTAACTAAAAAATATTACAAACAACTCTCCCATCAGATAAAATATTTATTTTTTCATCTTGAGGTACATCTTCAAAGAAAGAAAGCCTGTTTATGTTGAGGACTTTCTTTGTCTTTATTGCAAAGACACTCATTTACATTACAATCAGGAACATAAGGAGCTTACCTCTCAGCACGAAGGACTCCACTGTAATAGGGGTGATCCCATGGCATCAGCATCTGAAAGAGAATTCCAGCTTATAATTACAATAACAGACAACAAGTGAACCCAGAGTAAAAGTTTTGTTTCACTTGAGTATTTTTGCAGTTTCAGTAAGTCACAGAATTTTGAAAAGTAATCTGAAACAATAAGGGCTCAAACCAAAAACAGCATCATATATCATAATCTGAAAACTTTTATAACACTTCTTGAAGACTGGTCTTCTTATTCAACTATATGATAGGATTTCATACCAGATTTCAAGAAATACACTCAGTTCAAATAAAAAGATAAATCTAGATATGTACAGCATTAAGATACACTCAATGTAGTACACAAACTGGGCTTGAATCTAACCTAAAGTAGAACCTTTATCAAATGAGTCAATTAATTCAAAGCAAAGTGATAGTCCCTTTCACAGCTTTATGTTTTGGTTATCTCAGTATCACTTTGTATAAACCAACAGCAAATACTCAGTATTTAGTTTTAATACAGCAACTAAGTGGTCAGAAAGCATTTGAAGCCAGTAGAGAGAATGTTTCTAATTCTACTTCATCTTATACACTGAAGTAGAAGTAATTGTAGAACATGATTACCTTGTACATATTTTTTAAATGTAACTTACTGAATTGTGGGGATTGAGCTTCATTTTCATCTTTGTCATCATTTCAAAGTCTTTTTGAGTTCTGAAAAATATTTTTATGATGAAAACATTAATGAAAGATCTTTGAGCAGTGAAATACAGTACATGATAATATTGCATCCTAATAAAATGTCCATCATCAGAGATTTATAGTACTATATAAAATGACGAGATAAAATCGTTGGTCCACATACAACAGTAGAAAAATATTTTCATTCTGCTTCTGCCATTCAGGTACTTTCAAATTCAGTCCCTCTTCCTGTGGTTGTACAGCTCAAAAGCATTTTCATTCTTACAATACACCCCATTTATACCCAGTGATGAAATTGTTTTGTGCTGTGTGGAGCTCAGGGTGGCAAGAGGGACAAAGATGGAAATTTGTTTATAGGTGCAAAACATATGGAGTTGTGCATATGGTAAGACCAGGAGAGGTGTTCCACGCTTCAACTTGGTCTTCCTGTTTGCTGTTAACTGCACTTCTTGCATTCAGTCCTCAGTGTTCTCTGATCACAGACACAGAAAGTATTCTAAGCACACAGATTTTTCTTCCTCTCAAAATTCTGGGGAAGTCTTGGTTTTTATTTAATCAAAGCACATAATAAGCAGCACTGACTAGCTTATTATTGCACAAGTCCCTCTATTCTTGAAATAAAGAGTATGGTTTAAAAAAAATGTAGTAAAAAAGGCATACCTTTTAGACAACTGCTCAGAAAGCTTCTCCAGAAATTGTCTTACTGTTTCTAGAAGGAAAGAAAAAATATTAAAATTATTCTTCCCTTCCCAAAGGATGTTAAATTTACATGAGATGGATGTTAAATTTAAAGGATGTTAAATTTAAAGGAGTGAGCATCAATTCTGAACCAAAACACCAGATCCTCCTCAGTGAGTACTGTTATTTACAGTGACCACTGAGTATGGCATACACCAAAATGCAACTGCAATACAACACTTCACTGGAAGAATTATGTGCAAACTTAGCTAAAGAAACGAACTACCTTTCATCTCATATGTTACACGTTTGACTTCTCAACATGTCCTTCCATACATGCCTTACTACCTGGATTTTTGGCCATTGTTCCCTGAAGAGCCCTGTGGGCAAAGGTGTCATAGCCAACCAGCTGTGCCAGGCTGTTCCTGCTCGCAAGCAGCTCCTCCAATCGAGCCAGCTGCTGAGAGTTTGAGTGCAGAAAAATCTTGTAAGCAGCTTCCCGCACCTAATACAAGGAAAAAAAAAAGTCACATTGCTACAGAGTGATTCCTAACAGAAACAAGTGATGCAACTGAAGATTGGCATAACAGCTGTATTCCACTGATATTGGTGGGAAAAGGCCTGAAGTCTTTTAACAATACTAATTACAATTGCCTGACAATTACAGCTCTTACCCATTAAAAGTGGAATGAGGAAATGCAGTGAGACAACCTAACACATCAAGAATGCCAAAAAGGGTCCCGTTCTCTACTCCTGTCAACAGTCTCTCATCACCTCTCTCTTTCTGCTAACATCTGTGCTTTTCAGACCACTCTGTGGGCTGCTTTAACTCATTAAAACTTTTGAAAATAAACCCAAGCTGTTCTCTGCATATCAGTTAAGTTTGCTAATGGTAGAATCTGACAAGAAAAAGAGACAGGGTCAGGGGAGAGAAAAGAGAGGAAGAGAAAAGCCTTATTTCTTTTGTAGAAGGAAACTATTAGTCTGCCCATCTGCCCACAAACTTTTTCCTTTTCTCATATTTTTAGTTAGAGTCTTAAGTTTGGGTCTTTTCATAAATAAAAAAAAACTACCTGAAGACTCAAAATTTAATAAAATGCTTTTATGTTTCACAAACCAATCACCAATAATTTTATTTCTACATTTGGAATAAGCTCAAGAAATCCAGCAACAACTTATATTTGCCTTCATCTGAACTAAGCCGCTCTCTACATAGCATAAGTGAAGAAAGAACCCTGAAATGTTTCAATATGCTCCTGATCCTAGAAATGTAACTAAAAGTCTAGGGTGCCACTGCCATATTTCAATGAGTCTAAATTAATTTTAAATTTGTAACTCTAATTATTTTTCAGAAAAACAACATTAACAAAAACTAAAATAAGGTTTTTTTCAGTATAATTGAGGTTGGATGGGACTTCATGAGGTCTCTAATCCAACCTCCTGCACAAAGCAGAGACAGCTATGAGCTAAGACCAAGTCACCCAAAGCTTTTTCCAGTCTAGTCCTGAAACCCTGCACATATGGGAGAGACAGGATGATCTCACTATTTCACTACTTGGTTATCATCAGCAGGAAAAACTCCTCCAACTGGCATTTCTCAACTTTTGCCTTCTGACGCTTGTTCTCCTGTCATGCACCATGCTGAAGAGCCTGGCTCTATTTTCTCCATGACCTCCTTGTAGGTAGGAGAGGGTGCTGGCAGGGTCCCCCCAAACCACCCCTGCAACAGGGGGAACAAGCCCAAATCCCTCTGCCCTTCCTCACAGTGGAAGCACTCCAGTTACTGTCCATCTTGGTGGCCTCTGCTGAAGACACTCCTGAAGAGTGGGGCCACAATCTCACTGCTCAGTGTCCAAGGGAAGCCCAGATGCTGTTGGCTTTCTGCTGCCAGGGTCACTGCTGGCTCATGCTCAGCTTGCTGCTCACCAGCACTGTGGGCCTTTGCCACACATCACACCCAGCCAGGTAGTCCCAGCCTGACCTATAACCAGGAGTTCTCCATTTCCAGGTGTATGATTTTGCTCTTGTCCTTTTTGAATTATGTAAGACTGCCACTGAACCATTATCTCAGCTTTTAGACCACTCTGAATGTCAGCCTTCAACATCAAGTGTATTGATTATTCCTCCCTATTTGCTCTCCCCTGCACATCTGGTAGGCAAGCTTTTTGTCACTTCCTCTATGTCACTGATAAAGCTGTTAAACAGGGGACCCAGGATAGACTACTGCAAGAATTCTTCCATTACCAGTCCTCCTGTAGGGTGCATTTCAACCACCACTCTCTGATCATGAAATTTGTTTTTTTACCTATCTGGTTGTCCACCAATCCAGACTGTAATCTCCTGCCTTGGACTAAAGTCACTGATGAACACTGAGGCAAAAGCAAGTGATGAGCATCTCAGCCTTATCTGTCTGCTGCCACTGTCACCCACCTTACACAACACCAAGCCTACGTTTTCCTTGCTCAGGCTTTTAGTACCAATGCAACAGTAACTGCTCTCATTGCTTTTGATGTCCCTTCCAAGTCACAACTGCAGTTGAGCCTTGACTTTCCCAACATCATACCTACACATACAGGCAATGTTTCCACATTCCTCCTCTGGATCTTGTACCTTCCACTCCATGTATGATATCTTTTGGAGATGAAGCTTTGTTAAGAGTTGTTTGCTTGTCAAGCCTGGTTCCTCACACATTTGCTTGGGCTTTCTAAGGATCAGGATGCACTGAGTATCTCAATCCTCTCACACACTGGGAGGATGCTGCCATTAGAGAACTGCCTGCTTTCTTGAGCTCCTTTGCCCTTCAGAATTGCAATTCATGGGATACCACCTCTGAATAAACTGAAGTGTGCTTGCCTAAAATCCAGTCTGTATTCTGCCCCCCTTCTTCCTACAGCCATTCAGGATCTGCACAGCCATTATTTCATACCTGCTACTATCAAGTATGCCATTGATCATTACATTCTAACAGAGTTTTTCCTTGTTAGCAATTACAGCATAATCACAAACCACATAGATTTGACCCACTAACAAGTCAAATAACTGATATGCACTTCTGGTATAAAGGATGCCAAAGTAAAGTCAGGGAATACAAACCAGATCATCAGGACAATCAGCATGCAGACCAGCAATTCGTAGGTAATTGCCTTCAGCTGTAAAATTATACCGAATGTGCTCTGGCAACACGTGTTTGTCAATCTTGTTGGGAATGTGAGTTCCTATCAGAAATTCATTACATAAATCCAATATTCTGACATTGAGCTCGACTGCCTTTTTACGCTGTAAGAAAAATAAAGTACAAAACAGTATCTTCAGACAGAGTACAAGCAGAACTCAGTTTTTAAACCTTAAAGGACTCTTTCAAAAATTAAGCAGAAAGTACAACACTTAAGATTATACCTACAGAATCAATAAAGTCATAATGCAGGGCAAGTCAACAAGACCAGATGCTCATAAAGCATTGAAATTCCAAAGAAAAGGCCCACGTTTCTGCAGCACGAAAATATACAGTGGAGTTCAAGTAGAAATTACACAAGCTTTGCTAACTTGTAACTGATTGCTATGTAAAACATTGAATAAAAAAAGAAGCATTTTTAAGAGAGATACCCTAAAACAGATATAGAATAAAATTCTCTTTTTCCTGTTTGTATTGTGCTGTTTTCTGGAAACTGTAAACTATTTACAGTATTTCAATTCTTCTTTTAGGAGTTTGTGATTTAGAGTTTTATCATCATCACAATACTTCATACACTTAATCATGCAAGATGTGCTTCAGTGAACTTGCTCACATTAGTACACTGTGGTCTCTATTCTCTGTGGGTTCATAGCTCAAGAAAACAAAGGCTGAGGGTACAGACACAACATATCTTGTAAAATCCAAAGAATGACATAACATGATCCCTGTCCTCCCATTCCCACCCTTTCTCTTGAAAATATATCTATGAGTTTTATTTTAAAAAGCAGGAAGTCTTTGTAGCAGAAGTAAACCTCAGCTTAAAACAGGGAAGGATTACTAAAATCTTAAATGAGAAATGAAAAGAAATACTGAGCAGCAAGCAAGAAAAGTGGGATAGGCAGGGGAGGAAGAGGAAAACATGCAAAAATAAGTGAAATTGTAACTGAAAGGAGATGAAGCATCATAGAACCAATAGCCAAATCAGACAAACTCCAGAGCTGAAGTTTCAGGGCTGTTCTTTGGACAATGTAATTGTAAAAATATATTCTAGAACCATTTTCTAGGTCACAAAACACCATTAAAACCATTATCTTCAGAATAACTCTTAAGCATCAGTCTGGTAGAAGAGCTTTTGCATGGATCTTTCTGGAGGGCATAACTCAAATAAACAAGGAATTAACTTCATACAGTGACATGAACTCTGAACAGACAGATCATCCATACCACAAAGCATGGTGTAAGCTGCTGGGTTTGAAAAATCCATCACTAACTACTGTAAAAGTATATAAAAGCTCCAAGACAGCCCAAGGTAATCAGACCATGCCCAGATACTCAATTTTGAACAAGATTTACAACTTTTGGTTATGTGAGCTCCCCAGGAGTGCCTGGACACACACCTGAACCCTTCTAACACACTCCACTTGATTAACCTCAAGGTCATCAAGGTGCATGGAGTGCTGCTTTTCCATCTCTGTAAATATCTGGTTCTGACAGCTGAGTAGCTATTTTAAATATCTGATGCAGACATCAAAGAAAGAAAATAGGATCCCAGGACTTGCTTTAACTCCTCAGAACAGAAAGGAATGATGAGGACCAAACTACGAAGAACAACCAACTATTTAAAAGCTACCTTTAGAAGTGATTTAAAATAGTCAAAATTAATCACTTCTAAGGCAACACAATTCCACATAGGACAAACTGACCCAGAAGCACGAGATTTCATGTCCCACATGTTTCATTATCTGGTCTTTTGTTCATACATTGTAGCCAGAAATTACCTTTTCTTCATCCAAATGAATGCCACTGATCTCAAAATCAAACATAAAAAGTTCTGCCACTCGCCTAAAAATACAGTAAATCCCTGTTAAAACAGCCTCATTTAATACTAAGCAGCATTTTTTAACAGATCTTGCCTTTAGTGGTTATTTATGTTTCATGTCTTTCACAGAGAGTAACACCACAGTTATATGAATGTCTTTATTACGGACAAAGATTTCCTACATTTGAGGTCCTTAATAATTCATTCAGTGAGAAACAATTTGTCCTTTGTTTTTAGTTTAGTCATCTGCTTTGAAAATATCCTTCAAAATAATTCTAGTACCTGAATCTAGATGTTCAAACAATTTGTGCAAATTACCATTTTAATTTCCTTTCACACTTCATTTATTTTAACATCAGAAATATATCTTTCTAAATCTAATATCCTTGATTGTGGTGAAAGAAGGAAGAAGGAAATAACTTACTCATTAAGCCTGTCTAACCATGTCAGTGAATAAATAATTCAAAACTGTAACTGCATAAGCAGCTAATTAAACCTATTACAGCAACCATAAAGTACGCTTTCAATAAATATACTGCTAATCTAATTTTGAAAAATATAAATAAATTTCTATAAAGTGAAATCAAGTTATATAGACTGTTCTTATTTTATTCCTAAGCACATTGATACATACACCACTGTATAGCATATAATTTTAATCAAAATAATATTATTGAAGAAAATCTTAAATTTTCTTTTATTTTGTTCTTGCAAGATCTCAGTTATTCAGCATAAATATATCTTGTGCTCTACAGTCACATTCTCCAAGATTACACAACTACAAACTTCCTAACTCCTGTGCAGGTAGTTTGGTAGAGCCTAATAAATGAATAATGGAAATGTGGTTTGCTTTCCAAAAGTTGCATTTATTAATTTAAGAAAACACAAAATATAAGTACAATAAGGAATAACATATAGCATCTAAGAAACTAAATCTGCAATGAAGATAATCTATGAAGATCTATAAGTATGAATAAGTACCTGGTTTCTGGATCTAAGGAACTCAATACAGTTTCATCAGCTAGCAGACGTCTCAGACTCTGACATAGTTCAACATCTGTATTTAATCTGAAGAGATACAGGGTAAAAGAATTATGCATTAACAACAGACTAATATTTCAGTTTCTTGTTATTACTCATTCAAGGCAGTATTTAGTGAAACAACATTAAAAGCCAAGGACTGTATTTTAAAATGCTTTCTGGATCACAATCACAGTTAAAAAGTAGAAAATTTCTACACAGAGCATGTGTGGACAAACCAGCATGGAAACAGGCATTATGCATCTGACAGAAAAATACTTTTGGATGGTATTTTGTGGCAATATGAGCAAGGCTAACACGGCCTATTTTTTTATAAACAAAGATAATCATGGTGAGAGCATAAGGGTGGGAGAATGTTTTCTAATCCTTACTTTGAAAGGACTCCATTAAAGGAAAACCTTGCACTCAAGTCTGCCATCAGATAAATGTGCTGCTGACTGCCACTGGGCTAGACTAAGAGCTTACTATCCCCAGAACACTTCCACACACCAAGCACTGTCCCCATGCAGGTAACACTGTGCCCATCAGATTTGCTGGCATGTTATCCTGCACTCCCAGGTGGGATACAGCGGGCAATGAAACACATGCACACAACAGTTTATGAGCCTGAGTAATTTCTAATTTCTACAAATTTTGTATCTGAAGTGGTATTCAGATATTAAAGTCATATTGTTATATATAGTACGCTTAATCAAAGTCCTGAGAAATCCACTTTCAAGCATTTTGTCCATAAGCTTTACAACCACTAGAGAATTGTCACAAGCCCTAGAAAAATGCCACTTGAGACTTTGATGGGCTTCAGGGACACGGAGTCATAAACCGCAACTAAAATAGAAAAGCCTTTCATGAGATACTGTAACAAAACTAAATCCTTAAATATCTGTAACAGAAGACTGACACTTTGTTCCCATGCACAAATATTTTTTGTTGATTGCTGTTTTCATAGATGATCATACTGTAATTTTTAAAGCTTCATATGGAAACAGAAAACAAAAAAGAGAAAACAAGAAGAAAACATACTTCTCTACCACAGTACCAATGTTCCTGCAAGCTTCTTCAGCAGCCTCTCTGAATGCAAAGTCAGGATGGGCAACTTTTACAAAATCAGCCTGACAGAGTAGAAGAAGAAAACAGTGAGGCAAAAAGACAAATAAAACAACCTCCCAGTTTATAAATAAACTGCATTCAAGCAGTTCCATTTATATTAACATTTATTTTTAGTTCTATGCAATCATTTTGTAGAATTTGCCGTTTTTCAGCTAAAATATAAAGTTGACTAGAAAACTTTGCTGACAATTATTAAACCACACAGTGCCTTGTATCCTTCCAATAAACATTATTAATTCACACTCTTCTTAAAACATTTTAAGCAGTGTGTATCTTAGAATCCTCATTATACAGACCTACTCCAACATATTAAAATGTTATCAAAAAAGATTTTTAAAACTAAATTTTCTAGATAAGATGAAAGCCCACCACTAAATGTGCACACTTCCTAATAGGAAGAAATACTGATTTTTTATAAATCTCCAAATGCTTTGGGGGTTCACAAGGCTGGAAGGATGCTAAAAGGGGCTGGGGAGCTAGGGACTTCCATGACTGCTGACACCAAGTCAGGGTGGTTTTAGCACTGAAATGACAGACTTAAAATATTAGGAACATATTTAAAGTCTAGGACTATACTGAAGATATTAAGCATGATTTTACAGAAAATACATGCAACAAGCTGATAGTGTAAAACATTGCCTTTTGATTGAAAAGGCAGCCTTAGAACTTAACATCTTTATTTCTTAGAATTCGTTTTTAAAATCCTGTACAATACTGACAGAAAAGGTGCTGAATGACAGGTATCAAAATTTCTAACAACAGACAACAATGACCAAATAACTTCCAGACAGTTCTGCAAGCTGTGCAGCTGTGAACATAAAAAGCCTGAATATAATACAAAGGAGATAATTTTAGCTCAGCAAACTTATAAAAAAACTATGGCCATTAAATTCTGACATTAAAGTTTTACTTAGGTATTGATTGATTAATCAGAATTAGGCATAGTCTATACAAAACATAAGAACTAATGACTTGACACAGCTTGTAAGTACTTTCAGAAGGAAAAAGTGCCTGGCACAAAAGATGTCTTAAATCTATAAAAGAATAAGAAACAAGATTGGAGAACTGAAAACACACTGAGACATTCAAACGTGAAAACCCAAGTGACCTCAAAAAACTCAGTGACCTATTCACTAAGAACTGATTTCAGTATGAAGGTTGGTTCTGCTTCCTCCAACCAAAGAATGATGCTTTGATAAAAGATATACTTCTTTTATATCTTTTAGAGAGCAATATGAAATGTTCTAATATAAAATTTTGTGATGCAGAATATCAGACCAAGTACTCTAAATCTGTGGATGACAAAATCTACAATCTAAGAAATTGCTGCCTTTTTGTTGTGTTAATAAGATACTGCTGCCTTTACTCTGGAAGTTCTTTATGGACCTTCACCTAAAAATTATCGTAACTTAAAACATGTGCATTGCCACTCCAACTTTAACTCTGAAATCAAAACCCTCTTTTCTACAATATAAGTAACGCTGGAGAGTTTATGTGTTAATATTGCAGCAGAAGCACAAGTACAATTTCACTGTTGTTTTTCTTGTTGTGGCTTCTATACTATTTTTGCATCTGTCTTAAAAATAGCTGGACAGTTTGACAGGATTGTACTTCACTATCATTTAGTAAAAGCCTTTGTAACTCACTTTCAATCAATTTAATTTTCTGTCTTGACACAAAACTTCATGGAGCTGATCTGCTATCTGCACTATTACTGCAGTGTAGAAAATCATAAAATGGAACATAGTGTAAGCTCAGCCAGTTTAAAAAAATTTATGTAAAAATAAAAAAAAAGTAACATACCAAGTCTGCTACTCTGCACAGGCTATCTGAAAGCTGATCAAAGATCATTACAGTCTCTGGCCCAGGTGGTGTTGAACATGCCTTCTGAACAAGCTGCTCTGATTCTTGCAATGCTTTGTCCTGTGCTTCTTGAAATCCTTCTGGACAGTTCAGCTCTGGAACACCAAACAGACCCTGCAGTGCAAAACACAGGGAAAACACATCACTATTGCCCTCCTTAATTTCTGCACCTTTTTTTCAAGACTGAATTATCACTACAGAATTTTACCCAAATGACCCCAGCTAGCACACTGTAACATTTCACTGGACAGCAGCACCAGATATCAAGAGATTGCAGGCAACAGGACAGCTGTCTCAGGCTCACTAAATGAGCCCCCTGTACTGGAAGCAGACCTCAAAGGAATAATCAAGAACAAGTGAAAATGTTTGTGGAATGAACAGTTTTATTCCTGAAGTTCCTATCAAGGAACTTGTCCCACAGGGCAAGGTAAATACACTTACTTGTGCAGGGTAAATGCAGATGGCACTTATGTTCTGCATTTGTGGAAGAGACTTAGAGAGGTTACCACTGATCAAACAAAATTACTAATGCTAACAGAAAGAGAAGCTCCACAGTGCAGACATACAACAGGAAAAAGATTTCAAAGACTCACAGAACTCCTGAGTTGGAAGTGATGGCTAAAGACTTTTGGGTTTTATGTATTCTTCATGTATTTGTAGCTTTGTAGACTGTTAATACATAGTTATAACTTCTAGTAATTTCCCAGCTCTCTTTCTCACAGCTAACAAACTCCTATTCTGGAAATTCTGTTTAGTCTTGCCTGTTAGTTTAGCAAGGACACTTTATTTTGCACTATGTATCACAGACATAATAAAATGAGAGTTAGAAGACTGGGGGAGGCTTGGGGGAGCTCCAATGAGGCTGAACCCAGGGGGTAAATTATCTAACCCAGCTGCTCTTCTGATTGGACAATATTTGATAGGTATACTAATCAACTGACCTTATAAAAATTAAGAACTACAGTATCATGTGTACATATGTGTACATATGTGTACATATCACCATGTTGTGCACCTTGAAGGCTTTCAGTTAAAGATTTGTTTTTGTATTATCATTTTAACACTGTTTGAAAAAGCTTTGAGTTTTATTCCACATGAAGAAAGGACCCACAAGGATCACTGAATTCAAATTCCTGACTCTGCACAGCACCCTCCCCGAGAGTCACACCATGCGCCTGAGAGCACTGTCCAAATACTTCTTGAACTCTGTTAGGCTTAGTGCTGTGACCACTCCCTGGGGAGCCTGTTCCAGTGCCCAACCACACTCTGGGTGAAAAATATTATCCTAGTAATTCCTCAATTTCATTTAAATTAAAGCAACATCTCTTCAAGCAATACATCCCTTTGCAACTGCCCAACTACAACATGAGCATCTCCTCACTTCCTGACTACAGCATTAAACAGTGAAAGGTACATGATTTCAAACAAAATCCATCCCTTCCAAATTCAACTTCAGTATCTAAGAACCACAATCTGGATTTTCAAATCTGCAGTCCAGTCAGTTTATAATCCACACTCTGAAAACTCTTTCTATTATAGCAGTCAGCTGCAGGTTCGCAGCTTGCAAAGATTTAACCAAATAAATCAAAAAGCTACAAATTGACAGCTTTCTGTACAAGTATACATTCGGAAGCAAAAGCAACCCATGAAGTACGCATCCAGAACATTTTGGGTTGCTTTTTCATATTTTCTTTCTGTCACTGTTGCTAGAAGCACCTTCTTTATTTGCTAATGAAAGAAAACCTTTCCTCACACTTCCCATATTTTAATGTATTATTCAGGAAGAGAAACTGGACTAAAGTGAACATTGAAATACGTATTTTTATATTTTTACACATGTCCCTAAAACATAAATATACTTGTGTCACAGCACTCTTGAATAATGTTTGCTGTGTAAGACACTCAAGACTGCTCTTTCACTCGGATCCTTAGCCAGAGGATGCAGTGTCCTGCAATATCCTGGGAGCTCCAGGTCTTCCTGACATCATCACCCACCCCCCAAGCAAGCTCATCCAGCACATGTAGTGCTCTGTGACCAGGATATATCTTCTCTTGGAGATAAATTAACTGTAGAACTCCTATTATATATGATATCAAGTTTGACACAAAAAAATAAAAATTACAAAAAATGAAGCTTGGTGTAGTTCTCTCTGTGCTTTAATGTTATTGGCTGCATGGCTGAAACATTTTTGTCTTCGCTTGGTCTCAGCATTTACATCCTAGCACAGCCTCTTGGTGAGGCTGAAATATGCACCTCTATTCCAAAAGAACTGTGGGCCAAGTGAATCACCTGGAACACATTCCCTAGACCAGCCAAATGGACAATATTTAACTGGATTATTTCCCGAACCAAGACTTCCACCAGTGTGCTTGCAGAGGCATGAGAACCTGAAGCAAGGTTTCCCAAGCAGGTGCCAGATTATAAACAGAGGTCAGATTTGTCCTTTCTAAAACCCAAAGTTCACCAGCTCCACCACGCTGGGCACCCTGGCAGGAATAGCTGAGTCAGCAGGCAAACACCTGGATTTTACAGCTGCACCTCTTCTGTATGCACTGCGCCACCTTACCCTCTCCGGGTAAGACACATTAACAAACGTTCCTGACCCTACAAAGATACGCATCAGAAAACTCAGCTGTCACCAAATCAGCAAAGAAATCCTTTTCTCGCCACAGGCAAGACATCAAGAATAAGCCCAGGCAAGGGGATGTGAGCAGCGTGGCCGCTCCCGAGGCACTGTCCGAGCTCAGGGGCACGGCACTGGCACGGGAAGGACGGCACAGCCGGGAGAGGGCTGGCAGGAAGGGGGAACGGAAGAGGCAGTCTCACTTTATGGACATGGGCACCACTGAAAAAGCGTTCCCACGCACAGGGCCGTCACTGTCAAACGCTTCTGTGTCCAAAACCAACAACGTTTGGGTTTGCTAGAACCAATATAAAAAAAATATTACACACAAGAGAAAAACTACCCCCACAAATTCCCTTAAAACAGTTGAGACAAGCAAAGGAAAGCACGAGGCTGCCAGGGCTCCTGCCGCAGCAGGCCCGGCCCTCCCTTCCCGCCGCTCACCGTGTCCCTGCCCGCCGCACCGCCGCGCAGCGGCTGCTGCTGCTGCTGCTTCACATCGAAGGCAGTGCCCACAGGGCACCAGCTGGTGCTGACGGCCCGGCCGCCCTGCCCCGCCGCCCGGCCCCGCAGCGCCCGGCCCAGCGCCGCGGGCAGCGCCCGCCGGCAGCCGCCCAGCATGGCGGAGCGGAGCGGAGCGGAGCGGAGCACAGCGCCGGGGAGCGGACCGGGCCCGGCACGGCCGCGGCCTTCGCACGCCCCGCTCGGCCGCGACCTCCGCGCGTCCGCGCCGAGGGGAGGAGCGGCAGCAGGAGGCGGAGCGAGGCGGAGCGAGGCGGAGCGAGGCGGAGCGAGGCGGAGCGAGGCGGAGCGAGGCGGAGCTCCGGGTCCCCGCGGGCCCTCATCCCGCGGGGCGCCTCTGCCCCGAGTTCTGAGCGCTCCCTGGTCCTGCCTCGCTACCCGCCGGGCGCCTCTGCCCCGGGCTCGGAGCTCTCGCCGGGCTCGGAGCGCTTCCCGGGCCTGCCCCGCTTCCCGCCGGGCGCCTCTGCCCCGAGCTCGGAGCGCTCCCCGGGCCTGCCCCGCTTCCCGCCGGGCGCCTCTGCTCCGGGCTCTGAGCGCTCCCCCGGCCTGCCCCGCTTCCCGGGTCACCAGCGCACGACCCGGCCGCACCGGGGCCTCTGCCGGCTGATACCTGTCCTACACGTTCTCCAGTAATACCTAAGGCCCTTTTAAAATGGGTTTTCGGTCTACATATTTCTGTGATACAAACTTGCGGCGTGTGGCTTACGGGAGGAAGCTTCGTCTTGCTGAAAATTTCACAAAGCCCTTTCCTCAGCCTGAGTGTCCTTGTATCTCCCTCGCTGTCATTTGAGAAGTGCAGCTGTTCCTCCTGAATTAACCCACCGTGCCCTTTCCGTTTGGGCTCCGTGATCTACACTCGGGTTCAACTACTGTGGGAACGTGCCCACATTCCCCTGGTACCCTGAGGTGATGATGGGTTACCAGGCCTTAAGCTCTTAACACTGTATTTCTCCTGAATTTCATGATGCTGATCCATCTCCATCGGCATCTCCACTTCATTCTCTTCTAAGAGAAGTGAATAAGACTTCTTTTTTTTTTTTTTAATTTTAGAAGAAAAGGAGTGGGGGGAGGGGGGAAGAAGAAGAAAAAGAAAATTTGGGGGAAAAAGTGACAGAATTGTTATGTATATTTTATTTCCTGGTTCATGGCACAGGAAATAACTCTTGGCCAGTTCTCTGGCATGACTGCTTCAGTATTGATTAAATGTTATCTTTAATCTGGGAAAATTTGTTTTGCACCAACTAATTCTGAAGTACAGCAAATTTATGCTCTATTTTTGCACTGGCCTTGAATATCTGACCACATCAGAGAATCCACATGGCCCTTCCTCCTAGCATTCCATTTTGTTCAATTTCAGACCTGTGACTGCACAGAGAGAAAATAACCATATTTAAAAGCTGTAAATGAAACAATGAAACTTGCTTGCACCACACGGCAAGCAGCTTCTGCAGAGGTATCAAACTGCACTAATTTCAAGTTTAAAATTTATTTTAAAGTGGTTGGATGCAAACTAACCAAGTTTCAAGTCCATCTACACATGCCACCTTGGAAGATATAAAAGTGGCTTGGAACTGTTGCTTCTTGTTTATACAAGATATCCCACACAACATAATTCCGGAACTTTTGTCTTTTATTTCACTTTGCTTTGAAATTTGTTCTTCAGTACTGGGGTGCACACCGCTGTGAATGCCTACAGTAAGTCACCAAACCACTAATGTTAAGCCCAGCACTGTAGACTCTGAAGACTTGTCCTCTCTTGTGCAGAAGCTGTTCCTGAAACCAAGTGTTTTCTGTTGAATCCAGCAGAAATTTCCCAGCAGGTAACAGCTTTCTCGGGGAGGGCTGGAGGGCTCAGGCACACAGCATTCAGGGATAACACAGAGCTATGGGCTGGGCAGCAGCAGTGGCTCCAGTGGGTCAGCGGTGCTGAACAGGAGGAACCCAGAGAAAGTGGTATCATCATCACCATCTGCATAGAGCCCATTGAAAGCCTCTCCTTGGTGGGCCTGCAGCCACACCTCATCTCCTCCCTGCAGCTCGAGGATGGCGGCTCCTGAGGCCTGGTCCTCCCCGCTCTGGTACCTGTCCACCGTGTGCAGCATCTTGATGCCGTTCTTCACGAGAGCTACTCGCACGTTCCTCGAGTAGACAGTGATGTGGTAGGTGAAATAGTAAACGCCGGGGTGTTTGCAGGTGAACTTGCCAGTAGCCGAGCTGAAGTCATTCAGACTGTTATACAGCACCTTGTCAAACTTGATCGGGCGATTCGGAGGGGGAAACTTGGTGTTGGCTGTAAGGCCGACACTGAAAGCGCTCCTTGGCAGGACTCCCGGGGCTCCTACCTCCCCCTTGTCTCCTCGGTCTCCTTTCAAGCCTCTTTCCCCCTGAACTCCTGGGTTACCCTGTGGCCCTATACCTCCAGTATTGCCTTTAGGACCGGGATTACCAATCGGGCCAATCGGCCCTGGGAAACCAACTCTTCCAGGATGGCCAATTTCACCCTTTGTCCCTTTTGGACCTATGGGTCCAATGTCTCCTTTTAAACCCTTTTGTCCTTGCAGCCCCAGCTCTCCCTTCTGGCCTTTGTAACCCACTGATCCTATAAATCCTTTTGGTCCCAGTTTCCCAGGTGGTCCTCTTTCTCCTTTATCTCCTTTGTTCCCCTTCTCTTCAACAGTCCCATTGGTTCCTAAAGGGGGAAAAAAACCAAAACCAAAACCAAATAATAATTAAAACAAAACAAAACAACTCCACAACTTTCTTGTGATCCTCCATTGGAAGGCACAAATTGAGGTTCATCATGAGGAGACACATGGGCAAGTGTGCAGCTCCACTGTGCATACTCCACTGTGCTCACTGTACACACAGTTTCTCTCATACATTTAAGTGCAGGATAAGCATAATATCTGAAGAGCCTGCTGTTTTGTTCTTTGCTCATCAGCAAGAACAAGCTCAAAGAAAGGAAGGTTATCTATGGGCTGATGATAACACTGACAGTTCACATCATCTCATACAAAAGCAACATCTGTCCACACTTTTTTAGAGCCTTAGGTGTATAGAATGGATGAGAGGGTTCACAATTTAATCAGAGGAAGAGGAAGGGGGTTTTTTTACAACACCCTGAACATTACTTGAATTGTCACATGTTTCTATAATTTCTACATATAATTTCTACTTCTGGGTCACATAGGTTGCTACTGCAGCACAACTAAAGGTGTTTTGTCCTGGTTACTTGCCACCCTATGCTTTATTTATCCTTCACCCATCACTGATCAGAAGATCAAAGCCTTCAAAACTGCTCTGATTGCTGCACAAGGTTTTGAAAGTGAAGATCTCATGATGTGAAAGGCACTTTAGCAGTTGATAGACAAAAGACACCATAAAGAACTATGCTCAATACATCAAGAAAAGAAGCTGGTCAATTCTGCTCAACAGCCTTTGGCTTCTCCTGTTGGGAATAATGCTGTTTGTACAGTTTGTTGTTCTCAATTTAGAAATTAGAGAATCTAAATTAGATGAGATTGTATGATGAGTTCACAAACACAAGGGCAGCAGTTCATAGACAAATATTAAGTTTAAGTACTTCTCTGACCTCGTTCACCTTTCTCTCCAATGACACCATCTTTTCCTGGACTTCCAGGAATTCCTGATTCACCTAGTACAGAAATAAAAACACAGATATTCATTAAACAAATTACCAGAAAGTTTGGGAAGAGTTCTTCTTTAATCTTTCCTCCTCAATCCTGGCCAAACAGTAATGTAAAGCAAAGCTTACTCCTGACTTTTAGTGTCTGCCACTGCTGGTAGTTTTATCTTACAGAGAGATTGACAAAGAGCAGAGAAACTCTGCTTGAGGATGGTGCTTTTGGGGTGCAGATGAAATCCTTGGCATAATGAGATGAGTTATTGAGACATATCCTGTTGTTATAATTTGGCAAGGATCACCAGTGTAAAAACTTCTCTTGTAGCCTCCATCCATGGAAATTCAGCAAGAAGCATTGCTGGGGCAGGAAGCCTTGCAGTTTGACAAAAATGTGGTTTTGTGGTGGGCCTGGCAGTGCTGGTTTAATGATTGGACTGGATTATCTTAGAGGCCTTTTCCAGCTGTAATGATTCTGTGATTCTAAGAATGGTGAACTCCCACCTCAAGAAGAGACATGCAGGAGTTTAACTGATGGCAATGGATCATTACAGTGGAATAATATTGCCTAGAAAGCTGAAGAAGGCATTCACACTCTTGATCCCTGTACCTAGCATGATATGGACTTTCCAGTGCTCTACAGAAAGCAATTATAGAAATGATTTTTGTAGTACAGATGCCCAAGAAGTCCATGATCAAATAACTGGATACATCCTGAGTGCAGCAACAGAAGAAAAACAGAGTTGGCTGTTTGGTTGTAATCATATTCCAAGAGTAGCTTTCCAGTCATGTGGACCAGAGAACAGTTCTTTAGGAGTTTCCTGTGCATTGGGTGCATCCCAGCATCTGCTCAAACTTCATTGACTTGGTAAGGACCAAAATTAATTCTCATGTTAAACCACAAAGATGTATCTATATAGAGTGTAAAAATGGTACATTCACCACACTTTGTTCAAACAAAGAACAGTTCAGTACAGTCATCATAACAGACGAATTTAGGAAAAATGTTGGAGAGTTTATCAGAATCTAATGGTATCATGATAACTCACTGGAGTGCAGGAAGGGCCTTTATAAAATAAATGAAAATATGAAAGCTTTAGGTTTTTTGGTTTTCCCACCTTTCTGGAACCCTGCATACAGAAAAAGAGGGCAGTTAAATGTATGTGCCTATTAAGATGCTAATGGAAATCTTTATTTCTTTCTATATTTTAAAAGGTGATGAAGTGTTATATGTCCATATGCCTGCAGATTTATCACGTTGTGCAACCCTGGCCTTGATATTCCAACATGGACACAAGGGCCATCATTAACCTAAGGCTTAAGGTATTAAGGGGGTGATTAGCTTTAGGATGCTGAGATTATCACTGGCTTTGATATCTCACACAAATCTCTATTATAGCCTGCTATAATAGAGCTATAGCCTGCTAACATTGTTGTTCAATAGTCTCCAATAGTGACTCTTGAGTTACAGCAAGTAGGCACACTCAGAATCAAGTCCTTCTAATGTATAATTTAGATAAGAAAGAGAAGTCTTCTTACCACTGCATACTTCCTACTACACCAAACAAGGTATCAGTTGTTGCTTTTTTGTTTAGTGGGCTTGAAGCTCTTTGCAGAAATATAATTTCTATCTTAGAGGAGTAGGAGTAGGTCTGCAGGCCTTAAAATTTTCAAATACACTTGAAAATACTCCCATGATAGAAAGTAAAGCCTTTTTTACTTTAGTTTTTATCCGATGAGCCTGACATCTCCATAGTATTTGCTGTCTTGCTTTCATTATGCCCTTTTTTATATTTCCTTCTTCAAACAGGTAAATGACAAATGTCAGAAATGTTTTCATTTCAGCTAGGCAGAATAATCCCATTCATGCAGAGTTACTACAGACAAATTTGAGAGTGAATGCCCTTGCATTTGATATATTAAATCTTTCATTCTGAACAAAGTACCTTTATCTCCCTTGTCTCCTTTTGCCCCGTCACGTCCATCCCGACCAGGTATGCCATTGTGCCCAGGATTGCCAGGGATGCCAGGATACCCTTGGGTGCAGACGTCCTGGCTCTGGGTTTCTGCTGTGCTGACCACAATAGCCAGCAGTACAATCCAGCTTCTCATTCCTTAGATAGGTTATATGACTTTGGCTGAAATGTTTAAGAAGAAAAAGTACATCTGCCTATGCCTACCTTAGAAAGGAATGCAGGGTGGTGCAGGGAGGAAAATAAGGAAATGGGGTTTCACCATGTCTGTTTTTTAGTTTTATTTATAAATCTTTCTATAGCATTAATTACAGTCCTGGAGACTACTGAGTGCTATTTTGAATAATTATTTAATGGACATATCAGTCCTGGCATCATTCTACATTTAAAATATTAGCTTTACACAATTCTCCATCCACATTTCTCCCTGCACCTACTTGTGACTGCATGGTTGTACCTTTCATCTTCCAAGATATAGTCTTATGGGAGGTGACCTAAGGCAATTCAACCCCTCATTCAGCAAAAGCAATCACTTTTAAAATTTTAAATTTTTAAAAATTATTATTATTCACTCAAATTAGTCCCCTTCTAGGTTAATAAGTGAATGACCTCAGATGGGTTAGAGCTGGAGCAGAGGGAGATGAGGGCAAAGGTGTGAGAGATCAAGAGAGTTTTTTGGCAAAAACAAGTCTTTAGCTGGGTGCTCCCAATTCATGTAACTTTGCTACTAAAATTCCATCTTATATTTATCTTTTCACTAGAGAGTCCCTCCTATATAATGTTTTTTAATATAGGCCCACTGAAATACATTAAGGCTTAATCCTGGACACAGATGGTTTAATTGAGTGTAAGAGCAATTGCTTGGAAGAGATTAGACTGAGGAATAAAAAGCAAATAGCAACAAAATTAATGCCTATTTTATTTGTAATTAATATCCAGAAATATGTAATGCACAGAAGCTATATAGGTTAAGTACTTAAACAGGTAGAAGTGATTGTTAGTATGAGTAAATGTTACACAACTGGCTTTGGAATTAGTTCTTTTATTAATGAGGAGTAAGATCAGTATTTCTTTTGCAATATTAACTGGCATTAACTAAAAAATTATGTCTTCTCTTTAATCCCTTCACCACAATTTCTCACTCTCATGAAAAAATGCACACAAGTACCATCTAGAGAGACATCAGTATGTCCACAATAAGAATAATTACACCCTTAATCTAATTTATAGAGTAAGTCTTTAGCTTTGGGACATGCTCCTTAATCTTTTTATTCTGTGTTTAGAAAAGTTCCCCATTTTGGAATCATTATCAGAAATGATTTATGGTGTCTTTGCCAATGGATTTACTTGGACATGTTTGATCACCAACCAGAAAAATCCCACTTTGCTGCTGCTGGTTGGCACTGAAGACAGGTGAAAACAGATAAAACATTTGCCCCTTCTGAGGTATATAAATATATGCTGCCTTAGTCAAAGGGCACCGTAAGAGTTCAAAAGGAAGAAGGGCTCTTTATGACACTTCTAAATATGACACTGTTAGGTTATGATGGAGAAGTCTGACAGTCCTTGTCCCCTTACAGAGAACCCCATTCCCAGCTGCGTAGGGAAGCATTTCCTGCCTAAAGAATAGACAGTGTGGTTGGTCCCCATACATACACTCCTCTCTACAACCTGACATCATCATCATCTATATAGGACCTTTGTTCTTACCTTGTTCACTTGGTACTTGCAGTGTTCTTGGGCATCTTTTAACTGAGTGTAGAAACTTCATGTAAAGGAAAGCACACTCCGATGTGTGCCTTGAGGACAAGCCCTTGTTTGGTCACTAAATTCTCAAAGGTCAGTGATTTAATTTTGAGAGCTGTTCAATAATTAAAACAGAGGTTTAAAGTGGAATCTTTCTATTTATTCCAATATTAAGCTGAAGTGCTCTGCTGTACTTTGGCTTTTACCACTGTTACATAAAAGGAAGTTTTTTTTTTTAAAAAATGGATTAATAAGGCTTTGTTTTCCTGTTCCTTTGTACAAATATATCACACAAATGTTAGCCTCTGACAGGATGATTTGTGGGATGGAAGGCATGTTTCACACCATTATTGTGCTGCTAAAATATGTAATGAAGGTAATTTCTGAATCAGGTAATTTACAATGGATTTAGGGACATAAACTATAGAAATTAAACCAAAATATTCTAAGAATGTGGCATTACAATTATTAGGTGATTATGGAAAAGCAGTAACAAGGTTAAATTAAAAATAGAATAAACAGAATTACAAAGTTTTTCATGTGTAATAAGCAGGCTCCCTATCTACCTATTCAAGCATCAGTCAAAGCTATTGGGCTACAAAATTATGTATTAGTGGTAACTCATTTGAAAAAAGCCATAACTCAATTCTTAACTGTGTCTTTTTGAAACTACTGGAACTGCTGTTGTCTAAGGACTAGTGGAAGTCAACTGAGCTTATCATCAACTCCCTAAATGCTGATCATCAACAGCGAAGGACAAAACCAAAAGTAACGTGAGTTAATGTGTTAGAGGAAGTGGCCTTAATTCACCCTTGTTGGTTCAAGTGACTGCAAACAGCGTCTGAGGGTGTCACCACACTGCAAAGATGTGACACGTGTGCTCTTCAAACATCAAAGAATGTTTGTAATCATCTCAGCCCCGCAGAGAAACGAAGTTTTCTGTAAGATCTTCACCACCACCCTGTGGTGACGCCAAAATATTGCAAGAGTTGAGTTGCCCTGGCTTGAACCTGGGGCATGGTGTCCACCGCGCTCTGGGGAAAGGAGGGTCCCCGGGCAGCAATTCGCTGCTCTACTTGAATGAACTTCTGTAGCCAAATTAATCTTGCTGCTGTGCTAATTGAGAAGAAGAAACGAGACCCACAATGAACAATCCTTTTCTCTTTACCCATTAAGCACCATCTGAAATTTTCTAAGCCTGCTTAGCCTCAGCCTCCTTTCTCACTTAAAAGTTTGAGTCATTAAAAAACAGCCCATCCTGCCAGTTAGGAATAACGTCATTCATTAGTTACCTATACCTTGATGGACTCTGCAGTTAGTCTGGTTTGATGCATTTTTAGCACACAACCAAGAAAACTGCTGTAGAAAGCACCTTAAAGACAAATGTTTCCTTCAGCTGCTTTTTAGTGCCTTGTCTCATTACAGAATAATTATTTGAAAATAATTACACGGGAGCAAGAGTTCATAATTTGCTCTTAAAAAACATTGAAAGGCAGGAGATGCAGAGGATTTTAGATTGACTGCTGTGCTAATTACCTTTGTTAGGAGATGAATATGACAGCAACGACCATGATGATTAATTAGATATACCTGACCTTATTAGCAGAGCTGTTTCCAGACACTTCTTCAGTAAGTCAGTATCTCTAAAGTCTGGGGTGTGCTTATAGGAAGAGGCCATGGTGCACCTGCAGCTCCTCCTTTCCTCTTATGCAGTTTCAGCTTTCCTGAAAAAAAATCCCTGGGAAAAACAGTGGATAAATCCTACATCACCTTGTGGTTGGACAGAAACTCAGCCCGTCAAGAGCAGTGGTACTCCTTCTTCTCAACTTCTCTTCCGAACTTCACAGCTCCAGTGATGCAGATGGACACTTTCCAATCTCTGCCTGTCCACAGAGTGGTTTGGCTGCCAATGCAGGTGTCCCACTCAGAATGTTTAAAACATTAAAATGACTCAAATAAATGTTGTCCAGGTGTCAATCACACGTACACACTCCCAATCCCCCCCAAGATGCACAACAGAAATGTAGGATGTAATGATGAGCTGTAAACAGACAATGATGTAATGTAAACAGAGGGAAGGTGTGATGGATGTGGGTCACTTGACTGGTGCGACCTGCTGTAGGTGCCAGCAGAGATATTTGGGGATGCCCCAAGGAGTCTACAAAGGAGGTGCAGGTGTGAACACACGTACACACACACAGACACAGACACAGACACACACACACACACACAGAGACGTCTGTTTTTTGAAATCAGAGCGTAAATACCTAATAGTGCCAATAGGTGAGTTCTCAGCTCCAAGCACTGGACAAGTTCTGATTGCAGTGAACTAAACAGGGACTTAAGATTAACAAAAAAAGTGTGCTAATAGTTTATACAGCTTTATCATATTCTCACAATTACATATCCTCTAGTTAGAGTAACTAGATTTTGTAAAGCATTTAGAAACACATTTATTTGTATAAGGAGTATTTGTGTGCCTTCCTTACAAACTACGTGGTGTGCTGTTTTTCACTGCTGAGTTTTTAATTTCTCCTTTGATTCTGGAACATGAAACAGCCTGAGTCCTTGTCTCTGTTACCAAGCACAGATGATTTGCAGCCCTTGGAAAAACCTAAACAACAAAAAAAATATAAGACAAGCAGTGCTATTTCTGTGCAAACTAAAAGCTCCATCTGATAGATCTGCTCTCAAGGAACTTAAAAGCCGAAAGTAAGAACAATTTAGAGGATTTAGCCTGACTGCCCAAGCATGAAATAAAAGGCACAAATGAGCTCACCCTGGCCAGTTGAACCACAGGGTCCTTAGAAAGCCTATTGATTGCTACATCCTACTCCAATGTTTGCTTAGGGTATGTTTTTATGTCATCCAATCTATCTCACTGAGTGCTCAAATTGTGCCTTACACTTTAATGTTGGGGCACTCAGCACACATCCCACCACAGCAGCAATCTTGGGAGGCAGAAACTCTCAGCTGTGAGATTAACCAAGAAATATAAGAGTCCAGATGTTGGAAAGAGGGATAAAGAATTAGCAAACCAACTATTGTGCCAGCAGTTGCGCTCATCAAAACATTTCTGATGAAAAGATTTCAGCAAAGTATGTTATCTTGTTAAAGCTGGTGTGTCTCAGCAAAACACAATTTTTGACACAGCCTGGAGCAGGAAGAACACAGGCACACCTTTGAGACGTGGCCCTCTTCCCTATCAGAACAGTAAGACACAAAATTTCTCTGAATCAGAGAAGTGAAATCCCCAGCTGTGTTGCCCATTGCTCTATCAAGCAGACAGGTAAATCTGTTCACACATGTGCAGAACATGCCTTTTGGGCGAACCCCTTAAAATGGGTTTGCTTTCGTTCCAAAGAAAATGAAATTAAATCCTCCTTACCTGCCCTGCAATACCTAAGTCACCATCCCCTGTTAGCATGAGCTTTATGAGCACAGAAGCTGCACCTGCACGCATTGCAAGGTACTGTGTGAAGCCTCTGCCAGGACAACGTAAAGCATGGTAATCACAGGCTGAGACAGCAACGGGCACGGGCTTTGCCTGAACAATGAAGAGTTCAATACCAGAACCAGGCTTAGTCATTGTTAACATGAACTTGTGCTGGGAAGTACTGAAGCTGTTACTGGGAAAACAAGAGAGCATGGTGTGACTTTTTTCTTTAAAATACTAGAAGAAACATGACATTTTTGCATCATGAAGGAAATTTTGTAGACAATAAAAAAAAACCACAACAATTTTAAAACTGCACATAAAGTTTTATAGGACACAGATGAGGAATTCAGTTTTGTATATTATTTAATTCAACCATGTACAGTAAGAGAAAAATAATAGGAATGTAAGTTTGTACTTATTTCCAGAAAATAGATTCATTTGACAAACAACATTCAAAGAGTAAATAAACCTTGCAATGCAGTTACTCCAGAAGAAATGCACATCAAGCTACTGCTGTCCTATACATTGTACTTCAGCTGTCAACAGCCAATTCCTCTGCTCTGCAGCCAGGACACTTCATTTACAACATGTGTAACAGCACACACACAGGGTGAGGTGCACAAAGCAATGTATGGAAGGTATAATGTTACAAAACACTTATCAAAATAAAATATATATGCAAGTTATTCCTAGTATTTACAACAAAGAGTTTTAAATTAGAGATCATTTAGATGGCATCTGCTACATACAAATGCCACACATATAGAAAAGAAAGCAGAAAGGCAGTCAGAGAAAGGTACTGTGTTAGTTATGGCTAAAGACCTTTGGCTCCAAAATTGTGATATAATTATTTCCAAAAGACAACTAAAATATGGAACATTTTAGAAGTCTGTCTTTGAACTCAGTTCTTACGCTGACCACTAAAATTCAATGTGAAATTTAGCATGGCAAGAGCCACTTGTAAAACAATCTTATTATTTTATACATCAAATGCTCTGAGTTGGATGCAATTATGGTTTGGCATTTCCTAACTCAGTGGGAACACATTTGAGGACAATTATATTTTACTGCATCTCATGCAAAAAGTCTGAGGTTATCTGCTCAGCAGGCCATCAGGAAGGCTCTGGCTGGGCTTTATCAAAATGAGGCACAAATGTTCTTAGTTGTTGCCCTAGAATTTTTTATAGTAACTTAAAGCATGCAAGTGGAAAAGAACAGATGTTGCTATCACAGCTTTCTGGAGATCTATATATAATTTTTGTCACCAGAAGGAGAATCAGGGCAAGAGTTGCTGCAATTCAAACTTCTACATTTTAGTTGCAACTCCTTCCCAGAGACTCTGAAGTGAGGCTAACTCCCAAGTAAATATTTGTCTTAATTGTTGAATAATACATGTTTTCATTTCACTATAATTTGTTTAAAAGACTATGGTGTAGTGTAAATTTGGCCTGTCTTACTATATTTGATCTTCAATCTGTTGCAAGGTCATATTGCAAAGAAAGACAGAGAGAGCATTACAAAACAACCATGTCTACATGAAGGGTACTATATATAAAACTGTCCTGAGTAATCTGCACCATGAAATATTTTCTCTTTATCTCTTTGAAATTCACTTCTTGAGAAAAAATCTACTGCATCCAAAACCATATGCAAACATTTCTGTTCATTTTTAGGGCTAAGGCACCAGCACTAATACATGGGAAGAGCCTTCATGGACACTGACATGTCAGAAGAAAGATCCCCAAACCTTTTTTTTCCAGCACCCCACAGAACTGAGCGCTGGAAGGAAGTAGGTTTCAGCAAAGACACATATAAGTGTGGATCTCATAACGTCTTCAGGTCCAGCTAGCAAAGTTTCTGGGTGAGCACTGCAATCCAACTTCAGCCTTTTTTTCTGCACTTAGAAGAAGTCTTTCAAAATGTGATTATGAAAAACATCATCTTTACTTGCGCCGTATGTGCATCTCACTGGTTTACAGGCCTGAACGTGGCAAGTACCCACAAAAATGGGTATGTAAGAAATGCAAAAGGCTTACTCATTTGAGGGGAAGGGTGTGCATCCATGCCTGCATTTGGAAGTCTGCTCCTTGTGTTTAAACTGAGCATTTAGAATTATCTATTTTTAAAAATCTGAGCAGCAATGGCTGGCTTAAACATCAAGAGAAATATACAAGCAGCTTTTTTCACTGACTTCCCTGTGCATTTTCTTTCAGCTGGATCACTGCAAATGTCAGTGTGCACTTCCAGTTCTTAACTAGTTTACATCATCTCCCATTGCTATGGGAAAGCACAAGCAATGAAATTTACTATGCAGGGCACAATTTGGCTGAGCATACCAGACTTTGCCTTATTGCTGAGCTATATACACAAGGCATTTGAAATGTTAAGTTGTCAAAAAGATGTAATTTAAAAGCAAAACCATAAACCTGGGCCTTGCAGAAGTGGCCACAAAGTTATGAAATCACAAAACCTAGTTAATAGTGAGCTTCACAACACTGATGGTAAATAAAAATATGGAGGTAACAATAGTAGTAGGAACAAATGCATCTTTAAAATAAGGCTTTTTTACATTGTTGTTAAAATGCCTGGCGTTTAGCCCCTTGTTTATTTTTCATATATTACAGATCCATGACAAAGCTGATTGTGCCCACTGTCAAAGAATACCCTTAGATCTATCCTAATCATCAGGTAATGCCCCTAATCAGCAGCATAGGATAAAGTATTGCAAAGACATTCATAACAAGTCAGTTCTGAATCATATTGAGTCTTTACTTCCTTCCATATTCCCAGCAGTCTTGTCATCCTTGATGAGAGCAAGCAAGCAGAAACTATCAGTGCTACAAATATCAGATCCTCTTCCTGGTGGCTTTTTAAAAGTTATTCTCCCAGATCCATTTCATGCCACAGAGGAATTGAAGCAATGCAAATCATGGATTGCATATGCTGGCCAGAACTGACCTTAATCAAGTCAGGTTCTTTCTCTTCCAATGGGGACTGATGACACCAAGACAAAAATCCATCTCTGGTCCACATGATTTCTCTGTCCCTTCCAGTAAGGATTTCTCTTTCTTTTTGAAGAAGTTACTGGTCAAAACCCATTGTCTATTGAATGTGTACAAGAAGTATGGATCCAGACTGCTTCAATATATTTACATTACAATTTATTCATTTTCTAAGTCCAGCTATATGAATAAAAATCATGAGATCTATGTAACATAGCCAGCAGTCACAATGTACTGTCTCAACTCTGATTTTGTACATTCACATTTATCTCCGTGAGAAAATAAATATGTATTTTTTACACAGAGAAATAAACATATTGGAAATACAAAGAAGAGTCTCCCAGGTGAAGAAATGAGTGAAAAAGCGATGTGAAAGCTCTACACTGAAGAGCATACACGCATGCATCTGCTCTGACTGAAATGAATCAATCTGAGATGCCCTGGGTTCCTCTTGTTTCCACCTGTGTGCAATAAATGCACATATCTTTACAGTCCATTTCACACTCTGTTCCTGTTTCTATAGGACAGAATAAAATTTCCCTGTTCCAATCTGGAATATGGTAAGGCCTTGCGGGATGTTCTCCTGCCATTTGGCAATGTAATAAAAAAAAGACAGGAAGGATTAGGGTCCACTAAATTCTGCACCAGCTGGTAAATCACATGGGATAGCTCCACCTGATTTTAATGGGTGATCTGTGCTCAGTGCTCCAGAAGGAAGGAGAAAACTCTCCTAAGACTCCTTGCTGATACATCCCTATAGAAAAATTCCTCCCTATCCAAAATTTGGCCATCAATATAAGGTTAAGAAAAATGAAATGTTACAATGACCTGCACAATTCCATCACTACCTCAACATAACTAAGAAACAGAGATCAAATACTGCTGTTTCTGAGTAACAGCAAGTTGACTTTGTCAGAAGAGAGACTGCTCTTCATCAGCAATGCTGACACTTGGCAGCATGGACTTCAGAGCAGCCCTGACAAACTTCTTATCCAAGACAAAGGCTGCATTCCTGGCCCAAGGGAACCCAAGGTTCTGCCTCTGAAATGGGAGATTCACTGAGCTCAAGTAAGCTTGACCATGTCTCCAAGGTCCTTCTCTGAAGTGAGTCTCCCTCTGTGCTGATGCCCTTCCAGGTCCTTTGGCCTCTCACTTTTTAAAGGGAGTGAGTTTGTTGAAGGTATGCCAGAAGAGGGATGGCTTCCGCTTGGGCTCTGCCAGGGCAAAGACCTGCTGCTGCGGGACGCTGGTAGGCACGGTGATGTGTCGCTGGTGAAGGGGATGAAGGGTTTGGTGTAGAGGAGGCAGAGGACACCCATTATAGCTCACACCTGCAGAAGAACAGTTGGAGAAAGCACCTGAATCAGCCAAGGAAATTTAAGCACAGAGCCAGGGGACAAGATGAATTTTGCCATGATCTTGAATGGCACAACTACTAAAGGTCATGTTTTCTGATGTTTGACTTTTTAATTGATGCATTGATTTGGCTTAAGAAGACAACAGTGCCAGTAAAAATAATATAACAGAATAACCAAAAACAAGCAGCAGTTTCACACAGCTGGGCTATACTGTTTGCACAAATAAATCCTTGTATTTCAAAGGAATGACTTCCAACAGAAGATCCTGGTACTTCAGTCCACTCTCAGAGCAAGGCTGGGTAAAATACTGCTACCAACAAGACTGTTGTTTCTTCCATTCGAAATATATTTTTCTGGGTTAATGTTCCTAAGACTGAGCTTTGTGGATTCTGAACAGAATCTCCTCATTACAAACTTTAGCCACTCCCCTGAAAATCCAGACAGGTTCCAGGGGTACCTATTGATTGATTAAGAGAAAATGCTTTAAGAACATTAATCCCAGTGAACAAAAGACAACTTAACATCAACTCCTTCACTCCTAAACTCAGACTTAAATCTTATTCCACTTTTCTCTCAGCACAGTAGAGATTTAGCTGAGTTTGATTTTAAGATAGAAAAGGACAAAATCCATTGTGATTTGTTTGTGTTGTGATTATTTTCTGAGAGAGGAAATGAATAAAAAAGCCATTTCATGGCAAACAAGCTTCTGGTCCATCCTTCCTTCTAGAGGGATGCCAGAAGAAGCCATTTTGACTGTTATTGTAAATAATATAACAATGTCATTTGCAAAAAGAACTTTAGGATATTTTAAACAAGACACAGAATTGGTAAAGAAGAACAAGGTCTTTGAGTAAAAGCAAAGGAAGGAATTGTAGCACTAATTTATAATTTAACCTGTGCATCCCATTCATCACAACCTTAAAAATAAACACCTTGCCTTACCTCTTGAGTTTCTTCTCTAACATACAGAATACTGACTTGTCTGTTTGAAAAAGCTCAGGGAGCTGAT
Organism: Zonotrichia albicollis; assembly: GCF_047830755.1. Classification (NCBI taxonomy): domain Eukaryota; kingdom Metazoa; phylum Chordata; class Aves; order Passeriformes; family Passerellidae; genus Zonotrichia; species Zonotrichia albicollis. Next base: position 58,865,984 of record NC_133820.1, read on the forward strand.
TTAGTAGACAGTTTAGAGAGATATTGGAATTTAATATTAAAATACAGGTTGATGGCAATTATTTGACTCCATGTAAGCCACAAAAAATGTTTTTAAAAGATTGAAGAAGTCAGCCACAGCCAGACTGTGCTATTTCCTAACGAAAAGATCAATGGAACACAGCAAGAAGGTAATGCAATTCTCAACACCCACCTTTAATTTTTCCTTGCCTTGACTTACGGGCATTCTGCATGGCTTGTTTCTTCTGGTTTTCTGAGATTTCCATACCTACACATCAAAGTGTAAATTAGGGCACTAGTACATAATTACTGTATCTAATACTTGATTGCACTAAATTAAAACAAATAAGTAAACTGTATCTTAAGTAATTTTTAGTAAATCTAAGTACCAATACACCTGAAGTTTTTAGAAGTATGTTTTATATTGTCATATGAACTTAAAGAGGGTTTTCCACTGGGATAATGACAGATAAATCCAGATAACAAGAGATTTAAAAAAAAAAAAGAGTGTAAAATAAAATTTTTAAAATCTGTAAGTCACCAAGTAATAGATCACAATTGCAGAATCCTTTTGTGTTTCACTCACTCTGAGCTAACCTGGGTAACAGATTGGAGTCACTGCTAGTACAAATTTAGGTGTCTTTCCCTTCACTCAGAGGAAAGTATCATAAAATCTGGCAGATGCTGAAGCAAGCTGTGATGTGGTTTTGGCTACATCATTCTGGGGCTGGATCCCTCACTCGGGTTTCTCATGCATACTTGTGTAACTCACATGAAGCACATGGGTAACCCTGTGCTATTTACTACCGTGTGACAGGTGTATGGCTGAGCTGGGGTACAGAGGTGACAGACATCTGCTAGAAGGTGGCACCACAGACTGGTGCTGCCTGGAGCCCAGGTAGAGGCACTCCAGTTTCCTCCCCCTGTGCACAACACAGTTGAGATACATGCAAATGTCACATTTGCACAAGGTGACAACATGCTGTGCATAAGGCTGCACTCATTTCACACATATGCACAGAAAGAGCACAGAGGCTGAATGAAATGTCTACTTCAGTTCCATTTTGCATCTTCCCTCACTTCTCTATACTTTTAAAACTCCCTTTTTTATCCTGAACTTATGAACAAGCTATTACAGATCAGCCTATTAACTTAAAACATCCATAATTTTTTGGGTAGCAGTAGTTTATTTTATCCTGCAGGGGTTTTTTTTTTCCTTTATAGAAAGAAGGAAGCAGATTTTTAAAAATGAAAGCAATATCATCAAGAGAGATCAGACCACTTTCTTAGGGTTACTATTAGTGGTTTGGAGAAGGATTTTCTGGCTGTGGTCTTTTCTCTCATATATTCACAAAAGCTAAGAAAAGCTAGATATGGTTTGGGAGACAATGACTCACACCAAAGTGTCTTTGAAAATAGAAGTAAAATGCCATTTGCAGTTCTGAATTGAAAGAGTATTATTTGTTCTCTGAGTGGTCAGATTAGAGGCTTTATGTTTAGCCCAGCAAGATAGCTTACAAAATCAACAAGACAAATTTAAACCTGAGGTTGAGAATAGTGGCATTTTTTCACTAGTTTTGGCTGAAGGAAATGTTTAATTATGCCAAAGAAAGAAGAAATTTTAGAAAAGAAGCAGTCTTCTGGTTAATGGAGAAAAGATCCAAGCCACTGTGGCTCACAAAACCAGATGGACATTAGCTATTACAACTCAACTATCTTTCTTCTGGCTCATCATACCTGGCCCAAAACAGGAATGTTGGAATAGTGAGTTGCAACACTTGAAAAACAACTTTACAGAAAGCTGGATGTTACATGGGCAGAGAAGACTGCATGTGCTATTATCAAACATACAGTTTCTCTTTTAACTGGGCTTTTTTCCCCCACTCTATTGCACTGTGCCTGAAGAGCATCAAGCACAATGGACCCTCCTTGTGCAGTTCTCGCACTCAGCAACCACGGGAATTTGTGACCCAGCCCCAAAACAAGGCTCAGTGCTTTTATGACAAATCTCACTGCCAGTGCCACCACCACTGTTGGATGGTCACTCTTCTAAATATCATATGTTGATTTTCATGAGGTCCCAGCAGAATAAATAGTTTAGGGCTGCAGCTGCTACACCGTTGCAGTTTCCTCATGCTTGGGGATTTCTGCAGCACTGACACTTAGGAGGAATGGTAACACCAAGACAGACCTGTGGTTGCCCAGGGCAGAGCCTCAGGAGCTTCCTGACAGACAGCATCTAACTTGCTCAACATACTCTCCCAGTGCTCCATAAAGTAACCACCCAGGAAGCAGTGCACAGTTCAAGAATGCTTCATCTTAGAAAGGAAAAAATGGAAGCATTCACTTGTTCAGTTTTTATCTTCTTTACCTCAGTCTTGCTCACAAAATGCAGGAGCTGTGTTTTACTCAGTAGCATCCTTCCATGTCACTGAATTATGGTGCTCATTGTATACTGGAGTGGAGTTGTTCTGTAACTTTGTTGTAGAGGGACTGTGTGGACAATTACGATCAGATCCTCAGCATTGCTCTATTACCCTCTGATCACCTTCACCCTTTTACAATACCCACTGTTTTAGAGTTCTGTTTAGGTGAATTAGGGAAGGCAGCTACCTCAAATCCCCATGAGCACAAGGTGACAGAGCAAGCTCCACACAGAGCAAGGCACAAAAGCCATCAGCTTTGTGCCCACCAACGCTGACTGCAATGTCACACTGTGACATTCAGCACTGGAGAAGGGTCAGGTTTCCAAAGTCTGAGGAAAGTTTAGCTGTGGCTCCTTCATTGTTTACTCTAGATTTAAGATGACTGGGACTAATGGCAACAGTTGGTGCAATGTGGAAGGGTTAAAACTGATTTTAAATTGATAATCAACGGGCAAACTTTTAGTATTTTCTTCTGCTTATGGACTATCTAAAATACACATGGAAGAGGCCTTATTTTTGTCATGCTTACAACAGTATCAAACAAGAGAAAGCAATTAGGATCAGAAGTGTTTGATCCTAGTTTTGTAATGCAAGGGTTATTCCTATCTTCCTATTATTCTGACCATGTGTTTTACATGACCACAGAATATAAGGTTTGGCATCTTGTTTAAGTTTTAATAATATCTGAGTTGTATCATCCACTTCACTGCACTTCCAGTGTTAACCTGATGTCAATCCAAAGCCTTAGCCTCAAGAATTTAATTGAAAAGGAGAAGTTTTCATGCAGCCAACATTCACAGATGCAGTAACATGACTTTTGAGAAACACTAAAAAGAGTTTTCTTTTTTTAAAATTACTGTTGCTGCTTTCTTTGTATATGTTTTGCGAATTAAATTTTGCTGGAGCTTTTGTCACTGATCTTAAAGGACACATGAAACAATACAAAACCAAAAAAGCAATCCTAACTATACATTGACACAGAAGACACACTGTCCTTGGAGTGTCCCATAGGCTGCAGGTCTAAAACTGGTCCTAGGATTTATTACCTTTTTTCCTGCTCACTCAAGGTTTGGCATCATTTCTCTGGCCAGTGCCAGAGAAATGTGCCAGTGCAACTCACTGCCCAGTGGTGCTATTGGTGGGTCTGTAGTGAATGGCACCATACAACTGCATGGGCCTCCTGGACACAGGAGGTGCCACTACATCACACAGACAGTATAAATCTACAATTATTGCTGATTGGCTTTTTAAAAAAGCATCCTTTATGGACAGATATTTTTGACCAATCATTCATACAAAAGTGCTAGGATTTTAGATGGAATTTTAATATTGATTGGTTTTTGTGACTTGCATCTTGTCATATCTCATCTCTCATTCTGCTCCACCAAGCACCAGAATCACATGGACGACGCTATCTGTCCTGGACCTTTGGCCCACAGTGACAGGTCAAACACACCTGAATAGGCTTCACTTACACAGCTAAACATCAGGTCAGGCAAGAAATGGACACCAGCTCAAGAAGAAAGAGTGCACATCTGTACAAAACAAAGAACTGCAAAAGCAAGTTTGTTTTCACCACTGTTTAGAAATTGTTTCACTCACCCATTTCCTTGTCTTCTCGAACTCTTCTCCTTTCATTTTCACACGCCTCCATCCATCTCTTTTTATCCTCCTGTTTTTTTGCACAGAACAAATGAACCTCCTCTGTTGTTCTGTTTATTATCTTAAAAGCATTCTTGACATTGATGTTAAAATCTTTGTCTCTGCCATCTTCGGTGTCCACAATTTCTGTCTCATCCATGTCAATACGATCCTTGTAATACAAAATGTCCCTTCTCAGCAAGTCCTTCTTACAGAACACAAGCTGATGGTCAAAAAGGAAGAAAGTCCTCTGCTGGCTTTTGCCTTGTTTTGATATTTTGGTCAGTTCTCCTGAGTGGATCAGTTCTGAGCTTCTGGCTAACACATCTGGTCCCTAGGAAGACAGGTATATAGACATATAGAGATATGTAGTAAGTAAATAATATTTTAAGATCTCAGTGTGTGTCTAACCAGTCTCACTATATAATCAAATCTTAAGTTCACTCGCTTTTCTTGTATTTTTATTATTAGATTTGAAAATGTCATACAATGTAAATAATATCACAGAGGTAAATTCAATCAATGTGGTCCTGCATAAACAGAGGGAAACATTTAAGTCAGTGAAACAGGTTCCCATTCTGACAGAACTACCAGACTTCCAAATGAGATTCAACATTTTTAAAAGCTCCATTTTGTCACCTCATCTCAAAGGCAAGTGTCCATGTTACATACTGCTCTTCCTGAACTATAAACAAGGTTAATCAGTAACAGAAACATTGTAAATGAAGCAATTGGACTTTTAACTGAGCAATGACCACTTGAAAAGTAGGCACCATAAACAAGCACCTACGCAGAAAGACTCCTGCAGGGGACATCAGGTATTGTACACAGTACCTTTGCCCAGGAAAGGCACAGGCTGTCACTCACCTCCCAGTCTACGATAGAGACTTGCCAACGGGCAATCTTGTCTATGCTTTCTAGTCTCCGTTTTCGCTCGTTGATCAGGCATGCCACGTTCTTCATGGCCTCATATGCAGCTTTTATGTTGCTGTAATCACTGGGAAATGTAAGCACATTTCAAGGATCACTTATACAATGGACATGATGCAATCACAAACCATGGAAATTTTGCAACCACAGTGCCTGCAGTATTAGCCCACATTACCCCCTTATCCATCTACTCAGGTACTTAAAAAAGAGGAACCTGATTCCTGCTATCCCAACCCCCACACAGCAGCCTGTACAATTCAGCGCTGCTGTACTGCTGGGCTTGTCTAGGAGCAAGTTACTAGATTGGTGCAAGGAGGCAGAAGTGATCAATTAATGAACTGCAACACTGTCTCTACTGAAAACAATGGCAGAACTCCCACTGAGCTCAGTGATGGCTGTATTTCACCTAAGGACTGTGTCTTCTAGCAAGATTTTAGTGGGACATTTTGGGAAGGGCAGTCTTTTGACCATGTTTAACAACTGTATTTTTTCCTTCTTGATCCCAATGAACACAAATGGGGAATGCTAGGTGGACAGGAAAAAAAACCAAAATCAATCCCACATGAGAGGAACCCAAGTACAAGGGCCCCAGAGAGAGGAATTAAAGGAGACAATATGAAGAAAGCATCCTGTTTCTACAGGACAAATGTGTGAAAGCCATGATGGTCACCTGCCTCTTCCTGCTTCAGGACTAATGCAATTAACCCAGGCCAATCCTCCTGTCCTTCTTGCAATGCTCTGCTCCCCTCCTTCTTTCCTGAGAACTCAACATGTGTATGAATCTCCCCAAGTTTGCAGGCAGGCTTCTTTTTTCCCTCTGAATAGCATCCATCTCTCCTTCACCTTCATCAAATGGAGTCTCTCAGAAGAGGGAGAAGGGAAGAGACATATTTCTTGCTAAAGGAATCCCAGCAGAGCAGCTGCTTTTCCTCTTTTATCAGAATGCCTCTTGCAGAAAAGGGAGCCAGAGACAGAAAACAGCACAAACGAGAAATAAATCCTGCCAAGGCGTTAGCCTTGCTGTCCTTTTTATCTGCTTCTGTCTCAGTTCCAGTTTTCATTGGCTGCTGCTGATGGATGTGCTTCCCTTCTGAATGTGTGCATTCTCTCCTTTCTTTATTTACATCTGTGGGAACTCTATTCTGCCACACTGAATACAGAAAGTGAGATTAACAATAACAGGATCCTACTAACGCCAGGGAGATGTCCCACAGGGTGACCACATGATATCCATACTGCTACACTTGCCCTTCCTTATCTCAGCTCCTTTTTTCTTTGTTGGTATTTATTCCACACTTGCTACACAACTTGTGGCCTTCACAGCAGGCTGTGCATACTGGAACTTCAAATTTTTTATGAAAACAAAATGCTACCAAAATCCCCAGCTGGCTGGAGCTTTCCTAAGGCTCCATGTGGGTGTAGATCTGCCTGTTTGTGAGCATCTGTGCACAGTGGGCGTCTCTCTGTGCTTGAAGGCATCTCTGGGTGCTGTGTCACACAAGAGGAAAATAGGTACTGCGGGAGGAAGGTGGTGAGACCTTGCTGTCACTTTATCTGCAGGTTTAATAGCTCACAGAATAACTTTTCTAAAATTAGTAGCAGTGAAAGAGAAACTCTAGTTAGTGATTCTTATTGCAGCACTTCCCAGGTAGTCACAGAACTGAATAGAGGCATTTCACATCTAAACAGTCAGTGCTTCACAGACCTCATATATTGCCTCTGGCAAAAATCCAGTGGTCTCCCAGGGGAGTTTTCTCAAGGTTAAAGTACTGACTTTCGCCAAGGAAACATTGCCTCAGGCTTCATTTGGACTTTGAGCACAGGGGTCACAATGGAATACTTTCTTGCAATTATACAAGATAAAAAGACTCTTAGAGATAAAATCTTAATTTAGTCAAAGATTGAATCAGTGCAGGGGTATACTGGAAAGGCCATCTGCAACTTCAATTTTTCTTTATGCCAGCTGAAAATCTAGTGTCTGGACTTTACTGCAAACTAAGGTAATGTTTATTACTACTAAGCTTCTAAAACAAATTACCTCCAAACTTATTCAGGTTGTAGTTATTTTCTAAGGCACTCTTCACTTTTTCTTACATCCACATCTTTTATGAGTCTTCCCCTCTTCAGATTTCTTTCTCCTTGATTTCTGGCCTTTTTTTTTCACTCTGAATAACACATTCCTCCCTGCATCCTGTTTACACACCATCTCCTTCTCCTTCTTCTTCTCCCTCTTTGACTTATTCCTCATTATGTCATGCATCCTCTCAGTCCCCTGTGCTGCACTTTCAGATACTGTTTTGGTGACTGACTGTGATGGTTCCAAAAAGCCCCGTTTATCATGGTCCATGGCAGTTTTGTTCCTGATCTCAAAACCTTCAGTGTTGTGTCACCCAGAAAACCTGAGTAATTAGGTGTCACTACTATTACAGAATTTGTTATGTTCATTCTCTCACCTGTGCTCCTGAGTGGTGTATTTGAGCAATTCTGCAAGCTGCAGAGGGTACTTGCAGATTTTCTGAACAGGCGTAAGAAGAAAACCGTCAATGGCAATGTCAATCATCTGCTGAAGCAAGCGACAGGCCTCGAAGAAGTGGCGGTATTTGCCCTGCTTCATCAGTCTGGAGAGTTCAATGCAGGCACTGGGATGGTTGTTACAATACTCTGAATAAATAGCAAAGCCTTCTTGCTGTTAAAGAAAACAAAGGTACAACTTTACTAAAGTATTTGTCTATAAAGGAGAAAAGCAATTTTTGTAATATCTGTTATATATAATTAGATTAGGTAATCCATTTTCTATATTGCTTCCAGGCTGATCAGCCTTGAAAGTATGCAGAAATCTACTTTGCAGCTGTCAAAACCATGTACCCTTCTTTGTCAGAACACAGAAATAAAGGTCTCTTCTTGAGTCAGGATAATCAAACTCACTTTAAGAAGTATTTTTCTTTGGGGAAGACAGCTATAGGCTTACAAGTCTCTATCAAGAACTCACAGCCTATCTCCCCATTACCTACCTTTCTTAATGTCTGTATGAAGTTTCTGCTTGCTGAATATGAGATCACTGCAAACAATCCAGCCCATCTGTGATCATTAGAGTTTCAACAAAGAAACTTAAAACTGTTTACAAAATAACATGATTGCTAAAGATGAGGAGAAATCTAAAACAAATGTATAATTAATTCCAAGTTAGTTTACCTTCTAAAAGGCTGCCAATTTATTATTTAAGAAGCGCTTGTTAGTAAAATCCCCTCCTAGTACGGTAACTTGGCTTTTTATTATCATATTTTGGTAATTTCATAAATAAAATCAACTTTTTTAACCTACATGTTGAAGAAAACATGACCCTATTTCACTTAGATGAGGTTCTTCTTTGTTGTACTGTTTCTCAAGATCCTTCAGAAACTTCCTTTGGAACTTGTAAATATCTTCAATATTTCCAAAAATGGTGCTTAGCTGAGCTGTGGTGAACATTCCTGTATGTTTGCGACACTGCCGAATGTAACCCTGAAATGAAATAAAAAACACTCCTTAGTCCAAGGATGTGAGACAGGTCCTACCCTGAACAAAATCATTTGAGCTGCCAAGGCCCCCACGGTCTCCAGGCAAGGGAGTGGTTTTCTAGACACACACACCCAGAAGTTCAGATTTGCACCTGAGATGTTCACATGTGGATTCCTGGCGTCCAGCCCCTGTCTCAGGGTACCCCAAGCAAAGCAGGGAACCTCCCAAGTGTAAAGCCCACCTGCATCTCCCTGTTGGCAATGCACTGCAGAGACTGGACCCCCAGAAGAGCTGCTGTGCTCACAGTCTCACAGCAGTTACAGGGCTCAGGGAGTGCAAAGGTTAACTGATGGGATAGGGGCTATCTGCCAGGCTCCTCCATTTGGCTGCTGGCAGGCAGGCCTCCCGCAAACAGCCTTGGGAGCAGACGGCTGAAATAGCCTTGCAGTTGCTCTGGTGAGGTTTACCAGGAAGTAACACTGACTGTTGCTGGCACTGTTAGCAATATTCCTGTCTCCTCCACAGCCATCTGCTCTGAGAGCTGTGCAGTGGCTACGCTGCGAGCCAGCTACCGCATTTCCTATTGCACCAACAGGGAAAGCTAATTCCTGTGCGGCTCCTGTAATGTGGACTGCAGACACTTCTTGAATGTAAGACATGTTTTATGGGTACACTTTAGCTTCATGATCCTGGCTACAACCAGCTTGAGTGATTCATACAAGGGCTGAGCTTGCAAATTTGGGTTACTATCTGTGTAGCTTTTCTGGCTTAGTCTCACTTGAGTGTATTTTCAGCCTTATGTGCTACGTGCACTACCCTACAGATTCACTCTGAGGACAGCAGAGTATCTCTACCCCACAGGTTAAGCGTGGCCCATTGCTTCTCTTCTTGGAAAATGTATGCTTGCTCTCTTGTACTAAACTCAGAAGCTTGCCAGATATTAAAAACCAGGTATAGGATATACGTATTAGAGAAAATTAATTAATTAATATTTGCCTAAGACTTAACAGGTCAGTAAAATATGAGAGTCATGTCCTAGGACTCAGCTAGCCATGGCAGCAGCATAGCAGAGTGTACAAATTTTTCCCTGGTCTTTCATGAACACAATCTAGCTTAAGTAAATAATGAATATAAATAACAAAATTTACATTTAATGTTTTAAAATTAGCCAGCTGGTAACCAATTTTTGTCCTTTCTCTCATTTTTTTCTCTCTTCAAGAAAAGGGCCTGATCTAAAAATGGAAAGGAAAAAAAAAAGAACAAATAAAAACCTACCCATGCCTTGTCTACTTTGCTGTGAATTAAATGATCTAATGGTAAGTGGTGGACTAAAGGATGACAGCATGACAAATACAAGGACGGACCTAGCAAACTAAGGCTACTAAGAATATTTTTGTAGGTTGCTTAGCACCATTCCAGATGCAAACCTCAAAGACAAGTCAAATACAGGTCAAATGCATCATAACTCATATCAGAAGAGGCAAACTTCAGTGAAAAGTATTAAGAAGCTTCTTGCCCAAGTGTGAACCTCCAACAAATATTGAGAAAAAAAGCAGAAGACCACCCTCATTTTATGGTTCAAACAAGTAAGGCAGATCTAAAACACATTTAGATTTCTTCATAACTCCTAGGCATCCAGTAAAAATCCCCTCACTTGAGAAAACGGGGGGATAAACCATTTATCAAATACTCTTTCTAAGTTACTTCCAAGAAGTTTTGTCACTGAACTGCAAATTATTTTACTACAGTTACCCAAAGTTCTCTATACAGCGGCAAAAAGCTCTAAATAAACTGGACTTCCTTCTCTCATTTATTATAGAAATAGCAGTCAGAGGGGCACTTATTTGCTTTCAAAAATGGAAGTTTTTTAAAAGAAAGGAAGCAATGGCTCATGGCAGTCATCAGAGAGGAAAGTCGTAAGAGGAAACGAAGAATTGGACTGACAGCGTCAGAAGCGCAATTGGGAGTATTTTGAAATAAGAAACCACTGTGGTTCTCAACTTATATGGAATGATTTGTTCTCATTAGGTCAGTAGAACGTCCTCAGGTTAAAGCATGTACCTCACAGATGTCCTTGAGATGCTTGATATAGACTCGTTCTGTTTTCATAATTTCCTGTATAACGTTGGTTCTCATCTGATCCCTGTTTTCAGCTATTTTCTGGCGATGCTTGCTAGTATCTGAATCTTGTTCTTCGTCCTGGATATTACTACAATTTTCTGGCACTTCTTCCTGATTAACTCGCAGCTGCAGCCAGAACAAACAAAGCAATTAGAGTGAAGCAGAAAGTTTTACAATGTGTGGTAAAACTGTTATAAACTTCTTATACCTAAGAGAAGAGTGGGTACAGACATGTTCTCATTCTTATCTTACAGAGGGGGCTTCACAACAGGATTTATCTCATTGTACTCACTGCATATTCAAATAAAGGGTTGGGATTTCTGTCTGGTTAAATACATGACTTCTACTCACAGTATTTGAGAGAGACCATTGTGCTGTCCATGTTGTTTTCAGAGTTAAGCTTATTTCTGACCCTTACCCATACCCAATAGTTAATGTGTTTGGCCAAGTTAGCATAGGGTAAAAATTACAAAAGCAGACACTCAACCACTTTTAAATAGTTTCCCTGTGCCCCATCTGTATGGCGTACACAGCAGCACCTCCTTTTCTCACTTCTCTCTGATTGCCCAGGTTGCCTAGAGATCTAGGAAAGGGAAAGGGAGCAACCACCTGCTGCACTTTGTGTATGTAGTACTTCATGCAGTGCAGTCCAAGTTTCACTACAGGTTATCAAAAGGCAGTTCAAATTATTTTCTAAAATATATTTCAATTTTTTACTATCTGAGAGTTGCACTGGTATTAATCTGGGTGAGTTCTGACTGTGGAGTTCAGACTGTGAACCAGATTTCTACACAATGTCCTTGATAATAAATTAAGCCCTTGATAATAAATTAAACCCTATTTCACCACGAAATCCCTGCTGCACAGCTCTCCCCTGCCCTTATGAGAACTGTTGTGTCCTTTCTGTGTACACTGATGACTTTCTGGTTGAGCTTTCTGCTCTTGTAATCTCTGTTTGAGAAAGCTGTTTGGTTACAAAGAGACCAAATGAAGAAGACAGAGTAAAAGTTGTCAGGGAAGCTAAGGGATGTGATTCTCTACTGCCTTTTTCCTTGTGAACTCCTTAGGGGTTATGCCACTGAGGTTCAGTTGTAAACATGATGAGGATCAGGTATGAAATGTAATGCCATGACAACTGTTGCACTCTGCTAGGAATCTTGCAATGGTGCAAAAGCAAGAAGCAAAAGAGTTACTCACCCTGACAAAGCTAGCTGGAAACCAGGCCTCCTTGTCCTCATTTCTTCCCCACCACCAGTCTTTGTTGGAAGCTTCTAGAACTCTAATGACATCTCCAGCTTTGAAGCCCAGCTCTTGATCATCCATAGTGACATGGTCCCAGAGAGCCTCTGCATAGACGACGGTGCCATCGCTTATCAGCTAAGATAGGAAGAAAATGAGATTGCAAAGGACAGGAGATAAACTATGAAGTGTTTATAAACTACAAAGATATCAATATAGGTCACTAGATTGCTTACTATTACTCCTGTTACAGGATAAAACTAAAATTTCAGATTTTCAGAAATCTCCGCATATTCTCATTCGTGAAAACAATTAGAATCCTGCTCCAGAGTAGGATTATATAGGGTAACAGTTACAGTCTGTGACAGTTTAAAACTCAGAGGGAAAATTAAACCCACTCAAATTGTCCCCTTTCCCCCACTCCCTTCCTGGAAACACTAGGAGAAGTTATAGAAGGAATCACAATTTACTGAAAAACTGCAATAATCATAATAATGCTAGTAAAAGAGTGTACAAAACAAAGTTTTACCCACAAAATGGTATTTACCACTGAGCAAACAAAAGTCCCTCCCAAAGAAACTAGCTACTGCCATTGGATATTTTATGACTATGAAATCTCAGACTATGGAAAACATCCCTCCACATCCCCCACCCCTGTCCCTGCCCTCCCTGTGTCATCATTCCAGCAATGCAAAGCCCCGGACATTACCTCATTAATTGCTAGCTGTTCCCCTCCGGGCTGCAGGTACCTGGGAGCAGCTTGGCAGAGCTCCTCATAGCTGTAATCTTCCTCACTGCCATTGTCATCCACTAAGGCTGAAGATTCAGTCCCACCATCTGCAGCAACTAAAAACAAAAGTGCAACAGCTGTTTGCTTCATCATTTTATGATTCAAAGAAAGACAACAATGAAAGAGGAATTGCTGAGAAATCGCCTTTGTTGTCACAAATGAAACAGTAACAGCAGGAGTGGAGGGTAGCAGAGCTCTCAGGAAAAGCACCTTTCCGTCATTAAATATGTTTTACTCATTTTTAGAATTTCACATTTAGCAGCTGATTAAACTTTTGTACACAAAAAACACATAACTACAACAATTCCTTACTTATTTGTTATCAGTAAACCTTAAATGGCCAGTATCAGAAGGAAAGCCTCCAATGCCATTTCCCAGGCAGCAGATGTGAGAGCCCCAGCAGTCCCCAGCAGTGGTGGGGAGGACACTGACAGACTCAGGCTGGGTGCCCTCACACTGTCACATCCCCTGCAGGGACACAAGGACCCAATGGTTCTGTGCCCACCCATGGGAGGGGTGGGCAGCCTGTGTGCAGCCCCAGCTCTGTGCATGAACTGGGGAGGCTCTGCCAGCAGCAAGGCTCAAGGGGACATGGAGCCCAGACAGGGCATGGTGGAATGGCCCTACAAAAAACCTGTTCCCATTTTTCCAAATCACAACAGTTTCTTGGTTTGACAATTGTACATTTTCTGACCAAGGAGGCAGCTTTGTATGGAAAGAGAGGTCAGGACTAAAATGGGTTTCCTCTTATTACACAGCCACATAAGAAACACTCTTACTGTATAAAACTATTAAACTCCTTTGGGGTACACCACTGGGTGACAGATTCTTTTGGTGATCACCACTGGCAGAGGAAGAGAACTGGGGGCTGACCTCAGGAACAAGTCTGACTGACTGACACCCAACTGCTCAGTGCTGGACCCTGTCCAAGTGGGTTTGCCTCTGAAAGCTGCCTGTAATGTTCAAAGCACCCAGGATCAAGAAGCATTCATGACCAGTGGCCCCATACTTGAGTGCACTCTCTGGTCCTTGTTCATTTAGTCCTAAAGATTTATTCTTATGGCAAGCCCAAGCTGTGAACTAGAGTCTGAAGATCATACAATGCTCAAAAACGCATTTAAAAGTAAACAGTCAAATTCAGAATAGGTTGCTAGCCCTGAACTTCTTTGTAAAAGGTTAGCATCTCCCAGGTAAGTTGCCACACAGTCAACAGAGCAGCTCTTACTTCTGAGTGCCTGGGAAGGGACATTTAAGCAGAATTATTGAACCTGCCAATTCCAACAAGCAGCAAGGCTAAGCAGCAGGATCCTGACACTGCCTCTTCTCTACTCTGCTTCAGACCTGGGCACTGCCTGTCTGCTGAGCTCTGGATGAGTAAGAGCTGCAAGGAGACAACTCCAGGCTTTACTCCATGCACCTACTACCACCAGGCAACCTGCTGCCATCTGCTATTTACCTTATCGGGAGAAATATTGCAACCCCCTCCTCAGGGCACACATATCATCACCAGCATCTTCACTCATCTGAGCATTAATTTGCCAGAGAGATCAAAGCAGATCACCACACAGATTCAATTAAAAACTTACAAATTTTTTTTCCATTAAAAATGGAAAAATATGGCATAGTCTTGATACAAGAGAACATGGCTATTCTGTTCTACTCCCTAGCATTTTAAATAGACATTCACATTAACAGTATCATCTTCTTAAGCAAGAAGGATGCAGAACCCCTATTTAGAAAAATCAAGACTTTTTCTCCCATACAAACTCATTAATCTGAGCACTGATGAACTTTTAAAACACATCTTGCAAAATTTACCGAGAATGCTTTATCAAAAGATCAGCAAATAAATATTTCATTAAATCAATTTTTATCTTACAAAGCAACATCCAAATAATTTATCCCAGTGATCCTTTCCACATTTCCACTGCACTATCCGTACTGCCTGTGGGGTTGTTCCAGCAATAATGGCACATCAAAATAACCTAATTCATTTGACTCCAGACAAAAAAGAACTACAAAATAACCTAATTCATTTGACTCCAGACAAAAAAGAACTACAATTTTGGGACAGAAAGCTGTTTGTTACTCTGTACCAAATCAACAAGCTTACATTAACTTTGTTGGGTAGAATCAAGTGAAATCTTGAATTCTGCATCTTTTCCTCTATTGTATACAGACAGAAATACAGAGGGAGGGGTGTGCTTTCCCAGTTGCACCAATGGGATGCAAAAAACTTAAGACAGCCTGGAATTGACGCCGATCTTCTAGCACCTTTTCACCGGTACTGCAGTTCCCATGGATGACACAGAGTAAGTGTCATCAGAATCAGGCCCCCCGACTGCCACTGCTTACCAGTTAGATCAAAAAACACCATGAAAAAAGCAAGAGCGAGCATGCTCTACTCACATGTACCCATCTGAAGGCTCTCCAGACTCCAAAATCGTGCCATTGCCCCCCTGGCTACCATGCTGCCGTCAGCCCTCTAACAGGTGATGCTGCTCACTCCTACAGGGAGGGCTGCTGGAGGATCACAAGAGGCTCTGAGCTGCGCACAGCTCAGAGGAACAGGCTGTCAGCTGCCTTCAGCTCCCAGCGGTGCCTCCGAGGCCGAGCCCGGCTGGGAACTGCCAGCAGCGCACTCAGCGCTCAGCCTGGCTGCGCGAGCTCCCGGCTCTCTGACATCATGGGGTGCCCTTAGGGAGGAAGTTCCAGAAAAGAAACAAAAACCCGGCTGCCTGGCCCTGGCCGCGCTGCGCCTGCAGCCGCCCAGACCGCTCCCACAGAGCCTGAACATCCGAACACAGCGAGCCAGGGAGTGCGTTTGTTTTTCATTAAAGCAGCTAAACGCGATTTCAATCTATATTCAAATGACTGCAATCCAGAGGGAGAGACTATTTGGATAGGAATTGGGAGTTCCTTGTATTACAACACTGTTCAGAGTATCGGTCTATCTTTGTCATACTATACCAGTTAAAATTCCAGAAGAAGTAAACAATTAAGGTATTTTTTGCACAATTTCTCTTGCTTCACAGGCAAATGCTGTAACATTTTTTAGGGCACAAGCAACACAAGTGTTAAGGCTGCAGCAGACTGCTCCCAGGAAAACAGAGAGGAGGGAGACATTTTCCCACTGAAACTACAAACTTAATTCAGCTGCTCTATGAAACAGGGAATGAAGCAGGAAGGAACTGAAACCATCCATCTTTCTCTGGGTCTGACCCAGCCAGACCACAACCTCATTCATTCACCATGGGCCAGCATTCACCCCACATCTGTGTCCTCCCTCACTGAAGCTGGATCAGGTCATGCACTGGAAGCAAAGGCAGGAGCTGTTCCCGTCCGGAGAGTGCAAAGCCTGCTGCAACCTATGTCTGTACACAGCGCTACACCTACAGTTTGGAAAGCCCCAAAAACTTATTGGCTTCTCCTTTAGCTGAAAACTGTTGCTCAGCTGAGCCTATCCTGTAACTGGGGACTGCCTCCTCCAGGGATGTGTTCACAAAACCCTGGAGGCATTTCTGCATACAGCAACTTCTCAACACCCACTAAAATCACATGGTTTTCCCCAGCACTGCCTCAGACATAGAAGGAAAGGCCAAACATCACCCTGAAATATTAATGCTGTCTTTCTGCAAAAATCCTATTTTGCTGCACTCCACAGGAGACTGACAGAAATCATCTTCTGAATCTCTCAAACTTCCCTATTATTTCTTGCTGCAAGGACTCTACTTGGATGGCTCAATAAAAACAAGCTACTACATAAGATCTTCACACACAGCATTTTTCTTGGCATAAACCATTAAAAAAAAAGCAAGCTGGCAAACAAAAGGGACAGTAGTGTCACTGAAGTGCTGATGATCCCGGGACTCGCAAGTGAAAATTTTGCATCTTTAATCAGCCACATCACAAGATCTTTGCCATGTCAGACCCCTTCCCATCGGGGAAAAACAGTTCAGCTGCCAAAGGAAAACCAGATCAAACCCCACACAGCTCTTTTACAAGACACTAAAAAAACAACCTCTGAAAAACAACTCAAAACTCTTTTGGTCTGATTTTTGCAGAAAGGAACAGGCTGTGTGCTTTTGCCCAATGACTAACCCAATGCCACTGTGGGATGCTGCTTGGATGGAGGGGGGCCTGCCCTCCCTCCTCTGCATGGGCACATCTGGCAAACTGAACCACCACAAAAGTGCTCATTTGGGGCGAGGTGGTGGTGGCTTCATTTCCTTGTAGATCAGCCAGGGACAGGAGGAGGCACAGGCTGTCCTTTGAAGTGGCAGTCCACAGTGACCTTGCCCAAATGCATGCTGAGCTGGCTTAGCCACTGGGCAGGGCACTCTGAAAAGACTGTGGGTAGCACTTACTAAAATACTAAAAGCTAGTTTATCCACCTCAAGAAAATTTAGTTCTAGAAACACCCTGGTATCATAGAACCCTCCATCCTGAGCCAGACCACAGGTCACCCCCAACCACTTCTCTGACAGCAGCCAGGGAGGAACATAAAAATAGATGAGGCGTGTGATGGCATTTTTCTGATGTACTTTTCTAAATTCCAGTTATCTTCCAGATCAGTCAGATCCCTCCTGGGGCAGAAATTATATCCTTATATTTAATGAACTGGATTTTTCAAACCACTTTCTGATTTTTTTAAACTGTTGGGATGTGAAATACAATGTGTAGCAATTACTTTTATAGTTTAATTTTACAGACTGCGAAAACTATCTTTTATTTTGAGCTTGCTCTCTGGTGATTTCATTTGGTGCCCTTTAGTTCTTAAATTACTGGAAACAATAACTATTATCTGTTCATTTTGCGTGTGCCAAACAGACTTTTATTCTCCTATTGTCCTTTTTTCCATGTTCCAGAGCCCAAGCCACATTAATCACTCCTCCCAGAGACACACACTGAGTCGATTTTCTTGTCCTTCTGCTTTTCTCTATATTGTCCCCTGTAAAAAATGCCTTTTGGGATGGAAAGGAACGGGGAGATGGCCCCCACACACACCAGTGGCACAATTGGGCCTTCTGTTTTGTTCTCTATTCATTTCCTACAAACTCCTGCTCTTTTATTTACTGTTTTGACTGTTACTATGCACTGCACTGACTCTGTAAATGTCTGTTAAGATTGCAAGATCTTTTCCTGAATGGCAATATCCAGCTCAAAGTCTATCCTTCTGTAAGCACATCAGGCTCTTTTCCTCCTCCACATGCATTACCTTGGCTTTACCAACACCTGAAGCCAGAGCAGTGCCTCATGTCTCACTTCTACTACTGTGAATAATTCAGCACACCAGCAAGAATTACCATTTCATTTTATACCTCCCTTGCCACATCATTTGTGCAGACACTGAACATCTGATTCCACTCATCAGCTCTCTTTAAGAAAACCAACCATTCTCCTGAGTCATTCCCAAGCTGTGCTCCACACAGCCCAAATTCTAGTCCCACCCAAAAATATGCAAAAAAAAGGGGGTTAGTTTTTCAGAGGCTTATAAAAATTACTCTGTAGTGACAAATAGGCAACCTGTTTAATGTAATTTAAACCCTTCAAGCACAAAAGTAGCAATGCAAGTCTCAAGGGCAGTTTCCTGTGTGTTGTCTGATTCTTACTCTCTTTCCTACAGATGATGATTTACTGTCTTGTACCATCTATTTTTCTAAAATTTTATATCTCCACTTTTATCTGCCATTGCTTTAAGAAGAAAGCAAGTAATTTATTAGGCTTTAGCAAGTAACTAAAATAAGATACCACTGGTTTTCAGTGCTTGAGTTTAGAATTACTTTCTATAATAAAGGGCTTTTGTGCTATCAAATTTCACTGTGCATGAGCAAACAAAAAACTCTCACATGTTCAAAGACAAGGAAGTGCCTTGTGATTTAAGAGAAAAAAGAAAAGGGATCAGAATTTGTGACACTAGTCACTTTAGTATTTTCTTCTGGAGCTACCAAACAGATTTTTTGCAACTGCTTTCAAACTGTGAAGTCCATGATATTCCACACTTGCCTTCAGAGTTTTGATTTCAGAGACTTTTCCTGCTCCACTTCTATGTTTATTGTAAGGTCTCATAAAAGTCACATCTAACATAATCAAGGTTGCTTTGGCTTAATTGTCCTGAAAAGTGGCAGCAATCTTAGTTTGTGTATTTGTCATCCTGATGCTTAAGTTCAGGAGACTGGTTATTCAAAACCTAAATACCTGGGGAGATATTGCTCTCAGGCAGTAGTCTAGGTAACTAATACTATTTTATGTGGTTTCCAAACATCAACTGGAAAGGACAACTCAAAATAGAAAAAATAATTCCTGCTCCGTGATAATAAAAGAGCCTCTTTTTTCACAAACTACATTATGGAAGACCTGTTATTCTGTGAGTGGTCCTTCTGGAATCAGGGACTGAGACACCACAGAATCTCGGCAAGAGTCACAGCATTCGATATCCAATTTACCTCAGTGCCTGATCTTGATCATTAAGTGTACTAAGAAGCATACAGCAGAACATACTCCAGACATAGGTTTTAAAGTAGTTCCCAGTATTTTACTACAATATAAATTCAAGGAAAACACAAATGGAGTATATATAATTGTCCTGGTTTGAGAGAAGAGGGGGTGGAGCACTGTTTATTCCATACCACCCACATCATTGCTGGGGGCGTGGTTTTGGCAGGAATAGCCGAGCACTGGAAACCGAAGTTTGCCATTTTGCTGGATCTCTCCAGGGAGAAGGTACTGGAATCAGCCAAGTGGATCCAGCCCCTCTCCCTCCCCATCGCTTCAGGTCGCAGCTTTAAAACATGGTGCTGAAGGACAGCAACGATGGGTCTGAGACGCCACTCCAAGGGAACAAAAAGAGAGAGAGGCAGCGGCACAGAGCCGAGCCCAGCTGAGCTACACAGAGCCCAAGCTCCAGGAGAGCCCAACTGGAGCAGCATCAGTGCCAGAGGCAGCTTTGCAGAATGGAACCAGCAAAGCAGAGGTCTGAGGCAGCGCCGTGGCACAACGCGATGATCGCGCTTCCAAGGGTTTGCTTGCCCTACTCCTTAGCTGTTGGCCGACTGCAGTGAGGGAGAACAATAAGTAGCGGAAGCTCTCTTTGACATATTGCCTTTGTATCCCAAATACCACATGCCCCACAGGCAGGAACAGTAATTATACTGCCTTTGTGTGGAGACCACAGCAGGCAATGTCTTCAGGAAGATCTGGAGTTTTTTTCACAGTGGTAAATGCCATTTTTTGTGGGTAGGGCACCCTCTTTTTGCATACTTTTTACTATTGATGATGCTGTTGTCATTGCAATTTTAGTAAATTGTCATCTTGTTCTCTCCAAAGGGGCAGGGGGAAAGGGAGTGGCTTATTTGGAGGTTAGTTCCCTAAACCTGCTGTCTAAACCAGCACAATAATGTATCTCAGAATCACAGACTATTCTGAGTTGGAAGGGACCCGCTAAGATCATCAAGTCCAACCCTCAAGTGAATGGCCCATAAGGGGATCAAACCCACAGCCTAGGCATTATCAACACCATGTTCCAACAAACTGAGCTCATCTTATTGGGTATGTCCCTCTTACTGCCATAGTTAGAAATTCTCAAGTCTGCTTCTTGAAGAGCACCTCCTGAAAAAAACTGTCATGTTCTATTTAAAACAGGAGAATTCAGTTTTAACACATTCTTATGTAAACTAATTTGTAGTTAAAGCATTTTTGGTACAATTTGGACATCTCTGCAGCTAAAACTTAGCTAAGAACCATAGAAGCTAAGTACTGATTTGTAAACATACACAAGTCAGTAATTTTAATAAATTTTAATAAACATTGAAAATGCTATTTGTTAAGGTTCCTACTTCAGTCATGGGAAGCCTTGATCAAGAACCTTCAGGGTGAAGGTTCCCAACAGTGTTTTGTTCACTATTAACAGTGAAAGACACAAAGTGAGAATTTTGCTTTTATTTACAAATCTTGACAGAAGGAAAACAAATGGTGTTAACCCAGGTTGTTCTGGACCCACCTGTGAAGAAATGTTCCACTACATCTAGACTAGTTAATAGACTATTTCTATTAACTCCAGATAGCATTCCATGCTAAGAGTAAACAATTACAGCAAAATTACACAGGACATATCAGCAAGCCTGTTAAAGCACAGTGCTTCCAAAAAAGGCAATTTTTACCAAGAACCTGTCCCTCATGTACCAGAGTTCTGGTTGGATTACACTCATCAGCAAGCCACTTACTGACTTAAGGCTTGCCTATTTAAGTAAAGCTGAATGCATGGCAAACAAAAAATTAAAAATACATGTGTGGTGTGGCTAGGGTTCAGGTGTGAACTCAAGCATATTAGAACTTACTTCCTTCATAATCTCTTGACTTTAGGCAAGTATATGACTAAGAGAGCGGAGAATACAGGCAAGTAAGTGGTAGAGAACAATAAACCATAGCAATGTCAAAGAGTAAAAGTGAAAAAAATGTTTTACATGAGAACAGCAGCTACTAGTAAGAAACTCACAAAACAAAGCAACTTAGCTGGGTACAACTTTGTCACTGAATTGCTGTGCACTCTTTTGTCCTCCACATTATATTCTAATTCTTGCTTAGCCTGGAGTGTGGCTTTCTGATCTACACAGTTAAAAATACTCATCTTACCATTAGATGTTCTCATCTGCCGCCGCCGTCCCACGCGGTCCAGACCGATGGGGGTACTTTGTGAGAAGGTGAGCGGCCGGAACCTGGCTGAAACAGCCTTGTACGGGGGCACCTTGTGTGCTGGAACGGGTGGCCGCGCCACAGGCTACCGAGCAAACAGGAAAATCCGGTATTAGTAAACTACAGGCAAGTCCAACTGAGCAAAGCTCAGGTATGAAGTAAGGTTTCTCCAGATAGTCCAAGTAATTACACAGGCAGTAACATCTCCTATGTTGAAGGGACATTGCTTAAACACTGCATACCACGTCCACCAGCACCACAGAACAAGTTTTATTACATTACTGTTCTTTGTGACATTGAAAACTCCTTAGCCTTCTGTTGTGGTCAGACATGCTCTTTAATTTTCATCTTGTAATATGCTTTTTTGAAGACAATCAGAAGGTGGGAGCACCTCCCCTATGAAGACTGGGCTGAGAGAGCTGGGGTTGTTCAGCCTAGAGAAGACAAGGCTCCAGGGAGACCTCACTATGGCTTTTCAGGACCCAAGGAGGTCTACAAGAAAACTGGAGGGGACTTTTTACAATGGCATGTAGAGATAGGACAAGGGGGAATAGCTTTCAGCTGAAGGAAGACTAATTTAGATTAATGAAAAGGTTTTCTAGGATGAGGATGGTAAAACACTAGAACAGGTTTTCTGCAGAGGTGGTGGATTTCTGCTTTCATAAGTAAAATGTATTGCTTGTCAGTAAAATAAACAAGACAGTAATAATTGTCCAAATGATGCTCTGTTTTGAGTTCCCAGAAGCCTTGTAAGAAAGAGGTAATACTAAGTTTATTATTAACATTATCTCAAAGCCATTTTCTTTGGATAAATCATTCATTTCTTAAATTACGATTGGAAAACCTGCCCCTGTTTTATTTGCAAATTGAGTCTGATTTTATGTTGTCCCTGAACAATGCCACATTAGCCAGGCTGAATGATCTTGCATAAGCATTCAACATAATAAACAACCAGGCTTCAGCACATGAACTTCAGAGAAACTCAGCTCTACATCTTCTCTTATTGTTCAGTTGTTACTGTTCTTCTATCAGGTAATCTGAAACATCTGGGATGGTTTTTAATGAACTATCTCTTGACACTCTGTTACGAAACCCATGACAGTATTGTTTGAAAATGTTTTCTCACACCTAAGCTGTCAGACCGGAACAAAATACAGTGAAGAGGAATTAGCTTTGTACTTTTCAAATATTCCCAAGGCTTTTCAAAGCTTTAAAAAAAAATCACCAGTGTGAAGAGCAGTCTTTGACAGCCCCACATAAAATATTTCTAGGGCATATATTCCTGTTTGTTGAGTCCTTTTTCACATTCCAGCTAAAAGTTTACCTTTTTTTATGACTGCCAAAAACCTCAATGTGTATGGAATATGATTCATCTACAACCTCATCTTTAAACTCCATTTCCTAAGTGCCTTATCAGTATACCAGGATCCTTCACCACAAAAAGTTTGATTTGTTGTATCAAATAGCTAATAAAAGTCATGGCAACTACGGTATGCAAATAACTGGCTGAGTAAGTAAAAAAAGCTATTTATTTCTGGACAATTAAAATTTTCTTATAAGGCTTCAGTCTAAATCCTTTCCCTGGACAGACATGGATGTGTGGCAGCCCTGGGAAATTGGCCTGGGAAGGCCATAATTTGGTTTAATAACGTTAGGAATGCTTCATCATTTTGGTCTTGACCACAGTGATCCAGCAATGGGCCAACTTAACCCCAGCCAAGCTGTTATGGCAGCACTGGAGCATGGAAAGAGTCAACTCAAAAAGCTGCCTTGATGCACGTTCCTTCACTACTAAACTGATGTGAACAAGGTTTCAAAAGAGATCACTCCGGTGTCAGCACTACATGAAGGGTCTGGAGAGTATTTAATCCCTTACACAGTATAGCAAGTTGCCCATACTTACTATCTCTTGAAATCCATCTATTATTCTTGAGTAAGATGGCATAGAATTAACAATAATAATTTTCCCCTTTTTTTAACCTTCCAAATTAAGAAATAGAATTAATTTTAAAATATCTTAATTACATATGATTTGAAACACAGGCCTTTGCCTGGGTAAAAGGTTCACTGGCTTCAGCTGCAGTTTTGCTTTAAGATTTTTTCATCAGGGACTTATAAAGAAAAAAGTATGTAATACACAATAACAGTGTTCATGTTACAAAATGTTTTTCACAGGAAACTGAAAATCCTGACATTGTTCCAGCACTTTACTATCAGTAAACTTCCCAGCAGTAGATGAAGCAGCTTGAGAAAGACTAACAGGACTCAAATTTCATTAATAACCACCAGAATCAATTTTTTTGAGGATGCAAATACTAATTCTTTTTTCTGTTGCTTTATCAGCTTGACAATTGCTTTAGGCAGAAGTCCTCCAGCTTCCAGGGAAAGCAGAAAATACCTGATGAGTGGAGTCTTACAAAAGCTGAAGCTCTGCAACCAAATGCAAGATGGGGCCATGACCACCAACATAACAGTAAGTTCCTCTACGCATTGTACTTGCTCAGCACTACCTCCAGGGAGAAAGGAGCAATTTTTACCCTTCAGAAGTTTTTAATTTCTCACTCTTTTACTTAAACCAACAGAGATGGCAAATATAGGTACTGTTCAAGTATACACTGCTTGCTAATAGGTTTCCTACCTTTGTTTCATCTAATCAGTTTAGTAGATCAGATGAATTTAGATCAAATCAACCAAGATTTTGAACACCACTTATAAAGCCACAGTTTTTGAACAGGCTTGCTTTTGGATAACTTGAAATTACCAATAAATAATGTGTTATCATTCTCTTTGATTGTACTATTCTGTTCCTCAGGCACTCTATAAGGAGACTAAACATACATCTGTTTTACACACAAATAAGCCCGTATAGACCAACATAAGACATAATGACCATGCCAAGAAAGAAATCAGATTAATTTAAAATACAGAAAAGATTATCCCAAAGTCAGTATCAGGTTTGTTCCATGCTGTATTTTTAGCAAGAAGACAAAGTAATTAGTGACCAGGAAAGCAGTATTCTAAGTACACGATGTCAGCTTGACAAAAGGGAAGGAAGAGAAGGAAGCATCCATTCTATTTTCTAGGCTGAAGACAGAGACAAGGAAGAGAAAGGGTCTTTTGCAGTTTGCAGAGCACATCTGTTTATCTTACTTGTGTCAGCAGATTTTCTCTCTCTTCTGCTTGATCGTCTCCATAGAAATTGACCCCACCTATTATGGAGATGGGTCTTCTCTTCCTCCCTCTGTGGTAGCCTACAGTACTGCTTTGGATCCCAGACCCAAGGGATGCCAGTCCTGGCTGATATTCTCCATCTGTGCAGTCTGTGTTCTGAGACTCCACTGCAACTGCATCTTCTGGTATAGACAAACTTCGGATCGCCATTTGGCCATAGTCTGAGAGAGGTCTGGGCCGGGATCTTTTTCCAGAGCCCCATTTCCTTGGTGTGACTTTTTGTGAGTCTGCCTTTTCTTCCTCCTGGGATGTGGACCTCTTCCAGTGGTCATCAGAAACAACCTTTTTAAATGTGAACAAGTCAAATAAGCCACAGAATTTTCTGACAGTTAATAATTTGTGAGTTTGTCATATGTCAGATCAACTTAACATGTCTAAAACAGAAGGAGTTACCATAAATACAATAAATGCAATTGACAATTCAGGAAGAGATAACTTTCAAAGCAGAGACATCATGATGCTTGTGCTGAGTAAGGTAAGCACCCAACAATCAGTACCTCTTTGGCAAACCAGACTAATAACACTAAAAACTAACCTGTTACCTCAGCAGTACAGATAGGCCCTATCACAGACACTGAACTCATGGAATAGTTTCTTAGAAAGACAGCTTTGTGCTCACAGAACTTTTTTCTACGCACAAGTTTGATATCACAGGTAACACCAGTAAATATAACTCAGCTGTGGTATTGGACTTTTTACTAAGGCTTGTAGCAACAGGACAAGGGGCAACAATTTTAAACTGAAAGAAGGTGGGTTTAGATTATATATTATGAAGACATTCTTGACCATGAGGTGGCAAGGCACCAGAACAGGGTGCCCAGGGAAGTTGTGCATGCTTCAACCCTGGTATTGTCCAAGGCCAGGCTGGATGGGGCTCTGGGCAACCTGGTCTAGTGAAAGGTGTCCCTGTCCATGGCTGGTGAGCTTGAACTGGGTGATCTTTAAGTTCCCTTCCAAGCCAACCCATCCTATGTATTTCTCTGCTCCACCTCTGTTCAGTGATGAAAACAAACAGCAAGGCGGCATTTTGACCGCTTGCAGATCCATGTAACTGTAATCTGATGCCAGACTGGGCAGTCACACTCCCTCCTACCACTCACTCCCACAATGCCACTTGGTCAGATCTAGAGATTCTGCAGCCAGGAGTGAATTATGTGAGCAAGCTCGTACAGTTTGGAAGAGAGAAGCTCATTTCCCATATGCTCTGGGAGTTTCAAGCCATGCTGATCATATCAAGAGATATATTATAGCACAAACACAGGAAAAAAACTATGGGCTTAGATAGGAGGCTTGGAAAATGACCATGTTTTTCCTATTTAACAGCACAGCTGGCTCACAGAGGTTAATGTCTGCAAGTATCACAACTGCAGTGGTATTATGAGTTTGGAAATAAAATAACCTCAGCTAAACACTTGGTAGAGGGAGCATTTTTAAGCATTTTAAGTAATACTGTTGTAATTTTTTCTAGCAAAACCCTTGCAAATTTTCAGAAAAAAATCTGCAGACAAAAATTTATGTTCACTTTTCCCTCAAATTTCTGATTTCTTGGTGTTTCTTGGCTTTTCCCAGCTCCTTCATAAAAATAGAAAAAAGAGAAAGCTAGTAAGTATTCCAAAAGAGAAAAGCATAATTTTGTCTCTCTCTAACTATATTTTGTTCATCTGTTCCAGATCAGATGAAGGCATTCCAGATACTGAATAACCAAAGCAAACATGCAGCCCAGAAGCAGCCTTTTGCAATGATGTCTGTGCCAGATGATTTATCTTCTGGCACCTTTTTGTCTACCTGTCATTTTCAGCCAGGCCACTACCAATCTAATGACACTTTTTAAGCCTCGTGATACAGTGGGCAGATGTTGCCTTTTGTTTGAAAGACAGGTTTAAGATTAATTCCATGGTATGAAAGCACTTCAGCCAGTAAGCAGAGTTACTAAACAGTCAATATTTTAACATGATTACTGCAATTATGAAAATGGTACTTTTCAAATATTCCCAAGTATATTGTTCTACATTCAATTATTTCACTTACAGCATGACATTTATTCTAAATAGAGTACTTTAAAAAAAAATTTGTTTCTATACCTGTCATTCAAGCAAGAACTTCAGGTTCTCTACAGATTTGTGTTCAGGATCAGTTTTAACAGTACATTTAATGAAGCAGAGAGTCACTCCCCGGCTGGTGCATTAACACAGCTTCAGCAAAGCTGTCCCTTAAGAACAGCCCTTCCAAGACTGAGCAGCAAAGTCACAGGTTAAATAAGGTTCTTACCTCAGAATCAGACACAGGTAAAGGGTCTCCACATATGCAGTGACTGAGAAAGGAGCTCATGAGAGTCATTTTCTGTTTTTGTTTCGCAAAGTCTCGTCCATAAGTGCTACAAATGTGAGCACACTCTCTCTCTGCATAACCAGTCAGGCAAAGTTCATACCATGATCCTGTACTTTTAGACTGAGGAAGGACACGTCACACGTCATCTCATAATCTGCTGCTTACACCCTTATCTTGAGCAATAACATTTGCAGAGGACTGCTTGCATTCTGCAGGACTCCACCTTAAGTAGTGATCCAAATGACAGCCACATTAATCTCTGCTGTACAACAAACAATGCTGAAGGATGTGTGTTTTTAGTCTTAGATCTATAAACTGCACTGTAAAATACTAAAAGAGAAAGCATAACCCTGTCACTACAAAAAACAGGGGAAACCAGACGAATAATCTCACATTCCTCTAAGTGGCCCGCTCAAGCAGGACCTTAATCAAGTGACCACTCACTAGCAGGAATAAAAATATCCAGTACACAACTCACAGGCTCCAGTACTGCAGTAACTTAAGCATAAGTGTGATTCTTGACATCAAATTAAAAATTCTGAGAAAACAATTGTACTCCACCTCTGACTGGCTTTATATGGTGCACCACTGCTGACCTCAAATCACCTTCTCCTAATGAATCTTTTATAAGGGAAAGCAGGTTGATGTTGTGCAATCATTACTGGGAACATCTACAGATGTCTAGAGATACACATGGCACTTCATATAGGATGAAAATCAAAATCTCATGCACCAGCTCATGCATTTTAAGTGCTGGTCAAAAATTTCAAGGCATTTTGAGATTTCTGAGAAGTTAAGGTCTAAGATTAATCCACACTGGATTTTCTGAAATTCATACCTGCTAGTCTAGCAGCACCAATACTAGAAATCAAGATTATTTATCTTGCCTTTTAGGCTGTATCCTCAGTTAGGTTTCTTCTGAGAGTGCAAATGCAAACAGCTCTGCTTGTTTGTGCTGATGCAAATGAATTAATTTTATCTGGATAACTAAATTCCTACAACAGCAAACTAGTTAAATCATTGTATTTCAACTGCTTTCCTTATTCCTGACAGCACTGTATCTACAAATACAACAATTTAAAATGAATATCTACTTCAGACCAGATTACACTTATATTTGCTGTTGATCCCTTTCAATACGTCACTCTTAGCTGCAGATTCCTGCATTTTAATTTCAATTCTGCAATGGAGCTGTCTGTACATTAACTAGATAATAAAGCTGTCATCATAGTCAGGAGAAATCTAGAATGAAATTTTGTTGCCTGAACATACACACCCAGGGCTATTTCAAACGTCCAAAGGAATCTAAGACATCTCCACGTGCCATGCATCATGCAAGTATGACACAGGACCTATGGGAGGCTTGGGCCATCCAGAAGCAGCCCCTGGGGACAAAGGGAAGCCTGTCATGACATCTCCAGCAGTGCAGGATCTTTTATGTTCCAGGAATCCAGCTGAGCCCCTAAACAAGAGCATCAGCCAAGCCTACTGAGTGACCAGCCAGGCAGCACTACAGGCAAGAACCAGGCATCAACTGGATTGCAGGAAGGTTTAGATGGAGCTACAACTATGTTCCCTAGTGCTGTGGACAGCCCTGCTTGGTCCCCACCTCCTGCTCCAGAAACATGCAGCTTCACCGTGAGGTTTTTTCCAGCTGTCTTTGATAGCTGCCCCTCACTTCATTTGACAGCTATTTTTAGTTGGGCTCAACTCCAGGTGCCACATTCAGGTGTGCTGTTAAGGCTGTGTTCCCCAGGACCCCCTGACCACGCCCGGCAGGCTACAGTGGGAGCTCTCCCAGGCTGCTCCCAGGTAAACAATGACACCACAGAGTCTGTGCCCAGCCAGACCAAACCCCTCCCATGCCTGGGCCCAGACTGATTTCCCAATCCAGCTACAGCAACTTCAAGGACTCAATAATGATCTCACTCAGCTCAACTTGGCCCTGGTACAACCCTGTTCCATTTAATGGCACATGACTGCTATTGGCATTCCCTGTACTCATTAATAGCCAAGGTAAGCAACATCAGCATCAGGTGTTTAATCACTGAAATCTTAGCTTAGTCTTTAGAGCCCGGTTTTCCAGCTATTACTCACACCACTGTGTACTTTTGATATATTCAGCACTCAGAACTGATTTCAGAGGAAGTGCTGCCCAAGGAGCACAAGACCTGAATTGCACAGTACTGATAAAATGTTGCTTATGCGGATGTAACTTTTATCAGTGATATGGCAAAGAAATTGCCAGTACTTGAAACTGCATGGCAGGACTTCTGCTGGTGCAGTTACACCAACCATGAATAACCCTTCATCCTCTATACCTGACCCCATTCTCTGCTGCAGAGAAAGCCCAAACTACAAGTCTGACCCAACAGAAAATGCTGCTGGTCAGCCTCCTGCTGCTGGGACACTTTTGAGGGCTGACACCATGATAGCAAAGGAAAAACAAGCTCTGATTTTTTTGGGTTTTTTTTGCTCAATGTGTTTAGCCAATAACCTCCCTAATTAAAATCCCCACTTCATAAAGGTCTTGATGACGTGTACATTGCTGAGAGTCCTTGACCATTAATCTGCACTTCAACCCCTACTGTTACCTATTCATATTTCCAAAATATAACCTTTAAGTTCCGAATGCAGTGATGTTCCATAACATGTACATACAGACAACTTCAAAGGTATAAGGGGACACTTTTCTCCTGAAAAGTTTTCCCTACCTGATAATCTTCTGGGAAGTCACAAGTAGGTACATCTTGGACAAAGACCCCCAGCATTCCTCTTCCCCAGGAAAAAGAGCATCCTGACTATGCTTCTGCTTTTTTTCTTTTTTCTTTTTTTTTTTTTTGTGGGGGGGAGGGTTTGTTTGTTTTCATTAGCTACGCAATAAGTTGCAATACTTCTTCTGTTATCTCTGTATATTTGAGCTGCCTGGCTGAAATGTAATTTTGCTAACTACTACTGCCTTTTTCTAACCTGGAGAAAACAGAAAATCAAAATCTAATAGTGTCTTTACAAAAACGCACATTAATTTCCAAATGCAATTTATTGAAAGGTGTGACAAATTAAACGGATGATGATTCTGACTGAGAATAAGTTATGAGGAAAACCTGAGTAGGCTGAGAAGTTTCAGAACACAATTACTACATCTTCTCAGTGAAAAGTTTTGATGGGTAATCAGTCCTGCTCTTCTGCAAATGACAAGGCTTGAAACTATCACAATACTTGTGCTAAGTCACGTAGGTATCTTTTTATTTTGAGCAAGAAGATACATTTCTGCATATATTCAGGGATCTATATAAAAATGTACAAATTTCTTTCACTAGCAATGACAGCTATATAAGATATTTTAATTGGTGGCTATTAAACAGCTATTATTTCCGTATAAGACAGTAACTGCCAAATCTTAGGAACTCAACAGTAGTATTAGAAGTGGCTTTTCAGTTTATACAAGCCACCAAACACAAAAAGGGCCGAGGGATTGTGACCTAGTAGATATAAATTACTTCACTACCTTGACCTAACAGAGTGAAAGTCTGGACATGTCTCCACCTAGGTACATGATTAAAAGAAACCACTGCACTTTTTCTTGCTGATAAATGGCAGCTGGGAGAGCATTAGTTGAAGTCCATTTATCACTAATACCAAATGACGTTAAAAGCTTGTTTTATGTTTCATGGACACGATCAATACTTTAGTTTTTCTGCAAACTGTTGCGACAGACACAGATTATGAGACTCTGGATAAATAAAGTATCCCAGAGAAAATTAATTCATTGCTTTCTTTCTAGGTTTTATAAAAAGATTCTGAAGTTTCAAGAGAGCCCAGTGATCCCCTATTGATCCAACAGAGACAATTTCAAACAGCAATTCCATAGCAAGAGCTACCATGGAATTGACTGCTTTTACTGCAGAAGAAAGCACACTTTCAGTAATTACATGTTCAATCACAAACAAACAAGAATTATTAAACCAGTCCAATTCAATAAAATTTCCATCTATTCCTTTGTAATTAAATGGAAACTGCACTATATTCTTTTTCTTTACATCCCTCTGCCTCCTCTGCCACTAACGTCTTTTCTTTTTAATTAGCCTTTGAGAAGACCCTACATAAATGCATTGATTATCTATCCCTGGAACATCAAGGGCAATTCGACCAGTGGTCTGCAAGACAGCAAAACACAATCTGTGAAACAACTGCAAAAAAAACCTGCTTAAATTACACTTATATATACAAGCAAAGCAGAGGCAATCAATGCAATACAACCATGGCCAACATCTACATAAGTTTTAGCTGCTTGGATGATAACCTCCCTTTTCTTTTCCCCCTCCTCCCCTCAAACAAAAATTGTGTGGAGCCACAGCTGAAAAATTTGCAAAGCGCTGTTTCTGAGGGGGACTCCCTAAAGGAATACCACTGTACTACACCAGTATAAGCTCACAGAATAAATGCAGGAAATACTATGCATTTTAGTAAGGAAAAACAATATTACTGTGCCCTGTGACATAGCAAAAGCAACCCCCATTAGCAACACAAACTGCTGTGGTGAAACACTAATTTTAGAAGTTTTAAAAATTGGGAAAAAAATTTATATAAATTTCCACTTGGGATCTGTGAACACCAAAGCAATTGTGGTATTCTAACTAACAAATACACCTATAAAACCACATTAAGAGATCAGGCTGTATAGATACAAAGAAAATTTAGCCATCTATTTTCTAAGGCCTTTTAATGCAGGTTTGCTTCATTTAACCTGATCCTTGAAAGCCTGCTTATCACAATCAATGATAAAGCATAAAGCTTTCCCTCTCAGCAATATGCTTCACCAAGATTAGCAAGTTCACCTTGGTAATGTCCACATTTCACAGATAAGGAACAGATACAAAGCACTTAAGTCATGTAGAAGCATAGGGCAGGACTGGAAATGACAATATGACAATGACAATGACAAGGATCTCATGATTCTCAAATCTGTTCCTCAGCCTCAAGGATTTCCTTCATCCTCTCCTCTAATTCATTTCCAAATCCAAATCAGCTAACATAGTTCCAAATGGCACAGGGGAGGAGTTTGCAGGGAAATGTACTTCCTTTGCAGAAATAGTCTTATCAGTCATATAAAAATGCAAATGTGCTAAAACCAGAAAACTGTTTCCTCTAGTTTTTTGGTGACTCAATACTTGAGATGGTGAATGATGCTCTCATACTGTCCATTCTTTCCTTCAGTATCTGAACTGGAACTGCAAACTTGTGATGTATAGTGAAGGGGTATTCATATTCTCTGCTTCTTTTAGATGTATAGATATTAATAAATCCTAAATAAATCCCTAGTATTTTCTGAATTGACTCAGAAGACCCCAGAACAAGTAACAGGTTTAAAAAACATCCCTTTATTTGGCAAAATGAGGGACTTTTTTTCTTCTTTCAGGCTATCTTTGTAATACCCACTGGCAGATCTCAAAAGCGAGATGATAACCACAGGTTGGAAGCAGAACTTCATGTTAACAAAGCAAAACTTAAAAAGCCATAAACCTCTGCCTCTCTTCAGAGTCTTTCCAAAATGAGGTCCTCTGGTTCCTCACTCTCTCCACCCTTTCAGAGCAAAGCTTCATTGTCCCTGCCCAAGCCCAAGCCCTGCCCTCAGCAAGTCCCAGCAGCATACACAAACCCCAGCCTGGGAGGGGAGGAGCTGCCTTGGGCAGCTCTGCCAACTATTACTTCCCAGAGACTGGGGTGGGGGCAAGGCTGCGGGGCTCTCCCCCAGCACTCGGCTGGTCTCCCAGCCTGCCACAGCATCCTGGCACCAGCACCATGGCAGCCTCCAGACATCAGAAAGGGAAAATGCAGGTGGCTCGGGGAGATTCTGCAGCTGCCTCTGCTCACTTTGGAAATCTCACCCACCTATCATTGAGATGGATTCTCAGTGCCAATAACTCAACACAGTGTTTGATGTAAGAAACCAAATCACATGGGCACAGTGCTGCTCTACTTTCTGGGTATTACTCCTGATCCCAGAGTGAGCAACACCTGGGTATTACTGAGGTGCCACTGGACAGCTACAGCAGAGTCAAATACGGGACGCTCTGGAAAGGCAAAGAAGCACAAATGCAATAAAGAAAGGGTGCAGCTTGCCCCAGGCTAACTGCAGTGAAGTGCCCCTGAGCTCTCCCTGTCACCATCCAAACCATTTCTGAGAGAATGACAGTAACTCCTATATTATCCTACAGATTTCAGAAATGGCTAATTTTATTAAGAACTGGAGAGTTACTTGGTCTAAAATTCAGGCCAATCCAGAATTCAGATTATTGTCACTACTGCTTTTTCTTCTTCCTAGTAGCGGATACAGCAACAAATGATTATGGGCTGCACCCAAGAGATGACAGCTCTGCTGCTGGGAGTTGAAAGAGTTTTTGCTGCTATAGGAAGATATTCCTGTCATTTGAGGGCTCCCTGCTGCATTATTGCAGCAATGGATTCTGCAATCTATGTTTGTAGCAATGAGCAGTGGTTTCTAGTCTAGCTCTGGGCAAAAGCATCTGGAAGTCACTCACTGAGTGACTGTGGGGACATTGTGTGAATGCACCCTGACTTGTGCAGAGCAGCTCAGAGTTTAGTGCAAATCCAGTGTTGTTTGGTCTAACTGAAACCTCAGTTTTCTGCAAGAAGCTGTTCAGACCCTGTGTCGGGGTTCTGCTGCTCTGTCCCCAGGCGCTGTAGCCAGCGAGACCAGAGTGCCATTGGAGTGGTGAGCCCTCACTCCAAATTACGAGCCCCTTAGGAGTAAACCCACTTTAAGAAATTTCTCCCACTACTTCACCTAATTATCCCTCACAGTTTATCATATTTACAGTTATACACATTAGGTTGATTAAGCTACACTCTAAATTGCACACGGATGAACCAGAGGTGAATAAATCCAAAAAGAAGAGTTCAGAGAGCTGAAAGCAGCTAGCAGCCAGCAGGTGTGCTCATGCCCAGCCCCACAGCACTCAGGAACTTGAGGCATGTACTACAGATGACCACCCTCAGATCCTGGCTGCTGCTTGCTCCTTGCAGGCATTGAACACGACCACATCCAGCTACCACCCTTTGGTCCTTCACTGTGAGGACACTTTTTGAAGCTAGAAATAGTGAAGACAAACAGTGAGAACATATCTGAGTCCCCACCCCTAAAGGCCTTCTTCCTCTTCATCTTTACAAGCTGTCCTCCAAGTTAAACCCTGTGTGCTCAATATTCAGAGTCCAGAGACCTGTCCAGGACACACCAGCTCAACTCCGCCAACAGCTGAGCACTGGGCACTTTATGATGTGGACTAGCTGGGACCAGTGACTTTTATATGGCATGAACATAAATGAGTTGACAGACAGGTCTTAGAACATGTAAAATATTGTCTGTAAATAAACTGTGACTCAATCGTAATTACAGCAGAGTTACCTCTTCACTGTAATTTATCATGCACTTATGGTCATGCAGATAAGGTACTCAAGTAATAAAAAGTCTGGTGTACTGTGAAGCCAGATGCCAGCAAGGCAACCTAAATACCACATGATCTAAGAGTTTGTGAAAGACTAGGTGAAATGTCAAGTAACTTGACTCTTACTTTTTTGTAACAAATTCAGAACAGTATTTTGTTCAGGCAGCTTTAGTGGCTGACACATGCCAGTCTGAAACAGACTAAGTTTTCACTATTCCAGTGACATGGGGCTCTTCCTTCATGAAAGCAAAGACTATGTAAAACACTCCACACAAGTACAAGCTTGTATTTAATCATCTCCTCATGCCATTTAAAAGCAACATATTGAATATAAATGACAGTAGCATGAAGCAGACGGTGGCAAAGCATGGGATGTCACAGGTGAGCTTTGGTGACTCACACCTCTGTAGCCTCAGAAGTGCTGAGGCACGGATTCATGCTGCACTTAATTAGCTCTTCCCTGGGAAACAACCTCTGTCAGGACCAAAAACCAAGAAATTTCCCCTGCTTCAATCCAAATCCTGCATTTTAGTGAAACCAACAAAGAGAAGTGACAGGATCTCAAGACTCAATCACGTAAGGAAAAAAAACCAACGCAAAATATCAATTCTGATGAACAAATAGATGCCCTTGCAGGAATACTGCAAAATCAGCTTTACAGTAGTGGGGAAACACAAGGTAGAAATATTTAGTTTCCATATTCGGGAAAATATAGAGATTATTCAAATTCCACAGATTTCATTTGCTGACTAATCTATCAGATGAGTGAGTAAGGAAATAAATTATACTTGCTTCCAGCTACAGCAGCCAGTCCCAAAAAGAGAACTTATTTGAGCCTGACTGGTTAGGACCTTCTAAGCTTTATATCAAAATATGTCTTCAAGCTTTAGTGGCTGTACTGGAATACATACTGGCTTATACATGAAATCTGGACAGAAAGGCAGATCCATGAAACATGGAAACAGTGCAGAGTTGTCCATCAACACAGTGTATTTAAGATTCAGACAAAAAATTGAAAATGTGTGATGCCCATGGCTCCACACCACATCTCAAATGATTGTTGAGAGTGAACTAAGCACTCAGCCATCACAGAACAACTTGCTGGGCAAGTACGGTTCTGCAACGCGGAGGTGTAAGGTAAAAATGAATTGTAGTCAAAAGTTCAAACCCCAGTGACCTCATTGTGTGAGTATGTGGCATTCATAAAAGTGCCTACAGGCTGAATAAATTCCAATTAAAAAAAATAACCTGGCATAAATATCTTTGGTGCCAAGCTAGTTCCATGCTGAGGGAAGCATGCTGTAAAGCAGGAAATTGAATCCTCCAAAGAAATGGTAGGAAGAAACAATACCACTCTACCTGTCTGGCAGTCACTCTGAGTGCCACAGCTTTAGGGTTGTGTATGAGATGAGAAACAGGCATGGAAAAAAGAAATAACAGACTTTATACCCCTTGTATAGCAAGATAAAAGTAGACTCTCTCCTGCACAGCTCCTGCTTCCAACCCACACCTACCACCTCCAAAAATTTTGGCTTTTTCCATTAGAAGAGAGTTCTGCCTGGATGCAGCTATGCCACAGCTGTTTTTACAAAGCACAGGGGCTCCAGGCAGTGCTCACAGCAGAGTGAGGGCTTACAGCCAAGGGCCTGTTCCCTGGCCACCACCGCCTCCATCTTTTGCTGGGATCTATCCCATACTGTCTGCCTGCCCATTACACAAACCCAGAGCTGCCACCAGTGCACACTCTGTATTTTAGACAACTGAACCAAGCACTAAAGGACACTCACAATTACCCTAAAAATGCTATAATATAAAGAGAAAGGTTAAATTGCATGTTAGATAATAACAGAATGTGGTGTTAAAACCAAAAACTGCAGTAACTTTTATCCACCCAACGTACACACATTCATGTAAAAACTGTACTGGTTTGTTGGGAAGGACCAGATCAATTTCTTCTGGGTCATGACAGCAGCTCACCACTAGATGGTAGATGAGTAGCATTAATTCCACCTCCCATTTTACTCCTGAGAAATACAACTGGCATCTATTCACACTAGGACTCTTGCCTCTTCTGGCAGTGTGAAAGCTTATCCTTGCATATAAGTGGAAGTTTTGGAAAATATGGATGGCTGGAGTAATTCTATGATTCCAGAAGAGGAATAAACTCTGATCCCAGACATTTATACACACTGAGTTTATTTTTTCAATCTTACCATCGCTGCAAACACAACAGTAAACAAAATTGCTTTTCTCCAGCAGAAGGACAATACTGATAAGCTCTGTAACCACTTTTTTGCAGTTAGTCTGCAAAAACTGTGCCAAGCCTTTAAAAGTAGGACAGCTTCACAGACATTTTAAAACTTCACAGCATGAAAGGCTGGAGCTTGTGCAGCTGCAGCATCACCTTGCCTATCTCATACCTAAGGTCTAAGATACTTTAGTCAAACTGAAGTGGCTTAAAAGATATGTCAGCTTCATTCTGTGAATGACTTGCATATTTATACAGATCCAGATGGATATTTGCCACAGTGAGCTGGGGCTGAGCTAAATTTCACTGCTTCAGACAGGTGCAGGGTATGTGACAGCTTTTCACCAAGGCTGCCAAATCATTGCAACTTCTCTGGTGCCAATTCACACCATATTTTAGGTGGGGGCACAGTGTAATCATGTGAATTTACCTCAGAGGTGCTGCAATATATCCATTTACCCATTCACTGAGAGTATGAAATCACTCATCAGGTGCAGTGAGAACAGCCGTGTCTTCACCAAAACAACAGTAGCAAAACACTCAGCCCAGTGTCTGAAGCACTGCTGTCTGCAGTTGGCAAGCAAAGGAATAAGCAAGCAGTTTACCCTCAGTATGGTCATCACTACACAGGGAAAACATTGGATACAGCTGAATGCTTAAACCTCTGTACTGTGTCTTTCACACCCCACTGCTCTACAAATATTACCATGTTCTGCAAGGTTTCCACAGACAAAGTGTTTTACAGTAAGTCAACACTACTTCAGAATACACGGATGCTTTAAAATTAAAAAGACCTTTCAGTTGTGAAGAAAACACAGTCAGACCCTGCTCAGGCTGGTAAAGTCTGACAAGGCCACATGACAAGGTGGTGTA
Source organism: Zonotrichia albicollis (assembly GCF_047830755.1). Classification (NCBI taxonomy): domain Eukaryota; kingdom Metazoa; phylum Chordata; class Aves; order Passeriformes; family Passerellidae; genus Zonotrichia; species Zonotrichia albicollis. Next base: position 58,903,465 of record NC_133820.1, read on the forward strand.
TCTTCATGGTGCAATGAACTGCCCTTGAAAACGCACACGAATACCTTTGCAGCCAAAACTTCCTTTGATATTAATGTGCAAAGAAAAAATAATTGTATATTAGCATCCAAAGAGAATATTTAAAGGAAATAATTGCTGTCAGCATATTTTAGCAATAACAAGCTGCAGCAGCCATTATTTTGCATTGTTTTGCATTAATAAAGACAAAACCCAACAGGGAATATACATCACTTTTGAAGGATTTTTCTTTCTTTCTTACCTCTTCCTTTTTCTCTTCAGTACTAGAGGCTAAATTGAGGCTCAGCTGAGAGTGGCTGCTTATGCCACTGTCTTCATTTCCATCATCATAATACACAGTTTTCACTGAGTCCTGGAAGCAAACAGGATTCCTGCCCAGCTTCAGCCCCGGTACCTCAACTCTCTCCTCGCTCTCCGATGAGCTCAGTGACAACGTGCTGTGATGGTTTGGACACTGGAAATTCATACTGCACTTGACCTTCCCTGCAGTTGGACTTTGAGGCTTTGGAGTAGTTGGCCTGACTGGAACATGAAGGTTTTCAGCTTCATCTGCACAGTGCTGAGTAGCTTTTGGTTCATCTGAGTCCGAATAAAAGACTTCATTTGGAAATGGACTAATGTCATCCAGAGTAGGTGAAAAGCTATCAGAGTCTGGGATACCTGATGACGTCCTGGGGCTTTTATCCTCAGTGACAGCTACATTCATTTCAGCCTTTTTATCCTGAGCAATCACAGGGCTTTGCAGGCAAGGTGTTCCTGGCAAGGAAGAGTCTGGACTGGATACTGAGGAGGTGCCTCTCTTCCTGTCATGGTCCGTGCTGCTGGAAACCCTGCGGGAGTAGTCATCATGCAGCCTGCTGTTTGACCTTGTTCTCTGGGACAGCTCACCGGGAGAAGGAGCCACGTTCTTGGGGCCATCCTTCTTCCTTGCAACATCTGTAACGTTACTGACGAGTTTCAAAACTCGATCAAAATCCTTTGCTCTGATAGGGCTCTTCCATCGCTTGGATCGCCTCTCAGGGTTTCCATCACTTTTGTCGGAGTCAGCAGAAGGAACGCTCGCGGTCCTTGCTGGTATCTGTTTTTCATTTGCAACCTTCAGATCAGCAAGGTTTGAGGTGGACTTCCGTTTGAATGAGCTTTTCTTCAGAAAGTTCAAATTATCAGAACTTTTGCTTCTCCAATAAATGATCCTGTTGTTTTCGGAATCTTTCACCAGAATTTCACAGATCTTTGGCTCTGCAATGACAGGTGACGTTGGCCTAACACAGTTGTGGCGACTCTGAATTTTATCTGTGTCTAACAAGTTGATGCGGCCAGCACCATAAGCCCGCCTGATGCTGCGTGAGCGATGAGTGTTCCTCAGGAAGGACTCATCGCTCTCCTCCACATCAGAGCAGTCAGAAGCCAAACCATCTACTGCATTCTGGAAATCATGCAGAGGCCCCGAATAGGAATACCTGTTAGTCTGAACTTGCACCACTGCTCCATTTGAACCATGTTTGCCTATGCTGTTGTCATTTACAATGTCTGAGCATTCCCTTGTTTGAGTTCCTTGCTGAACTGAAGATTTCAACTTCTTGAAAGATCCCATCTTTCTGATAGAAGAAAAGGCATTCCACGTAGATGAGTTGCCCATCAAAACCAGAGAACGAGGCCTGTCAGAGCTGGAATTAGCCCGTTTCCGAGGGGTGGTGAAAAAGCGCATGATTTTGGAAGGGCTGAGCTTGTCCTCTTGAAATTCCTCCTCAACACTGTTGCTGGTGCTGTGTCCCCCATTATGACTGGCACAGGTAGTCTGGTTTTGGGGCTCTTTATTATCCATAACTATACAAGTAACGGTGGTGCCATTTCCACAGCCATTCGGAAATGTTGTCATGCTCTCGATGCTGTAGGCATGGAGGTGGAGGCTGGGGTAGCTCAAAGCAACACTGCTGTCCCCACCAGCTGACCTCTCTGCCTCCCCTTCATCTGCTGCACCTTGGTCTGCCTTGCCTTCACATCGACTGGGTGAGCTGAGCTCCTCAGGTGGTGCTGCCTGCATCAAGAAAACAAAAGCCAACATTAAAAAGTTTTCTTACAAAGTCTCCTACAAAAAGAAGTTTCAGCTATATTGTAGGAAATAAAGACACAAAATGAAGGAGCTCTTCATGGTGAACAAAGGTGTGTTGCAGGGGTGCAGAGAAGGCATTTGTCACTCCCTCAAAGTATAATTGCATTTGTCAGCAATTTAAGAGACCAGAATAATTTCAATATGTACTTGTTTCTCTAATGCTAATCAGCTAATAAATTCATTATGACTAGCACAGCTACCTTACAATAGTAAATGCAATCCTCATATGCACGTAAGGGAAAGAAACTCCCAGTAACACCAATCCAGTCTTCCTTCTCATGTGCTCAGCACTGAGTCCCAAGACACATGGGAGGTTTTCATCTAAAACACATTCATCAAGGGACACCTAACTCTCAAACAGGAGGCAAGGAAGAGGAAAACAGACATTATTTTTCCTACACTTGCTTTCTGTGTGACACTTGACTGACTTGTGTGTCCCCTGGCACATAAAATTCTAAGAAATTACATCAAGTGCACAGCAAAGTCTTTTTCCCTACAAAAGAAAGCAAGAATTAAAAGCAGTACATCCAGAAGCCACCCTATGCTATGGTGACAACAAAATGAAAACTCAAACCTGAAAGTGACTAGAGCATTTGGGACATGCTGTAAAGGATCTCCTCAGCTGAGCTGGGAGGCTCAGCAGACCAGATCACAATCCAGTGCCTGGGAAAGCCGTGGGGGGACCACCGGCCATGCGTCCCCTGCCCCAGCCAGGGATCTTAGCCAGGCAGACGTTTTCCCCACCATGATAAACAATGCCCCGAAAACCACTGGGATGCCCAGTCTGAAGCTGGCTCCACCTTAAAAACAAAGCTTATGCACGGCTCTTTCAGCAAGGGACAGTGGGATCTTCGAAAACTTGCCGCTGTCTGCGGGGTCCTGGGGGCGGCGGGGGAGATTTCCCCCTCACCCGAAACAAGGAGAGAATGTGTACAGCTGTGCTTTGGGAAGGCGGCAGACCCCGGACCCTTCTTTGTCTCTTTCCCATCGCAAGGGCCGCGGGGGCTTGGGCGAGGCGGAGGGGCAGCGGCAGGAGGTGCAGGAGCCAGCCGGGGGTTCCATCGCGGGGACACGGCCGGGCGCCCGGCGGGACCCGCACAGCCAGTCCCACCTCCACGTGAAACGCGGCAGTTGCGGAGCCCTGCCCGCTGCCTTTCGGGCTGCTCCCTCCTCCTGAGCGCACTTTCAAAGTTTTGCGAGCCTCTGCTCCTCTGCGGATAAAAGGATTTGCTCGCGCTTCAGCAAGACGCCCGGAACATCCCCGCCGCAGTTGTTAATCCCCGCTAGTGACGGGGTCGCGGCGGAGCCTGCCGGGCAGCAGGGCAGGGCAGAGCCGGGCCGAGCCCCGCCGCCGCGGCACCACGCCGGACAAAAGCCCGCCGGCCACCCAACCCTCGGCCGGCCCTTGAGCCCTGGAACCGCTCGCAACTTTCCACGCGGAAAGAAAACACCCAACGATAAACGAGCACAAGCCGCTGCTCTCGCCAAAGAAGTTCCCAGAGAAAGCGGCTCTGGGAGAAACTGCACCTGAGCGGGCTGAAGGGGCGCGGGTGGGGGAGGCGGGAGAACAAACACAACGAGATGAGATTAAAAACCCAGCTCGTAGCCTGCGGCAGCAGCCCCGGAGCAGCGCCCTTACCTGGGCAGAGCCGGGGCTCCCCGCCGCCGCCGCGCGTCCCGGCCGCTGCCCACTCCCGCATCGCTATGGCAGCGGAGCCCGGCGGGGCGGGCCGGGCCGGGCCGGGCCGGGGCGGGGCGGGGCGGGGCGGGGCTGGGCTGGGCTGGGCTGCTCCCACCGCCTCCGCGCCCGGCAGGGTCCGCTCCGCCCGCGCCGCTGCCCCCCGCCGGTGCCGCTGGCTGCAAGGAGCCTGCCTTCCTTCCACCGGCGGAGCAAAGCGGCCGCGCGGCGATGGTCACGTTTAGGAGCTTAAACATTTCCTCCATGGTGCCCCGCCCCGCCTCTCCGTCCCTAGGTCCGTATGCCCCGCTCACGAGTGCAGTTTGCACGGCTCATTGATCAAACTCACGCTTGGTTCCCAGGCTCCATTTCTGTCCAAGACCTGGACAACTTTTTGGCTTGCTGCTATTCGTCAAACTTAACAGCAGAAACAACATTTTATGCACAATCTGAACAGAGTTCGTATATTACATGAAAAATTTTGTAAGACTGTCTAAAAGCCCTGTGTCATGACTCCTGGCAAAGACCTATACAAACTGGTAGACCTTGCTCAGAAAGTTTATTGTTCAAAAAATATTTCTACACTTGGACTGGAATTGTAAATATAATTTCAACAGTTTTATTGAAGCTCAGGTAAGATACCAAGAGAAATTGGGGCAAGACAGATTTCATGGCAGAGCAGATCCCTGAAGAACTAGCAAAGGCCATCAGCCCCACTGCCTCTCCTCCGACACTGGTGTGACTGCACATGCAGTGTAATTAATTCTCTGGAGAGCAGTACAGACACACTCTCAAAGGCAAGGTGTAGTTAGGGGGTGAGGCAAACAAATGGGCTTAAGGGATGCAGGTCAAATGAGGTAGCAAATAACTGGGAGTGACCACAGAAGTCTCCAGCAGTCAGTAGCAGCAGGCACAGCCTGCCACCACCCCTGCTCTTGCAGCCACAGCTTTCTGGTACATCCCATGGAAGGAGTGAGTTTGGAATAATGACTCAAATGAGGGGGCAAGGTGGTTGCTTTACAGTGCTGGGCATGGGAAGCAAAGGAGAAATAAATGCAGAGCCTCCCTGGTATCTGTAAGGATTGGTGCTGGTCACTTAAAAACTTCTAATAGTGTTATTCAGCCTTGAGTTTCAATGGGTTTGTGTTCCTATGTTCCTTTAAGTTTCTTTCCAGAGATATCCAAGGTATATGCATCACACTCCTTCTGAGTATACTTTTTAATCCACAACCTCTGCTTTCTCAGAGAAAGGAACCTTCAGTTCCTCAGGTGTCCTCTGTCGACCAGCTGGACAAAAAGACAAAGCACAAAAAAATGTTGAGCTGAATTGAGCCACTCATTTGGGTCTTTCCTTTATCCAGCCAACAGTTTTTTGGAAACTTAAAAAATAACTGATAACTGAGATCTGAAACCATCTTTTAAATGTAGTTGAAGTTCATCAACAGATTAAACAGTCTTGAAGAGCTAGAAAGATACCAAAGAAGGTATTGACAGATTAACAAAGTGCTCACAAAAACTTAATTTCTTTAGAAAGCCACACTAAAACTCACTTTAGATAATAAGAATTTATATTGCATGTTGTATTTTTTAAATGTCACTACATTTAAGGAAGAAAATACCTAGAAAATTGCAGTTACAGATATAACTGTATCTAGTCAAGTAGACATTTGTCAAGTTTCTGAAAGTAAATAGTTTTAATCTTCCAGACTTGTTCATCCTAGCTTTTCTGCTGGTAGTGCAGTAAAACCCTCTTCCAAATCTTGCAGGTTCACTGATTCAGTCAGCCCTTTCACATGTGCATACTATTCAGAGAAGCTTGGATGCAGTGCACTAAAGAGTGTGTCTGAGAACAGGATTAACTTCCTGTACTGGAGACCAATCATTAACAAAATCTTTTCTTAATCTGAATTTTTTTTTGAAGGCTGATAAATTGTATATAGTGTTCAGGTGCCATCACACCAAGATCTAGTAAACTGATTCAAAACAGAATTTATCAACTGAACTGCCATTAGAAAAAAGGCAAATCCCTTTTCCAGCTTGTCGTGGTTTGACCAGGAAGGAGTGGGAATTCTGGGAAGCTGTGGTCAAACCAATGAAGGTTTTGGGTTTCATACTGACACCTGGTGTAGCCAGTGGGGTTTGGACACACCTCCGAGAATACACAGGGGTTAAAAGCAAGGCACTGCCCTGGCACTTCCTCTTTGGGACATCGTCGGGCGAAGAGGTCAGATCTCTTCCCCCGCCCAGCCCGCTGCTGCTGGGCGGGGGAGGGGCGGCCATGCGGTAGGCCAGGGGCCTGGACAGAGGTGGGGGTTGAGGGGCTTTCAAGGATGGAAGGGTGGCGGAGCCCCAAGAGACATCGGGCGGCCAGCCCCCCCCCCCCCCCCCCCCCCTCCGGGAGGGAGAGCGGCCGGCCGCAGCAGCAGCACGTGTGGGAGTATCATCTCGTCCCAGGACAGACAGAGACTGAAAACTTTTAACCCTTTCTTGCATGATTGGGGCCTTGCAAAAATGCTAATCCTCCTCGAAGCTGAATAAGAAGGGAGATGAGAGATGAGATGAGACAAGGACTTTGGCCCGAAGAATGTGGAGATGATTGGATGGGGGGAGATGATTTGGAGTGGCCTTTTGGCTGGACTTTTTCTTGTAGCCATGGACTCAGTTGTTCCTGTGACACAGACTGCATTTAGGGGGAGGCAGTGCCTCAAAACCAGGAAGGTTCTTCGTGAGGACCCCCCGGCCCCAGGGGGTTGGAAAAATATGGGGGGGACAGATGTCCCAAAAGCAGAGACTGTGCCTTTTTGGAGTGAGACAAGGCATCCTTGAAAGACAACCCTGAAAGCAGCTCTGGCCATGTCTCGGTGGTGAGAGCACTGAGCATGAAAGGAAGATGTCACAAGCGGCAAATGGACTTTCCGGGCGGTGCCGAAGTGACAGGGAAGCACACGAGGTTTTCAGTGTGTTTCCACGAGAAGCCTATGGAACGAGAAAGACTCCTTTCCTCTTCATGAACTGAAGTTTGAGTATACTAACGTGTGGGGCCAAGGCTGGGCAGTTGTTTTGGGAGAATGTATTGGATTGGGAAAGTCAGGTGGTGGGGGAGGAGGAAAATGGTTTTTTTTGTAAGGTTTTCAATTCTTTTCTTCTTTTTCCTTATAGTCTCTCCCTATTTTCCTGTAGTTTAAGTAATAAAGTGGTCTTTATGTTTAAGTTAGAGCCTGTTTTGCTTATTCCTGGTCACATCTCACAGCAGACACCAGGGTGAGGCATTTTCATGGGGGGCACTGGCTCTGTGCCAGGCTCAAACCATGACACAGCTATAAACTTAAACCCTTTCAGTTTCATACAAGCCATAGTATTTCCTCAAAGTTACAAACCAAAGTTCCAGGAGATTAGTCCTTCCTATATTAAGGTTTTTCTACAATCCTAAAAAAGCAAAATGAGAGTACTATTACCATTTGCCATTGAGAATCCTTGCTAATGCAAACAAATCCATAACACTTGCATGGGTATTTCTGGAAGACTGAGCTATATACTCTGTTATTTACAGGCTAATGTTTTGCCTCCAGATGAACAACAAAAGCTGCAGTGAGCAGAGAGGCAGTGCCAGCAGTACATGTTATGGTTGACCAAGTACAGCAATTTATGAAGGAAGGAACTTCCAGAAGAAATTCCAGATTGGTATATGCATGAGATTTCTAATAGTGATTTGACATCACACTTAGCACAACAAAAATGAAATGCTTGTTTTAGAAGCTCTAAGTCTGTTCTTTAAAAGAGGTTTAATGCACATGTGACAAGGAGTGAGAAGGATTATTCCAAGTGTAATACAGGTGGGAAAGGATTACAAAAAATGTGACATGGGAGAATGAATATAGAGTTTTAAAGATGAAGGAGCAACCTCTCCCGGCTTTTAATTGGTAGTGATACATATCTTAGATTTTTCAGAATAGCAAAGGGCACATTTATATAATGAAGTCACGTACATAAATCTGAAAAGTCTGAATAAGAATGCTTCTATCTACTTAGTTTAGAAATCCTCTCTTCCACTCCTGCAACAGTTATTTCTTTCATGTTTCTTTTATAAATACTTTCTAAAAGTCTGCTTCAAAGTAGTAATTTATTTTTTATACAAAGGACTCTTGAAATAGAGTACAAACAAAAAAAGCCAAAAGGAATAATTTCAGTAAAACATAAAAGCACTTGTCCCACTTCCACAGCTACTGGGCAAGATGGCAAAGGAAGTGGCTCTCTAAGATAAACGCTAAATTAATGAATGACCAAATTTAAGATGCAGAATTGCTGAAAAAAGAGATCCCTTTGCTTTAAATGACAGTGTCTTTTCCAGGCTGCAGTACATAACTAAGGCTCCAGTTGTGCAATTTGCACCTTCCTTTTAGATCCCAGGCAAAGTCTCTTCTGCAAGCAATTAACCCCCAAGGAATCTTTACATACTGACAGGTCCCACAGGAGGAATTAAGCTGAATCATATATCTATTGAAGTTAAAGGCAACTCCCCCAACAACTTCACTGGGAGTAGAAACAAGATCTCAATTTTTTTTTAGTTAGAAATGAGTGAAGAGTAGTATGTTTGTGTATGTAAGCTCAAACTAACATAGGCAGCTAATTACTTTCATCTGGGTTTCTTTTTTTTTTTAATATAAAGGATGTGAAATTAGGGTAGGATTTTTCCATTTTTGTATATCTGCAAGCAAATTAATAGTAATAAATGGAAACAGATTTTCCAAAGCCAAGACCTTTGTCGTCTTGGCACTGAAAACGTCCAAGATGACAGAATTAATCACATTGCTAAGAAAAACACTGAAAGGACAGCCTGAGCTAAATTGCTGCATCAACTTCCTGATTTGGCCAGTGAAAGTCCTCACTGCCCACATGCATGAGGCTGGTGTGCAGCTTCCTAAAGGCCCTCCCGCTTGCATTTACTTTGCTGCTGATAAAAGCAATTACTGACCCAAGTGAGAAAAGTTTATCACAGTTTGGTATAAATCACAATACACAACAAACTGTTTTCCCCTCTAATCTTCTTTTAAATGTGCTTTGCAAGGCTGAGCTTGCTCAGCTCTCTTAAACACAGGGAGCTAATTTAGGGAGAGCACAACAACCCAGTGGAGTGACACCATCAATGAGAAATGACCCTTGTGTACCAGGTTACCATTATCCCATCTCTGAGTTGCTCTTACTCACCCACCTACACCACTCCAGCTGCATGCAACTTAATGATGGCTTCAGTCTTTCAGGCTGCTAGAATGCTATTTATAACCCCACGGGGTCTGACTGTGATGCTATTCTTCTTCCCCATCCTCAAGAGGCATTATTCAGACAGCATGACATGGAGAGATGGCTGGTACTACAGAAGAGCAGTTTCCAATAAACAGATCATTGTGTTTTAACATAAAGAAGACTTCCAGTTACCAATTAGGAAGGCTGAATTCCACCTTTATTTTGAGTCTCACAAAGTATAAGAAGTAGGAAGAGAAAGGATTGTGGAGATGAAAAGTTGACAGAAATAGGAAAGAAAAGAGATTAGTCAAGAATTTCTTTCTTTTCTTGTCTTTCTTTTTCCCTTTCACTATATATTTTTCATTTTCTTCTTATCTTTAAAAATGTTAGATTTTCTGTTAGATGGATGTACTTTTAAGTGATATGGACCAGCCAGGAAGAACGGGCAAGATTTCAGACTTGGAGTTGTCCTACTCTGCAGCCTTTTGCTTTCTCTTCCTGTTCTGCTCTAGCTGCCGTCCTTTCCTATGTCACACTCACTGCAGAATCTGATGGCTTTGCAGCTATTCTGTATTTATTTTCCTTGTTCGAAATAATAGCATGTAAAAGTGACTATTAGCAGCTCTTTATCAACCTTCTTCCCCACCCGCTTAATTACCCTGCCATCCCCTCTTCCCTATTCAAAACTGTTCTTCCAAAATTACCTGAGGATATGAAGGTACTTTGTTTACAACAAGGAGGGGGGAAAAAATGGAAAAATAAATACACAGAGAAAGGGTCTTGCGGAGTTTGAAGGCTGAGGACCACCTGCAGTGAGTGAATGAATGTTTCAGACCAGGGGCTGCAGTGAAAGCGAGGAGCATTTTTGTGTGTGAGCCATAGCAAGGGGCCATGCATGGATTTATTTTGTTTTGGAAGGATGATGCTTCTCCCTGGGCTCAGGGAGGAATCACAAGCGGCACTCAGTGCTCACTTAAATCATTGAGCAGTGCTGAAGGGAGGACAGATACAGCAATGCTGCAGAGGCGCAGTGTCCATCAGATACTAGAAAAGTGAAGCAGGTAGTGGACTGTGTTAGGAATGATGCCTCAGTAGTAGAAATTATGCAAAGCTACATAAGATCATCTTGCTTCTCATGCTTATTATAACAAAATAACAGGTCAACAGAATAATTAGCCAGTGTGACACTACAGAAATTCCCACCTGGTTACACTGTGGCTGCAGACCTTAGGTACTTTTGTGCTGGCCAGACCAAAAACCCCTGAATTACAATTACAGCTTTTGATAAGCTCATGAGAGTAGAATAGTGAATATTTCAGTAAGATTAAGAAAAAAACAAACAGGTTGCTCTTGGTGGGAAGGACTGGGGCATCCTGTTGTTAGGAGGTTCCTAGGTAGTATTGATTCATGGCCTTCAAGAACCACACAGTTGCTTGGGATTTATTTCTCAATTTGTACCAATACTTTTCTTTATTTAGTCTCTCTCCAAAATTACAAACTTGTTATCTTTGTTACAGTCTGAAGAAAAATTAACATTCATGGCTGTATTTCTTTTGCCAGATGATTTAATTACCCTCTCCACCATGTTTCTCTTTCAGACAAAAAAAAATCATCTTGAAATTCTACCTTTAGTTTGTCAATTTCTACTTTTTGTTTGAATTTCCTCTATCAAGAATGCCTTGGATCTGAAAAGCAAGGAAAGAATAATCTGAGCAGAGCAGGTGACAAGGGCTACAACAACATTTATGTGGTTGGTCTTTCACTAACATTTGTTCTCTGAATTTAGCCAGAAAACTTCAAAGCAATTACAAACCTCCATCTAATAGTTATCATTCAGTTTTTCTGCTGTTGTAGTAACAAATTTTCTTCATTATTAGTACTAAACTCAAAAATATTTTTTAAAGCATGGATGATCACATTAAGCAAACTGTCTGTTCATTTTGTCCAGAAAAGAAGTTACCTAATTTTAAAGATGCAGAAAAAACACAATGCCACTCACTTGAAAATTTGTCTGGACAGAGAATCAGACAAAAATTTATAAATTTTGGACTAGCTTACCTAGAGTTGTTTTAAAGAGATCCATACACATTAAATTAGAACTTTTTATCTGCAGTATACCTAAAGAAATCTCTTGCAGTCTTATGTTTTTTGTAATATTTCAATTGTTTCTAGAAGTCAATACAAATAACACATATTGACTGCCTCTGTAAGCCATGGCAGCTTCACAAGTTAGTCACATTTTGATAGGAAATCAGATTATTTTTAAAATCAGAACTCTGTAGTTATGCAACTTCCTTCCTATTAGAACAGCAAGGAAGAAATTCTAGCTTTAGTAGCCTGAGATGGAGTTAGTTATGTATATCTATGGTACCAAATTACATAACTGCCTGAAGTGGGGGAACTGGAAGCAGTGCACCAAGTTTTATGGCCATTGGTTCAGACACCCATATTCCTATAACTAGTGGTAAAACAACTCTGTATTCTTTTACCACCAAAAGTAATGGTAAATTATCTGGAAAAAGGGAAACACCCATTTCAGGCAGGAGAGATGTCTTTATGACATCTTCCCTGGGGCTGGAGAAGACAGATTCTGGATTTTGTTTCTTTCTGACCTTGGCAGTTCAGCATACTTTTCTCAGCTTAAGTGCCATATGTGTAAAATATGTGATGATAGGGGTAGTGCCTTATAACCTATGGGTCTGCAAGGACCAATCCATCAATGCTCCTCTGGCACTTTGATGCTTACAATGATGATAGCTATAAAAAGCGTACACATAGGGAAAATAATCCATTATCTACCCGTGCAGAGGACAAACCCTAAATTCCATTTTTTGAAAGGAGTTGAGATTCAAGTGGCTGTTTCAATTTTCAACTGACTATTTTGATGATGGTCCATTAATCTTCTAAACTGGAGTTTGCAGATTTGGCTAATAATTTATGTCTTCTAAGAGCACAGGATAGCCCTGAACCTGAAAGATTACATATAGGCTTACTAAAAAAGTTAATTTATGTTGGTGAGCTGTCTTTGCTCTGGTTCCTGTCAGTGACACTGTCATTTTTAAAAAGTCCTTATGCTTCAGGTTCAGAAAATCAATTGAGGAAAACCTTACCAGCCATTCCCTCAACATTCTGGGGTACATAATTAAGCTACTAAGCTGGAAATATGAGCCATGTTTCCAGTTCCAGTACGAAAGGGAGTCAGTTTGCACAAATTCTGTCCTAGGGTCTGTCTTTTATCTAAGCAATACTGAATAGCTGAGCCAGATCTCTTCCCACCTCTTGCCTTTCATTACATAATTTAGCAAACTTCATTTCTATGCCAGGAGAGGAGTGGCTGCCTTTTTGTCTCGTTACCACACAGTGACCCAGAGATGCTGTTGCTCCCCACAGATCACCTGATCCTGTTCACATCATCTCCTTTGATCTACCTGGTCTCTGACTACGAAGGTAGAGTTGGTGCTTCCTGCCAATCTAAGAGCATGCTACCACCTAAAGGGAGAGATGCTGGCCATGCCTTCTGCTTTTTCCTGCCAGGCTGTGAGCTGAAGCAGCTCCCCTGGCTGCACCCGAGCTGTTGCTGGGCAGGAGGTGGAAGTAAGCATCCAAGGGCAGGGGGGAAGCGCAGGAATGAGGGTGGAAATGCTTTCCACAAGCAACAGGACTCCTGAAATGGGTCCAGACTTGAAATTTTTCTCAGGATCTTCTCAAGAGTGCTGTGTATTGGAAGGGGCTGGGGAAACATGCAGTTGCCCTCAGCAATTCCCCATGTGTTGTTTCTGCCACAGGGTGCCAGAATGTGTGGGTGGGAGGTGGGTGTGTGAGTGGTGGTGCTGGGTGGGTGCGTGTAGCAGGTTCATACAAGAGACACAAAAAATCTCCGAATTCTGGGGCAACATCACAAACAGTAAGTATATTTCACTGTGTGCTCTGGAAAAGCAGGGAAATAATTTCTCCAGAAAACAGTTAATGTAATTTTTTATGATGCATTGTTGTGTCAGACTCAGAGATTATGATCAATCATTATGGTAAATAGACATTTTAAACTGCTTTGTATTCAATCTCTGATTCAGTTTAAATTCCAGCTTCACCACAAAAAAGTAAAAATATAATCACAATGCACAGCAATCAGGATTGCTGTGTACCTCAGAACAATCATTTGTAAAATAACTCAGTAAGGATGCTGCCTAACTCTTTTTTTGATGCAGCAAAAATCTTGGCAGGCCAATCTATACTTGAGTAGTTTATTCAGTCTTATTGGTAGGATGAACACTGCATAGAGGCTAATATTTAGTATTGTGCTGGAATCAGTTGGTTTAAAGCCTGTTTTCACCAGTCTCTGCAGCAGCAGGGAACAGGGCCTCCCTGTCTGTGCCTGCAGCCAAACCATATGCAGCATATGTTCAGCTGAGGCACTGCTGACACCCCCTGTCAGCATCTGGTAATTTTCCTAGCAGCGACAAGACTTACATGAAAGTTTTAACTCTGAAAGTCCTGAAGAGCCACAGACAGTACATTCCAGAATAATTGTTTTAACCAAAGAGCCAGAGGTGCACCCTTATAACCAGCCAATTTCAGCAGGCTGCAGCATCATCTTTATTCTTCACTGTACCAGGCCAAAAGATTCTTTGTTTGTGAGAAATCCTGCTGTTGTTCAGCTCATAAGCAGCTCTTGCTCAGTGCTCAGCCCTCAGAGTCACAGATACTGCTGCCTGAGAAACATTGAAATAACAATCATGCTGCTCCATACACAATATTCTGTGGCTTGATTTTCCAACACTTAATCAAAGTACATCATACAAATAAAAACTTGGAAATTATTCAAAATCGACTGTTACACCTTTCACTGTTCCAAAGGCTAGGAAACCCTTCCTAAGGTTTACAGTAAGACGCCACGACTAAATCATTCAGCATCCCAATGAAGCATATTCTCTTTTCTCTCTTCTGAGTCTTGCTCCTCTCATTGCCTGGAGCACAGCACTGTTACTAGTAGAAACCAACAAGCAATTTTTAGCCAAATCTCATTTTACTGGAACCTCTAAGCTTTTGAGAGCTTATTAGTTCAGATTTAACCTGGTATTAAATGAGAGAGAGTGAAATCCAGGCTTTATAGCAAGTATTAAACAGCTTTGCTAACACATAGCAATTAGCATACGACCAAGTCCAGGCTCATTTCACTTAAACCAGGAACTGTTTTCCCAGGGAGGCTATTGAGTACTTGTGACTACTTTCTGCTGCAGTATTCTTACATGGAATCATGTGATGCTTTCATCCTATGCTGAGAGTTTTGGAAAATACTTCACTGGCATCAACAACCCACTTTTGTTCTCATAAACTTCTACCTATTTCCCTTCATGGGTAAACAACTCTTAACTTTTAAATTGTTAGCTTGGCTAATTATGCTTAAAGTTACAGAGAAACCTCTCTAATTTACCAAAGACTCCCAAAAGCTCAGTTTTGTTTGGGTTTTTTGCTTATTTCCCTAGAAAAGCACAACAGCCACCTTGACAGCCATTACTCCAAGAAAACTGGCAGTCAGCAAGTTGCTTAATCCTCAGTTTCCTTGCTGATTTCAGACGGCAAGTTCAGTTAGAGTGCATTGCTAGAGCTGTGATCTTGCAAATGGTTTAAGTAGGTGATTCTCTGTTGTTGCATGCTTAAAATCACACTGATCTCAAGAGATAATCTACAATAAATGTGTGTGCACCTAATAGTTAAACTGGGGGAGTAAGGGCAAAGGCCAACAGCGTGATTGTTTATTTTAAAAAGATACGTTTATTAGCGCACAAGTGTACTTGAATTAAAGTGAGACTGCTCCAACAGTTCTTAGAGCAGAACAGTGCCTTTGGCTTTGGCCAGCCTTAAGCATAAGCCTGAAAGTAAAATTCAGGTTATATTTGTATTTCTGAATTTCTGTTTAGAGATGAAATCAAAGAGTATCTCCTTCCCTGCCTAGCAGGAAAGGCAGGAGCTGCCATTTTGGAAGTAATTTGCCTTGTTTGTGGAATTAAAACACATTACTTAAAGCTTTCAGGTCCTGTCTTTTTCCTTGCAAACAATGGGAGATTATTGTTTTTATCTGCATACAAAGCAGTGAGAACAGCTTTTTAGAAACAGTATGTTACAACACTTTTTCAATGCCAAATACGTTACAACACAGACCAATGGTGCCGTCTTCTGAAAAAAGTTTTGTAGAAAGATAATAGTTAATACTGTAATTTGCACAGGCTACACTGTAGTGTGATCACATTAAGATACATTTAGTCACTCCATATTTCTCCTGGCTTCTCAAAATGTACACAACAGACCAGCTTAGTAGCCTTTGGCAAAGTCTGCCTTTCAAAATTTCTGAGTGACAGTGGAGGACAGCGCTCCAGCCCAGTGCCATCAGGGATGACACACCAGTACACACAGCCACCAGTGGCTCAGTTCTATGGCTGGATGGGATTCTGCCCAAGGAAGGTGGGTCCAGGAAGCTGGAGTAATGCCAGGGAATTTGCCCCCCAATGCCACTGCCAGTGGGATCTCCTTAAGTCAGAGTACAAGCAGTCAGTTGCGCAGTGTGTGAGCTCCACAGAATAATGCCCAAATGGCTTTGCTAGATAAACTGCACAGATTATCTGCAACTCTGAAAACCATATACACATTAACAGGGGACAAACCACACTGCAGCCAACACACAAAACTTTAGATATTTTGATATTAGTCTCAGTCATGGTTTTGCACTTAACTGGAAAAACTAATAAAACCATAATTATAAAACGAAATTAATTACCACCATATATACCTAAATGGTTTTGCCTTCCAGCAGCCACTAACTACAATGTCAGCCCTTGTGGATAATATTTAATCTGCATATATGAAAATCTATTGCACAAAATATTGTCCGGTTATAGTACAAACCTTGTTCCAGGAAACCTGCTTGGTTTTTTGAAAGAGCTTGTTGTTGCCTGGATTCTGGGCTCAGTTTGTTGAGCCCCCTGTAAGCCTTTAAATGCCTCTGGGAGGAAAAGGGACTCAGCATGATCCACAGTCAGTACCTTGTGGGATTGAGCCTTAAGTTAATGTATAACAAACGGCTGCACAGCAGTGTGTGAAATCAGCAAGTTAAACATGCACTTGGAATAACTGTAACACAGAAGGAAGAATATTTACAGGACCATTTGATTAAAATCTTTGTCTTGAAGAATCTTGTATGCAGCATTCCTATATATTTTCCAATAAAAAGATAAGGTTTGGGAGTGTGCTGATGAAAGTAAAATTAAGTAGCCAAGGCAGAAATAATCTAAAGTTGCAACCAAAGCCTTCTAGTTAAATATGGTGCAGACTGTGGTCTGGTTATTATCAGCTGGAATCTACCCTGAGCAAGCTGCACCTGACAGCAAGGACAAAATGGATGACCCAGAATGGTTCACACTGAATACATATCCGTGAAAGTGAAAATAACAAGGAACCTCAAAACTTTATCACGCAGCTCTAATACTGGCAGGTGTCAGCAGCAGAGCCAAATGCCAAAATCATACCTGGTGATACTGAAGCAGATGAAAGAGGCAGAACTCAAAGGTACATTTATGTCTCCGAGAGCTGCGAAGTGGCACAGGGAGGCAATGGGGCGGGCAGCAGGCACTGCTGGCGGGGAGCAGAGCTATCCCAGTGGCAGAACAGCGTGGAACAGCAGATAGATGCCTGCCAGAAATGCGCCAGGGACATGCGCCTCCCTGCTTTTCCTGCCTGGCCTTCAGTGGGGGTGCAGCTCCACTCTCCCAGAGACCCACGTGAATCCCGAGAGCCGGGCACCACACACAGAAATATGGAGTGCCCCTGGCTTTATGCTCTCCAGTCAGAAGGACCTGTACAGCTCTCTCCTGTACATTCCTGTGTAGAAGACACAGTTCTGTGTTACAGAAGATCTGCTGGAATGTGATTCAATCTTCCCTTTTTCTCCATAGAAGATATAATCAACTTTCAATTGCATTTTTTTCTGAGTTAGAAAGATGTGAAGAATAACTGCAATTGTGAATGCAAGAGAACATTAATTCAAAGAGAAATTAATTTCTGTCTAGCAGTTCTCATAGTTATTCCACAAATAATCAAAATGAGAATCTTTAATGGCAATACTATATTAATTTCTTAAAAGTGGAAATGCCAGCAGATTTCCTTAATAATGGGTTTACGTATCCAATATAATTTTCAAAAACTAATTAATAATTTATAATGAAGAACAAGGCTTCATATTATGTCTCATGCAATAATCTGAAACTCATACATTATGGAACTCCCTATTTCTAGATAAATTCATTTTAGCTGAATGCTCTGCTGGGATCCCAGTACCAAGAAAGTTAACTGTATAAGAGGATAAAGGCAGAACTACAGCTCCACAAGGTCTGGCTTATGCTCAAGGCCTTCACTAAAAAGGAGGAAGCAAACTCCTCAGAGCCATGCTCTTCTCATGCAAGACTGGGCTTTTACAAGATTAGGCTTTCTGAGTCAGACACAAGGTCCACAAAAGTTGCGGGGACTTTCCACTGCTTCTATAAATCTGCAAGTAAAGATAATTAAAAAAACTAAGTTCAAGCAATTTTCTTGGTCTCAAGTCACTCATCAGGGTGCACATCTAGAGTGTTGACATGTAAATATTGATTTTGATTATATGGTGCTGGGAGGGGAGAAAATGAAGAAAATACTAAATATATCATTTTTGTTTGAAATTTTAGGAGAAACTGAAATGTGAATAATACTACATTGCACAAATTGATCTCCAGTCAATCTGCAACTCACAGAATAGCAGGCTGAGCTGAGGTTGGAAGACACCTCTGGATACCATCCACTCCAGCTCCCCTCACTGGAGGGTGGAGGTTGGAAGACATCTGTGGAGATCACCTGGTCTAGCTCCCCTGCTCAAAGCAGAGTCAGTTAGACCAGGCAAGCAGAGCTGTGTCCTGTCAAGTTTTAAATAATATTTTGAAGTCTACAAGGATGGAAATTCCAGAACATGTGTGGGCAGCCTGTTCCAGTATTTCAGCAATTTCAGAAATTTCCTGTATTTCAGTTTGTGCAGATTGTCTCTTGCCCTTTTACTGGACACCGGTGAGAAGAGTCTGGCTCTGTTCTCATTATCCTCTTTACTGTTTCAGTCCCATCAGGCATTTATGCACATTAATAAGATCCCCTCAGCATCCTCTTCCCCAGAATGAATGATCCCAGCTGTCTCAGCCTCTCATCATATGTCAGATGCTCTAGCTGTTGTAACAGGTACTACTCCTAGTTTTATATCCCCTGCAAACATGCTTAGGGTGCAGTCCCAACAAGAATGATGACCAGTACTGGCCACAGCACTGGTGTCTGAGACACAGCATTAGTGCCTGGCTTCCAGATGAACTTCATGTCATCGATCACACATCTTAGAACCCAGTGGTTCACCCAGTTTTACATCCCCTGACTGTCCACTTGCCTAATCCAGGCTTCTTCAGCTTGCCTGGAAGCATGTTATCAGAAACGGTGTCAAAAGTTTTGCTAAGACCCAGTGTTCTCCCCTTGTCTTTGGAGTTGGTCATTTTGTTTCTGGGAGGCTATCAGCTTGACCAGGCATGATTTCCCTTTTGCAAATCCACGCTGACTACTCCGAACCACTTTCTTGTCCTTCATATGTTTGGAAATGGCTTCCATGAAGATTTGATCCACCTCCTTCCTGGGGACTCAGCTGAGCCCCAGATTACCCTATACTTTCCCAGCTCTTCATTCCTATTCACAAAGGCCACCCTGTAACCTCCACAGACCAAACCCTACCATGTAAACCCACTACACTCTTGTATTCTTCCATTTTATGTTTAAGTTATCAGGAGTTCCTTGTTCACCCATGCAGGCTTCCTGCCATCATTGCTTGATTTCCTGATTGTAGGACTGGAGCATTCCAGAGGTGATTCTTGCCAGTCAAGAATCTTGACTACCTATCTTGACTCCAAGATATTATACCATAGAAATCTTGCAAGGACATCCCTGAAGAGGCCAAAGCCTGCCTCTCGATCCCATGGCTGTGATCCTGCTATTTGTCCCGTTCCCTCCTCTAAGAGTCTTGTACTCCATCACTATGGGTCACTGCAGCCAAAGCTGCTCCCAGCCTTCACATGCTCAGCCATGTATTCTTGTTGGTAAGCTCAGGGAGGTCCAGCAGAATGCTGTTTCTCATTGGCCCCTCAGTTGCCAGGGTTAGGAAGCTATCCTCAATGCACCCCAGAAACCTCCCAGATTGCTTGTGCCCTGCAGTGTTGTCTTTCTGGTGAATATGGGAATGGTTTAAGTTGCCCCTGACAACCAGGATTTCCATCATGAGGTGGTTTAACATCTGGTAATAGTCATGCAGCTGCAGAATTTCTGTCTTTGATTGCTCCTGGCTGGAAATCTCTTACATTTTCAGAGGACTGTTTCCTCTCTGGAAATTACTGTTCCATTTTGCAACCACTGCCAGCAGTCTCAACCAAAGCTAAGAAGTCTTAAGAAGGCTTGGACACTAAACACACAGTATAATTTTCATACTGGTGACCTGAGTTTGAACATGTTAACAAAACATTATATCTTTCCCATGCTGTATATGCTCCACAAGTACAAGAGTTGTCTTTCAGGCCTTTCTCCCGCTACCTTTTGCTATCTCAAAGCTCAGTTGAAAAATGTGGAAACACGGAATACACAGTTCACCTACCAACAGTTCATGCCGAATCTTCTACTATGATCAGAACACAGCAAAACAGCAATAAAATAAATTGGAAAAAAAAAAAGAAAGAAGACAAAAGTAAGCATGTCTGCATGTTGCTGTATCAATTACATTAAGGATTCTCAGTCTTAACAGCCCCACACAATACAATACAAAGCAGGCTCTGAAAGAAGGGCAATTCCCCCTGCAAATATTTAGGTTAGCAACTGCAAAGTAATCCAGGCACAGCACTATTCATAAGGCCAATTCATCACCAGGTCATACAAGGCAATTAGGCCTGGACACTAGATGTAGAGGGGAGCAGATTAACAACCACCAAGATGTTTTAAGTGATCCTGGTTTATTTTTAACAATATTTTAAAGCCTCTGAGAAGATTAATTCCTCAGCCCATGCCTCTGCATTCCCTTGCTGCTGCCAAGGTAAAATGATGTACTAATTGAGTTCTCAGCGCAGGAATTTTCTTTTTAGGACTTGGGAGTGACTGGTTTGATGCTGCTAATGTCAGTGTACAAAAAACACCACTTTCCTCCACCCTAAAAGTTTGATTTCTTTGCAACAGTATGAAAAGGTTCCTACAATTTTCTCTCTTCCTTATTATCTTTTTCATGCTCTCATGCAGAAAAGACACAGTAGATTACATCCATAAAAGCAAAACCTGCTAATGTATGTTCTTCAATCGTGAGACCCTGTTTCATAGGGAAGATTGTAAAACCTTCAACAAGTACATTATATACAAATGCAGTATTAACAGGATAAATGAGACAGTTTCTTACACTGAAGATAAAATGCAGCTAATAGAATAAAATACAATAAATATATCTATTGTGAAACATAGCAGATAAGATGTCAATATTTAAAACTAAAATTAAAAAGTACACTGGAAATAAATAGTGAAATATCCAGGACAAAGTCTTTAGCCTTAGCTCTGAATTTTGTTCTCAAGAGAAAATTGTTAGGAAGGATCTGCTGTCCAATTAAATTGGACAAAAGGCCATCTAACTACCTAAGTGGCTTAAGGAGGAACAAGAAAAAATATGAACACAGAAAATTTTCCCTTTCCATTTCCTAGGAGTCTACAATTTAGAGTCGTCCTAAATCACAGGCTGCATTCAGAATACACTTTTTTCCAATCCTCTTGGGACAATTTTCCACAAATTTTTCTGCTTCCTCTCTGTTTGCATTAATTCTTTTGATTCTATATCCTCATATTTCACTGAATTTCCAATAATTATTTCCCACAGCTAACTGGTACCCCAAGTGAAATATATTCCTTTGGTTTGATTTTAATCTCCTGCCCAGGTGATGCCATGTCTATTTGAAAACTGAGTTGCACCAGAGTGCTGAGAGCTGGGTGCCTCCAGCCTCCCAAATATGGGTATTGAACAAACAGGAAGGATGGATTGCCAGGAGAAAATGAGAAAAGACAGCACAGCTGGCAAGAAAACATATAGGCAAACATGCAAGTTAGGTTTCTGGACTATTGCCTAAAGATTTAAATGGTGGTCATACTTGCTTCTTGTACCTTTAGGAGGGGATTCCTGTTTTTTAAAATCTCAGTGACTGTTATACATAAATTATAAACAAATAATTAATTCCTTAGAAGCATGATGCTCTCAATCTTTTATTTTCTTGCTTCTCTACATGCTTCTTGTATTTTATGCTGTCATTCATGTTTTAAAGTAACATATTTAACTCCGTTTTCTTACAAGCTGCAAAGTCAAAGCCCTACTGCTGAATGCCACCTGTTCCCCAAAATTCACTTGTTCTCTCTCAGCAGCCAGTGCACCAGGAAGTATAAATTCCATGTTAACCTTTTCTCCAGTGTGTTCGACAAGTGTGTGACAGTGAGGTATTTAGCAAACTTGGCTATTTTCTTCCTGGATAGCTAAGCTGTTCCATCAGCAACATAAAAATGTTTAAACAACACAGCAACAAACCATGCACTGTGCCAAGTTCATTGTTGGGAGGTTACTTTTAATTACAAGGTCCTGATTAACACACTGGAACAAGGCAATAACTTACTTCAAACAGTTCCAAATCATTGTACTTAAAAATGCTGATCCTTGTCATAAGCAAGGACAAGTGACAAAACCAAAAGAAAACTGTTTTGGCTCTGAGTGAATTCCAAGTTACATGACAGAACTTTGCAGAAACCCAGTAATCTATAAAAGCCAGCTTTCAAACATTAATGTTGTAGTACCATAAACAGCCAAACTCTTCCCCTTAGTAGCCCAAATCTCAAACTGATGGCATCATTCAGAAACTTATTTTTAAACAAGGTTTCTGTACAGGATTTTCCTTTTTAAATCTTGAATTGATTTTTTTATTATGCAACCTAGCATGACTTCCTCCTCTTTCTCCTCCTATTCCTTATTATCATTATCATTATTATTTAAATCCAGTTTATTTAGTCTGTTAACTGACAGAACCATTTTACTCACACATTTTTCCCAGAAGCAGCATTATCTTTTTCTTAGAAAAAGCATTCTGGTTGTAATTCAGTCTCTGCAATTGTATTAATGCAGGGACAGATCCTGGCTTTATTTGAAACTCTTAGCTGCAGTTCTTCCCTGTGGAAGTAAAACATGAAATTACCATATTTAGGACCTAGTTGAAAATACAAGAGAATAAGGAAGTGCGCTTCTCATCATAGCAGTGTTAAGCATGGTAAAAATGAATCCAGAAGCTTTTGTAGAGAAGTTTCCTTCCTTAGAAAGAAGAAAACAACTGACAAAATGTGGGCTAAGCTGAGCAGCTTCTGCACTGCTGCCTCAAGAGGGTACCTGGGTGAGTTGCTGAACATCTGAACTTTGAACATTGCAACAGACTCTTACTTTCTATTGCCACACGTGCATGAAAGCCTCCTTTATTTTCTCATCCCAGGAAACGGAAGCCATATGAAAGAGAACACCTTCAGAATACGTAAGCAGTGCTGGCAAGATTAATCTAGAGCCATAGATTTCAAATAAAATAGAAATCACTGGGATGATTAATTTGTGAAAATCTCTACTCCTTAATTTAATCAGAAAACAAATTATAAATGTAACCAAGAAAAATGACCAATTACTTATTAAAGCTAATAGGGTGCAGCTGATAGGGCCTAGTAGTTAAAGTCAAAGTTACTTTTAGCTGGAGTTCGATGGGCGAGTCCAATAGGATGGTTTGGGTGAATGAAAGACATGAGTTGGTTTTAAATAAGACAGGTGGTTCTTCCACACCTATTAACTCTTACTTGATGCTACCTGTGCAGTGGGAAGTTGGCCTCCCAATAGCAGTGCTGGTGGCCAGGAGCTTATGTAAGGGAAGCCTTCTGTTGGAAAGCCAGGTTACAGCGTGGTTTAACTGGTCTCGAATTTGTTTAACAAAATTAACCAAATCCAGTGTGTTTTCAGAGACCACAAAGTATTTCCATAACACAAAATAAAAATATGAAAAAAAATACAGAAATGCCAAATTTGGCATTCTGATCATGTAACACAAATGCCAGGAGAGATCAATGAACCTTGCCTTGAAGCCAAGCAATGGTCGCACAGACTGCGCTGTAACTGCAGGTCAGGTACTTTCCAGCTGAGTCAGGTAGAGAGGGCAGATGTGACACAGCGACAAACATCTCAGACATAAGTGATACTGTCCAAGTGTTAATCTCTCACCTCTCCCTGCAAGAGCTAGCACACAGCTTGGAGGAAGTTGTGTTTATTAGCAGGGATTGAATTTGCTCCTGGTTGGAGCCAGGCTAAATGAGCTCCTGACAAAGTAGGTACCAGCCTTTCTCTGCAGTTCTCGTGTGCTGAGTGTCCTCAGTTCTCCTGCTGAACCTCAGGCTCAATGGAACTGTTAGATCAAAGAACTAATCAAAACAAGCTCTTCATTACTGTTGTATCCATTTATGATCAACCTACTTCAGACTCAAAATATTCTCATAAAACATGCACAAAATTTAGTCAAATTCAAATTCAAAGGTTGCTATGGAACATGTGGTGAGAGCAGTGCTGAGAAAATTGACTGTTTCAAGGATTAAGCGGATCCTGAACAGAGATCTTAGAACAAAGATGGATTTTGAAAAAAATTTTGGTGCTTTTCATTAGCAAGAGGCATAACATTCTTATTCCCTTCCATTTTGCCTCCAGGAAGACAAAGAAGGGAAAGAGACAGTGGAATATTAAATGATGTAATACCTCAGACACATAATTCGTCTTAATGATATAGGTGCTTTCTTTGTTAACTGGGCACTCTGTGCCAGCAGTATAAGTACATAGAGATTTAGGAGGCTCTGTCTGTTCAACAGATGGCTGCTGAAATTTGCACTGCACTTGCAGCTTGATTAAAACTGTGTGACAAGTAACTCTCCTTATCACAATAATTTGTATTATAATCTGTTGTCATGGCTTCAAGTAATGACACTTTGAGTAGCAAAAGTAAGCCATGTTTTGTGTTCCTATTGGATCACCATTGTATTTGACTAATATGAATTGGAGGCTTCAGACCCATAAACAATTTTCCTTCTGTTTAAAATAATCCAGCTAATACAAGTGAAACAACTTCTCCAGAACTGCATACCTACATACAATGTTAATACTTTCAGAACAACAGCAAAATCAAATTCTCAAAAGACCAAATAATAGAAAGGACTGTCTCTCTCCCAGAACAGAACACTAACCAAAATAAGACATTTCATGTGCATTAGCAGGGACGGTTAAATACAGACTGATAACCATGTGACTACAGAAGAGAAAATGTTATGCTTGTATTTGTAAAGGAGGAAGTTTGCCTGGGAAATTCAGACTCTAGTCTGAATCTGAACTTCACAAGACTTTACAGTCAAATCTGAAGGCAGGATTGGCTGAGATGTAGGGAGCTCTGTTCCAAGAGAAGAGGAATAATGTACCATAAAGAAATTGATAACAGTAAAGAGGAGTGGTAGCTGTGCACAGTGAAAAGAAGAAGGTTGAGCAATTTCTGGGATGAATCAGGGAAGAATCAGGAAGAGGAAAAAGTGATGTGGTGGTCTTTATGAATGAGGCCCAAAGAGATCACTCACTGAGCCTGTAATTAAAGAGGCCTTTGCCTCTACAGGGATGCAGGACTGTCGTTCCCTGAACAACAATGACCCCTTCTTCCTGTCTTAAGTTTAACAGGTCTGTTCTATATGGAGCTACAGACCAGGAATCAGTGACAGAAAACACAGTTATTGCAGAGTAACACGTTTTTATAGAGGAATAAACCTGGTTTTATAGAAGAATAATGAATTCTGCATAATTTTTGTTTTTAGGGGGAGAGCAAAAAGTATTTGGGTTTTTTCCTTCATGGATTCTTTTACACAAGGTCAGTATGGCTCAGCTGATGGCCCCAAGAATCAATTTGGCTTGCTTTTTTTCCCAAAATTCATAAGCAAAGCATACAAATAAAGCTGCAAAGCTCTTCCAGTCTCTGCCTCACTCAGCACAGAGCTGCTCAAATGGGCACTCTTAAAGCCTTGAGATCCAAAGTCACACCTCTCCTCACGCACATAGGGTTTAACACGCAGGAGCTATTTAAACTCTTCCAGGAAGGTCAAAGGGAAGACTTACAACCAATATAACATAATACCTTTCATGTTCTCATTACCTGCCTACCACATCTGGTACCAGTGTTTTGTCCTGAAGATCATATGTGCATGTTTGTCCTTGTGTGTATACAGTAATCCATCAGAGCATTCTTAGATTAATACAGTGTAAGACATGACATGGGCCAGGTTCACTCCCTGACTACATGCTTGTCTCAGCATTTCACAATTCTACAATATGCTAGGGAAGAACAATTTCATACAGGAAAAAAAATTCTTTTCTTTTAAAAGGTGTGCCAGCCACTAAATCTCTAAATAGAGTGGTAAACCTGTCACAACTAGAAATAAAATCTCTTCATCACCAGATTCCAACTTGTGTGATTTTTCTTTTTGCTTCACTTTACTAATTGGTCAGTTGTGCCAGATAATTTGCTTAAGTCTAAAACAGACCAGAAAGGCTTAAAATAACTTTTCAATGGTTAGGCTGTGCAATTTGAGTTGCTGGTTTTACATGGTGGGGATTTACATTGTCTTGGCTAGTCTTTGAATATATTGGCTCATAAAACCAAAAGTCTCTCCCTGAGCAAATGATCTGTCAGCTGTCCCAGCAGTACAAAATAGCCACTGATTTCCTTGAAGATGGGTTTGCTTTTGACAGGTGCAGAAAAGAGTCCTGAGCCTGCCCCCTACTAAATCAATTCATTACACAACTGCCATTCAAAAGCTGTCCACGCTTCACAAAGCACATGAGCATTGCTGCTGCTGCTGCTGCTCTGTACTGCCGCAGGAGCTCAGCCACAGATGTAGTTCTCATCTGGTTGGGAAGCTTGTTAAAATCCTCTCATTAAAACCCTCCATGGCCTTATTCAAGTCCTTCTCGCAGCCCTTGACCTTTTCCCCTCAGCTGGAACACATATAGGTATGGCAGTCTGCTATATCACAGCAGGCAGGAAAAGCATTATGGTGTCCAGCTCTTAGATTTTCCCATAAACACTTATGTCTTTTACACTTGGAATAGACAAGAATACTGCATCTTCATTTGCTCATAATAGTAATGTTTCAAGCATCACAAACCACAAATATTTCTGATACAGTCACATTAAAAGGTTCAATTTATCATAAATAATTTCCCTTTATCCCTTCCCCTTTAAATGTTGCATGCAAAAAGCATTCATGCAACTCATTAAGAGGCACCAACTTTTTTCTGAGTAACAGCCTTAGTTTATCAGACCAGCTTCATAAATTCTTAGAAATGAGTTCTGCTTACGTACTTCTAGGACTCTGAAAACAGAATATGCAGAGAAAGTGGCATCAAGGATTGGCAAACCACTCTGTTCCTTGTGTGTTGGAATCTAGAGGACAGTTATATTTAGAAGACAAAAACTGCAGGAGAAACAGGGACTGAAACAGATAAAGTAAATAGACTATGTTCTTTTCAAACCTCATGGGACAACATGTTGGTGTTCAGTGAGAGGAAAAACAAAAACTTGTAATTAAATATGTGATTCTCTGGGAAGATTTATAGCCCCTCTGAGAACAGATGACATGTTATGCCACTATCAGGAATGCCACTGCAAATTGGAAGAAAGTCAACAAGTACCAATTAGCCACTCACAACTTGGGCATATTTGATTGTTATTCATTTGAGATTTGCTTGCTGATTGCACTAATAAACAAAAAGGGAAAAGCCTTTGGAAAGGATTTATAATGTGTACAAGGAAATCCTCATTTCACTGAGAAGTGCATATTTGGTGCTCCATGTCTTCAGGAATTATGCCCATCAATTTGTTTCACCTAAGGGCATGAAAGAAGAGGGCAAGGAAAAACTAACTTGGTTTTACATTCCCTTATGAGCCTTACCTGCTCAAACAGTACCTTCTTCCATCGAAAAATGTAGTCTTACTAGAAAAGGAGGAATTAGACCACTTGCCAAGGATTTCTACATAACCCATGACTGAGCCTACCAGAGGCCACAGTGAGCAATGAGACCCTCAGGCCATGCATGTGGACATCCTGCACACGGGATGTGGGGCATAGCCCATCATGTCCATGAGACAAAGTCCCTGTCCATAGGCAGAAACACATGGCTCTCCTAGAGCTTCTCAGGATTCCTGTATCTCCAACAATGCATTCACTTCAGAGCGTGACAAGTGCCCACACCACAGAGTGCAGTCACAATTTTATGTCTACCACATCATCCTCCAGGAGAAACTGGCTGTTCATGGCATAGACAGGTGCACTGTTTACTGGGTAAAGGCTCTGAGGGCAGAGTGTGGTGGTGAATGTGCATCCATCTGACAGATGGCCAACAGCGGTGTTTCCAAGAGCTCGCTACTGGGGCCAGCCCTGTTTAATATCCTTATTGGCTATCTGGATGAAGGGGTACTCAGGGTTTCTCTTAGAAGAACTTTATACTAGTTTCAGGCAGAATCAAAGAACTCAGTCCTGGAGCTCTTATCTGTGATATTAGCTGCAGTGAGGCAGAGTGGAAGCCCACCAAGGTGAATGGGAATTCAGTGAGCTTTGGATGAGATCCCATAAGAGCAAAAGGTTGCAGAAGTGAGGCCCAAAGCAGACCACTGGCCATTACAGTAAAGTCAGCCAGGCTCACTCTACTACTAATACTGTTATAATAGTGACAGAACACACTGGTGTACATCTCTGCTGGACTGCAGGCTTCCATGTCATGATTTAGGGGCAGGAAACAATTGGGGAAGGAAGAGGCAGGAGGGACCGACTGCCCTGGCACACAGCATGGAGCAAGCACTGCATCTGGGTCTCACCCATGTCTTCCAATCCCCTTGGAAATCCCTACAACGTGAGTTGAAGAGCTTTAAGTTACTGCCATTATTCTACTATAAAGTTTTCACATGTATTCAAACCCCTACACAACACAAGTTATTCTCATTTTAGGATTTAGCTTTATTAACATTTAGAAAACTTAATTTGTCTCTCAATCACACCTCAAGGTCCAAGCTCAGGGACACACAGTTGTCAAAAATCTTCAAGAGGAAAGGTGAAGGGAAAGGGAAGAAAAGCAACCCTTCACTGGGTACTTCTACAGCCACTTGCATGGAGTAAATAGACTCAGAGTTCTGCATGAATTCTGCACACCGTGCCTGGCAGCAAATCTAGAATCCTAGGCAGCTCTTTCTCCTTTACAGGACATCATTGTGGAACCTGTGGCATTCTTTAGGAAAGTAGCTGTGACAGGGTTCTCTCAGGGAAAACAACAGTCCCCCAGGTGGTGACAGAGCTGGAAGGAGGTGGCACAGGCTGGCCAATGTGAGCAGGAAAGCAGCAGCAGGATCCAAGCAGAAGAGCAGGATCACATCTCCTCAAGCCCAGGACCGGGCTGGAGGAGATGTGAAAGCAATGAGGAAGGACCTTCACATCCTGAGCAGCTGAGGAGAGCAAGGGGTGGGGAGGAGAGATCTGCGAAGGTGACAGAGGGGCCGCCAAGTGGTGACCTGGAGAGGCAAGAGAGAGCCATCAAGGAGAAGGCTGGGCCTTCCCAAATGATTCTTCTCTCTTGGCAATGAAGGAAAACTTAGGGAAATATGCAGATTAAGCAAAGGAGTGAAGAGCTACAGTAACAAAGAGCTACAGTATTGTGAAAAGGCAGGTAGAAAAAAGAAAATATCACTGGAACAGGTTATCACTTTTTTTTTGTTTGTTTGTTTAAAGAGTGAAAAAACCAAAGCAACTCCAGATGCTTTCAGCTCACAGGACCAGCCAGCATATACACAGCTCACCTGAGGTCTGTGGCCTTGGCAACATTGTGTTTTATTTTCACTGACATAAACCATTCATTAACCATTTCTCCAATGCATTAAGCATAAACAGGCTTTCATTTCACACAGGTATTTCTTCCTACCACTGTGATTTCATCTCCTAAACCAAATATTTTTATGCATGGAACCACCGAAAGAAAACAAGTCTGAGACTTCCCACTAATTACTGCATTTCCCAGGAGTTCTCCTG
This sequence comes from Zonotrichia albicollis, assembly GCF_047830755.1. Classification (NCBI taxonomy): domain Eukaryota; kingdom Metazoa; phylum Chordata; class Aves; order Passeriformes; family Passerellidae; genus Zonotrichia; species Zonotrichia albicollis. The sequence goes on from NC_133820.1 coordinate 58,932,747, forward strand.
CAGTGTCTGGAGCCAGGGTCTCCTGCCACACATTTTATTTTGTGGAGTCTTTCCATTTTACGACTTTTGAAGCAACTGGTGCTGTTTATTGATCTTTCCACACAGCTGTTCTTTTCCTACAGGAGCACTGTGATGGTTATTCTTTGGTCTGATACATGAGGCCCCATTTTCTGTTTCAGAGTTGAGAAGGCAGAAGCTTTTTAAGACTCTGAGTTTGTGGGTGTAAAGAAAGAAGAAAATGCTACACACTGGCTTCACTTTCACAGTAAAAAATGTGCTTGTGTGATGAATTTCAAAATCCCGTGAGCTAACTATCCAAATGAGACTAGCTGTGATACATAAGGATAAGGTGGGGGAATTGCCAGAGATCTGTGCTGGAAAAGGAGGTATGAGCCATGGGCAGCTCTACAGGAGAAGGATGTAGAGCATCTGCACAAAACAACTCCAGCTACACATGTGCGGATTCCAGCCCATCTCCTCATGTCCTAGACAACACTTGAATCCCCTCAGCAACTTATACTATTCTCAGGCATCCTAACTAATTTCTAATATTGAGAGATCAGACATGAACAGGAATGACCACACGCACATACAAGACCTGATGCATGCAATAACAAAACCCACAAGCGCTCACGACCCCCAAATAACCCCAAACTGGAGATAGCATCACTCGAGCGTGGATTAGGTTTCACAATTCTGGTCGGGCCGCAGTCCCAGGGCAGCCCAGAGCCGCAGAGCCCCGCGGCTGGGCCGAAGCTCGGCTGCGAGGGGCGCTCCGGCAGCCCGCAGAGCCCCCGCTCCCGCCGGGTGTCCCCAGAGCCATTCCCGGGACACGCAGCTCCGAGGGGCACTCCTGGCAGCCCGCAGAGCCCCCGCTCCCCCCGGGTGTCCCCAGAGCCATTCCCAGGACGCGGCACCGGCGGGCACGCTCGGAGGAGCGGGATGTTGGTGGGCGCTCCTAACTTGGCGAGGGAGCGGGGAAAGAGCACGAAAGGAAACTCGTGAGAGAAAATACCTGCCTTGCCGCTCTGCCGGCTCCTCGGAAAGCGCAGCAGACGCTTGCACGCACAAAGCTTTCCCAGAAATCACGTAAGGCTCTCCGCTGAGCAGGGAGGAAAGCAGGGGCGCTCTCGTTCTCCCCGAACCGCCCCTGCCTGCGAGCAGCCCTTTAGGCTTTCCCTCCGTGAGGATTCCCAGCCCGCCGAGCGTCCGCGGGTCCCGAAGGCGCCGCCGCTCCCGGAGCCGTTCCCTGCCTGCTCCGCTCGGGGGCAGGAACAGCTGGGAGGGTGTCAGCACAACACGCTCCATAAATTCTCCCCCGGTCTTCTGCAGACCTAAGTCCTTGAGAAAAATGCCTAAATCCCGTCGTTTGTTGACATAGCAACCTCATTTAAGTTTTTGCCCCTTTCAGAAGCCCTCTGCATAAACAATTCATTATGTAAAAGATTTATCCAGTGCAGCGTGCTGGTTTGTGTGGTTTTATTTTTCCAAGGAAGAAATAAAGAGACTGGATGTTTATACTCTAGATTTCCCACCAAGACCAAGGGGTTGCTTCATTACAGCAGATAACATTAACGACTTCCACGAGTCTTTGAAAGAAATGTAATACCAAGTAAAAGGGGGGAAAAATAATTATTCAGATAAACAGCCCATTTCTAATACCTAAGTGAAGCAAAAATTTAGGAACTTTTCAGGAGGTCACAAAATGTTTTGTATTTTCCCCCTAACTTATTCAGATATATTTATCTGATTTCTTCAAAGATGATTAGAACATTTTAAAAGTTCCGAACTAAATTTGTAAATCTACAGCAGATTCTGTGAGAAAGAGCAAAGGGTCAGAAACAAGTAAAGCCTGTGGAAGACTTTGCTTTCCCAATTCTATGGAGATGAGCCCTATGGAGATGAGCTCTTTAGTCTCCGGGCAGTGGAGAGAAGAAAGATAAAAGAGAATTGTGCTGCAGGGATCACGTGGGGTTTAATGGGTTTTAATGCATCCCCTCATCCAAAGTGCTGCTACCCTACACAGACCTGCATGCAGATTTCCAGCCCTTTTACTGGTAATTTAGGCTATGGGAGCAGCCTGGCAGGCTTGTGCAAACCATGCTACCCTGCAGGGCTTTTTTGACCCCAGTTGCTAAAGGATGGGGGTGGGGGGTAAAATAACAAAACCCGAACCTTGGTATTTCGAGTTGAAAAGAGTCTTACAAGCAACGTTTCAATGTTTTAACTCAATGTTGCCTTTAAAACTACTTGATTTACAAATATCTTTCAGGGTCTAATTGTGTATTATTTACTACGGACAATTTTCTCTCTGATCCGGGTTAAATGCATGCTTAAGCTCGGAAGCAGCAGAGCACATAGAGTGAGAGATCTAGGATTTTCCTCCAGCCTTGAAATTCATTACAATTGACCATAACCTTCCCCTCAATACCCAGGCAGCTTCATTTTCTTCACATCATGCCCAGGCAGCTTCATTTTCTTCACATCATGACCATCCTCTTCTTCTCCCCTCCCCTCCGAAAACAAAACAAAACAAACTAAACATAAACAAAACGAAACAAAAAAATCAGGTAAATTCTTAATCCACATCTTTTTACGGGCAATAGCTGAGAATCATTTCCAGAGCTGTCATTTAAATGAGAAAAGAAAAGAGGAAAGAAAGGGGAAGCTTAAATGCGCATTCACAGCTTTGGAAGTCACACCCTTTGATGACGTTTCATTAGATTTTTTAAGGATAGATACTCAAATATAGTCCCAGCATCAGTACATATTTCTCAAATTATCACCAGCTGATTTCCTGACCCCATATCAACCATATAGGTGCTTATATGTTTTAAGAAAGTGATATGTATTATAAAGTTTGTAAAGCTCTGTTGTAAAGCTCTGGCTCTGCTGTATATTTCACTGTGCATATGAAGACAAAATATTTTCACTAGATAAGGTTTGGTACAGTTTTTAATACATTTCAAAGCAGGTCTAAAAGGGTGGACCACTAACCCTGTACTCTGGCTCCATTCAGTGAAACCCATGGAATTATTGAAAGCGTTTGTAGCTCTGGTGGCTCCAAGGTGGTGGGAGGGAGCTACACCTTTGCCCAGATTTTCTTTGGACTTGCTGTTGAGCTCGGTCTGACACTGCACCTGAGCAGCGAGGCTCAAGGTGAATGTCACCCTCATCTTTTCCATGCATCCCTTGCCCCCAGTCTGTGTTTGCAAATGTGCTGGGGCAACTGAGGCAGCCGTTCAGTGGGTTGATCCAGTTGAAAACCAATGGACCCAAAAGCCATCATTTCCTATTTCATCGGCTTGTTAAACTGACCTGGCTACAGTTGTGCAACTGCTGGATGCAGTCCAGGCAAATGGGTGGGCTGTGCAGTGGGACAGCAGAACAGCAGTCCCCAATTTCTCTAGGTTATTTGTATTTTTAAATTTCCATCTAAGCTTGTTTGTGCCTGAGCTCTCCCAGTCAAATGGGATAACACTCTTTCCTTGTCCTACAGATTGTAAACCTCTGGCTATAGAAAACCAGAGTTTTCACCAACTCAAAACCTCAACTTCAAATAATGTATCATCGTCTAGCAAAAAATGATAAAATATACAAGAAGTTAAACTGATTTATTACTGTACATTGTGCATACCAAACAAATATTCCAACGTTAGCAAAATTGTAAGTACTAAAGTCACTCTTCTTTTTGTAAATTGAGCCCAGATCCATGAAATAAGCTATCAGTTGGGAGTAAGGGTGGGGTGTGAAATCGCATATGTTCTATATTATTTTTCAATATCGTTTGAGCTAAGTCTGTTTAGCTTTGTTTTTCTGAAAACTTTTAACCAAAATGTGAAAATAACCTGCTTGCAGTGCTTACTTAAAAATTATATAACAATTAGATTGTCTTACCGCACATAGATAACTAAGAATTGTATTAATTTGACAACATAATCAACAGGATTTAAGAAGATAACAGAAGGTTGCACAAACACACTTACTAGACCTGCTATTGAAGATGAACCTCTACACTGATGAGATGGCAGAAAACTCCTACGGCCTTTAGTAACGGTGTTCCAGAAAGGAAAGGAGTGAATGAACCCAAGAAATGGGCTCTGGCCCAGAGCCATTAGCAGCTGCTTAGTGCTATGTTTGCAAATGCTCTGGGTTCCTGTAGAAACACCTAATCCTTCCTGAATTCTGGCCAGCATTTATGGTTAAGTGCAGACAGTAAAAGGCTGTTCTCATTACCTCCTTCTTATCTGTATGGTCCGTTTTGTGTGACAATGGATTTTCAGCTAGAATTTTAAAGCTTAATTATTCTGGCCACGTATTCGGAATCTATTTACATTGCAATGGGTGCCTAAGACCTATTTGCTGGGGGATGCACGGTGGGGTGGGAGTTTTGGGTACGGCCTTAGCCATAGGGAACAAAACAGTACAAGGAAAGCACAGGAACCCACAAAGCCCTTAATGCAAATCATAAACTTTCTATAGGCATTCTTGAACTCTGCTATAGAATGTGATACTGATTTATGTCCAGCAATGGAAGTCTCAAATATCTTTTCAACAGTGACTGGAGGGATTAGCAGATTGTCAGAGCTGGGGCTGAGAACTCTTTCCCATTTTAAGATTGACCTCCTAGGTGCTCCGGCCATAAATAGAGTTTCACAGAATTATTTCCTTGGGGTCCTACTCAGTCCACCAGACACAGCTCACAAAAACCCACAAAATACTGAGGCAAACTGAAAAGGCAAAACCAAGAATAAAAGCATACAGGAAACAAACAAGGTTTGTGGTCCACTCTTTAAAAAGCTAAAGCTGAAATTCCTGGTTTTTGAAGGGATGCCCCTTACCCAAAGCAGGCCAATTAACTGAACTCATTTTGTGGCTGTTTCATTTGCTCAAGCTTTCTAAACTTTGTGCACATACCTCTGTTCAGTATGCTGTTCTGGAAAGTATCTCAGCATTATCTTATTTTTGATCATTATTGATGGTGGCCCCTAAATACAACAGTTGTGGATATATCAGCTACAGCAAATAGACCATGACTGATGAGGTAAGCATCCTATATTCAAATGGGAGTGCAAGTGTTATGTGTTTGTTGCCCACAGCTCTTGATGATGATGCTGTGACAACTCACAGCAGCAGCTGGTGATGACACAGCTGTCCTCTATGCTGGAGCTGGAGTTGGTCTGACTTTACCATAACCTGATCTATCCCTCTCAATGAGTAGAAAAATCTTCATTTTCTTCCCGTGGGATTGTTTTGCCCTGTAGTAACTCCTTTACCAGCTCACCACAGATTCAAGATGAGCATCAGTGATGCTCCAAGGGCAATAGTAGGAGTGCACACAAGTGGAAAGGGAAGAGAGGCGGCTGCCTGGCACTTTTTGGCAGCAGTTATCTTTAAGCCCGGTTCAGATATACTGCCTGACTGTACCCTTGGGACACAGCTAGAGATGTTGTCCAGGCCACAGATTAACAGGGTTAAGAGGTTATTTCTTTATCCCTCTCACACTTCCATGAAGATTACTGCCTCCTCAGACCTGCCAACAGGGTGGCAGCTTTTGTATCCCCTCAGTCTCAAAATGATCTGGAAAACAAAAAATCTCCTGTGAAAATCCCTGAGGCAAGTACAGATCATTTTCACAGAAGTGTGCCAGGGAATGACGAAATGAGCAATTATATCACTGCATCAGAGGGTAAGGTTTCACCAGGTGCATGCCTTGCTTAATGCCTTATTACCATTGAAACAGGGCAGAGTCTCCTCTCTCTCATGGACAGTTGTCTTTGCCCCCACCTCATGCCAACTCCACCGTTCCTCTGAACAATTGGATGAACCAGGTCAGCTCACTTAACTGACAGAAAATGTTTTTTTTTATTTTTCCTGTTTTTCATAGCCTGTGAGATGAACCAGGTCACAGAGGTGTGATGGAGCATTCAGAACATGCAGTGAGGAACCCAGACCATGCTTGGGCTGGAGTGCATTGTGATGGGAAAAGAAGGGAAAGAAGGGCTCAGTGTACAATAACATCTTTACATGGGTCATCTGCAGCCTTCCCTGAACAATAGCTGGTATTGCTATTTCCTAGCTGAGCCTGAGATCTGTCCCAGCACATACTTTACAAGCTGTGGTGAGGATAGATGGATGGTTTGCACAAGGCTGGGGACCTTTCATCTCCTCTCAAGGAAAAGCTCTTTCTTGACATAGACAGGAACAAGTCCCCGGAAAGTGTTAATTTGTTTAAAGCTGCTGTGCAGCTCCTTTGCCCTTCAGGGACCTGGGAGCTTTGAATCACCAAGGCATCCATTCAGATGACGCAATACTTGTACCTGGATACACTGCCAGAGGACAGTAGGAGAAAAATCGGGAAAACCAGTGGAAGATTAATTACTCTCTTTTCATCGGGCCTTGTTACATTCATTTGAGCTCCTGCCTTCTGGTTTACCAAGTTACCTTGGTGATTCTTGACTGCTTTGCTTGCAAGCCTACACCAGCTCTACTCCAGCCCAGGTACAGATGCTGACATCATCTTCCTCCTCCCGCTGGCACTTGCCAGCTAATGAAATACAACTGCACAGAGGAGGAAGGAAATTCAGGGAGTGTCAAATACCAGCCCGAGTGCCAGCATACCAGGCTGGTGCAATCACCCCTGGCTTTTCTTCAGAAGGATTTGGGGAATGTCACTTCTTTTTGTATTATATTTTCTAGCAGATACTTATAGGGTGACATTCTGCCTCCTCCCTGCTGGCTTTTGTGCTGTGCAGGTTGCTGTAGCTGGTCATGTTTCAGACAGGGCTGAACACTTGGGGGAGTGATTTCAAATTACTTTTTAAATGTCTGCTTACAGAAAGGTGACATTTTGAAGAGGTAGTTTGCCTTCTAAAAATGAAAATCCTTTCAAAGGTCTCCCAACATTAGTGTTCAAATCTCTTGCTCAGCTGACATAACAAGTTGAAAGACCTGCATCCTGCCTTGACTGACAGTTTTAAATTTCCTCTTCTAGCCATGAATCTTCTGGATGAGAAGTGCTCAGAGAGGCAGGACTTGGAAGCTGTATGCTTTCCCAAGCACAGCCTTCTTGCGACACATCACCAATCAATCAATATTGGAATACTGTTTTTTAAATGGGTAATGTATCTGCATGTAGCCCAAGCTGTGATACCAACTCCACCAGTAACCTCTGACCATTGAACGAAGTTAAAATCTGGCTGCCATGGAAAGAAGGCCTTTACTGTCCTCCTCACCAATTTCCCTTTCCATCTATCCCCATTTCCAGATTCCTCCCTCTCCGTATTTACTTGTCCTGACTTAATTCTCTGCCATTCTTGTGAGTTGAATTGGCTTATTCTTATTCTGTCATTGGAGCAGTGCCAGAGCTGGCAACAAGGCAAGCAGCAAAGATGCACGGTGAAGAGAAGTGAGAGGAAGAATGGGTGAAGAAGGTATGAAGAGTGAAATCTTGCCCGAAATCAACCTAATCAACAGCCAGAAGGCAGGGCAGGGCACGAAGGTCCTAAAAGCTGGAGTTCCAGTGAAGGTAGCAAATCATGCTGTGCCTGTGTCTGCAGAGGATGCTGTAGTCTGAGGTTCTCCCAGGCTCCTCGTCTGGTTAAATGCAGCTTCAAGCCAACATGAGAACAAGGAGCTGACCATCATCCACCTTCATGCTCTAGGCAGCTCCAGCACTTTCTAGTCATGCTGCACTGAGCGTTCAAGCAACCACAGGAGGAAAGGGTGGTGTGTGGCTGTGGGAAGCATATCTAATTTGTCCATTTAAGTCCCTTTAAATAAGTCTTCTCTTCTACAAAGCAAATCTCACTCTTTGGCATGGATAAGCCTGGCTTCTCAGGCCCCTGGGAATACTAGTTGGGACAGCAAACCCTCGCAGAACCTGCTGGACCTCAGCTGGTGGCTGCTGTCATGCTTCCGAGGACTTGCCACATGAGCTGACTTACTTGGAATCTCCAGTTAGCTGGACTGTCCTGGACTGGAGGGCTAATTAACTCATATTCTTGCTAGAGTGGCTCCATCCCAAAAGAATCCCATATGGGAATATACAGAAAGCCTTTGAGGAGCCGACTCAAAAGACCTCATAGTATCTGTGCTTAGGTCCTGACAAGATGACTTCATATTTCCCGCCCCAAGGCTTTTTGAGCAATATGTATGTAAAAGCTGAAGCTGAGCATATTTTAAAACTCATTACTCCTATATGTAATCAGTGCCTTATTAGATTTCCAGCAATGCAAAGGGACTAATAGTTAATTTGGAAGCTACCTGGAAGCAGCTTTTTCTTTTATGTTCGCCAGTGTTTTTCCATGTTGCCCCATGTAACTAAATTAAGTGTTCTGATAACAGTGCTAAGAGCAGTGGAAAAGCCAACATATTAAATAAACTTGGCCACCTGTCATATTTTACTTGCCATATCTTGCTCACAGCCTGTGAGTTTAAATGTCTGGCAGCTGAAGCTATGGCACAGAGTGGAGAGTCCTTGGAATTCACTATTCCTTGCTTCATCTGAATTTGGTGACCTTTACTCTTATCTGTTCACCAGGGCAAGAAACACAGAGCTTTTTGCCCAGCTGATCTGCAGCCCAGATGGTTGCAAGCCTATTGGGACCAAAGGAGAAGAGTTGTTTAGAACTACCCAGAGAAATCTTTGAACCTCAGGACCGCAGGAAGACTTCAGTACATCAGCAGGGTACAGCCACCATCCAATCCAGCCACTACACTGTCAGGATGCCAAGAAAGTCAGGAGAATTTTTGGTTTTTGTGGTTTAGGGTGTTTCTTTGGGTTTTGGGTTTGGTTTTTTTTTTTTTTTTGGTTGCCTGGCAACCAAAATTATTCTGAACATAATCTTAGTATTATTCTGAACATAATCTTGTTCACTGATGGCTATTATTGAGTTATAGCCATGTTTTCTTTTCCAGCCCCAGCTTTTAGTTGGAGGTGAGAAGCTGGCTTCCCAAACAGTCTGCTCCTGGAGACTGGCAAGGCGAGACAACATCTGTGACCAAATAGCCCAGAATAGGGCCACAACTCATGTGCTGGCATTTCAGGACAGGAGCAGGTATGGGGAAAAAAGTGGTTCCTTATTCAGAACAGAAATATGTTTACTTTGACATGGGTGACACACTGTGGGGGCTGTATTTACCATTTGCACCTGTACTGACATCACACTGTGTGAGTGTATTCAGCAAGTCAAAATCAAATTAAATGGACTGTGTTATTTAGAAGATATTTACTCCTATGTGGAGGTACTTAATTACCTTGTTGACAAGTGCTGTAGAAATGTTAGTCTATTAAGGAAAGTTAAGCAGAACCTCTTACAGATCATAAAAGTTTAGTAGAGGGGTTGACCCCTGCAAAGTTTGGTAACATCACCCGTGTGAAGACAAGGTTGCTGTCCTTCTGGTCCTCTGGAAATTCACCCTCTGTAACTCCTTAAGGTCAGCAAAGCCACTGTGATCTGTGGAGCATATTCCATCAGGGTTTTATCTTCTGCCCCTCTGTGAGGGGCTGACACTGCCTGCTAATCCCTGCTCACAGAAACACGGCTCAGCCTAGCCTTCACAAAGCTTACTCCGGACTTTTGCTGGAATAGTTCTCTGAGCTGCAAGGGCCCCAGTGGCATTCACGCCCTGTTTTGCTAAGTAGCAGTCATGGCTCCTACATTGGGCCACCGGTTTAGCTGTCAGTGAGTCAAATACAGTGGCTGTTGGATTATAATCACACTGGTGCTACAACTAAATGTCAGTTGACACAAGACTTCAGCCTCCTACAAACATGATTTTCTCTATTTGTAGAAGGGCAAAGAGCTCAGCATGTACTTTTTATAAAGTCACAGGAAGTTACACAGAAAACCGTGGTTTTCTAGAGAAGTATGTTACTGTCAGAGGGACAACATCATCTTTTTTTTTGAAAGAAAATTTTTTAAACCCCTCAACTTAGTGCCATTTACTTTAGCTTTCTTGGCACACCCTGGGGTGTTCACCAGTGGGAACAAGAATTTACACTGTTCAGATGCCTCAGAGAAGTGACTGCACTAATCAAACCACCCAAAGAGTGATTATGGCAATGGCTTCCCCAGAGACTTGTGTTTTGGTTTTAAGTAAACAACTAGCCATCCAAGTAGGAGGAGGATGACTCAGATAAAATCACACAGATCTGTTATATATAGCAAACATTAAATATGCTTAAGATTCCTCTGATTCTTTAAAAAGGACAGTTCAAATTATCACCCTCTGAAACTCCATAGGTTCTAATTTAACAACTACAATAAAAATAATTTATTTTTACAATAAAAATACTTCTGCCTCTTTTGAAATAGGCCAAATGGCCCATTTCAAAATAATATTTTATTACTTTGGACACAAATAGCCCAAATTTCTGGCTAATATTTGCTGATTTCAGAAAACATAGCATTGCTTATACCTAGAAAATAAAAAGATGCAGAGTTTGCCAGCCAGCATCCTTCCTGTTTGTACAAACTTCAGTCCTCTGAGCTGTACTGGAGCTTTAGGCTTTTCTGTGGGATGAAGGATTTCTGACAATGCCTACCTTTCAGACCCATGCCAACTATTCTTCAGGCACAGAGTAACCCATTCTTGAAATGTGCTTTTTCCTCACCTACCCTTACTCACAGGGCAGTGTAGTTGGTCAAAGCAGACAGTTTAAACAGCTCAAAGAAAAGGCAGTCATGGAGTAATTGCCTTTTGTAAATAATTTTATATAAGACTCTTTCCCACTATTTTACATCAGTGCACAGATGTGTGTTTTGGTTCTGGTTATGTACACCAGCAAAAGACAGAAACACAGTGATGTACATTGGAATACACTTTGGCAATCGCAGCTACATTTCTGGAAACTGAACTTGAGCAGCAGTTAGTTCCCTAGGAAGTAACAGAAAAAGAGCACTGAAACTTTGCTCCTACTACCTATCCTAACCTGCTTTGTGTTTTCCTTAGTGTGTTCCCTCTACAGCATTGCAGGTGGATGGAGAGACGCTGGGAGCAGAAGTCACACTTCCCCCCCCCCCCTTCCTCCATGAGTGCTGCAGGCACCATTTGCACAGTGAGCTGGGAGTGTTTGGGGCTCAGAGGACAGCTGTGTTTGCCCTCTTTCCCTCTCTTATGCATGCCTATAGTCACCTCTATGCAAAAAGTATCCTCAAAGTCTTCAGGAGCACACAGTCAACTAAGCTGGAGAGAAAGTAATAGGGAGAAAAACAAGGTTTGCCTCAGACAGGCACAAACACCAGTGCCACCCTCAGCCACAGGGAGACATCAATTCCCAAACACAGGTTTCCTTCCCAAATGCTGGGAGAGGGCCCCTGGACAAATGAGGTCAAGCCTGGGTCAGTGAAAGGAGGATATAGGTCTTTTAATGTGTAATGAGGCAGAACCTAAAAATCTACAGCAGACAAAGGAAAAGCAGCCAAGTCAATAGGAAGTGTCAGATGCAGCCCTGAATCTACATAGCCCTGTAGATGCTATGAAAGGGATGAAGGGAGACCTGGACATAACAGGGACTCCATTAGCTGAATCCCACTTTTCCTTTGCAATTTAGCAGAACTCCAAACCACAGCACACTGAGCCACTCTGGCCATAGGGTCAGGAGAAACACCTCACTTGTCTTTGGGTCTCTGGTTTTGTACTATGGTTCTGGAGGTAGAAGAGCTGCTCAAAACTGCCTTGGACATGAGGGAAGGCTTTGAGCTTCCTCATGAATTCTTGCATCACATCCATTCCTGCCTGGGTGTCACTTGTGTCCTCAGTCCTGACTGGGATGGCAGTCAGAAGAGAGCAGAGGGCAGGGTGAGTAAGGATTAACAACTTTTTGGCATTTCTGATAAATCCAGGCCTGCCTAATTATGCTGTAAGAGATTAAAGGTGAAAAACTTGCATCTAGATGGTGACATGCTGAAAGACCATGACTGACTCAGGAGAGGGCTTTGAGCTGGAAATCACCTGGGAGATCAGACTCAAAATCCACAGTTGCCTTGCAGCCCTCTCCAGAGTCTGGAGTTAGGCAGAAACTAACTTTAGCTTTAGTAAAATAAGTGTAGATAGTTATTTATTGCTTCACTGGCAATTTATGTATGATTTTCTCATCCAAAAGAAGTTAATAGAGCTTCCAAAAGAGCTAATACAGAGAAGTTAATAGAAGCAAATGTGCCACTATAGCATCTTCCTGCCTAATAGTTATTAATGGCATGGTTCTTTGGTATCCCATTATAAATACAAATAGTTCATGTTTTAAATGGGAATGTTGAGTGACAACAGTCCTTTCATCTTTGCTCCACAGTATCTTTTAATCATCACTAACAAAAAACTTCCTTTCCATTTTGTCATATTTCTTATAGAATCAATATCGACAGGAGTCAGAATTCATCAAAATGTTGGGCACAAAGCCAGCTTCTCACAAATAATAAGCAACAGCAATAAATAATGATTTAATGTAGCACTTGTGAGAAGTGTCAGACTTGACTGTGCCACAAAATCAAATTCTTTATCTTAGAAAGCAAAGATAATGCCAGTAGTGGCAGCTCAAATCCACCCCTGCTGCCTCAGAGTGGCAGCCAGGCTTGGAAAGGCCCCTTCTAAGCCCAGTGACACTGAGAGGACACGTTGATATGGTCATTGGCCTGTGGACACCTTTCTGCAGTGACCCACTACTCACATTTCCACCTCCTCTGCTGAAGTGCAACTGGCCATTGCACACTGCAAACTACATCCCAGGGATGTGACACTCATCTTGTGTCACCTTGAGCAAACACTCCAAGAAACCCATGCAAAATTCAGCAACAATTGGAAAAAGATTAAAGGGAAAGACTGAAAGACATTTCCTTTTCTTTTCCTTTGCCCTGGAGCCAGGTGAACGTATGAAAAGGGTTGTTGCTCAGACTGCTGTAGCTTGAGCCAGCCAGTCCCATAACACTGGGTTATTTTAATTATCCAGTTCTTTGTGAATTGTTTTATATTTTACAGTCTTATTACTCCTACTGATGTAGGAAATTCTGAGGAAAGGGTGAAGGCACTCTCTGTAATACAGTCTGTCTTATTCTCAGCCCCTGGAGCCACAAATTTTGGGGAACACCTGCAAAATCTCAGGCAGAACAAGCTGTCCCAGAAGTGAAATGGGAGCTGCCAGAGGGGACCAAGAGCCCCAGCTGAGTAAACCAGGCAGAAAATATTCATATGAGGAACAGCCCTTCCAGGGCCAGAATAGATACAAACCACCCACGTCCTCTTCCTAATAGCCAAGAGTCAAAAATACTTCCATACTTCCATTCCTCACATCTACTGGCAAATCATGATCCAACTTAATATTGACACCTAATGATAATGCACCACAGCTATTTGTGACACTCCAAAACCACAGTGGCTCTCAGACACTGCTTCAATATGGAACTGCAGCATCTGTTAGATGTGAAGATATACGAGGAAACATAAATATACCTTTTTCTTCTTCTCCTTAAAATAGTTTTTATTACATCCCACATTTCCAGAGGGAATGCAGCTACAGAAAAATACAACATCAAAGTCCTACAGGGATTGTAGAAATCTAACATATGGAGAGCTGGCTTTCTTACTCTGAATTGAAGATGACTTAAATTAAGTAATCAATTAAAGATATTTTGGTTAGACATAGTGGCTCAGATATCAAAAGTAACAAAGATCTTCTTGCCTCTGCTCAGGGAGGATGATATTCTAAATGTCTAATTCCAAATTGAGTGAAGTTACCTTATTATACACAGTGCAGCAGCAGACTTCTGGGCAAATCATTACAACTACCTGCAAGGTATGTTGTAGAATGAGAACAAACTGTTCAGACATCTGCAGGTCAGACAGCTTTTCATCTGGTCTTGATTACAGAGGAGCAGATTCTCCCCTTGCATGCTTAGCATTAGGTAATAGACAATAATGAGAGATTTGCACCCCTGCGCCCTAACACTCCTCAGAACAAGCTGTGCAAGATGAGACATTAGCATCCTGCAAAAAGCTTGCCTTTTTGTAGCAGGCATGGGTAGCAATATGGTTGGCAGTTTGTTTCATGAGATATAGTCTATTACACATGCAGGAATATTTCAAATACAGACAGCTCTGCAGTTCAGGTCTTCTGAACTGCCTCTGAGACTGCAGTGCGACATGGACTACATAATTACTATATTACAAGTCAAAACAAAATGTAAAATTTGTATCTTACTCTTGCTGAGCCTCACCAATGCGGTTTGACTTTCCATGTTTCTCAAGTGAGTGGAAAAAAAATAATTATGGCCTAAGAAATTCAGAACACATCAGTATTAGCTCCCTGCTACAGCTGTGAAGATGGGAGCATGGGAGGCTGGTCACAGAGCCCCCTGGAACCTGTGGCTTGTCTTCAAGTTGCAGCCCATTAACCATGGGCTTTATCTTTAAATTTTCTTTAAATCGTCTTTATTTCTGAAATTACCTGACTTTTATTGAAACATCTTATGGTTATGGGGTAGAATTCAAAGCTTACAGTGAACTGTCAAAGGCTTGGAGAAGAAAAAATTATTAAATCCAGCATTGTCAAATCAGCTATTCTAAAAACAACCAACATATCAAGTGCACATTTTTCTGCAGGAAAAGTTGTTTTTTCAAGGCACTATATATATTTAGTTCATGAAGTTTGATTTCTCCAGGCTGACTTTGTGCACTTACAATTCGCCTGGAGAGTTGCCCTAGGCATTTGACAGTACAGAATATGCAGCTGAGATCTTTCTTGGGGATTCTAGGAATCCAAATGATATGGACTCTGCATGACACACAGCTATGTGAGATTTACCACTGGGATATTTGAAGAACTCAGAGGACCAGCTCTAAAGCAACCATGATGCTCTCCAGGGCTAACTAGGGGCTACTGCAGCCCTGGTGAAGCTCAGTTCTTCACCTTCTGCAGGGATGGAAGACTGGACAGTAGCACAGACTTACACTACCCATTTACACCTGTGGCACAGACTTTTACTACCCTAAATTTTGCCTATCACTACATTTATTTAGGATTGACCATCAGCTTCTTTCCTTGTGCCTTCAGAACAGTTTTCTGGTTTATTGAGTCATTGAGTCTGTATCAGGAGTTAAGTACTGAGCTCTGTGTTCCAAGTGTTTGTTTCACAGGCATTAATTTAAAATGCAGTGCACTGACAGGTGTTTTTAAATTCCCTCCTTGGGTAAGATTTAAATGGTAGTTTGGGAAAGGTGTGTGCCTCCAGGCAGCTCAAAGCAATTGTTATTTTTGTATATTGAAGCAAACCATCTTATCACCTTAAGTCATGTGTGCATTAAACAAGGAGTCATTTAATGATATCTCTGGGTGAACCAGATATCCCTGTCTGAAGTCTAGCTGGCTGGAGATACAATAGTCGTAAGGGGAGAAATTCCCCCTGCTGCCAGCACTACAGCACCCATATGTGGAGAGCAACATCTAAAACTAGAGACACCTCCTTGTCCTTTTCACACAGAAGGCAGGCTGTTATCAAAACACAGTGGATGGAAAAAACCTGATACCAGATATCTGATGGAGTCACAGTTGCTAAACAGGTGCATAATGTAGCAGCTTGTGGAGATAGCAAGGAAAAGAAATGGACACAGGCAAAGGTGCCACCACACAGCCGAGAAGTCTGCAGGGAGAGGGGCCCACTGGGGGACACTGGAAGCTGGGGTTATGCCCTCCAGATATGCTTACAGCCTGCTGGGGAGATTTGTCTTCAGACAGGAGGGACAGCTGTCAAAGATCTCAAAGCAGAAATGTCTGAACGGCCAGGGAGCTCTGTACATCTTTCACAGACCAGCGAGTCCCCTTCTGCCTCTCCTCTCTCTTCACACCATCATAGCCTCCTTCTCATTGCATCTCCTAGAGCTGCTCTCTCCTCTGTACGGGCCCCCTCCATGTTATTCCTTCTTCACTTACGTCTCTAGCTGTTTCATTTCCCCTAAGTAAGGCAACATGGGTGGTTTTCTGCTGCAAATTCATGGTGATCTGCATCTTCTAGTAATGCCCCCCTCGCTCATGGCATGAGCTTCATTTCAGTAGCATCTGATATTCCCTGTCACTAGGGAGAAAAAGACATTTCTAGGAAGAAATTATTTTTTATGATGTCTAGCAGACATCTAGCTGCCTTTGGTTTTCTAAACCCATGAGGCTAAGCAGGGCTGTCTGCCATCCTTAGTTTGTATGCCTAGAGCAGAAGAATCCTTCAAGTTTACTGTTTCATCAGTCTAATGACAAACATGCTTAATAACACACTTCTGTTACACAGCATTCTGTGAAACATTAACTAGACTTCCTTTTTTTTCAAAGCTCTTTTGCAAACACTTCAACCCACGAGTCCTTATGGTGGTTAGGTACCTCTCCCCCTAGCAGGGCCATTGCAGAGAGATGCAGTGATGGAAAGATTCATGAGAGGGCAAAAGGAAAAGAGAGAGAGCAAAAGGGAGAAGTCTGACTGCTAATCTTAATGACTCTACAGCTTCCAAGCCTCTGCTCCCAGTACCACTGATACATTTTTACTCAATTATTTTTCCATGCAAAATTTGTAATGGAAAAGAATCCCAGAGCCAGGTTCCCCACTTTTTCTTCCTTTTCTCCGGGTTTCTGAAGTCTTCAGTCTTTTCTACACAATGTCAGAACGGGAGAGAAGTTCTGAAGAGGTTCCCTTTCTATTTTGTGTGGTACAGCTACAAAGGATAACTAGTACTGTCGTAACTACCTGTGGGAGACTGAAGAGAAGACAGAGCCAGATTACTCTCAAATGTGCACAGCAGAAGCAAAAGAAATGGATACAATGTGTAACAGAAGAAATTCTGACTTCATATAGAGAAAAAAGGTTTTTTTCCTGAGGATTTGGGTTGCACAGAGGTGGCAGAACCTCCATGTCTGAAGATTTCAAAAGCTGACAGGACAAGGCACTGAATAACCTGCATTCATGGGAGGTGCTTCAAGCAGGAGGCTGGGTTATGAACCTCCACATGTTCCAGAGGTCACTTCCAGCTTTCCTGATTATTTAGAAATACTCCTGTTCATACAGTCCTATGGGAGGAAAGCTTCCCAGAAGACTCTCAACGAGGAGTTCCAGAGGTTGTGGGTGTATCCATGTTATGCAGACAGCGCAGGACAGATGCCTTCACATTAAGTGCTCAGAAGCCACACCAGATACCAGGAACCATTTAATTGTGAGACTGCAACACAGGCTAATTTGCACTGCTTCTTTTTCAAAGCTGTAGTTCAGCCGGGGCCTCTTTTTTTCCCTTCTGGCAGCAAGTACAAACTATACCAGTAGAGTGGTTTACAGTGTGAAGTCAGCTACTTTAAAATGACCATGCATTACTGATAAAAGCTTTAGAGGTAAATGTAGAACTTGTAGGCCAGTGAATTTAAGCTCTCCTGCTTTCTGAAAAGGTGCTGTGTTTATGACAAGAGTGAAACCAGTTGTTTCTTGCCTCAGAGACAACATCAGTTCTTTGTAGATTTTGAATTAGCTGAAAAATGTCTATGATCATTGTTAGAGACCCTTTCCATTCCACCTCCTCTGCTGAGTTTGCCACCCCTGGCCTCAAGCAAGGCTACCAGAGAATCACAAGAGCTCACTGCTTTGAAGAAGCCATTAGAGAGATTTCTCTATGAGTTTATCACTGCCAGGTGTCAAACAGCCAGTTAGGACTATTTTCAGCTCTAGCAGTGCTTGCATTTCTTTACTGCCAAGTGTCAAAGTAAAAATTAGAGAGGGAAGCAATAAAAATTAGTCTATATGGGGTTCTTTCTAGTTCTCATTGGTAAGTGTGGCTTCTTCAAATAACAACACAGTCAGATTTCTGAGGATAATCCATGCTGGCCTGGTTTATTTAAATTGATTAGAAGAGAAATATTGCCATTACCTTCAATGGAAGGTAAAACTAAATAGCCCTGAAAATCCCACCTATAGCAAGAATAGAAACAGCAGATTTGTTAGTTTATTACTGAATTCAAAACAGAGGGGCTGGGCCAGAGCAGAACTGAGAGAAAGGTTTCTGTGTATAGTTGCTGGGCTGATATGTCAAGAAATGTATTTGTACTAATTAGATTTACTAAATTATATTTTTGTATTTAGGAAGGTTTTTATATCAGAAAATTATGTATGTAGCTTAAATTGGATATTATTTATTTCTTTTCGCTATGACTTTCCCATTGTCTAGATATTAGGTATCAGAGAGAAATCTTCGCGTCATTTGTGTGTTATTTACTGTTGGATTTTCCTCAGCTGAGAAAAGTTTGTTGCATCCTGGAGAAGTACAGGAAAGTACAACAGTAAACAATGAAATATTTATAAATATTCTAGATGGACTAATTTGATGATTGTATTAATTTGGTGAAGGTTGGACAGTTGCAGGCAGATAAAATAGCTAGGTTTATATTTTGTGAATATTGCAATTTTTCTTACACTTGTAGACTGTGACAGGAGGTTTGAATCTTTTACTGATTACCAGATTCATAATTAATTTTTTATTAGTTTCACTAATTAGTACTGAATTCATCCAATATGCTATTGAAATGAGAACATTCACAAGTCTGGAAACAATACAGTTTGGTATTTTTTAACCAGTAACTGAGAGATAAATTTCGTTGGATATATTACAGATACTCTACTGATTCCATGAACAAACTTGCAGAATTGAATAATCTCCACAGGGAAGCTATCACCAGTGCATCAGATATAGTTCAGAATTACCTTCTTTTGTGAAGAAACCTGCTACAAAAGTCCCTCCTGCAAAGCCTTTGTAAAAAGTTATGTAAAAAATGCAATTATGTAGGTCCTCTCCCTTCACCATGAGCTTCAGCCTATTCATTTTAGAATATGCATCCTGCTAAGAGTTCCAGCAAAGCTTGTGATTGTCTCTCTGCATTTCTGTGCTCTCTATTGGATCTCTATCTGAATTTTGTTTCAAGTAATTTAAGGGTATTTAATTTTTACCCCCCCCAAATTAATATAACTGCCAAAAAATGTCTTCAGAAAGGTTGAGATAAAAGATTTAATCTTGTTTGAACTATTTTATGTCAAGGAAAATTTTCATTGTTTCTTACCCTACAAATCATATTCTTCAAAGAATTTCTAAGGACTTATCTATGGATTATTAAAGTGGGATCAATTCTGCACAGAAAACTGAATTACTAAAAGTATCTCAATCCCCATCTTTATCCTTGCTAAATGTGAAAGCTGTCCACATGTCAATTTAGCTCAAGAAGTATTAAAAGAACCATTTTCAACCTTATGGATTCTCTAAAAACTGTCAGTATTTTTTCTAAAAACAATGCACTTCCATGTGTCAGAATGTCATTGGCATCCTTTCACACGTAATGGGGTTACAAATAGGATCAGTAAATACATCACTGCTGTTTTGATAAGAAGTCAGTCACGGGACATACAGTATTTACTTTCTATGCACTAAACCCTGCCGTGCACAGCCCCTCATTGGTTTAGCCCAGAGCATAAAGGGATTCACATTTTACATTGCACAACAAGAAATTATAATAAAGACAGTTAAGAATGAAAAAAACCTGTTAGCCTGAGCTCAGTCACAGTCAGTCAGATATGTAAGACAACAAATGGGACAATGTTGAAGCTTTATGAGGAAATATTTTATTTACAAGTTTGCAGGCTGTTTTGCGTTCCATCTGGGTGGCATTTGGCAACATGACTCAGATCAGTCAGTACTTTGCCAATATATTGCCAAAACCTATTTACAGTGTGAAATGGTTATCACAAGCAATTATCAGCTTCTTAAACCCTTGAAATGAGAGTTCCAGCCACCAATTTGAAGATCTTTCCATGTAATTAAAGACTTATGCATATTCTTTCAGTGCAGGCTGTAATTAATATCCCAAATTAAGCAGTGTTTAGATATGTATTACATGCAAGTGAGCTAGCTGATAATCCGATTAGTTAAGCAGTGGTTTTCCTCTGTGGTTCATAGATCCCTGAGGAGCAAGGATCTACTTCTAAAGAATTTGGAAAGGCCACAGCTGTGGGAGCATCTCATATTACACCAAACCAATACAATTCCAAAGCAATTACTGCAATGAGCTTCCTGACTGTCCCCTCTGTGAGCTCTGCTGCCTTTCAGCTGCCAGAGGACACAAGCAACTGGGGAGCTGCAGGGAAAGTCAGCTCAGCTCCCTTTCCCACCTGGAAAGAAAAATAACTTTCCAATGGCAACAACTTCTATGTATGACTACAAAAAACAAAACAAAACCCCAAAAAAACCAACAAACCCCTCCCCCTCCCAAAAAAACCAACCAACCAAACAAAAAAACCCACCAACCAACAAAAAAACAAACAAGCAAACAAACAAAACACAAAACCAAAAAACAAGAAATCCCCAAACCACCCAAGCAGTAGGAAATAGAGCTAAAGAAAAGTGGGATTTGGTTAGACTCTTAGGAAAAAGTCTGTACTTACTGCAGGTTACATGTAATTAAGGTGAAATTATACCCATGCTACTCTCAACAGGCATATATTCCCTAATGAAGACTTTGCTCTGCTCTGTGGAAAATACTGAGATTCCCCAAGACAAAATAGCTACAAACTGCTTTATACCAAGCCTTCTCTTGTCTCAGGAGGTCTGTAGTAATAAAAAATTTCAGAAAATCAAAAGAACTAGAATAACTAGTATGTTATTACTATAGTAATTTTATTACAAAAATACTTGGCAAAAATGCAAAATGTGCCTTTAACTGCCACAAAAATATGTTTTGTCTCAGCATCTCCTTGGAAGTATATCTCTGCTTTGCAAGATCAGATGCTCAGTTCTGAGCAACAATATCTCCAAAGTAATCTAGCACTGCAGAAACTGAAAGCACACCAGAGATTCATCAGACTACAAGAGCAATCATTCTGCCAAATAAGCCCTATCCCAGGTCAGCAAACTGCACATATCACAGTGTACCCAGCAAAGAACACACAATGATATCATGGGCTTGAATACAACCTTTCCACCCTTCACAAAATTTATGGTGAGCCGTCAGAGAGGAAATATAGACCAAAAGACAAATACACTAGTTCTAAGGCTTTGCAAGGCCTTAGTTTAAGTGTTAGAAATCTGCATCCAGTGACACACTGGATAAAATGTTAAATTATTATTTCATCATGACACTTGTGAAAGCCCCCTTGTCCTAACACAGAGCAAATTATGAATACTTGAAGTGGGAGTCTTAAACATCAATGGAGTCTCAAACAACAATGGGAGTTTCAAACATCTGTTTGAGATTCAAACTCTTAAACCTAGGACATTTGTTCATATGCTTTGGAGAGACGGGTGGAAACGTTCACCCAACTACATACAGAATTCTTGGAGATTATCCCTTTAGATAGGGTGTAGTTTCTCATTCAATAAGAGCTTCTCCCTTCCAGAAAATTTCAGATTCTTGGACTTCTTTTTGTACCCATAGGAAAACAACCCCAGTTTGGGTGGAAACTAAAAGTCTCGTTTGCTGCTCAAGTGACCTCCAGGCTAGAATGAGTTGTGGGGGTTTGAGCTGCATCCTGTTATTCATATAGTCAAAGAAGTTTGTAATGGAATTGGTCATCCTTTGCTTTGATTCCTCCTTTTTATGTCGAATTTGTGTCACTGTGATGCTACATGACAGAAAAGTTCTGAATGACTGAATAAGAGACATGTTTGTTAATAATCTTGCCACAGATTCAAATTTGTACAGGGAGAAAGGATCAAACGTGGGAAAGTCAGGGTTACAGTGCAAATGCACAGATGAGAAGGCCAGTGTCCTCTCTTTTCTTCCCACACATGAGAAATCTCTCACTTTGTTCTCCATGCACTGACTGACCCCTCCACTTCTTGCTCTTTGACATGTTCCCTCTTCTCTGAAGTTTTCATTTGTTCTTTCACTTCAAACTATATTCTTCTTACACACTGTGGTAGTGTCATATCTCATGGAAGTCCTGGCATTTGTGCACTTGAAAACACACAGGGCTTTAGCTGTCATTAACAGGAAGAATTTTTTGCACCATAGCTTATTCCAGCTTCCAGACTGCCTTTCATTGACATTAGAGCAGCCTTAAGACCCTTATATTGCCAAAGTCATGTAAAAAGTCTTTTCTATGAATAATTATTAGGTTTTCTGTTTCCTTGCGATTCTCCATCCAATTCTAAATGACATCTCTTGCAAACTCAGTTCCTGGAGAAGACTGGTCTATATCATCATGAAACATAAGCAGTATAAACTACTTATACTAAAACAAAAGCTTGCATTCTGAAAAACACCACAGACGTGCTGGTATGTGCTAAAAGCACAAAATTCCTTGTATGGATAAAACCTTATATATTCCTGGAACTGATACCTTGCTGCTGCCATTCCTTGAGGGTTACAGGTTTAATACAACACAATAGAAATAGTTTTACCTGTTTGCTGTGAAATGGCACCTGAAGTGTGTTCAGACTAAGTGCTTCTACTTGATCATTACTATATCCATAAAAACTCATTTACTTCTGAGCAGAAGGTTTATATGGAGAACAACTACTGAATCCAATATTTCTGAGATGGTAAATATAACTATTTTTTGCCTTTGGCTACTCTGTGAGCTGTTATAAAACAGGTTGCAGCTCCTTTTTCCCCTTAGATGTCTCCCCTCTCCCTTCCCCCTTTCCCCATATGTATTTTGAGCTGAGGTTGGTGAGAACTTCAGTGGCATTGTGATGTCGTAATGATGTAAACCCTTGTTATCCTTGTTCTCTCCCATCCTTGTTGGGACATACTTAGATTTATGATGCCTACAAAACCAAGTCAACTGGGAATCATTCAAACAGCCTACGGCAATACTCCTGTCACTGCATTGTTGTGCAGAAGATGACTTTTAAAGGCAGGAAAGTCAATATGAAAAATTGGTTATTGCTGTAATGCTGGACCTTGGCAGAAGAGGAAGTCCTAACCAAAATGGCATTCCCCATCACCTGGGAATTCTCTTAGAAGGAAAAGCAAAACACCTCAGTAATGCACAGCTTATACACCAAAGAGTCCAGTACACCTTCACCCTCTATAAACATCTTTTTATAGACACTGTTAGTCTTCATGCCCCATAAATATTCAAGGACTACTGCTTTACTGAATTCATGTCTTGAAAGACAGTGTCAGGAAGTTTGATATCAAAGTATAATATTGTTTACCTCCAGAAATTGTTTGCTGATAATATTTTATCACATATATTTTAAAATAAATCACTTCTAAAAATTTAATTTCTACAAAAAACACTAAATGCCGAATTAGTTTGAGTTAAGGCAGGAGAAAATAGCACAGTTTTTTCCATGGATTCCAGCTTTACATCACCTCCATTATCTACATTTTCTAGATTAGTCTACATAGTATTCTAGTAGTCAAATTCATACAGTCCCCAAGTACTGGAGTGAGATCAACACTTCCTGGCTTCACAGTAAGAAGAGGGAAGAAAGATAGTGGAGAATAGGATGGGAGAGATACTTTGATGTTCCTACACATCTTAAAAACAGCAGCAGCTGTCCCAGGAAAATGGCACAAGTGATCTAGCCATAGAAAATCAATTTTAAAGAAAAAACCCTAAAATCCAAACACACTGAGTGTGAATTGTCAGCTACAAAAATTTGGTGAGTAATTTGGAGTGAAAAAAAAGGTTGCTTCATTATTTCCTGGAAACGGTTACTGGCTTTGTGTACAGGGTTTGTGTGTGACCTTGAAGATCAGCAGGCTTTGGGACTGCAAGAAACATGCCCAAGACCAGACTGTACCAATGTTACCCAGAACCTTAAGCACAGGAAGAGCTATAAAATAATCAGATGTATTGGAGAATTCCAGTCTTCTAAAGAGTTGCTCAGAAATTATCTAGGAGGTATTCAGATGAACTTATCTCAGAGTACCTCCTCAACATCCTCAGAAGACAGGCAGGTTCAAATGAAACATGACCCAAGCAGAAACACTCTGCATTTAAATATGAAAAATTAACAGTTATTTCTTTCCTTCCAGTTAGTCTGCTCCCCTTGGAACGGAGCCTGCAAATTCTCCAAAAAGAATGTTCTTGATAATAATCCATATTTAATGAAACTGTACAGTGGTTATATAACCGGTGCTGATTTCACAAAGAACCTAATTTAGACTTCATAAAGTACATAGTGCTTGTGTTGGAAAAGCTTGAACATGTTTTACTAGGTCTGAACCAATAGTCTTATTGGCAAGAGATAAATGCTTCAGACAATTTGGTGCTAGTATTTCAAGTCTCTACAGAAAAAAGAAAAGCAAATGTACCAAGAGAAATACTGAATAAAATTAATCTTGGATTTAGTTCTACTTCTTCAGATAGCTCTGAACAATAGATTTAGTTTACTATTTTAATCACAAAACTATTAAACAATAGTTTACTATTTTAATCACTCAACTCTGCATTTGGTTTCAGACAGCAAATCAGCCAATATTGATCATTAGTGGAATCACTTTTTAAAAAGACAAACAGTAGTGGATAAGCAACCAAAATAAGCCTTTTACTGTATACAATTTGTGTTCTACAAAGGTGTGCTAAATCCTCATCAACCAAGGAGAGAGCTAACCAGGAGAAAAATAGTAAAAGGAAACACCACTACAGAACCACAAACATTTCACAATACATTACATAGAAAAGTTATTGTTGGCTGTGAGCCAGCACTCCAGAGAGGATGTATGGAGGTTGCTTTGTCACTACACCTTGGAAATGAATTTTTCTTGTTCCAGATGGCTGGCTGTCTTGCAGAGCTGGTATTTAGATGCTCACTCCTCAGATGAATATCTGAGATAGAGCCAGAATTTATCATTTGTGGGGCTAGCCATAAATAACGTAAATAAAGGTCACACTGTGTGTAGTCAGGTGTGTGAGCAAATGAAATATGGCTATGTCTAGGCAAGACCAATATGAACACAGAATCAGGTGCTGAGATCAGCCTAGCATAATTTATACCAGTCAGTAACTCTAAAAGTGTCTGGTTTGGATTTTCAGCACAGAAACACTGCCAGTTTAAAGTGCCTTGATTTAATGGGACACCAAGAAGCACAAACCCAAATCAGGTCTCACAGCACACCAAACCCAACCAAGTTAGAGATTCCAGTATGTGCTCTCCTCACCTGGCAAAACCATACCTATGATTTAATATGGAGACAACAAATCAGGGTCTGACATGGATATGGACATGTGTGGCTTTTATCTGATTTCAGGATAATACACAGGAAACAATCTGTCATTATGAAACCATGTTGTGGTGGCATTAGGGAAGTGCCATAGCAGGCAGTGCTGCAGCACATCATGTGCAGGCTGCAGAGAAGGCTCTTCCTTATCTCTGACATTTATCAGCAAGGAAGTTACATAGATTACATGTACACAATGTAAGTCACACTTTCAGTGAGTTAAAGCTCAGCAGAACAAGAACAGAAGTGCTGCTGGCAGCTGGGGAAGCATAAGCAGATCCAGTGAAGTTCCCTTTCATTGAAGATACACACTCACAATCAGCAAGTCACCTGCAAGTCCAATCTCCTGGAGGGGATTTTTGCAGAAGCTATACTCCTCCAAAGCCTCTCCCACCACCCCAGGGGTAGGGAAATTTTTGTTGCAGCTGAATAGCCACCTCCAGCTCTACTAATAGCAATATATTTCAAGACTTCAGGAAGCCCCAGTGTATCATCTTGAAACACAGAAGACCAAGAGGGCATAATAACAATATCAGCATTGTTTAGATAGTGAGAAAGACTGAGAGACTGAAAGATTTGACCAATTTGTGTAATAGCTTTAGTGGAAGAAAATACCAGGAAGTAGTGAAGAATAGAGTAAAAGCACTTGTGCATTTCCTAAATGTATAAGGGTGAGAACCAACAATTTAGCTTTAGGGGTTTTGCACCTCGAATTCCAGGACACTGTCAGCATCTTTCATAAATGAAATCTTGTCTGTGTTGTAAGGTTTTGTGCTATGCTTTCAGTTTTTATCCAAATGCAGACATTTGCATGTAAATACATGGGTCACTAGATTGAACAGATATCTATATGATGTCATGATGATGTCATTTTTCATTTTAAATAAAAAAGACTGTGAAAAATACTTTGGTTTTACCAAGAACAAGCAACAAAATAGAAAATGCTAATTTCCACACAACTTTAATCCTATGGGCATATGTATCATTTTGAGTAATTGTACGAATTTGCCATACTCAAAAGTGTCTCCCAAAAATACATTTTTTCAGGCAACACCTGAAAAATCACAATGCATTTGAACTGCATATGCAGTTGTGTCTTCTGGTGTCAGATCCTGCCTGTGAAGCAAAGATGTTTTCAGACTGTTATTTTGCTTCTGATTTGCTCATATGTACTGAGGTATGGGGACAAAAAGACTTTGCATATATTTAACAGGAAAACATTCTGGATTCAGATTAGTGCCCTTGTCAATCACAGAGTAACAAGTCGCTCCAGGGGTGCACTGGGGTTTTGTTGCATTTTTAATGAACAACAAAATAATTTACAAATTATCTGAGAAGATTTAGGATGAAAATTATACTGAATTGGAAAAGCCACACAAAGGAAGCCTCAAAAGCATTGGAGAAAATGCCCTGCAGTAAGTGACTTAAAGGGATCAAATTATTTAGTTTATCAGAAAGGAGTTGCACAAGAACTAGGGGAGCCTTTAATTTGGCAGCAGAAGCATAAGAATCAATGTCTCAAAGCTGAAACTAGGCAAATGCAAAATAAAGCCCATTTTGATGTCTAAAATAGGATGTAAGCAAAATTTAAGTATGTAAGGTGAAAAAAAAAAGAGTTTCTGCGTCTTCTTTAGCATTTTCACACTCAGCTTCCTGTTCAACCTAAAAGTTTTCCAGATGCCAAGGGTGGCCCATCTGTGGCTGCTGGATTCGACAGAAATGGAAATGTGGGATTTAGCTGTAAACCTAATACATTGTCCTGCTGTTGTTGAAAGGAAAGGTCTCACCCACTTTCCAGATTAAAGTGGTCCTTTCCACCCCTTTAATTTCTCAGACTTTTCTGCCAGACAATTTAATTAATTTATACAGCAAGAAGTTATTTGGGGTGTCTCATCTCATCTCATCTCATCTCATCTCATCTCATCTCATCTCATCTCATCTCATCTCAATTTCATGGATTAATGAGTTTATGGGTCTACAATCTGCCCAATAACTGGTGGGTTTGGCATAAAGTCAGTAATGGAAGCAAGCGATCTTCTGCCTCTCAGTGATACTCATCTATTAGACCAGGTAACCTGTCTCCTGAAACCATTCTCACCTTAATTGTTTAAGACAGCTAATTGCATCCCTTGGCCCAGTAGAGCTCACACCCATATCTTTTATCTCCTGTACAATCCTCATTACCACAAGGCTGCAGAAGAGAGAGGTAGGAGGATCCTTCTAATGCAGCTGGGCTGCTGTTCCAGAATCTAAGAATCTGTGGGATGTGAGGGGAGCAGGCCTGAGGGTGTCTAATTGCCTGATGCCAGAAGCTTGGCTCTCTCACTTGAGATGGGCTAGGACTTACTTTGGATGCTTGAAGTATAAAACCACAAATAATCTTGAGGGTAGAGGAGGGAACCCCAAACCCCTTCCCAAGGTAAGCACTGTAGCTATGGACTGCCAAGACATGCTCCTTCACACTGGCTTTCTTTCTGCCTCAGGTCTCGGGGACAAGCAGAGGCTTTGGTATCAGGATTTCCTATCGGAAGGAAATTTCAGGCCTGTAAAACTAAAGAGCTGCATGCCTCAGCTTAGCACCGGTAACAGTGCAGTTGCACTGCCTGTAGAGCTGCTCAGACAAGTCCAAGCCATCTGAAAATGTGCTCACATGGGTAATGGTAAAGCCCTGCTGCCAGCACGGTGCTCAGGGCGTGCTCGTTTGCCTTGCTGAGACACACTGCGCTGTGCTCCTGAGGCAGCTCCTTGCACACAGTAGATGTTTCTTGCATTCCTCCAAGACCCTTCTGTGCCAACCTTGCATTCCTCCAAGCAGCATTCTCTGCTGGGAGAGCAGGCAGAGACACAGTGGGCAGGAGGTGGGCTTGTTACACTAGTACATGGTGCTTCTCATTTCTCTGATTTCTGTACACCCACAAATATGGATGAAGTTGTGACTGTTAAAGAAATTGAAATTGTGCTTCCAGTTTTTAGCAGTCCTTCTTTTTCCTACTTTTCTTGAAAAGCACTGGTACTGTGCACTTCACTGCCTAGTACTTACCCTCAAATGCTGGATTAACCAGGCACTGCAAGAGTTAGACATGTTACAAACAAGGCAGGTAGATGAAAAATGCCACCCAGCAGGGCTCTGCAGCTTCACTGGGTTTGGCTGGAGAGTTTCTCTCTGCTACACTGAGCAGGAAGAGTAGAGGCTTTCCTTGTCAGGATGGATCTGAAAAGGCTGTTTGGGCTCTGGGAAGAACCTCACCACAGTCCTTGCTACTGCTCTGCTCTGCTACAGTGCCAACAGGATCAGAGGGTCCAAATCTGCAATCTTGGAATCTGGAGTCTTGCTACATTATCCTGTTATTTCTCTCCTGTCACCAGAGATTACTGTCCTGCTCTTACTCCTATAGAGCTGATCTCAGCTGTGACACAATTCCCATTGTCACTTCCTCTTTTTAGAATTGAATCTTATAAGCAGTAATGTTTTATATTGAATAGAATATTTTATTTTACATTGAAATAATTTTTAAAATTGAAGGGTGCATCACTTCGGCAGATATACTGGATCTGAATTTGGACCTGAAAATATTGGCAGCATTGATTTAGCTTTTTATTTTCATATTTTATATTAATCTTATCTTTAATCTTTTGTTAAATCTGCTAACATGCACTGAAGGCTGTTTGTACAGAAGCCTTCTCCTTGAAAATCATGCTTATCTTAAGATTTTTACTGGAGGCCAAGATAATAAAAACAAGACACAAATGTGCTGAGGGAGAATATTCTCAAAGTGGGAGGGAAGCATATTTCCTTGGCATTTTCCAAAATGTTCCAACATATGAGACTATTTATGACAAAGAAAACAAAAAGCCAATCTTCCTTGGGAAGAATGCAGAATCATCCTTAATTAATTAACTCCTACAGTGAGCTCATAAAAGTCAGGATGTTGAATTGCTGTATGTTAATAGAGACTGATTGTTTTTATTATTTTTTCCAGGGGAGTAACGTAAGGTTTCTGAAATTCACAGCAGCAGCAAGTTACAAACATGCTGGGAAGAAATCATATCGAGCACGAAGCAAGACACTCCCTCTGAACTCAGTGGATGTGATAGACCTGTCAAAGCCTTGCTTTGCCAGGACACAGCTATGAAGGGAGAAAGGGACACTGAGGGCTCAGAGCTGCATCCTCATGCCTCCTCATGTGGCTATAACAGGAAGGGCTATCATCCTGTCCCACACCACAAAGCCATGGTTGTCCATAGGATGGTGCCCTGCAAGAGGTGTCTGGGACATGGGTCCAGACCATTTCCAAGCAGGAGAACACTTCACCCAAAGCCAGTGCAAGCTTTCCTCAAAAGAGTGAAGGAGCAGGCAGGTTTACAGGAAAAATTCAAGCACACCCAAACAAAACTCTGAGGAATTCAGTTTATACTGATGCTGTGCTGGGATACCATAAGGCTTACCTTAGTGGTCTGGCAGCCCTGAAAATTCTCAGGTTCCTAAGGAGCAGAAAGACAGAGGAGCAGAAAGACAAAACTGAGACACAATGATTTCTTCTACCTTTTCAGCTGTAGGGAAGACATTTACAATTTCAGCCAGCACATCTTCTAGTGGAGAACGCAGCTGGAAGCTAGAAAGGCTCAGTTCTCAGGAAATAAGTAGAAGCAGTTTTAATTATACTTATTGCCTATTCCCTGAAGCACATGTCTATAGGAAGAAACTAGTCTTGGCAAAACCCCTGGAGGAATACGTTAGGCCACCGTAAGAGATGTGTCTGAGGGAGTGTGCGTGAAACAAGTCCCGTCCCTGCCCTGCCAGAACCAGCCCCGCTGGCACATCGCCACCTGTGCCCCTGCAGGGGGAAGGCGGCAGGCTCACCACACCTCCGAGGATCACTGCAGGCTCACCACACCTCTGAGGATCACTGCAGGACTCCCAGCGGTTACGCTGTGAGGGAGGAAAGCCAAAGCCTGGCTCCTTCTTCCTCCTGTGCAGCCTAATTGCACTTGAATAAATGTGAGGGAAGTTACCCTTGTTTAACCAGTGTGGCAAGCACTTGTTCATGAAGCACACTGCAGGTATCAGCATTGTGAGTGTCTCTGTGTCCATGAACAGCGTTTGCAGGGCAGGTAGTCAGGAGATGGTTCCCCATGTCCCCTCCCCGCCCATCATGACCCTGCTGCATAGAGCTGGAAGAGGGACCAGAGGCTGTGCTTTTTTAATGTCAAGATTCAACTATCAGAGTTGCAAGAGGTCCTGTAGAAATAATTTTATCTACTGCACTTAATAGGCTGAGTCAAATAAGATTGTTCAATTTAATTCACCCAGTTCACCAAAGCTGTTCCCAAATAGCTTTTTGGACAGTATAATTTTACCTGGAATGTTTCATCAGTCCACTCCAATGTAAGGCCAAAGAAACTTGTGCTAGCTCAGTGGTTGGACAGCCCTGGAGCAGAAACGAGCAGCCAGGGAGGTGGGAGGAGCCAATTTCTTTCATCTGACAGTGACAGGTTTCAGTAGCTCTCTTGACAACTGCCCAAAGCCCAAAGAGTCAGCACTGTATAGAATCTGTACATTTAAACTCCTTTATGGGAGTGGTGCTGTGAGAACAGTGTGGCACACAAATGCTGCACATCTGAGTACTGCCTCATCCAATACAACAATAAACTAAAGCTCAGCTGACACCAGGTAAATCTTTATGATATCACTTTGAAGGCCGATTCCTTATGGAATCTTATGTTGACTTAGTTTGCAAACAGAACTGACTGACACCATGTAGTTTTCAAATACATCATTAGGGTACTTTTTGTAACACTACTATATCATTTTAACTACAAAGCAGAACTGGCAGATAGCCTAAAAAATTCCCACAAAAGTAAAACTAAAGCTCCTAAAAATATCAAAAAGTTATGTAACTGCAAAATTTCCCAAAAACCCCAATCAAACCTCCTAAAAAGTAACACAAAGCTTACATAACTAGAACCCAATTATGTCCTTAGAAATTGACTGTCAATCTAAAAAAGTGAGAACTTAAACAAAGAACTGTAAACTTAGAAATGCCGTAGGTGAGCAGTATCATTTCTCTTTCAAGAGAAGATGATTAAGGCTGCATGAAAGATGAAGTATGAAAAATGCATTGGAATGCCTGTTAAAAGAGGCTGTCAGAAAGTGTGGTGTGTCTTGGATTATGTTCACTCAAGAACTGTCAAGGGCAAGAACTTTAATGGCATAAAAGCACTTAGAAAAAAACCAGAAGTTCTGGGCTTTGAGAGTAAAATACTCCACCAGGGTGTCTTTTAGCAAGAGGCAGGCCTCAGAGGGTTTGTCTCATCCCTCCAAACATGACTGCATAAAGAAGCACACCTCAATCGCTGAATATTCTTCTGCAACACATATTAAAGTACCATTTACACTCACAATGTTTTTCTAGTGTTGATTACTATCCAGATATGCAAATTTTTAAAATTAGGATTATTAAAATGCACATGATTAATGATTAAACTATAGCTTGCTGCTTGATGAAGTGTTCATCATACATGAGTGAAAAGCAATGCTCAAAACAATACCCCCAGAGTTTGATAGTCTGGCATTTTTTGAGTAGAAGTGAGATACTTGTATTTTCCTGCACTGTTGCTATAGCATGCAGAAAGATACTCTCATATTTTAGTGCCCCAGCTATAACTATGAGGAAGTTGCTTACAAGCATAATAACATGTGAGAATGGATCATCACCTGCAAGTCCCCAAATGGCCTTTCATCCCTTTTTCTAAATTGAAGAAACCCTTCTGATTTTGTGAGTCATTTAAACAGATTAAATTAGCTAACTACATTAAAACTAATTTTATTACAAATATTTTGCTTTCCAAAATCTTTTTTTCTCATAATTTTTAATATTTTAATTAAAAATTAATTAAGATATTAAGAATTTAATTAAGATATTAAAATTAATATTTTAATATCTTTTTTTCCATGGAAATTTACTCAGTAAAAAAATATTAACTATATCCTAAGATTATATCTGAATTCACTTCCTTATGAAAGTTACTATCTCACATTTGTGGAAGATTAACTTGAAAGAGGCAGGAGCACAAAATGTGAAGTTTATTTCCCTACAATGTACAGCCAATGTATGTAAATGGACATTATTTTACTTTTCCACTTAAACAAGCTATAATAACAATGCTCAATACAAGTCCATTATCTTGAGCACATGTTTTCAGTTATCTGCAGAAAGAGCAGGTAGACATTCATCTCTTGATCCTGCAGCTATGCTAGTCCTTTTCCATCAAAACTTTCCAGAGTTCCTACCAAAAGCAATTGTGCAGGTAAAGGTGCTCAGAGTTTATCAATTTTACTTGGGCAAATAGAAATTTTATCCATTTTTCGTAGCCTGGGAAACAAAACCAGTGAGTTTCTCTACCTTTTTCTGCACTGCTAAGATACCAGTTTCCCAGTATATCCCCAACTGCCTCAGCAATAGTGAAAAAGCTGAAGTGGACCATGTACCTTTTTAGCAATTGTCTGTATGAATAATGTGTTTCCTGACCTGCCTTAGTATACACCAGTAATTAAACTGCCAGTGGACCATTTGTAATACCTGCAACATTTAATAAGAAAACAGTCCAAGATGGATAGAAGATACCTTACCAAATTTTGAGCTCTTTTTGTAGTGATGGAGGGCATATTTTTCCAACTCTTGAGTCAAAATTAAATATATTATTTTGTCTGCAGCACTGCTTAGCATTCCTCTACAATCCAGGTATCCCTGTGGGAAACTTACACACAGGTTTTCTCCTGCTCCTCAAACTCATAAGGAGTGCAATTCTAACATATCAATTGTATGAAGAGTCAAACTTTGTCATGGAAAAGGGAAGAAATTTTGTAGTTCTATTATGAATGATCCTTGACTGTCTAGGTTTAGTTTTGAGACAGACTGAGGAGCTGCTTCACCGTGGGTTCCTCTTGTGCCAGCTTTCCTCCAGGGATCCTGCCCATCCACTGTGCTTGCCCCTCCTGTTGTGTGAGGCAGCAGGACCCACAAGGCCCACAGCAAATACTCTTCAGTAATACTCTGGAAAGTAAGGAAGGTGGACCTTCAGGATACAAGTTTCATTTTCTTTAGGGGGAGCATAACAAAAAAAAATCAATTAGTTTGTTCGCTGACTTACACTGTGTCAGGCAGGAATTGGTAACACTGGGTCATTTTGTGATCTTGATGCTCAAAACTATTTTCCACAGCATTTCAAAGATTCAATGGGTTCAAATGGGATTTATATGTGTCCATTAGCAATTAAGTGAAGAAAAATAGTGCCTCGATGAGGAATCCAATCCCATCACTAATGAATGTTTCTTCTGAAAACTTGTGAACCTCCTCAGGCAAGGCTGCCTTTGGGAGAGTGATTGACAACCTTTGATGGACGAAGATCTTGTAAATTGGGTGTCATTCAAATTTGGTAATCTGGAACTGTTTTCATGGGGTAGACATTAACATATGTTGTTCTTGAAAATGCTCCTCTCGTTTCACTATGTTGTTTTCAGTACATTATAAAAGAACTTTAACATTCTGGTTTAAATATAGAGTAATTTAACACTGTTCTTCAGTCTGAAATTTATGTGTTTGGTTCTTTAGGACTGTCTGAACTGTGAAAGAAAACTAGCATGGGATATGTATGATATGTATTGGTAAATTCATACTTTGTGTAATGGGTGTGTGTTAACACTCTGGGTGTCAAAGAGCTGTCTTCTACAAATAAAAAAAAAAAATAGATGAAACCAAAATTCTGAGCTTTCAAACAATATGGAGTTTCCTGAAACAAGTTAAAGTTCCTCTACTATATTTTGTGTGATAATTCCATTAAAAGAATAGCAATGACAGTGTTTTTGCCACCACTGACTGATTATCAGGGGAAAGAATGAAAGAAAAAGAAAACATATATGAAATATGTCAGTCATGTCAAAGACTGACTAAGAGATATGCAAATTCTATCTTTTCTGTAGGAAGCACTGAAAATTTTATAATAGAACAAAATCATAGTTAAGACATTCTTCTTAGTACCAAATAATTTATTTAAAAGCATTATTATTTTTATCCTATGATAGACTATGCAAAATTGGCATCTCTTCCTCTGTAATACAGAGGAAGATTATCAGTTCCTAGAAATATCTTGTCAATTGTAGTATCCATTTCTCTCTTATTTTAATTCCCTTCTTAAATATTCATGCAGCCATAGTCCCATAACATTTTTACTAAGAAGACCCCTGTATGCCTGCCTGTTGATACCAAAGGGAAACAACACTGAAGTATGAAGTTTTTCTAGCTCTTTCAGAAGTTCTCTCTATAGTTTTAATTTATTATAATCTTTTGGTGTCTATTTTTACATGCATGTGTGGAAATGTACCATGGTAAAGTGACAGGCTACTATCAGCACTCTGCGTCACAAGCAAATCTTCTTCATCACTTTATCCAAGTGATCTGATATTACTCTTGGAAAAGGAATAAGTAAAATACAATAGTGATGAACAGTATGAAAGTACTAAATAATAAAGGCAACCGACATCATTAGAAACTGCCTTAGACCTTAGGATTGGGCTGGGATTCCAAATCTCCTCAGAACAGCATCTTTCTTAGTGTCAGAGCTTGTTTTCCAGCTCATCACATTGATAGCTGTGAGAAAATATATGACCTGCTCACAATATTTCTCCCTGTATTGGCCATTTAACAGAGCAATAAGCTCATTCTCCCAGGAAGAGGATTAAAAAAAGGCTGATGGCTCACTTTTTCTGCAGAGAAGTAATTAAAAAATGTTCAGACTCTTCCTGATTTTATGCAGCCAGAACAGCTATTAGAGATCTTCCAAAGTACCTGGAAATAACCCTACTTCCTCTGGGGCTACAGGCTCAATCCAAAGCACATATCAATTTGGTTTTTGAGACTGTATGGCAACAAACATAACTGGCATTGAAGACAAATGTGTTTCAAACACTATGCAACTGAGATGCTAAAATATTGAGCCAGGTCTTTCACTGCTCCCAAGAATCTAATTTTCTTCTTTGTTAATTCAGATGAGTATTTCTAGGCTCTACTTCTGCAAATGTCTTTCTTACAGGTTTATTCTGCATTTACTTTATATAAACCCCCTAATCTCAATGGTATTTTTTCAGCATGTGGTGCTGCTACAGATTATCATGTTACAGGAAGGTAATTAATAAGACCTGTGGCTCTACAAGTATACCTATTCCTGTAATAAGAACATTTAATTATATTTTTCTGTATTTATTGAAAAACGCTAACGATTATGACGTGACATGATATTTTTAGGAAAGTGGAACAGAACAAGAAAAGGTCCATTCTCTGTAAAAAGACATTAGTTCGTTAGTAGTTTCAGCAAGAGAACAGTTTTTTCCATTCTCGTCCTCAGAAGTGGGTCAGAATCATCACTGGTAAACTAAACTCCACAGCCCAACTACCTTGCATCACAAAATATATCTCAAATTTTTACACTGTCCAAGTTGCCTGATTTCTCTCAATATTGGAGCTGGAAAATTAACAGGGGAAGCCACACTCAGGGAGCTAGCTGGGGCTTTTGGGAATCATAAAGCCCATGTGCAGGAAGGAATGAGGACAAAGGGCAGGACAGTTTCAAAAAGCTCCAGAAAGCTCAGAAAAACCCAAAATCGCATTTGAAAAGTGGAGCATAATTTCAACTACTCAGGACAGGCTGAGTTATGAAAACTGACACAGACAGCTAACCTGTCTGTGAACACAGAACTTCATGGATCTCATGGGTTTTGCAGCTTCCTTTTATACAGCAGTGGCCCCTAAGGATACATTTTTTGAGTACAGCAAAGTGGCAGAGTTTGGTCTCTTGCCATGAAGTCAAGTGGCATGCTTTGACCACATCCATGCCATTATGCTTTCCTGCCTTCCCACAAGTGCTCCATGCACACTGCCTGGGTGCACAGCAAGTGCTGGCTGGTCTGCCCCTGACCCACACAGGGGAACACCCTAACAGGCTGGCACTACTGGGACCCTGCATGTAAGCCCATGACTTTTCCCTGCTTGACACAGCCTGTGTGTAAGTTTACTCTGAGGTACTTTACTGCTGTATATATTTCCATTTACTTTACTGGAATTACCCAGGCAAATAAACTCATATCATGCCATAAAAGTTTTTAGAATTATTACCTATGTGCATCTTATAAACAGATGGTAGATTATTTACAGTTATCTTCCAATGTCTCACAGTGTGGGGAAGACATTGTGCACTTTGGTTTTGTCAGTCCTCTTGCAGCTTACCAGAGTTTTCAAATCCAGCATTTTTTTATTTGTCATTTAAACTTTGGAATGAATTAAAGGGGTTGGGAGGAGGAAAGAATTCTTTGCTGAAGAAAATATAAGTGGAAAAAATCATATAAAAATAAATAGATAAAGGATATCTTAATAGAAATGTAAGTGGAGAGAAAAACCATCTGGGAGGCTGACTAATCAGGGACCTCACATTAAACAGTCAGGCAATCAATCACACTGGATAAAATTCATGAGGTTGGTAATCCTTTCCTGTATAACCACCAAACAGCATAATTCATTAATACAGTCTAAGTACCATCCCCATCTATTAACTGATTCACTCCATGATGTAGTTGAAATGTAATACCCAAGTTCAGCTTGCACAAACCCTGAAAAAAGCTATGCAGCAATTTTTACTTACACATAAACAGGCTAGAACTGTGTTTTCTTGTTATGTTCTGTTTCTACAGCTTTTGTAGCAATTGCTGTGACCACTACTTTAATACTTGTGCTATAGTTGCCCTTAAAATTTTCTATTCAGATTCAGCTCAGTGGTATTCATAAGCAGACAGAAGGCAAGAGACAATCGCCAAACCATAAAACTTTATAAGCCAAGGAGATTTGCCAGGCAAAGGCAAGAAGCAAGGAAGCACTAGGAAGCACTATACTAATTTTAAAATGAGTGCCTAACTTTCAAAAAGAGGAAATTACATCCCTACCAGTCAAAACCAAAATAAATTCAAATGTCAAGGTACATATGCAGCCATGGAATTAGTGCAAACAATTATATTGATAAATAGAATGGATTTGTGCAGAGAACATATTTCAGACTGTGCTTTATAGGAAACCAGATTTTAAGAGTTATGATCAGAAACTCAGGAAAAGAATAAAATGAACCTGAGCGGCAAAATCATTCCTGCGCTGTGTTCTCCCCACATTTCAGCTCTGGCATATTAACAGTGCTCTTACAGCAGCAGCAGGAGAGGTAGGTACCCTAAAGCGCTGTAAACCAGAATGTAGCCCTTATTCCCTTGGTCCCCCCATACACAGGCACCCTGGATGCTCAGCACGGAGCGCCGGGTGAAAGCTGGGCTCGGGAAGGGCAAAGGGAAGGAGGGAGCCGGAGCCGCCTCCCCCTGCACCCGAGGCTGGGGAGCACAGAGGCCCCAGCGCTGCTGGCTGACTCCCTTCAGGTAACAGCAAAGGGGCACAGAGTGACACAAGACAGCAGTGAACTGCTGCCAGATGGTTTATGGTACAGACCTCCCCCTCTTTCATCTCCCAGACTTCCAGAGCTGCTGGGAATGGAGGGGGCAGGGAAGAAGATGAGAGTGTGGGTGGGAGGCTCTCTCAGAAGAGTCTGGGAGCCACTGATGCAATGAATTCTTCTGAGCAACAAAGCTCAAGAAGAAAGATTATCTTTAGAAATCACCAAGTAAATAAATTTTAAATTGAGAATAAATATAACAAATCCACAGAAAATTCAACAGTAAGAGGAAAACATTTGTCAAGTTTTTTTTCTCATAAATAATTTTTCTGGATTTGTTCAATACAGATACTTCTGCAAATAGCATTATCTTTAGGCAGTCAGAAAAATCACACAACCTTCGTCTTTTTCTAAGATTGGCTCTGCAAAATCCTCTAATTTGCAAGTATTTGAAGAAGTCTTAATTTTTTATTATTAATGCATGCCAAAGGTCCTGTACTATACTTTTTAGACTATGAGGGTTGATCCTTTCTATCAGAGGAATAATTTAAGTAAAAAAATTTACACACCCTGCTGCCATTTTTACATTTCATTTGACAACAGAACTGAGAAATGTGAGTGTGCCCTCTGAAATCTCTCCTTAAAAATTCAGGTTACAGAGAAAGTGAGGATCTCTGCATTAAATTATACTTTCTTGCCCTTTTAAAGTAGGACTTTGAACCCCCTAAAGTAAGAAATGGGATGCTTTCCAGCCTAGATAGGGATGGATGT
The DNA here is from genome assembly GCF_047830755.1 of Zonotrichia albicollis. Classification (NCBI taxonomy): domain Eukaryota; kingdom Metazoa; phylum Chordata; class Aves; order Passeriformes; family Passerellidae; genus Zonotrichia; species Zonotrichia albicollis. The sequence continues at coordinate 58,971,175 of NC_133820.1, forward strand.
GTAGCTGTGCATGCAGAATCACACACTGTCTCAATTTTGTTCATTTTCCAACAAGAGGAGCTACAGCAGCACAGGCTCCCTCTCCCTGTGCTCTGCATCAGTGTGCCCTGCCCCGGTGTAAAGGAGCCCCTGCTGCTTCTCCCTTCAGCCACATTCTGATTGAAGCCTGAAATCCTTCCCGCAATAGCACAGGAATATTATTAAGATTTTTCTCATGAAAAATGCATTGTGCAAAAAACCTGAAAAGCTTCATATTTGCTTCAGTTAAAGTCCCAGACAGGAAGATTTTCAAATCCCAGACAGGAGCTCAGGTGCAAAGAATCCAGGTTGCTTAGTGGCAGACCAGTCTAGTCCAAATCCCTGACATTGAGCGAGGCTGGAGGAGACGTCACAACTCACTCACCAGGCAAGTGAACTCACAGAGCTCCTCAGCTCTGCTTGTCTGGATCCCAAGAATTGTGGCAAGCTCTGATGCCCATTCCCTGTCATTGGAGCCATCATTTTCAGAAAACTGGACAAAAGACTTGTTGAGGCAGATAAACCAGGCTGTCACATGCTGCGTTTCCTCACAGTTTGTCATCCAAGCAGTTATGGAGTGGTTTGTTTGTGGGTTAAAATTAGGAGCCATATACTCAAGTGCCAGAGCTTTTTTAAACACTGTTTTTGTTTCCAGGGAAGTAAACAAGAAATGCCCTCTTCAGTACCTCAGCTTGTTGGAACTGGTGTAAGAGACATGCAGCAAAAGTCTGGGCTAGCACATGGCAAATACAGAAATATCTTCTTGGATTTTTCCAAAAGAGCCCAAAGTGTTTACTGCTCTTTTATGAGGACAAATACCAAAATCAAGAAGCTGATAAATCACTTCTGAAGGAGGCATTCAGTGTTCCTGAAAGTGCTGTGGTTGTGTTTCAGAGTAATTTTTCTTCTACTCAAGTGGTTTATTTATTAAAAGGCTTCACAGCTACACCAATCATTTATTTACCAATTCATGCATTGACCAAGCTCCTTTGTTGAGTTGCACTTCATCCTTTCAGCACTGGTAATAGACCTTAGTATGTTTTTGCTGTACTTGTCCATAGAAAACATCCCAGTTAAGTCCTCACTTTTCATAAACCCTAATTGGAACATGCTTGTTTGATCAGCTTCCCAGGCACAGGTTGGCAGATACTGCAATACTATTTTGTGTATTTCTAAAAATGCTGAAAAATTTGTATCACAGACATTGTGGGCAGTCCTCTGAAATAATGAAGATTTATATATTTATATGTATATATATATGTAATGTATATATGTTTATTTACATGTAAGCATCAAAGGCTCCTGCAAACCTTAGGCTGTAGCAGGATGGCTGACTTTCAACAAGCACTGAGCTTTGTGACAGGCTCTCAACTGTGACACTTTTGGACATCTGGGAGACTGTTCTGGAAAGTATCCATGCTATCTTTCTCTGTTCCTTCTCCCTAGGACTCCTCTGTGCTAGAAGAAGAGTGGTAATCCAGGTGAATCTTCACAAATGGTGAACATACAACACACACACAGGAGAGTGAGACAGAAGCTAGCAGAGCTCTCCTGTGGCCTCTTACAGTCTCTTTTCTGCATTCTCACCAACACAGCTGCCTGTGCCAATTTCTTTCTACCGATTTCTTTATTTTTTCTTCAAGACTGCATGGATGGCAGTCATAAATCTGTGTCCTTAGGGAGCCAAGTGCTTTCACAAATTCCAGCCCAAATTATTTCCACAGCCCATGCACAAACATTGCAGCAGAGTAGAGAAGTAAACCAGTCTTTCCTTGATCCAGAGATCTCCAGAGACTTGCACATCCTTCCACACTCAGAACTATGTTTCAGGCTTTGGTGAATGGTCCCCTCTAAAATTTCATGTATGCCTGCTACACTTAGAATTCTCTTGAAGTGAGAGAACTTTCTGTTTAATGGACAATCCCCCAGGTTCCTCTGGGATCAAAAAATGAAACATAGAGAAGGAATGCAGTTCCCTCAGCATGCAACAGCATGAGAAAAGCATTAACTCCAAAGGGCATTTGTCTGCTCAGCACTCAGTACCTCCTGGCCCAGCATTGTTGGAGCAAAGGCCTTTCGGACAGGCTCGGCACAGAGCTCTGCCTGCTTCACCGGGGCTGGCAGGAGCACACCTAAGGCAGAGTGCCTTGGATCCTCTTAGCCATAGGTAACTGGTGCTGTTTCAGAGTTCAGGACTGGCTAAAAAGCCCACCCTAAGCTGCCAGAGGGCAGCTTCCTGCTGAGCACTTTGCTAGCACAGCAGCCCAAACAGCAGCAATGGAGATCAATCTTTATTTGGAGTCAGAGCCACTTATAGTCACAGCAGCCACTGCAATGTAAATATGCATTTTGGGGTTAGCACTGCCCAGTCAGTGTGTGCTATTCCTCCCTTCCATACACCTCTGTGGGGAGGGCTACAAGTCATCCCTTTCAAGAGGTAGCCTTCTCTTCAAAATCATTTTGGCTCACTGACTTATCCCTTCCTTGGATGATTCAGACTCAGAGCAGGGTAAATAAAATATATCTATTTAAATGGTTGTGGTTTTTTTTGTTTTTTTTTTTTTTTAGGATAAAATGGAGACTCCAATCTCACAAAACCAGACTGTTTTTTTTCCTTGAACTATTCATGAATGTTCAAAGGCAAGATCAGACTGAATGCCCTGGAAACTGAAGCAATTCTTTTTCTGCATAAAATGAGCTGCTGCATCACAGTAAAATGGGTTTCAGTAATCAAGTGATAGCTTGCAACTAAATAGGACCTGATTAGACATAGAATCTGGTCCAGATGAAGCTGGGAGCGCCTCTACTGTTTTAATCCTGCCATTCCTACAAGCAGACATTGGATCACTGATTCTGTATTCTGATGCAAAGATGCAGAAAAAAGATATGGTTTGTAAAGTGTCAGTTACAGAGGACAATTGTTCATCTTGATATTGCAGGCTGATTTTCAATGATTTGAAAGGGATAACATGTGCATATGGGGTACCACAGGCAAGGGAATCTTGAAGTACTGAACAATTTTCCAGAGAAACAATTCCAGAAATGGTCTGATTCACCCACCCTGTTTGGCACTATGGAAATATCTTTTAGGTTTAGTGATGCAGCACAGCCCAGTTGATAGGAAATTGTCCATTGCTTCACATGAAGGTATTAATCTTCTATCATTGAAGCTAGATCAGTTTGAATAAAAATCTCAGGGTCAATGTCTGCCAGCCACCTTGCTCACATTCCCTACTCACAGGGAAGGGTGCAGATTGGGGTGATTTAATGTGAAAAATTCATGCCATAAGTTACCACTTCTGATGTACTAAAATGTTCCAATGTTAATGAAAGTCTTCAGGGACTCTGAAGGGCTACATAGAGACTATCCCTAAATGCAACAACCAGTAGTAGAGATGTGTAGTTTGGCATTCTTAAAAGCTGGTGCTTGAATTGGTCTCCAAAGCTTGTGTAGCTGGAACTTCAGGCCTGCTTCAAAGGAAAACAACTTTTTAATCACCCTGTGTAAGGTTGTTTACAAAACTTTTCCTTGCCTCCCACATGATATATTCCTTCACACTCTGCACAGATCCTACGTGGGTGGAGACAATAAAAGCAAACAAACCATGAAATCTTGTTGAGTTCACAAACATCTTTCCAGTGTTGTCCTGAACCTTGTGAGGCATCGTCACAGAGCTGCTGCTCTGACACTGCAGGTATGTACCTCTGGAGTAAAAGACTGAAAATTTGTCTCCTGTGTTTCTTGAGTGCCACATAGATTTCACACTTCCTCCCAAATCAGAATATGTGAGTCAAATTCTGTCTTTGCATGCAATGCTGCAATTGAAGGAGTCATGGCAAAGCAAGTAAGCAGCTTTTCCAATGAATTCTAAAGTGGACATTATTTAGTAGAAAAATGAAAATAGTAATTCAGCAATCAAAAGCTGTGTCAGTTTCTGCCATTCATATAAATGAAAGAAGACCTTACACAGTCTTAGCCATACTGGCATAAGTATCTCATTCTCCTGGTGAAAATCTGCCTTTTACATGAATATGATTTTTCCAGAAGACCTAATGATGCTTCAGCCTTCCCAACAGCATTGCCTGGGACAGCACTTCAAGTCTCATGCCATGCCCACCTAACTGTGCTGTCCCATTCCCTCCTTCCCCATGTGTGCTCCACACTGAGGCTTCAGTGCTTGTAGACTGCAGGTTAATTCAGGTTAGGGAAGAATTGCTGTACTGGGACAAGAAGATGTTTTATTTAGTTCAACAACTGGCTCTAGCCAAAAGTGAATGTTTAGCAAAATTTGCAAAACTCCAGCAAACAGATGGTGGAAATTCATCAGAATATTTCCCAGTCTTCAGGGGCTTCATCACACAGAAGCAGTGTTTCATATGTAACAGTTCTTCATAGATTTCTCTTGAATTTTTTTAATTATTTTTTTGAAATTTGAAGTATCTGGAACATCCTATGACAGAACTACTACAGAGGTTAAACTCATGTTGGGTGACAAATCACCCCCTTTATTCTAAACCTATCATATTAGATTAATTTATCATATTAAATGCTAGTAAAGCCTAGCATTTATTAGTTTATAGATTTCTGTTGTATCTTTCCTTCATTTGCTTGGGGTTTTTCGTGGACTGAAGAATCCTAATTTATTTACTCCTTGCATGGAAGCCACTGCATAATTTTGAACATTCTTGTGACTTTCCTCTGGATCATTTCCAATGGCATTGTGTATTTTTGAGCTGGGAAGAGCAGACTTCTACACAGCTGTCATGATTTGACATGAGAAGCATTGAATTTTTTTAATACAATGGCATCACAATATTTGTTCTTTTCTCCTTTCCTAGCAATTATGAACATTTTATTTGGGGGGGTTTACTTGGTTGGTTGGTTGGTTCTTTGATTAGTACTGAGCATCAAGCTGATCTTTTCACACAACTGTATACTACTAAGCCCTATGAACTTCTACAAGAGACTGTTTTAATGACAATATGGTAATGACCACAGTGAGATGCTGTGGGTCTAGGGTTTCTGCTGGTCTCTCAAGTACAAATTAGTAGTTTCCACTCAGCAATGACTATAGTAGATATGAGATGTTACATAAAGTAGAAAAGAATCTGAAAAGACACATATTTGTCTCACTTTGCATCTGAAAATCATGTCACATATGTCTACTATATATGTAGCTTGTACATGCATTCTTTTTCTTCAAGCAAAAAACCAGTGCGAGACATTTTGTACTTTCTCCAAGTTCTGCAGACTGTTCGGATTTCTGGATTTGGAAGAAAATGTTTTTACTCTTGTCAAATACGTTGCTATGTAGCAAATTCAAATTAAAAAATCTGAAACAGATTTTTAAGGTAAGAAAATTATTGGATCATAAAATACCAAAATTCTACACATAATCTGCTTTTTCTTTCCTTAGAAGAGGAAAAATATTTTTCAAAGTAGCCAGGGAAACATTAATGTTTAAAGTAACTGCATGCAGCTATAATATATATAGCAATGCACTTATTCCTAATGGATTGAATAGCCTCTGTGGTTGCCCATTACCCGTCATTACTGAGCACTTAAAATCAAGAAGCAGTCTAAGATTTTTAATGGATCATTAAACTCCTCCAACAGAAGCACCTGAATACACCAAATAATTACTTATCTAATTATAATATTACAACGGAGGAGATAGGACAAAAGTTATCAAACACTGAAGTGGTTTTATACACAATGCAGTAAGCATGTCATTCCAATAAATGTTTGGCTCACTACAATATTTCAAAGCAGAAGACACAGTCTTCTGGTTTTGTGGATCACAGGCCCTCTTTGATGTCCCACAGCTATTCTTGCAGGGCAGCTCAGAAATTGTTCCTTTTTAATCCATTCTGATTAATGCCACCAAATGAGTTTTCCTGACACTGGTAATTTTGGTCTGCTGGGGAATGATTGAAGAGGATGGGCTTTCATCCCAGCGCAGCAAATCATTGGCAGCCCAGTGCAACAAAGAGTCAATCACCTTCTTCAGCAAATGAGATGAAACTGTAACTTGTTTTCTTTTAATTAACTCCTCACTAGATTGCTCTGGGCTGTCCTGGCACCCCTCAGCTCCCAGACAATAGCAGGGCTCCCAGCTAGAGTAAGATTTTGGAGCACTCAAGTTTCCTGGGAGTAGCCCTGCTCTGCGTGAGTCAGGTCACGCTTTTCTCACGCTGTCTGAGAAGGCTTTTGGAGGGACTGATTGTGGGCACAAGGCAAGTGGAGCGTATCAGCAGCCTTTTAGACAGACTCAGCATGCTGGTGAGCCAGGTTGGCTGGCAAAGATAACATATCAGCAACCCACGGGCTCCTCTGCTGATCATAATGAATTCCTTCCTGTGAGTTTTGCTTTCTGCTGATGACTTTCTTGGATTCTGAGTTTAGTGTTACTGCCTCAGGGTTCTGGGTTCTGTTAGTTTGTGTCCCTGTGTGGCCTTGGTTGCTCTTTTCCACCCAGTGTACTCCTAGACCCTGGTGCAAACTGCAGGGCTCAGAATGAGCCTTTAATGCACAAGGGAAGTGAAGAATTGCTGGAAGAATTGCACTGTTCATATCTCTATGCACAACCACAGCAGCATTGCAGTGGTGCCAGAGTTGGGTCCAGACAGTCTTGTGGATAAGATTTCAGCACAGGCTGATGCTGGGGAGCCCTTGTACACCTGGGATCACTGTGCACATCCAGAGCCTTCTGTACACAGTAAAGAGGAGACAGGGAACTGCTTCCTGGGGGACAGACACCAGCCCACATTGAACAAAAATGTATGAGGGACTTTCAGGAAGGAAGTGAAGCTAGACACCAGAGTTCAATACGTGTGCCCCTAGAAAATTTGCAAAAAGGATGGAAAATATGCTTATATGGATTTAAACTTACAGAAGATCTTTTAAAGAACCTTTACCATTCATCAGTAGGTAAAGTATGCAGATACTTAATGTTGGGCTGGATCTGCCATTCAGTGCAGAGAAGGGATTGAGCAGGCAGTCTGTTGGGGCATGCACTATCACAGATTAATAAATCAGATTTTGAAGAAAGTTTTAATCAATCGTTTATAGTGATGCAAACTCATCTCCCTCTCTCCGAGGTGATACTGTTACAGATTAAAACAAAAACAGATGCTTAATTAAAGGATAATGTAGATCTTGTTCAGATAAGAAAATGTACAGTTTGTTTTACATAAGGAGAATATGTTCAGCAAGTGTGATGAATTCTTCCCACAGATATAGATTCAGGAGTCTGAATCTGCTTCTGGAGATGCATTTCTCCTCATATTGATAAGAAGGAGAACCCAGAAAATCAGCTTATGTTAATTCATTTCAGTGTCTAATTCATTTCAGATATTCAGGTGAGATCCCTTCCACAGAATATAATACAAAGTCCAGTTAAATTAATGTTTATTTTCCCTGGGCTTTAGAACATCAAGTAGAAACCATTGTAACAGCTAAAATCTTATTGTCACATCTAAAGCATGGACTTCCAGGGAATTAATGTGCAATTATCAGAACAGCACAAAAATTTTAGAGCAACACATTCTTGGTAACTGGTACAAAACACATAGTCTACAGGAATGTGTCACCCTTGTATTCAGGTCACAGAGTGGTTCCTTCTCAAAACACCCACTAAAATCACACCTGCAAATTAGGCTCATTATTCTAAAAGGAATACAGGATGATGTGACAAGTGATGAAGACTATAAGCTTGATATTAGTGACAATATCAAGATTATATTAAAATGTAATAATTCTTATATTCAAGTTACTCACATACAGTAGGAAAAAATAATGTTGTTATACTTATGCTCTCTTTGGAATGCGAACACATTAATATTAATATCAACAATAGCTGAGGCAGCAATTAGAAAAGGATCAGAGGAGAATATCAGTCTTCTCTAAAGGCAGTGAAAAGCCAGGCAGGAGCGTGGTGCTTATGTACATCCAGGGGCTCTCCACAGCAGGTAGTGTCTTTCCTGGAGTCCCAGTGCACTTGCCTCACTCCAGATTGAGACATGTCCTGTCAGTCAAATGGGCTTGTCAAGTCAAATCTGTACCACAAAATGTCTGTTAGGTAGACTGAAAAAAAGAAATTTAACCTACATGGATGTAGCAAAACACATCTGGGAACATGTGCATGGAGAACATTTTTCAAATCACCTACCGAGAATCATCTCATGCCCAGCTCTACAAAGGAAGTGGTAGGGTTGGGGTGGTCAAGTGCTGGTTGAGGAAAGCATTTTGAAGTTTAATGATTTAAATCAAAGTTAGGACAAAAAGAGGGGTTTTTGGTCATTTAGCATCTGTGTTTCTGTAGCACAGATTACTTTTAAAAATAAGGCAATTTATCAGAGTGAAATGAAACTTTAATTAGATAATCAAGTTCTACATTCCCAGTATTAATTTGTGAGAATTTGAATATGCACAGATATGTGAGTTGCTTGAATAAGACTACAGGATTCAAAAGCTGGAATCAGTCCACCACTTTGAACTCTGACAGTCTGAAGGACTAGTTTTATTTTGGATTATTTGTCCTTCTCAATTTGGTGAAGAATTATGAATTATGTGCTATCTTTCAAGTTCCTGTTAAGCAGCTCATCAGGGACAAAAAAAAGGAAAAGACTCTGAGGTAAGGTATGTAATATATCAGTACAGAGTTATAGGAAAAATTTAATTTGGAAGGGAACTATGGAGAGGTCTCTTCCAGCTTCTTACTCAAAGCTGAACTAACTCCCTACTCAACTGGTTTCCTTGAGGTCTTGTACAGTCACATGAAAAGT